>NC_054743.1:20865160-22065160 GCF_018143015.1 Lytechinus variegatus | reverse complement strand
CTGAGGTGGAAAAACAGGGTTAGAGGGCTACAATGGAGAAATGCATTATTGTCATTTATCCGCGCGCAGCCCGGAAGCAAAATTCATATATATAAATTGAGAGCAAGAATGAACGAGTTTCTCTTTTTAGAAAAATTAAAAGAATAAAAAGAAAAATCCACAAAGCTACATTTATTCCCTTTCCTCCCTTCGCTTTTCCTTTTCTCCTCTCCTTTTCCCCCCTCTTTTTTCTTTATGGGGACGTTGGGGGGGGGGGGCGACCACCCCCACCGCCCCCTGGCTACGCGCCTGGCTTTCAGGTATATACCTTTCTGACGCTCTTTCTGGCATGTCACCATAGCGAACGTGTTTTGGTCGCACATGGATTGGGCAGTTAAAGGCAAAACACCACACTCGATCAGATACCGTACGCTTCCCGGGCAGATCAGCGCTAGAATCCCAGGGACAACACCAGCAGTTGAGTCTTCTTGGCGGGAGATCGGTAGGTCATCCGATGGCGGCGATGCAGAGGTGTTCCATAGGGGTTTGACAGATCACGTTCGAGAGTCTGAAGGTCCAGTACTGTCCACAAACGAATTCCCAACTGCTGTTGTGCAAGACCTGCACATATCCTGTAGTTGAATCTTTCACGTGGCCCGCGGATAGGCGTACATCTTCTACCCGTCCAGGAGTATTCGCAGGCTCTTCTGCACCTTCATGTTGCTTGACACTCACGTCGGATTGTCTGTCATCCAAAATAGATTTTTCGTCTCCTTTATATTAGAAGATATCCCCCCCCAAAAAAAAAAAAAATTACAAAATGAATGAACTTAGACTATGGTGTAAATGTCAACATTTATCAACCATGCATTTTTAAAATGGTATTTATCATAAATTATTTTGTCTTATTATATTATTTTGTATTTTTAAGTATTTTCTAAACTTATTATTCGTAAGCATGCATAAAAGTCAAATACTCGTGCTAAAAGAAAAATCAGTAAGGAGTTTAATTTTCCCCTTGATTTATAAAGTGTTCTCATTAAGCTTCGTCGTGGTTACAACCTCTTACGGTAGGGTATATGCAGTTGAGGCCAGAATTTTACATACACCCAGGAAATTCAAACAAAAGTTGACATTTGTCAAACATCATAAAATTTACTGTATCTTGTGAAATATTTGTGCTAACATGACGAATTGATATCAAACAAATGAGTCAGTCATATCGCCTTCATCACGTAGCTTTGACATCAGGAGCTGAAAAGTAATTAGGTGTCATTTTTGCCCCGAGAATCTTCATATTTAGAAAAATTAAAAATAAAAACTTGACAAAAAAAATTCATATTTGTGCTAGTTACTTCTCAACACAAGCATTTCAGATTATAATTTTTGTTCAGTGGTGACGTATCATGATAGAAAATGTAATATGAATCATAAATTTGAATTTATATCAAACGATGTTTGAAAATATAACAAACAATATAATACATTTGGCATATTATTTTTTTTTCTTTAAAAGAAAATTTCACCTGAAACATATTCAAATCCCAACGGCATCCCAATCATGTGAAAGAGATTAATATGCTCTAAAGTGAATGAGCATGGATAGCCCATTATAATATTTATTTTCGGATGTTCAATGTTCATAATTATAGGTACATGCCTAAATTATGTTAATGAATTCGAATCCACATATTATATATAAAATACTGACAATTATCAAAACTATTAATTTGTGCGTATTAAGTCGTTTTGAAAAAAAAAGGAAAAAAAAACACTCAGACATATACGTTCCTACCCTTATACACTCACACTCGCATACGCATATCTTTTTTTTTCAGACACACTCACCCAGAGTAAACAACATAAAGGGGGGGGGGGTAATCCCCCTGTGCCCTTTGTCCCCCCCCCCCCCTCTCTCTCTCTCTCTCTCTACCAGTGGCTGATGAAGCTGATCATGGTTACCTTTGTAGTATCACCATGGTAACTGCTATGTGAACTACGTGTTCGCATAGCGTATCTGTATTAGACGCAAAAACATTAAAAGTGTATTTTTATTCGTAAAGGCTGGTCACACCGCCCGAGCGTTGTTGGAGCGGTCGTGGAGCGGAAGGGAAAGAGAGTCGAATTTCGCTCACAAAATTGGGGGGAAAAATCGAAAACAAAAATCGAAAAAAAAAAAAAAAAAACGAAATCGAAAATGGTGAACGGTAGCGAGGGGTGATGATTTTTCTCTCCGCTCCACGACCGCTCCAACAACGCTCGGGCGGTGTGACCAGGCCTTTACGAATAAAAATTAGGAAGCTTGTCTCCATTGTCTCGTTATGCCATAAAAAAAAAACGATGAAAACGGGTAACATGGAAATTAAATGAATGTTTATCCTTTTATGTGGCGCCTAGTTGTCTGTTTGATATTTTAACGGCCATTATCACTTTATTACCCATAGCAAACAAGGCACTAGCACCATCGGTGAGAAGTTTTCTTCGGAAGAGATTATGAAATAAATTCCATATACGTTTAAAACGTATGCACTTACGGGGAAGTCGCGACTTGATTGACATTTTTTTCAACAATACAAATCTTCTCTAACGCAGTATTTAAAACAAGTCAATCATTACTAAGTACCGAAAAACTCAGGCAATTTGTTGGTTAAGACTAGCCAAACGTTTATCTGTTACTTGATATCGCGTAAGCTCTGAGGTGTGTGCAGGCCTACCTCATGTAGACGAAGGTTTACTTAGTTTGAAGGACAAAGTCACCCCAACAATAGGTTGATTTAAATAAAAAGAGAAAAATCCGACAAGCACAACACTGAAAATTTCTTCAAAATCAGATGCAAAATAAGAAAGCTATGACATTTTAAAGTTTTGCTTGATTTCATAAAATTATATGCACATCCCGGTCGGTATGCAATGAGGGAAGTGCTGACATCACTCATTTGCTATTTCTTTTGTATTTTATGATGTAAAATATGAAATATTCTTTTTTTCTCCTCATTGTCATGTGAAAAAACAAATGGCCCTGAACATGTGGAATTACCATTGTTTGGCATTTCATGGTTCAGTCAAGTTGGTCCTTAATATAAAATCTTTAAAAATTGAAATATTGTATAATTCAAACAATAAAAAACAAAAGAAGTAGTGACGAAGGACATCATCGATTCTTTCTTTTGCATGTGACTAATTTAGCATTATTTTGTGAAAAATAAGCGAAACTTAAAAATGTCATAACTTTCTTATTTTACATCCGATTTTGATGACATTTTAAGTAATTATGCTTGTCTGATTTTTCTATATTGATTGAAAATCAACATTTTTCTGAGGTGGACTTGATCTTTAACCAAGGAGTTGGGAGACTTTCAACTCCGTGGTTACAGGACCCCCAAGGAAAAAAAACTATCGAGCTTTCATGGGGCATCCTGTTCAAAGCCTACTGATTTTATTGTGGGCTTATAGCATGGTGTCTTGGTAAATAATGTATCAATCAATTATTCAATCTATCAATCGATCTATCAATCAATCAATCTATCTATCTATCCATCTCTCAATCTCTCAATCAATCAATCTATCAATCAATCTATCGATCAATCAATCAATCAATCTATCTATCAATCAAACTATATATCAATTAATCAATCAATCTATAAATCCATCAATCTATCAATCAATCTATCTGTCTATCAATTAATCTATCAATTAATCAATCAATCAATCAACCAATCAATCTATCAATCAATCAATCAATCTATCAATCTATCAATCAATCTATCAATCAATTAATCAATCTATCACTCTATCAATCAATCAATCAATCAATTAATCAGTTAATCAATTAATCTATCAATCAATCAATCTATATCTATCAGTCAATCAGTAAAACCTCGTGGTCTTTACCTGAGTTTGAACATTCAGCTTTGGCAACATCGTGCCTTGTGTCGCCCTTTCTGTACGACCTGTATGGATCCTTCTTGTAATGTCGGCTAGCCTTACCATCTGTCATGCATGTTGATGAAACGGAAGCGGCTACCAGAAATCCCATAGCTACATGAAGATACAACAATGAAAAGTGAATTACTTAAACGATTCTTTTGTGTTCATTTCCTTTCATTCTCATTACAACGATATCAAAATTATTTTGTACAAGTATGCTAGACCTTTTCGTACTTTTAACGTTCGAATGAATATGTTGACTCTCGTCTGCTAAAGGTGACAAATTACAATTTTAATTCTGAATTAATTTACTTTTAAGGTCTTTGAGGCATAGACCCATGGGAGGGATCATGAGTAAGTGTTTTGAGGATATGATAGTAATATTTTTTTGGTCTTTTGTTCTTGTTGAGAGAATTCTATTCTGTTTAAAGTGTTTTTTTTCTGCTTGGCAAAGTCATACCAATCAAATTAATCAAAATGCCCGTGCTTTAACTCCATTAGTAATTCCTCTTGATCCGACCCAGTTATATGTCATTTTAAAGACATGGACACACCGCCCGAGCGTTGTTGGAGCGGTCGTGGAGCGGAGAGAAAAAATCATCACCTCTCACTACCGTTCGCCATATTCGATTTCGATTGTTTTTTTGTTTTTTTGTTTCGATTTTTCCCCCAATTTGGTGAGCGAAATTTGTCCCTCTTTCCCTACCGCTCCACGACCGCTCCAACAACGCTCGAGCGGTGTGACCAGGCCTTAAAATTTAAACGGTTAAATGCCTTATATCTGTTTCTGTTTCTGTCTATGGTAACTCCCGTAGAAACTCGGCAGGACAGCGTTTCGCTGGTAAACGCGAAAAGGAAACATTTTACGTCTATATAATCAGCGGGTATAGTGGCTGACCTTATACAGACGGCAGATGTTACTCTTGGGCCTTTTTATCAAAGTTGAGACAATGGCAGAGTGGGGATTCGAACTCACGACTTTGCAATTATGAGTCCAATGCTCTGACTCCTGGACCACACGACCCGCAACAACTGCATGTGCGATTTGTTCACTCATCGGCTCACTATGTATTAACTTACCAATCAAAATGGAGATGAACATTGTTCGAGGCAGCATCTTTAGAATCTTTTCCTTAAACGAGTCTTCCAAAGTCTGCAATGCTAATCCTAATATGAAGGAACGAACAACAAAAACGTGATAAGCCAAATTAAAAAAAAAAAAACAGAGAGCCCCCGGGCCCACTCCCTTCCCCCTCAAGAAAACACAAAAATTATAGGGCCTAACACTGAGACGTTATTCACTACAACCTTCAACACTCTTGACCTTTCAAGTATATGATTCCAAATGTTTTCATTTCTATTCCCCTGTAAAGTTATTAAGCAGAAAACAATCGTGAAATGCTTATGGGATCTTATTCTATATACGGTGAAGGTAAATACCGCCGAGTCTAAAACATAAATAAAGTAACGCACTTCAGCAGTGTCGTCTTATATAGGAAATGGTATATCGTGCGTGGCACAAGAGGAAACCAAATTTGTATAAGTTTGATATGAAGTTAAAAACACATTACCTCGCTGCTACGTCGAACCTTGAACATTCAAAATATAACAAAAAGTTCTAGATCAGTTCTCAAATTATTTGAGACTAAATCTTGTACCTGAAGCTTTTCACATTTGAGGATCGAGAGTGATATAAGAGGTGAGCATTTCTTATACATCGCTAGAACACATATTATGGGATGCAACGCCTGGTAGTGTAATGGGCACTTAAAAGGTTGAGGGATGATATGGCGTGCGAGGCAATATTTCTATTAAAAATAAAGAAGCAAGCGAGAGAGAGAGAAAAAAATATTATTATGAAAACAAAATTTTATGATAGAGTGATTCAATATTCACAGAATGATACCGTATTTCACCCTTCTTTTATTTTCTTTCTTACTCTCTCTCTCTCTTGGTCGACAAATTTTGGGTGATCCACAAGCCCCCCTGCCCCCATCTATATACCATTTTCAAAACCAATCAAAAAGCGAGGGTGCGGCGGCTCCTCGGTGACAGACCAACACGATAAATAATATATACCCCAAGACGCCTAGTGAATTGAGAAGGTTGCTTGAGTGAATGCAGAGAGGTACTTTGAGTGGCTGTAAGGGAATTGACGTATTTTCGCAAGCATTACGCAGACACTTTCTAAAACGCACGAATTCCTTTGAAAAATGCAAGTAAAATCACAATGGAAAAATTAGAGATTTTTTGTCGAAAGTTGTTAGACAGGGAGAGCTTGGCCCAGTCTTACAAAGATTTACGATAGATATGATCAACCTCAAGTATTTGGAAATCCATCGATGTCAGAACTTTTTTCTCCAGGATATTTGTAAAATGACCTTTGAAAAAAAACGAGTAGCCTACTGAATTTTCAAGAAAACAGTGAGTCAAATAAACATCATAATATCTAGAAAATATTTTGAATTAATATGTATTTTAGATGTTGACGTTGCTAGCTTTCCATAATCGGTGGTTGATTGGATTTGTAAGGCTGGGCCCAGATCGCTCGAAGGTTCGGACAGGTCAAAACAAAATTCAAATCATAATATCCAGAGTCCAGGACCGACACTGCTGTTTGATTCACCGATTTTCGACAAAGGCTGTTTTATCACTAAAAAGCTATTGACAACAGATTCTCTGCGTTATAAAATCTTCTGTGTAGTAATTGCAAAAATGCCTTAATGCTCTTTTTTCGGAATCACTATATGCAGACCTTTAAACATGTTTAGTACGCCAACAGTTGTTTTACACTTCTTGCATTTAAAATCAACTTGTCTCAAATTGAGGCTTGATCATTTAGAAGGTGTAAAATGCACTTATACTTAAAGGGGTACTCCAGGCTGAATATAATATGATTCGAATAGATTAATAAATATCAGACAAACAAAACGCTGAAAATTTGATCAAAATCAGACAAGGAATGACGACATGATAAAGATTGTATTTTCGGTGAAACATTTATATGCATGTCTCATGAATATTCATGAGCAAAGAGATGAGGTCATATCCCCACTTATGTTGGTTCTTTCATTATTTTATCCCAAGAAATTATGTAATTTATTCATTTTTTCCTCCGAGAATTATAAAATTTGGATTGACAACGGATTTAATGAATAAGATATTCATTTCTGTAACTTATTTTACTATAAGGGTGTTATTTCATACACACATGCATGAAATTATGAAATAATTATGAATTCATGTCATGAAATAAGAAAAGGAAAAGTGGGGACATGACATCATCAGATCACCTAATGAATATCTATGACGACGTGCATATAACTGTTTTCACAAGATAATCATGAAAATGCTAAACTTTGAAATTTAATAACTATATTCATTTATTCTCATTCTCTCTCTCTCTTTCCCTTCCTTTTCTTATTACTCTACTTTCCTTTCTTCCCTTCACTTTTCCTCTCCTTTCTCCTTAATACCTTAACTTCTTCCTTTCCCCTCTTTTCCTTCTATTTATCCGTCTTTTCCCCTCCTTTTCTTTCCTTTCTAATGTTTATGATATATTTCAGGGCGGGCCAAGGACCTTTTGGTCCCCATGGATCTGCCGCCTGAAATCTGTCACAAAAACTTTTCATTTTAAGGAGGTCAAGATATTTTCTCACTAGCCGAGTTCGCGCGACTTTAACTAATCCCCTACACACGACATGTATTTGTGGAGTTCTCTATTTGTTTTGTCATAACGCAATTTGCCATTGTACGTCGCTAAAATTATATTCTTTATTTTCGACTTAAAAGTTACAACGCGCAAAGCCCTTTTTGTCCATTTTCATTTTTAAATTAATCTAGATAGACATTGATTGTTTGTGACAATGTTTACAGTGCATCTTTTGCGTTGCATCTGCTCTCCCGAATTATTTTTTATTCGGACGTAATCCACATTGGCAACATAAAATAATGTTGGACGCTATATAGGCCTATATTTTTTTCTCTCTGAATAAAAAAATAGTAAAAATAAATGACCCCGAAAGTCGAAAGATGAAGTGAGAATGCCCCATTTATCTTGTTTTATTGTTTTAAGTTTCATAATTAGTCCGTGGGATGGTCAGAAGTATGATTACTTATTTTGCAGGTGTTATGATTAAGGACAATAATTTCCTGGCAAACGAATCGAGTCGGACTATGGGATCCCCCCCCCCCCCCGATTATCCCCTGTTTAGCGGTTTCCTCTTGGTTTTTGATTGATCACAACAAACGGATACTTGCACGCACGCTGATTTTGACCGATTCGTCTTGCTTGTAGAAGAGGGATTGGGCGTAATACTGGCGTACTTTAGGAAATAATACAAGGAAATATAGGACTCGCTTTGCAAAATATTGGACTCGTCTTCGACTCGTCCAATATTTATGCAAAGCTCGTAGACGAGTCCAATATTTATGCAAAGCTCGTCCAATATTTCCTTGTATTAACCTCAAGGCCATCCAATATTATATAATTATCTCACAAAGTCAGTATTATTTGATTAAATTTTGCCACTTGACCAAGAAACTTGAAAGTAAGGAGACAAAAGGACTAACTAAATCGCGGTATGGTAGAGACAGTCGACGATTGTTTTTTTTTTTATTAAAAAAAATTGGTACTGTCCCGTGTTACCATGACGACGTCTGGCGTTCATGCTTATTTCTTTGATATACTCTTGGGTCAAGAATTTTAGCACGATGTGACAAAAAATTATATTTTGGCAACAACTTAATACAGGAAATGATCAATTTGTCATTGCATGTATTCACCGAATTCCAGGACAATAATAACTATGGAGGAAATTACCACTGACCGAGGGAGAGAGACAGAATAAATATCAGGCCCCTTTACAGATTCAGATAACTTTTAATAGATGAAATAAAAACATTTTGATTGATTTGTTGGTTCGGCCTCAATAACGGCTGTTCTGTCTAGTCGCCCTGCAGTAGTTCGGAGGCCCGATTAGACTCCAACCGTCATCACCCATCATCTTCGATTTTGTCAAACTTTGTTGAGGTAATGGTTAAATTACTAAAATCACTGAATCATTAATAGAATCATTAATAGAAAGCAAAGGGGAGATCGATATTTTTTCTGAATTATTTCGAATGCATATTGAAAAATGTAAGGTCAAAGCTTTGTTCTGCCCCCACATGCACTATACTGGGTAAAAACATGAAGCTTTTAAGTATCAGGAACAGTGCACAAGGGTGGCGGGCAGAAGATTTTGTAAATCACACTCTAAAACCAAATCAGTTAAAAATGACTAGTTAATAATTTTTGCGCTCCTGAAGTGTACAATTCTGTGTTATGATTTGACGACTAAAATTTTGCCCCCCCCCCCCATCTGAATTATGGATCGACATCGCTGTGCCTGTATTTCAAGTTTTGAATAAATTGAGCCTCGTTCAGTGAGAATATAGCGTTCGATTAATCTTATGAACAATTAATTATACTTGCTTCTATAGCGCTTAATACTTACTTTGTCAGAAGTCTCTAAGCGCTCTACAGTATATGCAGCATACATTGTAATTACCCTGACTATAGCAGTGCAGCTGTTACGCGCGCTGCGTTTCAAGGAATAAATTCCTGCCAGGTACCCATTTACCTCACCTGGGTTGAGTGCAGCACATTGTGGATCAATTTTTTGCTGAAGGAAATTACGCCAAGGTTGGGATGAAAACATATTCTAAACATATTCTAAATAATTGTTTTTAAAAAGTAGACAAATTTAGAATTAAAACTTCATTGTTACGGTTTAATATTGCTACATTCGTGGTGGGTGAAGTAGGGAGGTTAATTTGAAGGAACAAAAAGTTGCAAGGTAGTCTAGTGTATAGCAAGGAATTTATTTAGCATTATTGGGGGTTTGAATTTATATGTTTATGATCTAATAATTAAAAAAATGTGATGACATGATTAAATTTCTGACCTCAAATCTTTTATGTTTTACAAATGCCAATAAACTCTGCATGGTTTCGCGTTCCACATGTCCAGAAAACTGGAGGTCTCAGAATCAGTGTATGGGAAAGTATTGAAAAGGGTTGTGGTCTTCCGTTGTCATGGAAATAAATCTTTTTGTAAAGGGTGAGAGTAAGTAGAGTGGTCATGGGGGAGGACTGTCATCATGACTGTTCACTGCCCTTAACTATCTTGTGACAACAAACTAAACACTGATACCCGAGTTCACGCTAAACCGAGAAGGTTCACTGACCTAATTAATTCAAACAAGAAAATAGGCCCCTAAATAAGTATTTTAAAAAACAGCCAACCCCACCCCCCCCCCAAAAAATACATTTTTTAAAAACTGAAACCGTGTTGATTGAGTCGTATTCAGTCGGCTGTTCCTAAGAGTGACTGAGATCTTCGAGAATATAAGTTCCCATCATCATGATCATGCTACAATGCAACCGGCGTTCGCAAACCGATTGTGGATTACATGTATATGGAATAAACGAAACGATTAAATAAACAATAAATGAATAAAAATTTTATGGTTTGCCGGGGGGGGGGGACTTTTTAACACTGCACAGTCCTTTTGGCTTACAAGAGAGGGGAGGGTACTTGAAATGAACGACGGGGCTACAAGAGAGAGAGAGAGAGAGAGATGGGGGTACGCGGAACAGTCTATGCCAGTGCAGCTAGAATTACCCATGGTTGCCTGATATTGCATCGTTTCTTGTGAGTATATATTTTCGACATGTGACTTTCATTCCTCGTATATCTTACTTTCTGTTATAGAATTCTACAATAAGTAGGTTGACCGGGTTAAGAACTATTCATTTAAAGCAAATTGTCTTTCCCACAACGACTACGATGTATTTCCGATAATCAATGTCAAAGCTATCCTTAGAACATACCAATTGTCTAACTTAGTATGAGTCAACTAATCCGGTGTAGACAATTTATGAGGTCGATTAGATGTCAAGTTCCCTCATATCTCAAAATATATTTATAATTGGTTTGTTGAATTTAACATGCATTTATTATTTCAAAGCACATTCGACGATGAAGAAGAGCAAGACGCAATCTTTAATCTGGAGCGGGATTATCGATTATTTTATTAATCCAAAATGCGAGAGAACGAAGCAATCGGCTAATCACGTCATCTTTATTTTTTCCGTTTTCATTAGTATAAAACTGACACCCCCTCCGCTAAAAAAAGAAGAAAAATCTTATCCTGGGGTTATTCACATGTGACCAACACACATTCCCCAACATTCTTAATCCATTCGCTCGATATTGCTAAGAAAAAATAAAAATTTTAATCCAAGCGCCAGTTCTTGATGCAGTACATGCTTTGACCACAACATACACATGTATGCATGGTATGGTCCTTCGTTGGAACTATTACTGCACAAATATCCTGTTTTTTTTAATTACAACACCATTTTTGTTACAAAATTAGATTAATTTTATTGTCGGAACAACGAACCTTATTTTGTTTTCGGATTATCGAACTCTCGGAATGAGGAACCTAAGGAATTACACACCTTCGAAATAACGAACCTTCGGAATATTCGTATGTTACTGGCATAGAACAGAATGAAAAAATCTAGTCACAGTATAGAAAGACATCAAAAAAATTGTATTATTCTCACAACCTGCACAATGTTACAAAATAAGGAAAAAGAATATATAGATATATTTTGATCTGTATATTGCTTTCATTCTTTAGCATGTTTAAGGTGTTTCATTTTCCATTGATCGAACAACTGTAATGATTTGAGATACAACGCTGGAATTACTTTTCTCTGCATAAGTAGGCTCGGTTGTATCAGATTTTGGGGGGGTCTTTGGGCTGCGGATTTTGAGGGATTTTTCCTTCAGATGTTTGAGGGGCAAGACCTAATTTCTCTTGCACTAGGCTTGTGTGGAACAATGTCATCATTCTTCTCAACGTCTTGTAAGGCAAAGTTCATGATGGCGCGAGGTGATGAGGTGACTGAAAATAGGTCACAACAGACCGCAGTAAATTCAATAATATCTTCGGAAAAGTTGACGTAAATTTGTCTGGTAAAGTCAGAAGTGAGGGCATTTTCTACCCCTTTACCCCAAAGAATGAATGAATACGAAATAATAGACATACATGCAGGCTTAAATGATTTTCTGTGAACAGTGGAATGTGAAATCCATTAGGTCACTGCTGAAGAATAGATCTGTTAAAGAGTGAGGAATCACTGTACCTTTTACTTTTATTTTTGAGGGGCACCCCCACACCCCCCCCCCCCCATTATAAAAGAGAAAAATCCAACGAGCATAACACTGAACATTTCATCAAAATCGGATGTAAAATAAGAAAGTTATGATATTTTTAAACTTCGCTTAATTTCACGTAAAAGTTATATGCGCATCCTGGTCGGTATGCAAATGAGGGAACTGATGACATCACTCACTTTTTCTTTTGTATTTATTATTTGAAAAATAAAATATTCTAATTTTCTCCTCATTTTCCTGTAAAACAAAGTTTTATTTCTCACTGAACATGTGGAGTTACCATTGCTTAACATTATGGTTCAGTCAAGTTGGTCCTTATTGTCAAATCTGTAAAAATTGAAATATTGTATTATTCAAACAATAAAAAAAAGAAAGAGTGATTGAGGGACATCATCGATTCTCTCACATGCATGTTGTGCATATAACAAGTTTTTGAAAAATAGACGAAATTTCAAAATGTCACAACTTTATTTTTTTACATCCGATTTTGATAACATTTTCAGCATTAGCTTGTCTGATTTTCTCTGTTGATTCAAAACAACTTTTTTCTGAGGTGGACTTGACCTTTAAGTATATTACCGATATGACCGAAGCCTAAACTCGCTCGGTGGCCTGTGCTAGTCTGGAATAAATCCAACCAGACTGTTTTGTTTCCCAACGGATATCGCGTCGAAACTCTCAACCAGCGTTCATACTTAAAGAGAGATTGTATTCTTTTGTGCATGACTTCGAATTGTTTTAACATGATAATGAAGTACCAAGACGGATTTACCAATATTGAAACGTGCATTAAACAGTTTTCCATCAGAAAATGCAAATTATTTCTTCGTATTTTTAAGGAGAACAAATATAACTTATCTGAAGCAATTCTTATCCCCCACAAAAAATGGATTGATCATCACTACAATTATTTTTTTTTCAAGATTATTTTTTTTTCACCACAAGAAGGCGAAACAAGACATGCATATTAAAACAACGCGGTAATTAAAAATAAACAGTGAACAAAGTAACCCCACTGCCCAACCCCTTCCCTAAAAAAACCCCCACAAATTCATTTCCTTGTTTTTTATTTTTATAAAACATAATATCTACTTTTTGAGGTTTGGCTTTCTCCTTTAATCTTCACAAGACGTTCCCATATCTTATACAGTTACAGGACGAGAGGGAACTATAAACAGGAAATGAATGCACTTGAAACTCATTCCCTCAATTTTCATATCTGGTTTCGACACTACGCAGACGGGGAGACAAGACTCTTTTTATTAAAATATATATGTACATTTGCATCGAATTCATGCAAACAAAATAATATAAACAAATACAATTAATGAAGGGGAAAACAATAAGACTTCTGTATGAGGCAGATTTTTGATACGGAGCAACAGGAAATTGAAAGGGTGAAATTTAACGATAACATTTCTTGAGATCAATGCAAGCTGTACTGTTTTGAAGGAAGAAAAGGGGAGGGACCACAGTATGTTTGTATTGATTTTCAAGTGTGGTAAGTGTGACTACCTTTTGAAGAAAATAAATGCTTCTATCAAAGGGCCAATCATTGTAGTAATGAACAAGTTGTGATTGTAATGTTATTCTGACGATTTTTTTTTCTTGTTGGGCAATTGCTTTGTACCAAAAGGGTACATTCCCGTAAAAAAAAAAAACTCGCGAATAATGTTAGCTCTTGAAAAAATAATTCCCCGATAACCATTAAAAGTAAATGGTTCCACCGAGATTCCTTCAATGGTATCAGATTTATCATATATACGATTAATATAAGGCAATTGTAGAATTCTGTGTGGATTTCTTTTTTTTTCCAAACTTAATACCTCATTATAATTTTTTTTTCTTTCAATCTTTATTGATCAAAATGTAAATTATAATATAAATCAAACAAATCAATAAGCTATTTACATTATTAAACAGAGCAACACTTACATGTATGTATAAATTTGTAGAGACGGATACATAAGACAAATTAAAGATCAAATCTCCATTTTTTAAATGTACAGGTAATTTTTTTTTTGCCAACAAAAATATTCAAAAAATTCTGTTGGGATTTCCTTTCTCGTACAAGAGTGGTTGACTCTTTAATTATAGGACAATGACAAGGAAAGAGTTGAACATAATGAAATATTTTTTCAGGACCATCGTAAATATTCCAGAAAGGATCTGGATGGGCAAGAGGGTGCACAAGATCAATGCAAGTCTTATATCCAACATGAAGGGCGCCATCACAAGCATCTCGCACTTGAGATCCGGATTTGTCATAATATTGGATATTTCTCATACGACAGAAAATATGAAAAGGTTAAGGGAGAATAACAGAAGAAGGTGAAGGAAGAAAAAAAAGGAGGCAGGACAAAAAGAAAAAGGAAGTAGATGAAGAAGAAGTGATGGTGTTGACGATAACAAAAAAAAATAAACAAAAAAAGAGAAATGCTTCAAAGAAAACAACTTAAGAACTTCAGGACGGTGTATGATGTTCGGATAGCATCATGAAAATGAGAGAAGAAATGAGGAGTAGAAAGGGAGAAGAGAATAGAAAATAATATGCAGCAGTCACATTTCCCCTACGGCGGATATATGGCGAGTCGAAGACAGTCAAACCACCTACGTAATTGGTATTAAAACCACTCTTTTCGACTCGCAGTAGGGAAAATGCGAATGCGCCGTAATGAGAGATGCATATTTTTCTCATAACAATTATTATAAAGAACAAAACAAAAGAAAAAATACAAAATCTTCGCGCTTCGCATTATTAGAATTATGACGTAATGGATAATTATTTTGACGTAACAATGGCGTAATCACACTTGCGCGCAAATCTATGACAACGTTCATAAACACGGTGATAACGTTTATGGTTACATTGAGGCCTGTAATTTTATCTTGAATTGTATGGAATATATAAACGGATTGGGAATCATTATGAAATTGTTCTCCGGATTTATATTCGTTTTATTTTCGTGATACAAGCCCAGTGACGTGAGTATAATTGCACTGTACGTGTTATCTTGAAATTTATTAGTTATACTGTTTTTTAGCTGAGTGGCATGATGAAATACAAACTGAAAGTAGCTCAAATGATGAGTCAAATTTCGGACTTTGACTGAGCTGTTCACGTGAAAATATTCCATACGGTGCACCCGTGAATATTACGTAATGGAAAGCACAACGTTGCACGTATAGTCGTGTACTGAAAGATGCCCCTCGGATTCATGAGCTTGTAATTTGCATACTAAAGAAGTATAAAGGAGACACCGTTGTTGTTGTTTTTTTTGTTGAAGATGCATGACATATTTAGCGTATTTTGGCAATTAGGAAGTTTCTTTGTCAAACAGATGAATAAACGGTACCTAGCCTACATAATTATCATAGTGTACCTGCTATGACCTTGAAGGGTGTTAAGGTCATTGATAGTTGTCCCTTCATATAAGCTGTAACGTGAGCTGAAAGCTATTTGTTTTTGTTATATAAATTTATACAATTTTTTTAATACATTACATGTTATGATCGATTAGGTTTATTAAAAAAAAATCATTGTTTATTCTGTATGAATGCATATTAAACCGTATATTTTCTGCATGTTTACGAAACTTATTACAAGTCAGAGAGGTCTCATTATTGTACTTCTTCTCGTTCGCCATATCACACGTGGACCTATAACCAACACGACTGATGAGAATAAATGAAACATACGTTATCAAGAAAGGGTCAGTGTTGTTACCAAGGATTTGAAAAAAATCAGCTTTTTTTAGAAGGATAACGACAATCCAAACTTAGTTTGCTGAAAGTGGCAATTTCTAAGAATAATTTGGGTTAAATAATAGCAGACATAACAGTGAGTAAATGAATGTAACAGGCTTGGGGCAACTGTAGACCCAATAACAGTGAATTAATACACGAGGACGTCACATTGTATATGACTGTATATCAGTTAATTCATGATTGATTAATTCAGCCCTTTGGTTTAACTACACAGTAAAAAAAAATTATACAACGCCACTGTAAAAACTGTGGTGTTAAAACTGACACCAATTGGTGTTAATAGAGGACCACACAATGAGGTGTTAAAATTACACCCTAAAGATTGAACATAACACCAAAGAGTGTTAATGTAACAACCAAAGGTGTTGTAATAACACCTATAGGTGTAAAACTAACACCACCAATTTAACACCGGTGTAAAATAACTGGTGTGGTCCTCTATGTACACTGGTTAACACCACAGTTTTTGCTGTGGCTGTTTACTTTATGATCCTTACAGTAATTGTTTAAATATTTTAAACAACTGTTTAAATTTTAAGCAACAAAGTTTGATTTTCAATAAATTAAACATGATTGTTTAAACGGTTAAAACAAATACTGTAAGGTTCATATAGTAAACAGCGTTGTATAAGATCTTAAACGCGTTTTTACCGTGTAGTCATTAGTTAATAGCTGTTCGTTGCATCAAATGGTGTTATATCTACAGTATCCACGATGTTTGTAAATTAATTCAACAAATTCATAAAATACAAAGGGTGAAACTAGGACCTAACCCTAACCCATGCCATTTCGACCTAATAATGATGACTTAGTTTTATAGATTTCCTTTTTTTTATGTATCATGTATATTATTTGAGGATTGGGAAAGTATATATATATATATATATATATATATATACATATATATAGATACATATATATATATATATATATACAGGTATGATACAATCAACAGCATAATACTGTTGTAAGCCGTTTCATATCCGATATTTGTATAAATTCATTAGGATACAATGGTATAGACAAAGGGAGCGGTGAAGGATTACCAAATTCCATGATATCTCTATCGAAACGAGCGCCCCCTTTCGTCTGGAAGCGAAAGCAATGGAGATGTTTACAATTTTAGAAAGTTCCAAAAAATAAATAAAAATAGAAAAAATAAAATAAATGAAAACAAAAATATGAATTACAAAATAAACAAGTACGCATAAACTGCATAAATAATTGATAAATTAATTCATTGATACACCAATAAATAAATCCATAAATAAACAAATAAATGAATGAAAATGAATTAAATCAAACATAAAACCGAAGAAATCAAAACAAAACAAATTAAGATATATACCAAAAAAACTGAATTGTCTCCTAAACTATTCACATGCGCATAAAGTTTATAAAAAAACAGAATTCTAACGCCTACCATGACATTATACTTTTTCCTAGATGAAGAAATGACACTCCTTCGTCTGAGCTACAAATGCTGTACAATCCGTTTCCTGATTCTGGATGTCAAACATTATGCCACCTCTTGCGCTGACACGTGAAAGTGGATCTTTTGTAAACTCTTGAATACCTGCTTCCGTCTTCCTCTTTGCTCCACTTAGAATGCCCCAATCACACGATTCCAGAACAACCGATTGTATACCATTCGATGTAATGTAATAGTATTGATCGGCCAGGAATCTGGTTCCCCGATGTGACGGTAGCTTAAGTGATGCTGTCATGATAAACTGTTGTCAGTTGACAGCAAAGATTTCTGGGTCAGTGAGATCGACTTACCCTCACCTATGCAAGGTAGGCTGAGCCTCACAAGTACCTGTATACCCAGAGGGATGGGGGGGTGGAGTGGTAGAAAAAAGGATGGAGGGGTAGGGAGAACGGAAAATAATATGAGGGGGGATGAGAGAGAGAGTATAGGGATTTAGAAAGCAAGAGGGAAGAGGGGGCGAAAGAGTGAGAGAGACAGGCAGACAGAGAGGGAGAGTGAGGGGTCAAGATTGAAAAAAGTGAAACTATACCTTTGTATAGAAGAGAGAGAGCGAGCAAACACAAATGTTAAGTATATTTGTAAAACGTAAAGAAGGAGCAGGAAGAAAAAACGATCCCCCCGGAGTCTGGTAATTCTCAATTCACAGAAACTTTTTCCTTTTCAATTATTTAAGAATTTAGGGGGATCTGAAAGAGTGGGATTTAACACAACTTTCTTTTTATATATATGCCATTCAATAACTGAATGACACAATTAAGGGTTATACTAATTAGTATAACTTTCTTAAAAAAGCCTAAAACACATTTTGGAATCACAAACGTTTCGTATCAACTCCTATAACAAATAAATCAATTCTAGGAAATCGAATTGTGACAGGTAAATGAGTTTTGACAAGCTTGGCAATTCTTGTCCTCATCGTTTAATTCATTGCGAGAATTTATTTTTATACAGCATTACAACCTGGAATAAGCATTAACCTCGTTCTGTAAATGATTTAGGTTGGATAACACTTCACATTGGACACGTTGAAAAGGTGTCATCGTTGATATCTTGGGGAATTACTCATTATGAGTTTAGAATTAGGTCTAACTTATTATATCTACATATGAACACGAATTATTCTGGAAAAGGTTATTACGTGAAGCGACTTTCTTGTTTTCTAATAATTTAACACACATTTATGCACTGTCTGCATCAACATCCGTCCTTTCTGATTGAAGCAACTCTTGTTCAGTAATAGCTGTAGTTCATTATTTAACATTCAACGTTTCAAAACATCAGAAACACTAAAATATTAAACTTATTCAAAATATTTATTTCCTTGAAACCAAATCACACAAATATAAGTTTACAAAACAAATTAAGAAAAGAGTCACTTTATTTTCTGAATTTTAGATTGGATCGTATATCAAGAGTTATAATTTTTTTTGCGATGACATACATGTATTTTGAGAAGACAATTAGAACAGACACCATGATTTATTGATCTCTCCCTACCACACACACACACACACACACACACACACACACACTCACCCACACCTACACCCTCCCTCGCACCACTACCTATCCCCAACACCACCACAGCAACACATAATTAGGTATTGTCATACATTCTACTGCGTTCGCCTCAATGTATCCATAATGATGCCTATTAGTTTTATCGCCCCGTAAAAATCTGTAAGGAAACAAACAAAAATGCATGAATATTGCACAATTCAACCCATATTTTATCATAATCATAATTCAGCGAAAAGCTTGAAAACCACAGTCGACCGTACATCGCGCTAATGTACAATTCCAGAGGACAATGACTTCTGGTAGAAAGAACATCATGGTTTTATAGCTTTGATTTTCCTGTCATTAAATTCCATACCCATCTCACGATGGTAAATGTTCACGACCAAGTTAATACATTGGTATGTGAATTTGGTTTTAGAATGGCCCATTTGCGTACGCAAATCAATCCGAGAAGTGGGGCAGGGTGAGATTTGGCATGGAAAGCGCCCTCACAGTCTTCGTACCGTTCTTTCCACACCCTAAAATGTCTCCCACACAGTGATCTTCCTTATTTATCTGTTTATTTCAATGTTCAGAAGCTTTGTCGAACATTTTTTTTAACCCCCCCCCCTCCAATTTTTTCCAAAACCATGTACAAAAAAGTAAAAATGACCATAAGATTGTGATTTTGATTGTGGTCAGCCTCCCACTTTTGGCTCACCCCCCCCCACTTTGAAAACCGTTCCGCGGCCCCTGTTGTAAACCTCTTTGAGGCCTTTTCCTTCCAGTTTCTGTATACCTTTTTTCCACTAAAGAACCAACCTGTCTTGTTCAAACTTTGCAATCAATGGATGCATGCCTGTGTCTCTGAAATTGATGACATGTATTTATAAAAAAATATATTTAAAAAAAAAATTATGGAATTTTTTTCTGTGCCTCTATGGTAATATTCATAATTTAGTAGGGCCGGAAGATAGAAAACCAAAATTATGTTTTATTTTCAAATTGATGACAGAAAGCAAGCAACGGAAACATAACGTTTTTCATATAATCATAATAATACTCGATTAATTCGTGGCGAAGTTAAGAGTTCTTTTGTGTTTGAATGGAAATTAAATGTATTTTCCATTGTGTCTCTGCAGAGGGAATGACATAATCTCATTAAACAGACCTAGAATGGTGTGAATTCATTAGTGGTTTTGGGTAACAAGGTCTGATGCGTTATTATTTTCTTCACGGAGGGGGGGGGGCTACACTTCCCAAAACCCTGAGGAATAATCATAATGTAATTTATTTGCTCTACTGATACTCACCAACCGATTTGCAATGCATACGGTTGAACGCAGATGTCAGCCTTTATACGCATGCACACGTTAAAGCAATACAATATTTGTCCTGTCGCTGGAAGAAAAAGGGCGGGAAAGGAACGTGTCTCGGTGCCCTCGAAGACGATCAAGCAATTACCATGGTAACGGTGACGTCAAAAAGTAAGAAAATATTTAACAGGTTTGATAAGAGCCCAGTGGTTTTAAAGAAAATAGACATAATTACAATCCAAGAAAATAGACCCAACCGGGTTATTACAACAAACAACTACATAAAACAAACAGGGAATCTCTTACATGATATAGTGTGCGGTTTAAATCGATTTCTCGCCGTGGCTTTGGGTGATCTGAGGCAATAGCTATCATTTCATGAAAGGCAATGCCTCTGTTTTGATGATCACACTGCCTATTTTTTTTTTTCTAGATAATAGGCTTAATAACTTCGCAGCTTGCGTGGATTTTAACCTTTTTATTCATTTTTTTGTATAGGCTTAGCCACTTTTATTCCGTGAAAGTGATTATTAAAGTTGATTGAGAGCGGTTCATCTTGCTAAGGAATTATTAGTGATCTGGCAAACAGATTTTCAGGTGTGATCATTTATGACCTACATATATAACCTGATTTCGAGAGTGCTATTTACATTAATCTTTGTTCGAATATCAATCTAGATCACCATAAACATTTGCTTTTTCAGTTAACTTTGTATGGTAACGCTGTTAAGAATGACCTATGGTGTGATTCATATTAAAAACATGCCTTATTTAGATTTCAGGTATCTTTTTTATGCTAGTGATTAACATAATTCTTATTTTGTTCATCATAATTTTGATGTAATGTAAATATAGTCCTATCATGTTAAAGGAGAAAACTGATGTCTATGTGAATATATTATCAAACGATAACTAAGCCCAGTCAATATCATCATTACTGCCTGAAAACACGACGAATGTGCTGATTTTAGTAGAAATCATCGTCATTCACATACTAAAAGGTACATTCAATAAACAATTTCGCTTCCTTCGTATCCTAATGACCAAAATATTCAGAACCATATCGCCATTTTCATCACCATCATTACCACCTCCACCACTACCATCATCGTCGTCACCACCACTACTACCACCCCATCACCATCATCATCGTCATCCTCATCATGTGTCCATCATTTTTAGTCCAACCTTCCAAATCTCATCCCATGATTACCTCTCCCGGACCCTTTTTTAATCTTCCGTAATCTTCCTATTACATGTATCGTCCTCCCCTTCCCCTCTTGCTCGTCGTAAAATCACCATTCTATCACTGTCATAAAAAATGTGGTATACCTCACCCATTATTATCCAAATCATCATCCCCATTTCTCTCCTACTCATAATGATAACCCTCACCAGTATAGAGATAGACTGCTTGGGCCCATGACCCTCCCCCCACAACCAAAAAATAAAATTAAATAAATAAATAAACAAACAACAACAAATAAATAAACAAATGAATAGATAAATTACTTAATAAATAAGTGAATATATGGGGTAGGGGGTGAACTTTAATTGTTGTTATCTTGATATTATACATAAAATACAAAATTAAATGTTTGAATTAAAAAGGTTAAAAGTGGCGCTCGCCTGATTCGCTCGCTCGGCGCTTTTTAAACTTTGCCCCATACGCCATATCTGGTCCGCTCATTTTTTGTGTATGTTCGTTTGTTTTGTCTACACATAATAAGCATTATCATTCGAGTATTATCAATATCAATATCATCGTGATAAAAAAAATTAATTGTGGAAAAGGAGGGAAAATTTAGAAATGAATTTTTCTACTTATTTCCCCGAAAATATGGTAAGTTAAAATTGGTGAAGTTCCGTTTTCTTACTTTAACGCACCCTCCCCCCCAAAAAAGTACATGTTAGTCAGGTTTTGCATGCAATGGCTATATTTAAGGTGCATGTACATACGGACAAACCGGAGCTGACAAACCTTTACATGCATATTTGAAGATATTATCACAATAATGAAGCATAATAATTGCTCTATAAACGGGAAATAAATTCGAATGTAAATGAAAGTGAAACCCATAGTTTTCTATTCAAAGTATGAAAATTTGTATCAAAAGAATTGCTACGAGGAAAGTCTACAAGAAAAGGATACGAAAATCACAAAACTATGATCATGCTGATGGATGGTATGAATATCTAACAACGACAATGGTCTAATTCCATCAGGAGCTTTTAGCCATTCTTCGGAATTTTTTTTCTGACAATATTTATTTCAAATATGTTATAGAAATGGACCTCCCTTTTTAAGTATTTAGTTCGAAGATAAAGCTTAGTCCTATATAGATCCCAACACTTGATTTATACTCATCAGTATGCTGTTAATTTCCGTCAGGACTTTTTGTAACTGCCATTTATAATTGTTTATTATTGTTTCAAAAGGCTTTGATTCTAATTTGTCCTCTCTGATCCCTGGTTCGTTATGTCAATAAAATTAGTATAAAGATGCTTCTAACATTACGAATTGCGTTGTTTCATCTGCATTAAACGGCAATAAAAACAGAACTAGAGTAATCCCTTGGTAGTAAAATGGACTTGTATATGCTGAAAAGACATTTAGGAAATGGTGAAAGCATGCACGACTCTTCAAAAGGCTATACTCGATTGAATATCATTGCCGATTTTTGATACAGGAAACATATTGCAACGTCAGGTGAAAAAAAGTTGTCAAACAATTATTGCTTGTACTTTACACTTTTCGCGCGATGCGTCACTCTTAAGAGATTTATTAATGGACTCAAGAGTAAAAGAAAACACACACACGTGAAGAAAAGCTTCAACTTGCTCAATGGAGCGAGGAGTAACGAGCAGAAACAATGCATACTTTGCAGTAGGGCTATACATAATCGAATATTTTCAAATGTGTAGGAAAGTTATCGCATCCAGCACAGACAAGGCGCCTGATAGGCGCCTTTCAAGCTATCATGTTAAATTGCATCATTGATTGGACATATATTTACATTTATAGTTGGGGAAATTGCCAAACAAGATATTATATACAGTCAAAAAGTTTGTGGGAGGGGGCAAGATAATAAAAAATAAGGATCTTGACTTTATTCTGTCCACCCCTCGCCATCTTTCCCAAATTAAATAAAATTGTGGGTCAATGAACATTTTCATTGAGTATGTATAGGCCTCCATGTGGAGTGTATTGCAAAGCTACGATCACGGTGTTTTGATTTTTTTCAAGTTGTACATATATATATATATGCATTTATTACTAGGATAGTAGGATTTTACATGTTATCATTTTTATCAGTGAAAATCATTTCCTAAATGTTTCATGAACCCCCCCCCTTTATCTATGTAAGATGTGGGGCCTGTTGCAGAAAGAGTTGCGTTTAAACGCAAGTTAAAAAATCAATTGCAAGTCAAAAATGCGCGCTGTTGATTGGTTGAAAATCAAGTTGAGCGTGATTTTTAGAGTTGCGTTTGATTGCAACTCTTTCTGCAACGGGCCCGTGAAGGTGTTAAAACTTTTGTGGCTTTGCCATCATTGTAACTACCATGAAAACATTGACTATCATTGGTTGATGCACCCTGTAACCATGGTATTCGGTTTTAACGAAAGCATCGTTACCAAAATTTTAAAGTCTTTATGAAACGGGCCCATATCTATGTTAGATGTGAACATGCTAAATACTTATTTTGAAGGACTTTTGTTTACACATTCACTTATTTTGCTATAAAAGGCCAATCAAGTTCTTATGTTTACCTGCATGTATGAACACAGCGTAGCCTTATCGATATGCTTAAGGTCTAAGTACCCGTGAAGCCGACTATCATGATTCAGAATAGAGGAATCTACCAAGAGCCATAAATTATACCCCCCCACGTTGCCTGCTCCAGACGTCCAAAATATACACTGTCACACACCAAGTGTAAGATTACCACTGCAAACCCTGGCAGGAGCCTATTCTCATGCAAGTTCCCAATCAGTCACAAATGACAGCCCAGTAAAGTCGGGTTTTGTCAATACGAGGCTAGTTTGGCTCTCTCCATGTTCATGGTCGCCCGCCGCTCGCCGATATAGGCACTGCTCTGCCACAAATTATGACGTCATCGTCGACATACCTCGACGATGGGCCGAATTCCCGGCAGGCGCAGCAGCCGCACCAGCCCCGTAACACTAATCAATATGGGATATGCTCCTCTTCCTCCTCATCTCCTATTCTCGATGTCTTTCCCTTCTTCTCTCTCCCCTTCTCCTTCTCCTCTCCCCTTCTCTCCTCCGAACGTCGAATCTCTTTCATCCTCGTATACATTACGGGGGGTAGCACGAACGCATCTCAAGACATAGAGCTTGTATCGGTATGCTGGCGAGTGAGTCGCAATCCTATATCCACCGACCATTTGGAATACAATTAAACTACGGCGGACTATGCAGGTCCTTTTTTGTGTGTTTTCTTCAAACTCGCTACTTTAGGAGTAATAGAAAATGACCGCCGGAATCGGAGATTAGTTTTATCTGGTTGGGTCGATGTGCACTTGACGTGGAATGAATTATTTTGTCAGGAGTTGGATATGTTGAGCTGGAAATTGCCGAAGGATACTGGAAGGATCTAAAGAATTGGTGAGTGATAATGGTGCAGTTCATAATACAGTGTATAATCATAACAAACTTGATCTCAAGACCTCAGTGTATTGTATACAGTAAGACAGCAGTGTGACTAACATATCCTTGATATTTCCGTTTATCGTAACCTTATTTCATTTAGCAATAACAATGATTTTTTTTATCACCAATACTCCATATTTTGGGGATAATTATGGTCATGTTATAATAATACAAACTTGTCTCGCGTAACGTTCATATACTCTAATATTTTCAATGTAATTTAAAATGAGCATCATGAGCATAATAAACTTTTTACCCTTCCCGGATGTTCTCTGTTAAAATAATAAAAAAATCTATTCAAAATTGTTATACATATCCACATACTCATATCATGTTTGTACGTAGGTCTTATAGATACATCGAATTCGTATCATCAATACTATGTTCTATTTACATAACTGTTTACTTTAGCATCAGGCATTGGCCTATACCTACATGTAATTCGCTTTACAGAATGCACATTTATTGTACACTGTTTGATACTCTCGGTTTCATATTGACAAGAAATATTTTCATCCACAGTAATAAGGATAATGAGTGTTGTAAAATTGAAACCCTGTGATATATTGGAAGCACCTGAACAGGTTGTTTTGCTAAGTCACTACCGCAACATGATAGCAATTGTTGTACACAATGATCCCAACGTACCAGAATTTCAGTTCATTTTGATAGTTTCCCATTATCAAACAGAACATAATTCAGCCAACTCATCGATGAATTATGTAAAAGGTTTAGATTAGCATTATCTAAAAATAAATACTTGCATATTTCAAATAATCCTTTGTTCTCTCATCAATTTCATGAAACATCATCTCAATCTTGCAATTTAATGTAACTAACCAATGAGTATTGATATAAGTAGTCAAATCATCATGTAAATTATGCCCCTATTTTTGTACGATCTTCATAAAAAGAAACAAACAAAACGTAATGTTTTTTTGTATACGAAATGAAACTACACATAAGCTTAAATGAATTCTATATATAAGGGTTGGTCAAAATAACCAAGTTTTATAAACCAAAATTCTGATTTTAATCAATAAATAATTGTTGGTTGATGTTCACCATTTAAATCGGTCGGACTCGTATTCAAAAACCCATTGGCTATTTGGACAAAAAAAATCTGGTTTATTCACACTTTGCATTTGAACACTTATAGAGTAATTTTGAAAATAATTATTTTGGTTCTGTATTCAATTTCTGCATCTTGTTACATAATCATATTTCATTGAATTTTTCTACCAGTGCAATCGAAATAAATAAAATCATTAAAACAAATGCAGTTGCACGCCATCATGGTCTTTAGTAGCCGATACTGTTTGTTTTTCATTTCAATGGGATATTTGTTCTCAGTTAAACCACCCTTTGTTAATCAAAATTTATTCTGTCACTAACCGAAATTCCATCTTTCAATGAAATCTAAATTCAGATGGGGCATCCTTTAACTTATCGCTTCATGACACGGGTCAGACATCGATCCTTTATCCGTATCATCCCGTGGGATGGTTTAGCGTAAGGTCGTGTGTGAGAAGAGAGTTCAGTCTTTTGAGATGGAGTGTGGCGCATGATATTATTCACAGCGTACATTTCGAGCAGGTGCTTTGAATATTCTATCCATATTTATGTTGTATATACTGCGTTCATTTCGACATTTTGTGGGGTACATTTAGCTTGTTGATTTCGTAAATTTCCATTCATCCATTAGCCACGTGCTTGCCATTCATTAACTGACTGAATGAATAATGTTGCCATTTTACAAAAAACACACACTCACACACACACAAAGAGAAAATAATACAAGTGTCAATAATATTGTTGTTGATTGGCTTTTCAAGGGCTCACATTAAAAGAGAACATTCACAAACAAAAGAAAATCCTACATATTCTTCATGTAGCAGTTTAACATGCATGTAGCCTATGAAATTAAAATGAATTTATGAAATCTGAATACATTCAACCAATAGAAATAAGAAATTGATTTTATTTATCGTAAATTGTGCATTGGTTTATTCCTCTTTTTCATAAATCTGTGCCTTTACGACATAATGGCGACACTTATACTTGTTGTACAATGAACTTCGAGTGAAGTTTCCCTATGGAAACCGACTTCTTATAGTTCCATTTTGTTTCGAATAATTACGGTTATTAATATTACATGGCGTGATCTCGCAGATTTGATGATTCGCTTTAACACTTAGTCTACGTCTAATCATCTTATCTGATTAGAAGTCTCCAGACCAGTCCCCTGTGCGATGTAAACTGATTACTTTAATCCCACTTTTACAAAGGAAAAAACGACCCTGCAGATTTATAGTCAGTTCAGAAAATGTGGCATTGTTTTGGTAGATTACATAACAATATTATTCAAATCGATTATAAAAGGGGAAAAACAATGCGGGAAAATGAGTATGATAGAAATAATACTGCAGTATTTCAACAAATTTGCCTTAAACCTGTTGTTTGCCGTTCATAAATAGGTGACTGAGTACCCTTTTTATTTTATTTCTTTTCAAATATTTCGGGGAAGAAAAAGCCCAATCCTCTTTTTTTTGGAAATTCCTGGATCTGCTAATGATCTCCATAATGCAGCCACACCAAAATGCCTATTCTAAAGCGACAGATGATACACCATTCGAAATAATGTAATGGTTTTGATCGAACTGGGGTCTCCATGGCCGTTTCTTTAGTGGTGTTACTGTATCTTTGCCCATCATGCCTTTCACAGACGAATCAAATAGAGCTTCTTCCGCCGTTGTGTATGAGCAATGTGCAGTTTTTATTATAACTCACCCAAGGTCTCGATTTGGTCTATATTTTGTGATATATATACGGATCTGGGTGATTTGCCCCAAGAAAGACTCATGCTCCTACGCGGTCCAAGTAGCAATAATAATTATTATTGAAGCGTATCTTGCAATTTTATGAATTGGAATAAGATAGAGATCAATTCCGCTGGACAGATGGCGGCAGGCTACCTCCGCTTCTGGTAACGATCGCAATGGAAGGTATCGATTAATAGACAAGTCTACCGAGATGCACCTGTATCACGAGATGCCCTGAGATGAATCACGTGACCTTTCTCAATGAGAGGGTCGAATGGGGTGTCACTGTAGATGATGAAGTTTATGACATGAAATTTCATGAGACCCCATCTCGCCCTATATCCTCCTGAAGCAAACAAATATGATCCTACTTTTGACATGTTCGACCTACTTTGTGCGCATAATATGCGTTGTCGAAATTGAGAATATACATTAGTCCATGTGATTTCCTTTAAAGTATTAATGTAGTCAGTGGGGCAATGAACCAAAACACTGGCAGGGGCACAGCCTGGCGTATGAAACGAAATTGACCCCTTAAAAAAAGAAGAAGAAAAATGATGACTTAGTGAATTGTGTTTGATCTTATTTGTATTCTTTTTTTTGTTAGTTTATATGGTTCTGAAACTTTTTTTCCGGAGGGGGGATCCATTGTCCCAAGCCCGCAATCTATTCTCCAGTTTCAATCACTCAGCCTTTTCTCCAAAACATTAACAATATAAGCATATACAAAATAAAAATTGAAAAAGGTGCCTCTGCATTTACTACTTCGTTATATTCAATTGTCTCTCCCCCCCCCCCCCCCATTTTATCCAACAAAATGTATTACAACGAAAATGCATTAAGACATTTCACTTGGTCTGGCATTTTTTTTTCTGCACATGAAGCAGAAGCAGAGACCGAATATACTTCCTCGACTTTGAATGTCACGAATTTCTTTTTTGCCTGGTTTCTCTATTTTCTCGTCAAGGATTTATTGATGCGGTGTTTATTAATGCAATGAAGTGCACGAGCGCTCCGGAATATTGAGATGGAGCCAACCGTGTGATATAACCGTCAGTTATTTAACACTTTTTTTTTACTTAAAGCTAAATGAAAGTAGTTGCAGTAAAACATTGATTTTGTGAGAAAGTCTGTAAAACCAAGTTACTATATCATCGTGGATCTTGATCTGGTACAGTTATAAACTGAACTTTGTGAAATCATAAAATCTAAGCTGAAAAACGATTACATTGAAGATCGCCAACACAGATAGGCACACGTGGGACAGTGTTTTATTATTGCTGGAATAGAGACCCGACGGAAGTGACCGAATCCGCGCTTATTTTGCTTATTTCTCAGCAATATTACACAATTTCTTCTAGAATCCTTTGGTACATAATTTTTATACATACAAACAGACACTTTGGTGGTTATTATATTAGATTCTGTAAAAAGTCATTTCGAGATCGTTACCACAACTGGCATTTATCTTTAAGGTAAATTCATTAAATGGCTAGAAGCTCTTATCCTACAATCTCAAACTAGTTTAACCACCCAGAAAGTTTGTTCTAATATGAACCTACCATCATCGGTTAAGAAATCCCAACTCCATTTGCATGCAATTTTGTTAAACCAACGGTCATACTTTAATTTTTAGCTCGGTTAAACTTTTCCAAGGGTGCATATCGACCACTGATTGCAGGTAAGTGTTTCATAAAGCTGTTCGTAAGTTTCGAGCGACTCTAAGAATGACCGGTGAACCTTCCTTATGCGCTAAATAATCATCAATGCAAATTAAATGGTGAATATCATTCACCACAAGAAAAAAAAATCACCAGTCGTTCTTAAAGTCGCTCTCAACTTACGAACAGCTTTATGAAGCGGCCCCAAAAACTTGAATTGGACCCGCATGTTGTCACCTGTTAGTTTGTTGGGACCATAAAATTAGTTGAGGCGTTCTTATTGGAGTGGGGGTAGAGAGTTGATCAAGATCTTCGTTTTGTATTACCGAGGGTGTGACATCTCTAACACTAAGTATTTTTTCAGCTCGACCTGTGACAGACCTCTCTAAATCGCCCCTACATCCAACCAAAACAAACCTGTAGATCTCATGCTCCACTTTCACCAAAGATGCCGGCCCCATGCCGACCGATCAAGTTGAGGGTAAGAGCAATATAATCTTAGTCGGTCTGCAGTCGGTTTCCACGATGATTGTAAAAGCACTATCAGTATGGTCTTTCTGAAGGTTGACTTCCACCTACTTGTTATTTCTAATCTTACACTCCAAAATCCACTACCACCGTGACCACCACCATCCCACTGACCATCCCTGGACACACCCCCGCCCCTCCTGTACAGACCTCTCTATATTCGTAATACCCGATCTCTGTTCACAGCCCAGTCATGAGTGACCTATACTTAATGAGGGATAGTATAGTCATGCTTGTCATCACATTACCATTACGCTTGTCTTATCATGATCTCTGTTTTGCTAATGCATGGAAAGGATGGCGTCTTAGGTTTGATTGAAGATATGCATTGCAAGACATGCTAATTTAGCGCACGGGGTGACCAGGATAGTTGGATTTTAAGTTACTTTACTATGGGTGGCGTAGGGGGTGCACTTGGTGCACGTGTGCCCTCCCGCTGAGGCAGAGGAGTTCCGACACTGGCAGAAAAAACGAGATTTGTACCCCTTCTCCTGTTTCCAGCAACTGATTTTCCAAACTTTAGTTCTACCTCCCCAAGATGTGCACCCCTGTACCACTTTAGTTCCACTAGCTCACCAGGATGTGCACATTCCCGTGCTCAAACCAGCCTATCACCCTTGGCATGCTTGGGTTGGATATGAATTGCCACATATCTTTCAATATGATCAAGATCACATTGAGCATGATGAACAAGAGAAGTTGCAATGAGCTGAATCATCATTATTTTAGTAAATATGACTGCAATTTAGAAGAGATGTCTTAGAATAGATTCTGATTTGTTAAATTTTCCTTTGAAAATAATTATGTTGGGCTCCAGTTGGCGCTTCATAGTCTTGACAATCGATCATGGCTGCGTCGCTCGAAGATCTGGGATCAGCGTATGACACGGACCCAGGAGTTTGTTTGTTTGTTAGTAGTTGCAGTAAACACTGATTTCATGAGAAAGTCTGTAAAACCAGGCTTAATTGTCAGTATATCATTGAGGATCTAGATCTAGTACAGTTATAAACTGAACTTTGAGAAATCTTGAAATCTACGCTGTAAAATGTTCACACTGAAGATCACCAACACAGATAGGCACACATGGGACAGTGTATTAATATTGTTGGAATAAAGACCCGACGGAAGTGACCGAATCCGCGCCTATTTTCCTTATTTCTCAGCAATTACACAATTTCTTCCAGAATCCTTTGGCACATATTTTTTTATTCATATAAAAAGACAATTGGGTTGTCATTATATTAGATTCAGTCAAAATCATTTTGAGATCGTTACTAAAACTGGAATTTATATTTAACGGACACTTTAAGATCCTTTTCAGTTGACTTTGCTCACGTGGTGTATCGGGTAACCCTGCTTAACAGCACCTTGGTGCTGTCCGTTGTCACAACTTAACAAGACTTCAAGTTAAAGTCTGCCCATCACTTTTAAGACAGACTGTCTTTGTTTTGTGACATATCATTGCCATGTCCTTGACTTAAAAGAAGTTTTAATTAATTAAACCAGTCCTGACCACGGGGAAGCCGTCGATATCACAATGTGTAATACATGTATGAGAAAAAGCGAAAATTACCGTATAGTTTTTATAGCAAAATGAGCATGCTTATTACACAAACCAATGCACAAGTTAGAAAACCTTCTCATGGACATAACAAAAATGTATCAATGATGCCATGGCTGGCTTACTGTATTTGAGATTGATTGGATCGAACGCAACTTATATGTGAGATGTAGACCATTTTTTATCACCATCAGTTTTCATAAAATTGCTCGTGATACAATGCAAAAACTGCTGTGTTAATCTAACACCAGTCCGGAATCTATATACATGATGTACGACCACACCAGAGAAGTGTTGAAACAACACTAAGATTAAATCGTTTTTAACACTAATTGGTGTTATATAAACGCCTATCTGTAATCCAAATCCAAACTGGCGTTGTTACCACACTTCTTTGTTGTGCTCATAATTCCGGACTTGCATTAAGTCAACACTGCAGTATCTGCAGCGCAACATGCATACTGCCATAGGATAAAAGGCATTGCCTAGATCTTAAAGCTCGTGTATAGTTTTGGTAAATCCACCAAAATGCACCTATCACTATTCCAATTCATTGCTAGCTAATATGAATCGATATGCCCTATAACAGTTATGATGTGGAGGATATGAAATGAAAATGTGTTTTACAGGATAAATTTGGCGATTTTACATGGAAATTTAACTTGATCGGGTCACCCGATCAAATTAAAATATCTGTGTGTTTTTGTCTTTCAATTAAATCCTATTCCAAATCATGGAATGGGCTGAAACTTTCAAGATATGTTCTTTGTCTGTAACTTTTGAATATCTAATCACTAAATTTATAAGATAAGTGCTTGAATGCCCATTTTTTTAATTTAAAACAAGCATCGCCGAGAGAGGGCGCTATATATCCAAGATTTGAATATTTGAAATTTTCTCAGAGAAGTGCAGTTGGAAAAATATCTAACGGTCTCTACGCTTCAGTAAGACTGTCATATTAGATGATATTCGATTATCAATCACATTATTGACCCTTAACCAAAGCTTTACACAGGCTTTAAGAAAGTTTTGAAACGCATTGTAAAGACAACTATCGTGCTTTTCATCATTTAGTTTTAAATAATATCTATTAAAGAGGGGTTTCTGTTAAAACATTCGAAAGGTCAGGTCACTTTAGCTGAATCCATCACGTGTAATAAAGATCGGTATAGAAATAGTCCTATACAAGTCATGTAGTCACTGGCAGTGGCTTGAGAATCCAAGATGCCAAGTGTTGTTCTAATTATTGTTGATTTTAATACTGTTTTATCTCCATTATTCCCCTTCACCCTGTAAAAGCATGATTGAAGTGGGTGTATATACGTCACCGAGTGGGCGAGGAGGGATTTATATAGAGAGTGTCTAAAATCCGCTTATTTTTATGGGATTTTCTTAGAAAACTGGGTGTGAGCCGATTTGCTGTGCTTGCATGTGTATATGATAGTATTATCTGATTGATGTGTCTTATTAAGTTTGAGAAAGTCAATTACTCATTTAGCTGAATCGAGACAATTATTGATTCATAAACAGTGAACTGCTGCTTATATAATTTAAGATGTTGTCCACTTAAAAAGATGTTAAAACACGGCAAAATGGCCAAAACATTTTTAAAAGCGATTAAAATGATGTTGTACATGTATTACCTGATCATTCAGTATTTTGAAAGATAACAAGAGCAATTTTCAGGGGTAAATACCTGATAACCCTGTGTTTATGAACAGTTTTAAGCAGTAAGGTAGTTGGAATTCATATGGTGCCTTACAGCTATCATTTTAAGAATAAATTTCACCAACCGGCACAAACTATCGTCATCACCTTTATGTTAATTAATATAGTGTAATAGAAATAAGGTGAGGTACATTATTAATATTAACGTCCGATATTCATAACATCAAGCCAACCTATTCTCGTAGCCATCTATGTTCTCTAAACATTGTCTTTCTGAGGTATATACTACTGCGTATAATTAAAATGTATAGCGAGACTATAGGTCACCCCTCCGGGCAGTCTCTTCACATCTACGGCTGATCAGCGGTCAGTCAAACGGTCCGAGCACGGGCTACTTTCCCGCCTGCGGTGGTCAAGCGTGCTTCAGTCGTATACTCCGACCACTGACCATTTGTACCAGTGTGTTTACTCACGTAAAGATAACAGTGATTATTTTAGACGCCTTGTTTCGGCTGCCATATTTCTCTGGATGGATCGTGCGCTGGCAGCTGGTTAGGTCGCGTGTTTAGTGAGAGGTCAACACACTCTCCTTGCTGAATAGCTAGCGTTACAGAGCATCCATCACGGGGGCTCATCCTGCAAGTTAGGAAGATGCGGTGCGCCCCCCCCCTCCCCATCCCCTCAACCCTTACCATTCTCTTCTCTATTTGCCTGGTGGGGCGGTTCTGATGTTCATGTTGTTCTCTGTAACCTATTCTCGGGTGAATACGGTGATCGTGAACCTGCATTGATCATGTTGATCGAAACTACTTGAGTACCTGGAAAGCTTATATACTCCCCTTCCCTGCACAGTTTTGTAGAACTGCTTCTAGACATCTTATACCGTGGGGTGTTCGTGTTGTGTAGCATTTGATCAGCAGTGTGTTGAATATTCACCTCACTCTTTATACCTGATCCTGTCGTGGCATAGACGGCAACATTTAAACAGCGCTGTGAGGCTAGGAGAGCTTCAACATTAAATCCATCAATGGTTTCTAATAACAATTGACATGGTGGCGGATTGCACTTGACTATATTCAAAGTGTGCCAAACATACCTGTCATACAGGACATGACTGTCAGAGGGAATGTTGGAGAGATAGAAGGAAGGAGAAGGTGGTATGGACAGGAGAGAGAAAGAGAAAGAGAGATAGAGGGAAAGAGAGAGATAGAGAGGGGGAGAGAAGGGGGAATGAAAAGGAGGGATTTGGTAAAGAGAGATGGCTTGTTTAACAGGATTTATGTTCTTAATTTCCCAATACTACCACCTCATATCCTAATGCACCACCACATTTTATAGCCAAATACACCATAGAACACATGTGCCACAAGGACAATTTGATAAAATAAATATTCGACCATACGTTTCTTTACGAAATTGTGTTCATTTTGGATTGACCATTATCATGATAACTCACTTGCTTATTTCATCAATAATTACAGTATGTCCCGCGGTAACATCAAAGTTTTCAGGGCGAGTATTTATTTCATATCACTCTTGACGTTTTCCATCGTTCTTTATTTATGTAATAACCATTATACGGTGCTTACCGAAATTTGATGATTGTACTATATAAACTCCATTATGAAATTGCTCTGTTCAATTCCGATCGAGCATAGATTCCTTGTGAACAAGACGCAATAGAGTCAGGAAACCTAAACCTTCTGCACCCCAACGGTCCGTACTAAAGCCTGGAATTATTCCACTCTCCCCTGTTATTATGCCTGCTTTCTAGAGCACTTTCTGCAAATGTTTTATTGACTTAACCTTTCATTGCATGTTTCATCCCTCCTGCGTCCATCCCTCCGAAGATACATTGTGTTTATGACATATATGTGGATGACTACTTGTCCTGGTTCTTTTCTACTAGGTGATCCAGGTTAGCGTCTCCATGAGGGGTGGCTTGGATATTCAGGGTAATGCGGTATACTTAGCGCAATGAACCACAAATTTAGTAGGGATACAACTCGGGGCAAAATTTATAATCATAAGATCGGGAGCGAGTGAAGTGCAGGAGCACCTTGTTTAATGCAAATATACGGTAGTATTGTAATGGATTTTTTCTACATGATATTCAGATAATTTTCACCCTTTACCTTTTCTTTCTTTCCTTTCCCACTCTTTTTATTATTATTATTCTTATTTTTTTTTTTTTTTTTTTTTTTTTGGGGGGGGGGGTAAACTTTGGTGTGTTTTTTGGCCCATACCCGCTGCAAGCTATACTGGGGTAATGTACCATTTTTTTTTCTGGAGTGTCACTCCTTCATTTATTATTCTCTTTCCGGGAGAACTGTAGCTACATGTACATGCATATAATTTTCAGCCTTTCCCAGACGATCTACACAAATGCGCCCCCCCCCCCGAACTGCATACAATGTGCATGAGATCTAGACGCACCACCTTTGTGAATTATTTTGCGAATGTTCATGATACCCAGTCCCTCTCTCCATTCAAACCCTCGTATTTCAAAAGGTATGTTGATAATGCTACCGATGAGGACTGATGAAGGGGGTGTTTTATTTCATCCAGGCTGTTCAAAATGTCTACCGGATACGTGTGATAAACTGATCCGTTTGTTTACTCCATACTTCAACATGCCTACAGCCAGGCGGTGATTGCACATTTTCACATTCATGATTTAGTGGGATACATGGAGGTAGTGCGTTTCACGATCATCAGTATAGTGGGATACATTAGAGTGGCATCCGATGAGGAAAGTCATTCATTAAGATTTGAATATTTCACGTGTGTCTGAATATAAAAAAAATATTGCTTAATGTTGCTAGTTTGTAAAAATACTTTTTTATGGTTTAATATTATATATTGCACAAAGAATGGATGTCCTCTCTATTATATATAATATTATGACAATGTATAGTCAGGGATATAGTCTTGCTGAAAAGAACACAGTGTCATACAATGTGATCACAGTGTGTTCACATAGAGGACCATGTCAAAATATTATTCACACTGTTAAAATTCAACAGTCTCTGTGGACACCTACAGTGTGACTGTTCACGTGATCGACAGTGTGAACATCTGACGGTTCAAATGCTCAAATTTAACAGTGTGAAGGTGATTCCACAATGTGTTCCACACTGTGAACATACTGTGGACACACTGTTGGACACTGTGTTCTCTTCAATAGAGATATGTGTATGGAGTGAAAGTGTGTTGAAATGCTTAATGTGAAGGTGATTTCACATTGTGTTTCACACTGTGAACACACCGTGGACACACTGTTGGGCAGCGTGTTCTGTCCAGTTGGGATGTGTATATGGAGTGAAGGTGTGTTGAAATACTCCAATGTGAATGTTAATTTACATTGTGTTCCACACTGTGAACATACTGTGGCATACAATGTGAGACACTGTGTTCTTTCCAGTAGGGATGTGTGTATGGAGTGAATGTGTGTTAAAATGCTTAATGTGAAGATGATTTCATTGTGTTCCACACTGTGAACACACTGTGAACACAATGTTGGACACTGTGTTCTCTCGAGTATGTATGTGTGTATGGAGTGAAGGTGTGTTGGAATGCTCAAATTTATCTATGTGTAGGGGATTTCACATTGTATACCGCACTGTGAACACATTGGACACACTGTTGGACGGTGTGTTCTCTTCAATAGGGATATGTGTATGGAGGGAAGGTGTGTTGAAATGCTCAAATTTAACAATGTGAAGGTGATTTCATATTGTGTTCCACACTGTGGCACACATAGCGGGACACTGTATTTTTTTTTCAGTATAGCCTATAGGGAGAATCAACACTCTAATATAAGGTAAGGATATATAAGGATGCAATTCCAATTTAATGTGATATTTGATATTAGATGAAGAGAAAACCAAATAATCAGAAATGGCAGGGAATATTCAGTAATAAATACATTGGTTGAATGAATGGTTTTTATATTATCTTTGCATTACGCTGTTTTTCTCATATTCATAGCCCAACATTGCCTCCAATTGCATTTGACCTTTTTAGCCTGTAGCGTTTCCGAAATCCACACAGACGTACGTGGATATATATAAGCAGGTCTTTTAAAGGGAACGATGCTTTGGGTTAGATATATGTTGTTTCATTTGTGTGGTAACTTCAATGCCTATTTTATGTCATATGAACTCATGTTTTACTATACAATTATCCAACCCGTGTTTGTTCAATGGATATTCTGAAAGGCAAATTACAGCTGTGAATGTTATAGTGAAAGAATTTTCAAAATTACTTCGTGAAAATATTAGACTTTGTAAAAAGCGAGTAATTTATGATATACATGTACTTGTATAAATGTAAATATGCATGCCTAATTGATGTAAACAATACACACTTATTATCAATATTCATTCATTAATATTCAAGCCAATACACAATAATGACTTAATGATGGTCATCATTTTATACACAGACATACATTTTCGTAAGCTATACAGAAAAATACATGTACTAAGATTTTTCTACGTCTAGATGACGCCCCGCCCCCGCCCTGGTGTGCAATTGTGAAGGAATGCTCTCTTTTTGTATTGATAATATTGTGACTAATTAATCGACTAATCAGTTCAGTGCTCTTTTTCGTATATCATTCTCCTTCAGTCTGATTAATAGCCGGAAAACTATCAAAAAAAAAACAACACGTAAATGCAAAACCAAACTATATAACAATTTTCAAATTATACCCAAACTCGATTCCTATTTTCACTTTAATATCATACAAGTAAGATTGAGAAATGCATCATTAACATTGATTATCTATTAATAAATAATTATGATGAATCATTGTATAAAGATTATTCATAGACCTTTATAAAAAAAAAACAATGGAGAATCGATATAGCCAAGTTGACTAGGCAATCGCTCAAAAATTCAATTCTTATTAAGCATGTTTTTTCTTAATCAAAAATAAAATAAAATGAAAAATGACGGGGCTGAATGCCGACGGGAAATGAGTTCTGATTGTCACTCGTACATGATACGGTTCAGACAAGCGTGAGATATTTGCGTTTCAATACTACTGATGCATACAATATAAATGACATGTAGGGGAGCTACAAGGAGTTTTATAAGTAAACATAGTGAAAACGAAAAGAAAAGATTTTCCTTACCTTAATCTGTTTAAGGATAAGAAATATCACTTATGTGTTTCCGTTAAGTGTCCTTAAGTGTCGATGGCTTCGATAAGAAATGTATATGTTGAAAAAATGGCTTCCATAATATTTGTTTTATTGGAATATCAAACTCATAGACTGCTTGATATAAGGCTCGTCATGCAGATATGTAATTTTGTATAAACAGTAATATCCAATGCTTAAATACTAATGACTTTGTGTTTATATCCACATGCAAAAACAAGTAATAGTAGGGAGTCACGTCTGAAATTTCTGTGGACATGTTAGATGTTTTTGTTAATCAAAGCTTTCATACGTTCAAGACTAGATCTATACTGTAATACTGGTATTCGAGATATTCACCGTTGCTTTTCCCAACCAACATGTAGTAGGTTGCTTTCCGCATAATCTCACTCAGCATCAAGTCTATAATCAGAAAGATACCTCGGGCAATGAGGTGCCAAGTGGGGTGTGTTCTTAATACTCATTACAAATATGGAATACCTTGAATTCGAATTTTATAATGTAAGTCTCAATACATTTTGACATGCGCGAATAGTTATGGTTATACAGTGTCACTATGACAGCACATGGTCAAATTGTTTTAGATAATGCAATGTAGAAATAGTAGTAGTAGTAGTAGTAGAAGTAGTAGTAGTAGTAGTAGTAGTAGTAGTAGTAGTGGTAGTAGTAGTAGTAGTAGTAGTAGTAGTAGTAGTAGTAGTAGTAGTAGTAGTAGTAGTAGTAGTAGTAGTAGTAGTAGTAGTAGTAGTGGTAGTAGTAGAAGTAGTAGTAGTAGTAGTAGTAGTAGTAGTAGTAGTAGTAGTACTAGTAGCAGTGGTAGTAGTGGTAGTAGTAGCAGTAGTAGTAGTAGTAGTAGTAGTAGTAGTAGTAGTAGTAGTAGTAGTAGTAGTAGTAGTAGTAGTAGTAGCAGTGGTGGTAGTAGTAGTAGTAGAAGTAGTAGTAGTAGTAGTACTAGTAGCAGTGGTGGTAGTAGTAGTAGTAGTAGTAGTAGTAGTAGTAGTAGTAGTAGTAGTAGTAGTAGTAGTAGTAGTAGTAGTAGTAGTAGTAGTAGTAGTAGTAGTAGTAGTAGTAGTGGTGGTGGTGGTGGTGGTGGTGGTGGTGGTATTAGTAGTAGGAGTAGTAGTAGTAGTAGTAGTAGTAGTAGTAGTAGTAGTAGTAGTAGTAGTAGTAGTAGTAGTAGTAGTAGTAGTAGTAGTAGTAGTAGTAGTAGTAGTAGTAGTAGTAGTAGTAGTAGTAGTAGTAGTAGTAGTAGTAGTAGTAGTAGTAGTACATGTAGCAGTTGTTGTTGCTCTTGTTGTACATGTAGCAGCAGGCGTTTTTTTTGTTGTCGTAATTATTGCAGTATCATTGTCATCGATATTATTGAAATTTGGCATCATGATCAAAATGGCATTAAAACGAATAATCTGCATTAGCATATACCCTCTTTTAAACAAAAACATATTGAGTTTATGTCATTCATCGCTAGGAGAGCTGCTCGCATGTGACGTCTCAAAACCGAAACTTTGAAAATCCAAATTTCTGTTAATTATAATGATCTGTTGTTGTTTTCTCCCTACTTTCATTGAAAAAAATACTTTACGCCAGAGTGAAATTCCCTTTTAGTGATACTTTACTAGGGGTGCCTTAAGACATACATTTTCCCCATTAATAGTTCAAAGCACAACATTCGAAGCACACTTCCCCCCCCCAAAAAAAAAAAAAGAAGAAACAAATTGAGCGTACAACAGCAACATGATCATCAACAGCAAGATCGTCAGTCTTGTATTCTATGTTGGTATGAATCATAAAGAAATGCGTGTCTAACCTATCTTGCACTGTATTGCTGTAACATTGAGTATCTCCATGTCTCGTCTGCATATAATTATATAATTATATTTCATATATGTCTCATTCTCTCGTATACCTTCAAAGATCACGTAAAGCAAGAGCAAATATCGCATGCAGACGAGATATGGAGATACTCGATGTTACAGCAATATAGTGCAAGATAGGTTAGACACGCATTTCTTTATGATTCATACTATTATATTTGCTATAAGCTATGACCAGATTATTTAGTGAGGCAGGATAACATTCTAGCATAAAATACAAGACTGACTATCTTGCTGTTGATGATCATGTTGTTGTTGTAGGCTCATTGTGTTTCTTCTTGTCTGGGGGGGGGGGTGCTTTGAATTTTGTGGTTAGTTGTTGAACAGTGACCTATAAAGGAATCAAGAAAATAACTAAACAAGTGGATTACATATTTGTGAATGTTGTTGTGACTATTTATCCGTGTGAAATTAAGAATGATTTAGTTGAATAGAACATGAAATAACGAGCTTTATTACACATCATGCACATATGCCTACTCAAGTCTTGCACAACCTTAGCATAATAATGAAGAAAATAAATTATACTATGCAGAATTCCGTGGAACGCTAGAATGATAAATGTCACTTCAGACGTATACGAGTCATCCAGTCATTCACGTTCGCAAGAAAAATATCATTTATCAGAAATTGAGTGAGGGAATTGTCATATTTTCATATGAAATGAATACATTTTCCTCATCATTAAACTTCGCTTACACCAAAGGAAATCATGAAGGAAGTCTCCATCGCAACGAATCGACAAATGAAATATTTTCGAGATATATGATCTGAATAGACGATATCATGACGCTGTACACAATCTTCACTTGCCGGTCATAAAAGAGGTGTCGGTCATTGTTGACATCTCACAACTTTGTTATTTAATCATGTATTATCATTGTATTATGATTCCTCATCGCTTACATGAAATGTAATAAGTGATCGATGGTTGAGCTGAGGGGGGGGGTGAAGTGGCAAGCACTGAATGAAGGGGCGTGGGGCGGGGCTGGGTCGTATGGCCCGATGAAGTTCCGGGGATGTCTTATTGCATATGAAAAAAAAAATCAGCTTAGATTTCTGATTCATTATATCACTGTATACTAGATCTACATCTATGATGTTATTGATAGTTAACCTTGATTTTACAAGCTTCCATTTGTTTATCTTTATTTTTCAGTCAAAATAACCAACGCAAGCCAGTTTAATTCGCAATGAAATACCCCCCCCCCCCCAATTACACTTTACTGCGTCAAAACTAAGAAACACGACTGTCTTAGTCTAGCAATCCTATAGAGCAGAAATCTCTCCATTATCCCTCCCCTTCCATTCGCCAAGACTTTGTGGTAACATAATTGTTACACCTTATGAATCCCACGTCAAACCAGAGCGTTGGTGAGATAACACTGGTTATATCAAATAAAACCAATGCGTACGAACAGGAAAATGTATCATTTTTGGTATAATTACATTTTTCCGGCGTCTAGTCTTTGAATCCGTCTTCCAATTATTCCGTAGATTGGAATCGGCTGAAAATAGAAATGTGATCAAAATGGCGATCTCATCTCATTTCAGAGGTTAACACAAAATGAACGATTCGAATTATATATGGAACATGGAATAGATGGGTCAGTCGACAATTACGGAGACACTGTAAAAACTCGCGTGGGTAAAAAAAATATGGACTTTCCAATTTAAGCCCCGAAAATTATTTTGTTTGTTTAAATAATCAATAAAAAGTTACTTTCATGACATTTGTGATGTCTGCCAAACCATTGGAAAATCAACGTCTCCTTTTTAATGTTCTAGTGCTAAAAAACCTGCGAAAAAGGAGGTTTGAAGTGATGCTTTAAAAACATTTTCTGTTTCTATACTTTCTTACTTTTGCTTTTGTTTTTATACAAATGATGTATGGAAACCTACTAGAACATAAATTTTTTTCGGGGATTGGCTCAACGTAACAATACATTAACTTTAGCCCCTCTCCCAAAGTATCAAAATCATCATAAATTTTGGTAACCAACTAATCAATCTTTTCCAATATTTTGTTCAGATATATTATATTCACCGACACTTTTTGTGTGGGTGTGCAGTATTGTAGTTGTTCGAGTTTAATTTATAATTCGTAAACTTTTTTTTATGAAACCTCTTTTTTAATGCTTTATAGTGTCATATTTTAGTGAAATATTTGCCCGACTGACTTTCCTATTTTTTATTTTAAAATCCAATGATGTTTTATTACGTTCTGTTTTTCCATATCCATCCACACATCTTGTTATTACCGATGTGAATTCAACTGTTGTACTGCAAACCTGCCGATTATTCTAATGAGGGAAGGGCAGACGCGTGGGCGGCAATTAGTGCCACCCTCTCTCCCCCGGCTACAACCGCTGAGATGCAATCAAAAACTTACTTAAAGTTAATGCAATGAACTTTGTCTTCCTTGAATATATCAGCATATTTCAGAATGTTAGGTCTTGAAGACTTAACTTATACTTCTGATGGCTTTGCCCTTTTTACCAAGTTACCGGCCAAATTTCCCTTTGACTGTACGGATTTTATGAGTGATGTTGTCGGTTTTGTACGAGATAATAAATTGTGAATCCGTGCCCAGGTGTATAATACGGAATCTTGAGACACTACAACACTCATTGAGTCATCTTTGTACAATTTTAAAAAAGTCCTTGTTACTGTAAAGTAAGAAAGTGTCTAAGTGAGAAGATCTGCATGTTCTCGTCACTTTCTGTTTTTTTGTAAAAATAAATCTTCCCGATTACTGTCAATTAGTAAGTGAGAGAATCTCCATCGTCGCATCAATTTCTATCCCTCCTTTTTTATGCGCGACGGCACACTTTATGATACCATGTTAAGTTTGAACATCCGTTTTTACCTCCATGGTTTAAACCTTCTCAGTCTGTCCACAGTTTGCCTTCAATCAAGAAGTTGACACGGATTGACAAAAAGGCCGGAATAAAATTTACCCAAGACTTTCACGTTAAAGGCGTCAACAAGAACCCTCGGCAGCACACCGCTAATCTATAGTCAGGAACAGGTAACGCTATTTCGAGTCTTTCCACACTGCGTCACTAATTACGCATGCTGTGCCCGGTCGGACACTGAAACATCACGCGTCGACAACTAAGACAACAATACAGTCTTGTAAGATTTCGAGTGTTCGTCGCCGCGTTGCCGATTGAAGGAATCGCTCAATTGGAACGTCGTTTCCGATTGTGAATAAAATGGAGAGAGAGTCAACAGTGGGCGATTCCCAAAGGGCTGTATCGGCCAGACTGCCCATAGGCACAACGAAAATTGGAGCATAATGATACATTGTACCCTTCACAATAACAACATGGTAATAAGTTATTTGATCCCAACGCCGGGAGCAATATGTCCCAAGCCCGGTGACATAAATCCTAACGATTGATCGTACGAATGACATCTACGATTGATTACATTGATTCTTGTGTATGGTCAATCATACAAATCAGCTCTACGATCAATTGCTTAGTTTTGTGTTGCATGGCCCTGATCTCCTTGTGATGAACTCGGCGCTAAAAGAAAAAAAAAACTTGATTTTTGGACGGCGACGACGAGGGAAATCCCGAAGGAATGAGTTCATATCTACTGCCGATCGTACTATTGATTCCCTTCAGCAATGATTAATACCTCAGTCACATTTGCTCTACAGCGGCCGAACTGCGAGTCGAAAACAGTCTTTAAACATTTTTTGTGTGTAAAAGAGCTACATTTGGGTGGTTTGAATAAAAATGAATGGAAAGGCTGTTTTCGACTCGCCGTACAGCTGCTGTATAGCGAATGTGAATGAGGTATTAAGATCAAAGGTAATGTCTTCGTTATCCATTCTCTGTGCAACTTCCGGATGATCACATTGATGAACTGATTTTATGTATATATATCTCAAAGATACCATCGTTTATTAACCGAATGAAAATCCAAAATTCCATAATAAGGTAAAATTAAATGCGCTGCCAATTTGTAAAAAAGGAAGTGATGGCAAATACGTGTAGTTTATATTGAAACATTGCTCGAGGAAAATGAAAATTATTTCTGTTCATTAGTTTTAATACATTTTACTCTGTTGTGTGAAAAATGACATTTATTCCTGTTCATTAGTTTTAAAACATTTTGATCTGTTGTGGAACAATGGATTAATTGTGCAGGAATAGTAAAATATAGAGCCTGTTCAGTGTTGATTTGTATTTTGGTTTTTAAACCCAATATATGGACTTTGAGGTGACATCAATTGGGATTAAAAAAAAGTGCTTTCCCTTGGTCTTCCCATTGGAAATTTGCAGAAATGCTTTCCCAGCTTAGCACCTAGAATTGGTCTAGATCACATAAACTATATATAATCATAGAACGACTGCTGTCTCATCATACCCTGTTGAAAATTTAGTTTTCATGCTTATGTTTCATTTTCAATTGTCATGAGAGAGGCAGTTGAGGTAGGATAGGGTTTCTCGTGTAGAAGATGTTATTGTCATCATAAATTGGTTATGGGTTTTTTTTTTTTTGGGGGGGGTGGGGAGGTCAGAAAAGCACGATGATGTATCTGATGTACACATAGTTATTGTAGAGTAGGCCTACATCGTCATCATTACATGACCACGGTCAGTTGAAGGCTACTAATCTGATCCCGTGGATACCCCCCCCTTGACATGCCTGAGATAAGCACCCCCCTCCCATGACCACATCGAACAAAAAACACCAAGATCCTCACTTCCGCGCCGCTCCATTCCACATCTACTCCCACGTCCATCCAAAGATGCTAAAAACATAATACCCCAAATGTCCGCCTTACACCAACTGCCACCCCACCGCTGGGATTACAGGACGGAGGGCGCTTTGCTTGGTATGGGCGAAAGTGAAAGGTTATTGCACTCTAATCCAGCTTTCCTCGAGTCTAAACCCTTCCTATGAAAAACAAGTGATTTCGTTGCTCGTCGGATGTTAACCTTCTAAATTACAAGACAACTGTAATAATGGCAAGCAGAGTTTACTCCCAACCTGGTCGGCTTTGATTGGCAGTTGTGCCGCTAGCAAGAAGAGTGGTTTGTTCAGCTATAAATCTCCCTCATTTCCTAAAGCTCTGTTTAGTAATTATGGAAAAAATGCAACGCTCCACTGTCGATCACGCAAAGACGTCTATCCGAAGCCACTGAGCCGAAGTGTTAAGAAACTCGTCAGCTATATTATGAGTTTTTTTCTTATGAAAATAACGGCTCTGTGTTTAAGCGAGGTACTGATTACTGATTTATAATTTTAGAGCTCTATCGCTTTCTCCTTTAAGGAATCTTAACAAGAGGGATTTTATTTCTCTCCGATTGTTACGATGACGGTGTTAGTGAGCGTATAGGCCTATATATTCAGATCTGTTATTTCTTGTTAATTCCGTCAAGATTTTTTTTGTTGGCTCTAACATGTCTATTGCATCAAATGGACTTTTACCATGGAGTTAAAGGTAAATGCTAGTTTTGGTGACGATATCAAAATGAGTTCGTACAGAATCCAATGAAATGGCCACCAAAGTGTCTGTTTATATAAATAAAACGAATGTGCCAAAGGATTCTGGAAGAAATAGTGTAATTGCTGAGAAATTAGCAAATAAGCACAGGATTCGGGTAGAGCGTCGGCCCGACGCTCTAAGCAATAATTATACATTGTCCCACGTGCGCTTATCTGTGTTGGGGATCTTTGGTGTGAACATTTTTCAGCGTAGATTTCAAGATTTCACAAAGTTCAGTTAATATAACTGTACCAGATCTAGATCCTTGATGATATACTGACAATTAAGCCTTGTATTAAAGACTTTCTCATGAAATCAGTGTTTACTGAAACTACTGGAATTTCTCTTTAAGGTTACTATTATTATCATTGTTATTACTATTATCAATATTATTGTTATTATTATTATTACTATTATTATTATTATCATTGTTACAGCAATCATAATTTTAACTTGAGTCAGATCATGAACATGATGGAACGACACAATATGTATTCTCCTGTCGTTGTAAAGGGTTAATCATGTTAATAATTCATTTTGGTTCAATATGACCAATGAATGACGACGATGATGACCACCCGTGGTCATGGTTGTCGGTCAAGCTGCGTTGGTGACCGAAGCCCTTGGCCGGGCTATGATGACCTAAGATCTATGACGACATGATGATAACAAACGTCGTAGTCGGTAGTAACAGTTTGAAGAGGGAGCACACGTTCTACATTATATTGTAATTTTAAGTGGAAGAAGATAAATGAAGACGCAGATCCAGGAAGGGGGCGTGTGAAGGATAGATGTCCCTGGACCAACTTTGAAGAGCATCTTTATTTATTGTTTTGTCTTGTAAAATTTGAAGGGGGGGTATGGACGTTTTTTTCCTTTTATGTGTGCGTGCGCGCGTGTAAGGAGGGGGGGGGGGGAATCGTCTCATGTCAGTATGATGTAGCATGTATGATCCGTTTTCAAAAAATTCAAATTCATTTTATTCTTGATAATAATAAAAACATCATCAAACTGTACATTCGTATAAAGAAATATCATTGCAAGAAAAGGAGGACAACAAAAAGTTTACACTTGAAAATAAGAAGCCTCCAAAGAATACAAAAAATCAATATAAATTATGTACACATCGGATGAAGAGGGGGGGGGGGCGAAATATGCTCATTCACACACAGACAAACGAGAAACGTTTAAAATGTGTATACTGATAACTGTGATTCTGTTGAATATAAAGTCAATTATGCTCCGTTTGTTCATTATATGCGAGAGTATCATGAGCATGTCTAGAATTTCTTTTCTCTCAAAGACCCCCCCCCCTCCTTCTCCTATTGCATCCCTTGACTAGCTCTTCCTAACGTCATAGCTAATTACCTGCCAATACATCGTAATGGATTTGGAAAGGGCTGCCCTGGATAATTAATTGTCTTCCCATTCAATCTATCCATTCATTAATTCCTTAAATGACTGAGACAAGTTCTTGCTTTGTTGTAATATCTGTGTGCATACCCGTGTAATCCTCATGCGATTCGATCATGTACAACAATCATAATGTGAACAGGACAAACAAATGAAATGTTAAGGGGGGCTTTCACCTTTGCTCATGCGACCATTTGCAATCATTTGGTCACAATACATGTTGCACACAATCACAACTGTTACAAGCGGTCGCACCGCCAATCGTGAAAGGGGCTTAACCGGTTTTAATTTCTCTTACATGCTGTATCTGTAAAGAAAGTTTAACCAATATCGTTTAAAATGGGACTATACAACTTTTGGATGCATATATTTTAGGAAATATTATGAGGAATTCATCAATATATCCTCTTTCCCCACTTTTACATATAAATGAACACCCCCTTTAAGATCAATATTTGGTAAACTTTACTCAATATTTCAAGAGGGCAAACACGGTAGAATCTATTAAATCAATCAAATGTTTCCAGAGCTTGCTGTTGATCGTTGTGATAAAAGAGTACGATTTGTTTTAAAATCATGTTTTTTTTAATCAAGTTCGATAAATGCCAACAACTTGTAACAGAAATTTACACAAGGGAGTGACCGATAAATATCTTTTCCAGACGAAGATGCCAACATCAACCTTGTGAGATGTGTATCACTGATCTAGCCGAGGTCCCAGAAACACCCGCGTAATAAAAACACTCGCTTCTATCCTCCATGAAACCCCATTTACGTCACTATAAATCGAAATTGAATTAATATTGATGTCTCATCTCTGTCTATATACTTCATAATTCTTCGAAGAGAGATGACCATGACCGATTTGGCATGTTTGTGTGCTTGAGAAACGACGGAGCATTAAAATAAAAAAAGAGACAAGTCTCTGAAGTCAATAACAATTGCATATATAGCGCTTGCAATTAAAAGCATTGACAAGCGGTATACTTAACAGTCGCAAAGAGGTAGTGCATTATTCTAGTTCCAGCAGTTTATTTTTGAAATAAACTCTGTTAGAACTAGAATAATGCATACCTCTTTGCCTCTTATATATATATATATATATATATATATATTTGTGTGTGTGTGTATGTTAATAATATAATGAATGAAGAAGTGATACCTTATTTGGCCAAAAGATCTATTTTTCATTATAAAGCTAATATATGTTGTTTCAATGCTATTGTTTTCAAGGTTTGCTAGGAAAATATTTACAAACGTTCATCATCTTAAACAACTATTGATAATCGGTCATCGGTATCAATCATCACAATGATAATGACGTTGATTATTGCAAGGATAACTATAATAATATTAGTAATAAAAATGGTATGTATCATGAATAATAAATATCCCAATCACAGTTATAATTATGAAATAATTTCATTGTGGGTAATGACTAGACACTACTTTGAATCCAGTGTACTAGCTGATACAAATGGTATTGAAAAAGTTTATTACACTGCAAAAACTCCTGTGTTGATTTAACACCAGCCTGGAATCTATATATACAAATTATGTTTACACCAGAGAAGTATTGAAACAACACCAGTTTTGAATCAAACGGATGCTGTTTTAATACTAATTGGTGTTGTTTAAACACATTTCTGGTGTTAGACCAAAACGAAACTGATGTTGTTTAACACTTCTCTGGTGTGGACATATATAGATTCCGGGTTGGTTTTAAATCAATACCGGAGTTTTTGCAGTGTACTTTGTTTTATAATACATTTTTTTCTGAATACTTATGAATAGAGATGAACATAGGGCCTTTAAATTAATTTTTAAAGAAGCATCATTGACCATTTCCATTATACATGTAGAGCTTGTATCTGGAAACCTACTATCAGTCGACAGAGTCAGTTACTTTTAGTAACGAATAAACATAGTGCTTATGTATAATGTATGCTTACTAAATACAGCCTATATACCCTAGGGTTAAAACAATGAAAATAACACATGTGACTATGACGTCATTCCCCCTTACTACGATTTGAAGGGCATCATAGCGATGTCTACTCTAATCAGCCCGGGGAGAGTTTATCAAACTAGACTTGCTCCAAGACTCAACTTGATTTTTATTTCCCAGCCTCTTTCTCCCATCGAATGTTAATTTATAATGATTGGATAAGTAAATTTAGAAGATTAAGTTACGAAAATCCAATCAAATTAGAGCTCGTTTCAATAGTGTTTACGCCTTCTCCTATGATTAATAGACGACCAGCGGGGAAAATGACGTAGACTGCGTCATCGTGTAATGATAGCGAACATGAATCTGCAATTTAAGATTTTTGGACTAATCTACGATATTAAACTAATACATTTTGATATTCGAGAAGATATTATTCACATAGCCATCCATGTAAGCGGCTGAAACGTCTCATTCTCAATAAAGAAGAAAAAAAATAGAATTCATCATGCTGTATTACGTTATACCATTACCATGGTTATATAAAAAAAATATCCTAAATCAAGCAAAACTTTCTCCAAAACATTATTACCGTAATTATGAATCTGGCAAAAAACAGACAAACTCAATTCAGATCAGAAGTTATCTATCATAAAGAGTTACACTCTAAAACACTGAGTAAAATTTTACCCAAATTGGGTAGAAAGGGAACATGAATGTTTGCTGGGTGTTTTATTTGTTTACCCAAAATATGGCTACACGTATTTCAACGCAACATTGCGTAAAATTTACAACATATTGAGTATCTTTCTACCCAACCAACATGCATGTTCCCATTTTACCCAATATTGGGTAAACCTTTTTTAGAATGTAATCAGGGTGATAACTGGTCATCAAATCGGATATTTACTCTTGGTTCAGAGGCTATCGGCTGGGGAGCAAGCTAGGCCGTTTGAACGGTCTACTCCTCCAGACACTTGAGTCGGGTCAAGTCGATGACAAGTGCTTATTTTGACAGGCAAACATGGCGGCAGCTTTTTAATTGTTCTCAGGGCTTGTCCATGGCATGGCAATATGACAAAGGGATGAAGGTTGGCCGAGAGGTTGCCTTGCCATTAATAAGTTTGCCATTTGAACAGAAGACCCGAGACGATAAACTTAAGTTTACACTAAAAACGGCAGTTGGTCGTGATTTTGTAGTTCAACAGCAGCTTTACAAAAATGGCGACATTGACACCAAATACCTGAAATATAGCCTTGTCTGGAACTATAGATTCACCTTTTAGAAAGTACCTATACAAGTTGTGCGATGGGGAATAGCAAGAAAATTCCCTATTTTTTATAATGAGTGAAAATCGGAAAATAGTATTACTGAAGCTCACTTAACAAACGACATCTTATCAATATGATCAAAGCTAATGAAACGCCGCATTTCATTAGTTTATTGGAAGAGCATTTTTTGCACAAATTGTACAATCATCGATAACAGGAACGCGGATCTTCAACTGCGATGGACCATGGAATGAATAAGAAGGAAAAACGTGTAAGAAATGTGGATTTAATAGTGTCTGACGAAAACAGTGCGATGGTACTGATTTGAACCTCGAAGCCGAAGGTAGAGGGCCATTGCGTGAAACAATCGCACTCCGGATAAAAAATGGCAATAGATTTCAGTGGTGCAGGATGGAATCGCGGCGATAGTTATCCATCATTACCGCTCAACTTTCTTCAGAATATTCCTTACCTGTTTTTTTATAAAAAAATTATTGTAGGCCAGGAATCTATTATCACAGAAAATGTCATAACCTTTATGCCATGGTCACATTTGTTCTGCGGCGGCCGTACGGCGAGTCGAAAACAGCCGTTTTAACATTTTTTGTCCAACTACATGTACATATAGATGGTTTGAATCAAAATTGATAAAACGGCTGTTTTCGACTCGCCGTACGGCCGCCGTAGAACAAATGTGACCATGGTATAATCCACCCTGTACAGCATGACGAAAGTCTTAGTTTATTTCGGAGAAACAACATTCTTGAAACAAATAATTTTCATGCAGCTATCAAGCCCAAGGTAAATCTGCCTTCAGACAACACTTCTTAAGACTTCAAAATGCAGCAAACTTTCTTCCGTAAACAACTGCGAGCGAAATCTAACCTTTAGAGGCTTTAAAAAGCATCGAGGGTCCGTCACATTGGTATTATTTAGAACCAAATCTTCTTGCATTTTCATCTTATGACGTACGCAGGAGGGAGATAGGGGAGTGGCAGATAAACAGGGACGAATCGAGAGTTAGGGAGGCAGAGAGCAAAAGAGAAAGAGAGAGAGAGAGAAGGGGAAAAGGAAGGAAAACAGAGAGAGAACGAAAAAACCCAGAGTAGGAGAGAAAGAGGGAGTGGGAGATCAAGAGGGAAAGATAGAAAGGGGATTCATTCAAGTGTTAAACACATAGGGCGCCAGGACAATTCAGAAAAAGAGTTGCGTGTTGGAGCACGATGACTCGTACATCCTTATAAACATGTTGGAATTGAATTTCGAACATGACGTCTGAAATTTCCTCTTCGATGTACAGTAAACATTTTACTTTGTTTTGCCTGTTATATCATCATATCTGGATGCCTATTGAAAGCATTATTGATTTTCTGCATATATATTTCTGTATAGGCCTAATAGTATTTTGATTTGACCGGGCGTGGTGCGTATACAGTCAGAAATGCTTGGAGTAAAACTTTGAAGATCTCAATCATGACCGACTTCATAATACTGTATTTGTATTACATAATCATTGCCCTGTCCTGATATCGGCATCATGATCACCCTCGTTTTTATTATGAATTCATTTTGTATATTGACTTTTTCAAGATAAAATTCTCAAGATTAAAATGACTATATTTTGTACAGATATGATAACTTGCAGAGGTATTCAACTCACAATGAACATTGTGTAAATATGGTATACAATAACAGTTCCGTGTTGTAGTTAGCAGAAACAAACACATTGCTCCCTTTAGCCCTATACCTATTATGTTGGTACACAAACTGCCGATTTAAAATTAAATATCCCGAGTTATCCTACAAGTATATTGTTTTTGACTAACTTTTAAGGTTAAGATTTCTAAATTTCGTCAGACCAATGCCATACATGTACGTCTTCATAAATCAGTAGCGTATGTTACCGATAACGCGTTTTGTGTAACATGGTCCATTTATGCAAACTGAAGTATATGATAATCACATCGAACATGTTGCATCTTCTCTGCCCTCTATTCTAAGTTCTCACACCTGTACACATACACTCTCCTATCCCCTTTCTTAGCTTCTCTAGATTTTTTCAAAGCATGCTGGGGGAGCTGGATCGAGAGAGGGAAAAAAGGACGGTGTTGCCTCACCACCCGTTAATGTTGTCAAGCAGCTAACTATGCGTAGGATGATGGTAATAACATAGATGAGAAGATGAGCTTGCCACATCGTTTCTCTATTCCATAACCTGACCATGATCTAGGCATCTCCCGCCAAAAACGAATAAATTACCATCACCCCGCTTGGCGCTTAAAAGAACAGTCGAATTTTCGATTAGGATGAAACATTAAAATGTAAACCTTTCAATCTGACTATGGTGTTGGTGTGAAATACCGTCACTTGAAACCGACTTTTGCCCTCCAACAAGGATCAAGTTGTTGATATCAGGGGGGGGGGGACAGGAAGAACATAGCCACTCGAACAATTGTGTTTTCGTAAACATCCTATCTATGTAGTCATGCATGTGCTGTCAAACCATGTGGTTAATATCTTTAGTGTTATCTTCATTAGTAATCAACAATTGATTTTTCTGTCATTTGTGATGTTTCCCCTCTTTATTTAGATTACAAAACATACTTTCATGACTTTCACGTTATCAATAATGAAATGTAAGTTCGAGTCATGAAGGGTAACGCTGATCAAATCATTATGACCTTCTTGTTTGAATGTTTCAACCCAGACAGATAATTAGACTGTGAAACAAAATAATGCCTACATATTTCTTACAACTAACATGGCTGAAGGTTTATTGTCTTATTGCTGGCGAAACCCTATAACTCAATTTTCTCTTTAAGGAACCGTGCCTTGAGACACACTGACGCGATCACAATCATCCAAGCAGATTTGCACAAAATCAAAAGTGGTTTTCATAACGAGCATATGCATCAAAACAATTTGTGATATGTTTGCCATCATAATAACAAAGATGACACCCCTAAACAAATATAAAAAAGATAGTTGAAAATACATATAAATGAAATATAAAATAATTGAATGAATCTAACCTAAATAAATGAATATATGAATAATAAATAAACAAATAAATGAATAAATAAATCAATAATGAATGAATAAATAAATAAAAAAATGTGTAAACGAATAAATAAATCCATCCGTTGACTCTAAAATCACTCTCATATCACTCTTAAAGGTATTTGATAGACACATTTCCATCTTTATGTAGAGTATAGGGAACATTTCGTTGAGCTGTGTGAAAGGACCCCTAAACACAACACAAACGTAGATAAATAAACACATACGGTTTACACACACACATACCTTGACAAACACAGATTTATACAGATTTATACTGAGACTCATTCTCAATCCTAGATATCTATGTATAGCTTGGATTTCTCAGGAATATTAAGAGATAACATTTTAGACAAACTAGGGTATTGAAACTACCAATTGAAATTAAACAATCCATGGTAATTAATACGTATATATACTGTACATGTAATAGTTCTGTATGCGTGACATAGGGCCTTTTCACACGTAAATTTTTAATCATCATTGTAATGATGATTGCTATTGTTATCGTGACTGTGATTAGCGTTCGTGAATCTAATCATGTTCTAGTTTGGTTTCACACGTGCTAAATATTCGTCATTAGCCTTATTTTTCACTGGAATCATCACTGTGGAAGCGCCGTGGTGTAGCGGTTCTGACTCCCGCCTTGTAATCAGAGGGTCGTGTGTTCGAATCCCACCATGGTCTAGCGTCCTTTGGCAATACGTCAATCCACACTTTGCCACTCTCATCCAGGTGCTAATATAGGAAACATCAGTCATTGTGGTTGCTTTAGCAAGTTTGCGCCTAACTGGCTGCTTGAAATGCTATGAATCCAGTGACCGGGTAATAATAATTATGAAGCGCTTTGAACGGTCGTAGATTGATAAAGCGCTATATAAATGTCAATTATTATTATTATTCAAATTACGATTTGTTTTACCATGTGAAAGGGCGGTTGATCTTTCAAATAGGGCATGGATGACACTGGAACATGAAGTAGAAATACACTCAAATAGAGCCTTGAAGGACGGTCGATGTTCCATCATTGGAATGTAATTTCCGACTATCCACGTTCTTACCTTGTACATTGTGATACATGTAATAGAGTTTGTTAATTACATTTCTCTCCTTCTTCATGTACAAGGTTATATGGTTTGAACGCTCGGATGACGTGGGCGATAACGCAATTTGTAATATCTTAAGAAAACACCCAAGTCATATTCTAGTAATGATGGCTATTTTTGTATATTATGATGGACTGTTTTCAATTCGTGTCTTGCATTTACTTTTTTTTATTTCTCGGTCCTATTTTGTTTTCCCTTCTCTCCACATAAATGATGAATATGAAATAAGATATAAATAATAATAAATAATACGAAATGTCAATAATCATAAATCAGAATACCATCCCACAAAATCATTTCATATCGACTTTGCTTCCTCTAAAAAAATGACATAATTATTATATTCGAAAGGGGCAAACATTCAAGGTGGCTAAGCAACAAAAAGAAAACAACAACAGCGGTGCGCTTAAAAAGTAGCAAATGAAGTGAGTGACTCTAATATCAAAATTGTAAACGAATAATTGATGTTGTGATAGCTTTGGGGTGTTAAACGTCAGATAGGTAAGACATCAAAAGAGATTTGATGAAAATTATTTGATCATTTTGATGGATTAAACAATATTTCCACAATTTATTCCGAGTAGGCCTATATTAACTCATTGTTGCGTCATAAACGAGCACATGCGTATATTGCAACTGCGCAAGTCATCATAGTAACTTCAAATAAAAAGGAGCAGCAAAACAAATTAAATTATCATATTACTTTATTTTTCACATACAGCTCTATATGGATTATACTTCTTCAGATAACCTCATGTCCATGTACATAACTTAGAGACTGGTATCGAATCTTATTAAAAGGTAAGTGTCATTAAATAAACTTTATTTTAGGAATGATATTTTTTAGTTACTTGCAGATTTAGGTGTTTTACTGGAATAAAACAAAACAGCGTTAAATGGTATGCAATTTTATAGCGATGATATTTTTTAGTTACTTGCAGATTTAGGTGTTTTACTGGAATAAAACAAATCAGCGTTAAATGGTATGCACTTTACACGCTCAAAAAGCCTTGTTTCCAATACACCACAGCTGTCGATTTAAAGTAGCTGTTTTACCGTTTATGGAGAGCTTGACTGATTTCGGTGTTTTTCATCTCTATTCTCTTGCGTTTATGATTATTCATGCATGCTCCTAGTTTCGATAATTTATTCTCAGCCAGTACAGGGTCGACGCGCGTCCATCTTTCTTTGTGTACATGGATGCATTCACACGCGGATAAGTTTTAATAAAAAAAAAATGACAGGGGGAGGCAAAAGGATGTATTCAAATATTTATTCGTTTCACATTAAGAAATAAAAAACTAACATTATGTTACATAAAAAAGTCAACATATTGAATATTTCAACCACTGTAGAATAGAAAATCCTTTATAAATACTGAAAAAAATGTCCTTCAATTTTGAAAAACAATGGCCATTGCGAAATTTTGCCAAGCTATAGGAGAAGGGGTGGGTTGATCCATTAATTTCATGTGTGTTATGATAACGCTCTGTAATTGCATGCTTCTGGACTACCGGTAAAGGGGGGCTGCCAATTATTAAATTGCGATAGATTTGCAACCAGTTATTTTTATGTTGCTTGCAGTATGAATCTACATTCTTCCACGTCCTCATGAATAAAATCATTCAATCTAGAGCTCTGTTTCACGAAACGTACCATGACAGGATATCAGGCCACTGCCTAACCCTGTCATTACGGGGTTTTCACTATTGCTCGTGTGATTTTTTGCGATCACTAATTTGGTCACAATAATGTGTTGCACAGAATCCCAACGGTTGTGAGCAGTCGTACCACCAAATGTGAAAGAGACCTCATGGGAAGCCCAAAATGTCGAAATAGTGTTAAAATCTAGATCATGATGTCGTATAAAAACAGCCATTGCATGTTTCTCATACTCACTCTGCACTTCCATCCTGATTCAAAGGCGAAGGAAACTGGTTCAGTTATTAATCCTGGAAATTTATGAATGACCTGACTATTCAGATGAGCTGATAGATTGAACCTGGATTGGTAAAGCTTAGTGTTACAATTGGTTATGTATGGTTAAACCACATCCTTAGATCAGAGTTTAATTAAACCTGGGTTCAGAAAACGGGTCACCGAATGCCCATGATTTGGTGTCGGCAGAATACTAACTTTCATAATTATCATGATAAAATGTTTTGTGGAACAGGGTCCCATAGAACTCTTGTGATGTCGTTCAGCTACCTATGCGACGTCTATTTGGCGACGAGGAATTCCCTCGAGCACTCAAATCTCAAGGACATTTTTATGAAATCATGTATGGGATATCATTCAGGCGGCAAATATGAGACGACATTTTAAAGCGCCCTTCAAAATGTTCTGTACCCACTTCGTGCCCATGAATACTATCTAGTCATGTAGACCTAAGTGCTGGTACTGTTTGGCACTTTCTTCTTCTTCTTCATTTTCTTCTTCTTCATCTTTTCTTCTCTCTTCATCTCCTTCATTGTCTCCTCCTTCGTCGTCTTCTTTTTTTTCTCTTGTTATTGTCATGTGTTTCAAAAATTGCATTGGAATTTTGAACATAAATGTCATTTGGAGGAGGGGGCGCTCGAATACACTCATTGCAGCATTACGCTCTGCCAGTTTCCTCGTTGAATAATGATATCGAGACTTATCAAATAACCCTGGCCTTCAAAATACATAAATCACCAGTGGCGCCAATACACTTTTCTTGGTTTCACGACACGAATATGTTTTCCCTTCAATTAATGTTTTCTCTTCCGACAACGTATTAAATTTTATTTATTAAATACAATCAATCCATTTGCGTTGACACACTCATCCGTCTCCCGATCATAATTATTCATACTGCCATCCGCGCATTTTACTCAATACAAATACGAAGAATTGCCATGAATATCAAATGCGATTTCAAAACCCTATTTACTTTGCAATTTCGACCAACTCTGTGTACAAGTATTTTCCATCACCGATGTTATGAATATAAATGTACTATTTCTTTCCCTGAAATGTACAAGTTAGAAGACTGTATTGTTACTTCAATTCACCTGCAGTAAAATTTAAATTTGGTTTTAGTTTGTTTCATTCGAAAGTGAAAGGGGAATGAATCTTCACTGCAATTAAGTAATTAGAAAGAGAAACCCCTTTCACGTTCATATTTATTTATCTATCTATATATCTTTTTATTTGTTTATTCATATATCTATCTATGTATTAATTTATTTTAGTTATTTCATATATGGTTTCATAGATTTTGATATTTCAGAAGGCCCGATAGACATCATTGCAAAAATGATTAAAATATCGTGTTTGTACATGTATAACATTTTCGAAGAATGTATTGATTGCACCAAACAGGTCTTTATCACACTTTTTTTATACCAAGCCTGTGCATGGCAATGATTTGAAGAGGTACCTGGTTTCACAACGACTCGAACATATGAATTTCATGAAAGTAGCTTCCATTATAGACATGGTGAATTTTAAAAAAAATTAAAAGACCACCGACCCCCCACACACACACACACACAAATAAGACATGAAACAATGACAAGTATTAAATATGCTTTTTTTACGAGGGACTTGATATTGCCCTTGATTCCATACCTTTTGAAATATTAGTCTATACACATTTGCAGAGAGACACTTGCAATGTTATTGGATTCATGTAAACATTACTAGGTTATAACATTACATTGTTAATAGTTAATAGATCCTTTCTTTTGAACCAAAAACATCCAATTTAAATAGAAATTATGATAGGAGACATTCTGACAAGGTACGATTAAAATCGAGGTAGATGATTTTTATGCGTTAGTACCTAAACTATAGGTTTAAACCTTTTGAACTTTAATGTAAAGCTAAAAAAGATTTTAATTAGAATATTATGAAATATGATATTAGTCCTTTGGATTAAAAATTATTTCCAATTTTCGTCTGATCACTATTCGAAGCCGATGAGGATTTATTTAAAATCCTCGAAAAATTCCTAATTTCGTCACCCCCAACATTTTTAAGTTCGCTTATCACCTATAACCCGAACCCCGGCCATACGGGAATGATTAATGCTAGCCATTTCTCGATTGAATCAATTCCATCTATTCCCTCACTCATCACCGATATTGCCATAAGGCTGAATAAAACATGAGGGTGTGGTATAAGGAGATGAAACAGAGAACATGGTGAAGAGAGAGATAAAATGAGGGGAAGGGGATGGTAAGAAAGTGGATGCAGAGAGAGGGGAGGGGGGGGGAGAGCGGGAAGTAATTGAGAATAATCGGCAGATCTTAAACATACTGAATATTGTCCATTTGTGTTCCTTTATAAGACATTCAATTTTTCGGATGTCCGTTTCAATAACCATTCAATCAAGAACTCGTACACAACAAAGGGATAAGTTTATAACGCTGTTATCGCAGAATCATGAGCAGAATCAGATGCATAAGCACAACAAATGAGCATAGGTTCAACAACAAACTTGCATAATCATGGTATTACAGAGTGAGCATAATTCTTGCTACTACAAACAAACATGATTTCCGCCATATGTATAAAAATTGTAAGTATAATCATATCTGTTTAAGCATAATCTGAAACATAAGGCTCGCTATACTATCTAAAGCGCCACCTTCAAAAGTCCCTCATTCAAAATTGCAATAACCATGTGGTTACGCATGCGCGGTCATGCTAATTAGCAATGGGCAATGACAACCAATTTCATGACCCTTGGGTGTCGCATATGTCACGTACTTGATTAATCTTGTGTCCATCTCTCATTACATATGTCCAACACACTTTAAAGGTCACTTCTGCCTAGTAGCTGTTATTATACATTGCAGTCAATAATTATGAACTAATAATGTACTTAATTTGTTTTTCTATAATAGTTTGGTAGATTTCAAATATGTATTTTACTTTTTAAGTTATACCCTACTTTATGTCCATCTCCGTATGTGATGTGCGGTTATTTTTTGAAAGCTTGATTTAATATTTTGATTCATGTGATTTTAAACACGTTGAAGAGAAATTTGAGCAATAAAGACGCACCCCCCCCCCCTCTCCCCCTCTCTCGCTGTGCCCAACATATCTTCAAATAAGTTTTCGCTGCAGTCCTAAATACATAAACCTTATTGGTATGTTTCGTCAAATAATAAGTAATTTTATGTAGTGTATATTTCCGTCCACACAAACTATAATGTCCGATAGTCTATTTCCAAAGAATTCTGGTCAGTTAATTACCTTGCATGTAATCCCATGAATGACCATCATCCGAAGAAGGTGTCAGAAGTCTTCCCTGATGACTTGGTGATGCAGAAAAGTAATGAATTCTAACACGTATCCGATCCGACATCAAATTTGTGGGACGGTCATATATTTGAAGCACCTGTTAAGTTTAAATCATGAAAAACTAGTGTAGAGGTGAAGGACTAATGTGTTGTCTCTTTGATTACCTCACGATTCCCCTTTGTTTGATTTTAACCGTGTTAACTCAATAGTTTACCTTTTAAAGAGTTAGATTGATTGGAATATACATGTATGTCAACTAAAAAATGCCAGCAACCACTCCATTAATACAATCACTTTCATTATTATTTTTATGATTATTATTATTATTATTATTGGTATCGTCATCATCATTATCATTTTTATTCCTCTTCTTCTTATTATTATTGTTATTATTTTTATCATTATTATTATTATTATCATTATTATTATGTATAAGAAGAATTGTAAAAGCAATTACATTCAGTTTATTTAGTTATTTCCTCTTTAAAGATATTTATAGAATAGAATGATCAAGAATGTTCCAGGAGGCTCTATAGTACAGCTTTGTTACACATGAGTAATCTTTGAATAATCTTTGTTATCTCTGGTATGTCCCAAGAGAGACAATACAGACTGCTAAACAATAGGGATTGCTTTACAATAGACTTGTATTGGTAGTGGAAATGAACAATAGGCTTAGCTATTTTGTTGACATGTTAATTTCACTGAGGTCATTCAAGAGTCTTCCAGAATGTGATTACTCCAGAAAGAAGGAGAATGTTCTTTTTAAAGTGAATACTAGAAGTATCTAGAATAGTTGAAATGTGGATATTTAAGCTGGCAGTTTCATCATATCATCATAATCATACCAGATCACTTCATCAGCTATGGGTTTCACGCCAGACTTTATGTCAGAGTAGACTTTATTTCCACCTGGAATATTTATCTTCTGTGGAATTATTTACACACCATCAATGAACGGTTTGCAGTTATTTTGAGAGAGGAATTCTCAGTTATTATTATTATTATTACTATTACTATTATTGGTATCATCATCATTATCATTGTTATTCTTCTTATTATAATTATTGTTATTATTATTATTATAATTATTATTATTATTTACCATTGTCATTATTATGTTTTTTTTATTATTATTATTATCAATATCATTATTATAACCTCTCCATCGCTCTTTTCCTCTTCTTCATCAAAATAATCCTAGTTGCTTTTTTTAACTAAAAGTAAGAAAATAAACTCACTTCTCTCTCACAATGCAATATGTATATTGAACCTTTTGCTATAGGCATTTGTTTATGATGGAGTGTTAGTCGTTATAAGTCTATATCCAGATAACCCCTGTTTCACATTCCATAGAGGTCCTCTTTATTTACTTCACATTCATTAGCAGGGCAGTATACTGTGACTCATAATGGTAAATGACAACAAGCATTGCACGTGTTACCGTTACAAACCATGGTATAGTAATCTATATTGCACGTGTCTGTGTGCATCGGACATTATTACACATTTTTCTGTTATATCTAATGGAGATAATAAAATGAAAACTTGATGACAAATTTCTTATTCATTAAATTCGTGGTTTGATGTTAAGAAAAAAGAAAGTGGCTCAAGCTCCATTAAACCATTGTAACATGTGCTAAGATTTGTTTTGATTTACTTTCCATAACATCCATACGAACTTTCAAGTCTATTTTACCCATATCGGTACGAGAAATATGCATGTGAATGGATCATGTCAATAATAGAACCAAGCTGGATCTAAGATCGACAATGCCTGATTGTTATCGAAGATGATTTTGTATGATAGTTATACATACATTATCTACCCCAAAATATGTTGTTTTATATGACTGACCGTACGTACAGAAACATACTGAGAAGAGTGTTTTATGTTTTAATGGTTCAGGTGGGTGTTTCATAAAGATGTTCGTAAGATACGAATGACTTTACGCACAACTGGTGATCCTTTCTTATGCTATGTGATATCTCTATATGTAATTGATTTATGACCTAAGAACATGTTCCAGTCGTGCGTAAAGTCGTTCGTAACTTTACGAACAGCTTTATGAAACATCCACCAGGTGCGATTAATAGATAGTTACATGAGGTATGTATCATCTGATCAATCAACAAAAATAGTTCCTTTGATTGATTCATATCAGCCCATTACTGGATCAAGCTCGATCTTAACAAAAAACATGTGTTTAATTTTAAATTATCAATTATTGACACCTATACGCCGGTGGCATGTACAAAAATGCTTATTCCAATATTGGCTTAAAGTCAGGTAAAAAAATGCTGTTATCTGTAAGTATCTACATGTACCACGATAATGATCACCAGCAAAGATGAACTTTATCATTTCATTACGCATCGTTTCAATGTACTAATCGTTTTCTCAAGAATATCATTTTCGAAAATCATAAAACGAAAAAAATGCACATAAGGGGAAATTGAGTGGGGGTACAGTGGGGAAATTAGAAAAGTGAAGAAGGAAAGAAGAGACGGATAGAGAGGAGGAAAATAAAAAGGGAGATATGAATAGAAAGAGGAGAGACAGAGAGTGTGGCACAGATAGAATTTGTATTATGTTCTATTCGGAGAAATTGAATTTAGATTAGAAAATTGGTAGGCTCATTTCTTTATACGAAAATTGTTTGGTTTAATCTTTGATAAGTCCTGCATGGAATCCCAAGTGGAAAATGTCCGTAAAATTGAATTTTAGATTTAATTATTATTTTTGTCCTCGTTTATTTCAAACTTGCAGTCCTGCCTCAGAATTGAATCATGCATAGGAAATTGATCAAACAATACCTAGGATTCGTATAGTTTTCAGATTTAATTGAATAGCATTGCCCACTTGAATTGTTCCACAACCGACATTGTCATGCAATAATGGTCAAAGATTAAAATTTATTTATTCATGTTTAAGTCTGCACGAAAAGCGGTGTAGTCTTTAACAAGCTTTGGGCGTAGTAGTAGTAATAGTAGTAGTAGTAGTACAGTAGTATATTAGTAGTAGAATTAGTGATAGTAGTAGTAATAGTAGTAGTAATAGTAGTAGTAGTAGTATAGCAGTAATATTACCATTAATTTATTTGTTTTTATTATCATTAATACTACTTTATTGTTTTATTGTTATCATTATTAATATCAATGTTGTTATCATTATTATCAGTATTATTGTTGTTGTCACCATCATCATCAATTGGGATGTCAGTGCGCTTTACAGGCATAATATAAACAAAAATAAAACCACACTTAACGAATTTGAACGATAGAAAGAGCCTAATACAACACCTTAAAATACCATCTTGAATTAATCAATTTATGAATTATACATGACTAATCTACATTAATTTCATTTCATGAATTTTCATGACTTGTTTGTTTAATCGGCTCAGATAATAACCTTTAATACAAAAGACACATTCAGTCGACTGACCTAGTAAATACGGTTACACTTCGTAATTCCGAAGGTTCGTAATTCCGGAACACTTTAATTGCCTATACCTCGATATTCATTCATCCGAAAACGTAATAGGGTTTGTTAATCCGAACATTTGTGGCGTAATTCCGAAGATTCGTTATTCCGAAGGTTCGATAATCCGAAGACGAAATAAGGTTCGATGTTCCGAAGGTTCGTTAATCCGAAAACGAAATAAGGTTCGTTAGTCCGAAAACGAAATAAAGTTCGTTAATCATTTCGTTTTCGGACTAACAAACCTTCGGAATTACGGCCCTCATTTTGTTTTCGGATGAACGAACCTTCGGAATTACGAACCTCATTTCGTTTTCGGACTAACGAAACTTCAGAAATACGAACCTTAGGAATAACGAACCTTCGGAATAACGAAGCATCGGAATTACGAATGTATGCGGTAAACACAGTGTTTATTGCGGTAATGAATATCCACAAACACCAGCAAACAGTCCTTCATCTCCGCCTCATTCCACTTGATTCAATCTAATCTAATATCAATCCTCCAATGCAGAAAATGTGGTTAGCTTTTCCTCACATACAAAAAACGAGATGTCATAGCATTTTCCGGCATGCTCCTTTGCCAGTGTGTTCTAATAGCATTCTGACGATGTATTAATAACATCACTTAGACTGTTCTGGCGAAAATCACATTGATCGGCATTTGTTTTATCGATATTATAAAAATATCAAGCGAGTATTTGAGGATGAGAAATACGGGTTTGGCAACAGTTCGTGCAAGACTCCTTTCAATATCTTTATTTGTATAGTGTAGATCACCCAATGGTCGATGATTGATTGGGGGTCATATTTGTCTCGCCTGCGTAGCAGAGCAAGACTATATAGGCGCCGCTTTTCCGACGGCGGCGGCGGCGTCAACATCGAATCTTAAACTATGGTTAAGTTTTTTAATAACATCATAACTTAGAAAGTATATGAACCTAGTTCATGAAACTCGGACATACGGGTAATCAAGTATTCCTGGACATCCTGCCTTGGTTTCAGGTCACATGACCAAGGTCAAAAGTCATTTAAGGTCGATGAAATCAGACCATGTTCGGGGAATCGATTTCGAAATCTTAATCTAAGGTTAAGTTTTTGAAATGTCATCATAACTTACATGTAGAATGTATACATGTTATTAGACCAAAAGCTTCGGTCTCTGTTATGTTGGTTGTTCAGCTGAACTGCGTTGGCTTCACTCACCAAATACAGAGACCGAAGTTCTAGCGCGATCTGTACAGGGGACTCAATGGCCATATGTTTATGTACTTAAGATCGGATAAAACGGGGAAGTGAATTTGCGCGACAGCCGAGGTAAGTCACGGTTTTTGTTCCTTTTAACTTGATTTTCTATGTTTTTTTGGCAATTAATGCCAGAGGGAATATTAATTTGCATTTTGGTTGTGTTAACTTTCAAAATTTTTATTCATTAAAGACAAAAATTGAAGAGCCCCGACGGGGGGATTTTGCATTGCAAGTCCCCTAAAGGTGGCTGCACGATAGCGAGCCGTCTGTGTATAAGGAGAAATAAAAAAAATTAAATGTAAAAAAAACTCCTCGAAACAGACGGCTGCCAGCTGTCTAACATGTTATGTGCACCTAGTTCATGAAACTTAGATATAAGGTAATCAACCATTACTAAACATCCTGCCCGAGTTTCAGGTCACATGAACAAGGTCAATGAACTTTGGCCATGTACATAACTTTGAATGTTTATTGATCTAGTTCATTGATCTAGTTCATAGTGGCTCAGTGGTAGAGCGCCCGCCTCATGGACGGGAGGTCGTGGGTTCGATCCCCGGCCGAGTCATACCAAAGACTTATAGAAATGTGACCTTCTGTCTTCTTGCTTGGCGCTCAGCATTTAGAAAGGAGAAGGGTAATAATAACATATTATGTTATGCAGGGCCCGCTGGAAGAACAGCTTACAGCTGAGAGTGGCTACCCTGGGTAAATAAGAGTTATTATTATTATTATGAAATATGAACAGAAGGGTAATCAAGTATCACTAATTTTCTTGAATCGCGCAATGCAGGCGAGACTGCCAGAGGCGCTCAACATGATTTTTGTTTGTTTGGGGGGGGGGGGGTGTTGGTCCAAACCAATATACGTAAATCTTTAATTTGTTAAGACTTTACTTTTTTTGTAAAAATTAAATTATTTGAAATGCTTTTAAAACATTTTAATTTGGAGTGCTCAACAATCAAATATAATCGGCTTTGTGATTCCTTTAAAAGGAAGTAAAATATTGCCAATCGATAACCCTCCCTCAAGCAATTATAGTTTAAACTTTTCAACAACTTGGTTTAATATATAGTGTTCGAACAAATTTATGAATTTCGAAAGATTTACGTTTACAGCATTCCATATAATAGTTGGGAAATCTATTGTATGTGAACGAGATGGCACAAACTTACAATTTGGCAATCTGGTGAAGCTCAGAATTTATTTGTTGCAACACGAAACCGAAAATGTAAATCGACTGTCAATCTCTTGTATTTGTTTTTGTATAAGAAAAATATATTGCTTTTATCCTGACAAATGGAAAAGACCTATATGGGGTCCCGTTCGATAGTTTCAACCACGGAGCTATTATCTCTGCTTTATAGCTCCATAGTTTCAACGACATCAAAATATGTATTATAGGGCGGGAATTTGAGGGTCGCTTGGTCGTTCGAAAGGAATATTTTCATTTCATTAAATTTTTATTGTTTTATATTGTAATATGTAACATTTACTTGTCTTCACTCCTAGCATGCCTAGGAGCTCTTTAAAATGGGGGCACAGTATACGCGCAAAATTTCATTATCGCGGTTTTCAACGAGTGGTGACGTGTTTTAATAGCAAAACAACCTTGCCACAGTGTCAGTCTTCGGCTAAAATGCGATTATCAGAGCTTTTTTTCCAATGAGAGATAATATATGGGATGGCCATTCATTCCTTGACCTGAATAGAACTCATGGCTATCCTTCGATAAAAACATAAGGCTTCTTGGAGATTGGAAACCCATAATCTGCTTAAAGAGAGGAATTATCCCCAGTGGCTTCAGGCAGAGACTTGACCCATTAGAAGTAGATATATAGCCTGTACATGCAAACTCTTGGTATTTGAAAGCGAAAGTGGTTTAGTTTACCTTTACAATATTGTGCCCTCCCTCCATCTACCAGTTATTTTCTCGAAGACAAAGCAATAAGCCCCCCCCCCCACTCTCTATATCCTACCCCCTGGCCCTCTCTCCCACGTTAATGTATCTAATCATTTTCATTTCTATCTATTGACATGCTTGAAGAGTTAACAGGTTGCCATCGATACATCCTTTAACACAAAGGTTAGCGAATGATTGTACGCTTAATTTTGTACATTGAAGTCAATGCAATCAATCGTTAAAAATGTTCTGCGATCATTGTTAAGCTTTGAGTTCCAGTCCCCAGGTAATAAAAATAATATATTTTACACTATACTCCTAAAACAGGATTAGTTGAAATAACCGGTATGGGTTTCTGACTATAGTGAGGATACAGATTAAACGATTATCGATTAGTTCAAATGTTGGCTGGTTCTTCTTAAAGCAGGCCTTTTTCTACGCGTTTCATCAATCAATTCGCGGTAAAGCGTGTAAATACATTAAAGGACATGTCCACCCCAACAAAAACTTGATTTGAACAAAAAGAGAAAAATTCAACAAGCATAACACTAAAAATTTCATCAAAATCGGATGTAAAATAAGAAAGTTATGGCATTTTAAAGTTTCGCTTATTTCAACAAAATAGTTATATGAACGAGCCAGTTACATCCAAATGAGAGAGTTGATGACATCACTCACTCACTATTTCTTTTGTATTTCATTATATGAAATATGAAATATTTTTATTTTCTCGTCATTGTCGTGTGAAATGAAGTTTCATTCCTCACTGAACACATGGAATTCCATTATTTTAACATTTTGTGCTTCAGGCAAGGAGGTCCTAATCGTCAAATTCGTAAAAATTGAAATATTGTATAATTCAAACAATAAAAAACAAAATAAATAGTGAGTGAGTGACATCATCGACTCTCTCATTTGGATGTAACTGGCTCGTTCATATAACTATTTTGTTGAAAATAAGCGATAGCTTGAAATGTCATAACTTTCTTATTTTACATCCTATTTTGATGAAATTTTCAGCGTTGTGCTTGTCTGATTTTTCTCTATTGATTCAAATCAACATTTTTCTGAGGTGGACTTGACCTTTAAGGAAATATACATTTGACTGCATCATTTATTTTGTTGGCTCGTCTTTACATCCTTACCATGCGTTTTATTTTAGCCGTTTATCTGAATATTTGATAATTATGTTATATTATTTTGATGATCGCAAGAGCATATTCACTGCAGAAGTTTAAAAACACACCTGTTTTAATTGCATTAGCTGAAGTTGAAATATGCAGATAGTGATTATTTATAATTCGTCCTTTTAGACAATCATGTATTTCAGTTCAAATTATATTACTTGTTTGTGATTAAAACTCCTTCAAAATAATATTCATGTTTATATTTCATGTAATAAATATGAACAAAAAGCAGTCGTTTGTAAAATCGTTCGAGAACTTATATACAGATTCGTGAATAACGCAGGTTTATTTAACCATGCACAATCCTCTCACCCACGCCTATATACTGTATTGACATTCATTTAATTTTTGTTGTTGTTGTTTTTGCCTTCTTTTTCTTTAGCGCGTGAACGATTCTCCAATTTGGGAGTCATGCCAAAAACGCATGAAATCATATTTAGGTTGGCAAAAACAACGTTACTCATCCACATCCGATCGATTATTTCGGAGGAAAGAGCTCAAAGTAGAATGCTCAGTTTTTCCCCATTTCTTCAAGCCCCATCTCAACCACACTGAGATGGTTGTTTTCCCCCTCAATCTACTTTGGTTAGGATGCATATTATGTCACTTAGGGAATGCCAATTCAAGATGGTATTCTTCATGAGGATGGTAAGCACGTAATGGTCTTAAAGTACAGTAACCTCCCACCAAGAAGCAACAGAAGACGGATGCATGGAGGATCGTTGTTAAGCAAAGCGATCCTACACGCGGGAAAACTTCTTCTCATGTGTGGCGATTTTTCACTTGGCGATCCTACACGCAGCGACGGGACGATGTAACGTAGCGCGATCCCGTCGCTAATAATTGGCGGTTCGTCTTAAGTCACGTGATATTGCGGTGAACTTGAGGCGCCACGGTCGTGAATTAAAGAGTGTGTAAAAGTAATCATGCATTTTCTGAAGGGTTGGTTTGGAAGTCGTGAGCGGAAATGAATAATGTATTTATCGTGTTTACAGTGACATGTCAATGAGTTTAATACGGTTTATTAATTTCATTTATTGTTAAAGAATCTGAAATTTTACTGTTGCTCTGTAATTGTTAATTGTTGATATCAAAATGATTTATTATTTGTCTATTTATTTTTTTATAAATACATAATCTTTTTATTGATTAGTTGACTTTTTGTTTTCATGAGAATGAATTTTCGTACTACATGATTTCTTATTCATGAATTTAAAAAAGCGGGTGTTATCCATAAGTGATAAACCTGCTGAAAATTAGAACTTGGGGTGTGTCGGAATGTGAATAAAATTAATGATATACATTATCGCATATCTACATAAATAACACGATGTCGCTGGACCAAGCCACCTTTGAAATAATTGAACGGGCACAAAAGTCTTAGCAATAACGATGAAAAAAAAACATTTTTAGAGAAACTATGTTGATGAAAGCATAAATACATGTTTGCATGTGATCCTGTCTGATAACTTCGTATGATGTGATGCTTTGTTGAAGTTTTGCCCCTCTCTCTAACAAAAATTAACAAAATAATGAACACTAAAACAAAAATGAACGATCGATTAGTTCTTTGTACAGCGCATGCGCCATTCACATGTACCTTCAAATCCTTATTTAAACCATGTAGTCTGAAGAGTCCCATAAATCAACCTAATCATCATCGATGGAAGCATGTTACAATCTCAATTACTAATCCAATTATAAGGTAGAAGGTGTTTCATTATCAAATTAGGATTGTGATGTCCATTACTTGCAGCGGAAATGAGACTTTAATGAAGTAAGATTTATAAAGCAAATTGGGATAATGTAAATGCTAACACGGAGTGGCAAGGTGGCGCCGGCCTTGATGTTGCGTTTGCGTGGAAGGCGAGAAGGCCTGCGGACTGACTTGATACTTGTAATAAACACGTTCCTCAAGGAAAAGTAGGGGCTCAATACTGAGCCTATTTTATATACAACTTTGAATGTGATATGTTGATGGAAATGATAACAAGTGTGTAATCATGGCCATGGTGATAGTTAGAAGTCAGTATGTGGGGGCGTTTACAGCTTCCTGGTGAAGAAGAAGAAAATAGAAGAAAAAGAAGGAGGAGGAGAAGAAGAAGAAGGAGGAGGAGGAGGAGGAGGAGAAGAAGAAGAAGAAGAAGAGGAGGAAAAAGAAGAAGAAGAAGGGGAAGAGGGGAAGGAGGAGAAGAAGAAGAAGAAGAAGAAAGATGCGACGGAAAAGAAAAAAAATATGAGCAATAGGAAGGCGTAGGATACGGTGGAGGAGGAAAACAAAGATGAGGGAATGGTAAAGAAAGATATAATGACGACCAAATACTTGAAAGAAATATCTAAAGTGTATGTGCGTCTATATTTCGATATGAACACAGTTCAGATAGAGTTTAATATCCACCTTCATCATATTCACTATGCAGTCATCATGTCTTCTAGCCAATTCACCAATGTAATATTTGCCCTGCACTTTAAACTGCATATTAAAACATGACATTTGGAGAAACAGAGGATAATACATCGCATTCCATATGATGTCAAATATTCTCAATCTTCGATTCATCCCGAGTCCAGGCCATATTGTCGTGCATCCCGCCGCGGGTCAAACGGCGTGGACCGATGATTATCGGCATTTCTTTGGTTACGACTCATCGATTTCTGTGGCCTTTCCAACAAAATTAGTTCCAAGTCATGAACAGGCTTGCTGACATCCAGTGGCGTTGTGGCGGGGAGGCTTAGAGAAGGGGGAAAGGGGCGCCGAGATCAGACGGGGAGGTTTGCGTTGATATTCAACGTTACTGGAGGTTGAATATGAAAGTTCTGAGATTGGTCGAATATATGGACATGACTGCTTGAAGGGAGGAGAGGGTGGGACATATATTTTAATTATGATGGAGCCTGAGCAAGTGAGTGAGTGAGTGTGAAAAGAGCCATAAATAGAGCTAGGGGGTTGGGGACATCTGACGAAGAAAGATCTGTCATAGATACCAAACAAGATAAGGAGAGTAGAGAGAGAGACAGAAAGACAGATAGAGAGGGAGGAGAGACAGGGAAAATAAAATACTTAGTCCTTTAAGGGGTAAAGCAGCTGCATGCGTAAAGAGGAAGAAAAAACAATGTGTATATACTGATGACAATAGTGACGCTTAAATGTAGACATGGTAGAGATATTAAGTGTATTTGGATGAGGTTTTTAACTGTTTAAAACATCTTTTTAGATAATAATCGAGGTAAAAGATATTGAAGAACGACAGGTAGGAAAGATGGAAGACCACTTGACAAAGGAAACAATGAAAACTGAGTTCTGTTTAGTTAAAGTCTCATTAAAAACAAGGAACAGTATATGTACATCGGAAGTTACTATTCCATTGCGACTCTGGAGGAAGGGGAGGGGCGTTGAAGGGCTACTTCTACATGATCATGGTATAATGACTGTTAATGTTCATTCGTTTTGATTACTCTCTTCTCATGTATTTTATGGCCGTATGCACTTTTTTCAATGGGGGCAGGATGCGTTTTAAAAAAAATGGAGAAACTGGAAAACGAGAGAGCAAAGCGACCGAGCTTGCAACTGATGCCCTTTGCCTTTTCCTAAAATGAAATTCACCTGCACAGTTTCCGTTCAATTTTGCGAGAATTTTCGGTAAAAAAATGAAAGTTTTCAGAATTCAGGAGAGGGGGATGCAACAACTTCCTGCTGTGTACAGCCATGATCTTGAAAATGCCGATGATGTAATGGACGACAGATTTTATACTGTTTATTTCATTCATTAAGTATTTTGTAATTTTATTTATTTTACCTATGCTGTCTCACTTGCTTTCTTTTTCGAATAAGTTCCTGAAGCTAAAACTAAAAGTCGAAAATGTGAACTCATAATGAGTTTACATGTACGTTCGAACTTCATATCTACTGATGATGACACTCGATATTCACCTAGGTGTTTTCGCAACACCTTCTGGGTGTCTTTGAAGCGTTCCATTAGGTATGTGTTTATCAAACACTGCAGTTTTGAATGAAATCCGAAAATCACTAAGAAGTCAGTCCAAATCATTTTTGTGTTGTGCTGAACACTGTCTTGTCAGATGTACATGTATATATAGCCCGAAATAGATTGGGGATTTTTATCGTATCTGTATCGCGCTAACCAATATACATTTCGAATGAGTGTTTAATAGCCCCTCCCCCCTTGATTATTTTTTTTTTCTTTTTAGTGTACCGATTTATGGGTACTGGCATGGAAAGCATCCGAATGATAAACATTACTGCGGGTGTCCTTTGCTGCCAAACATTAGCTAATGCATGATAATACTTTGTCTATTACCACGTTATACACGCACTAGGTTAGCAGTCAATGTACCAATGGCATGTACCGTGAAATGTCGTAAAAATGTATTGCTCCCTTCATGGTAATTATTATTATTCTATTATTCCACAAACATATTCGAAATACAATAATTAAAAACTTTAGAACATTACATTTACGACCATCTGTTTGAGGTCTATAGAATGAATATAAATTTTCGATTCATTTCAATCAAATGGCCCAAATAATTGGATGGATAGTCTTCGGAAAGTGTAAAACAATAATTAAATCATCACGTTTTGATCTTTCGATCTTAATTACTGTAGAATTTTCTTCCGACTTTTTACTTTCACAAGATCTATACTTTGAATTTGAGATTATGTAACCACGGTGGTTCCAATTTTTCCTCAATGAGGTTGAAATTTCATTAACAATTTCTCAATTATTATGATTATTGATCGGATTTCCATTTCAAAGCAATTTTCAACTTTACGACCAATTCTGTACTACCCCCCATCCCATTCCTCATTTATCAATTAGTGTGCTTTGGCCGAAGCATTGCCATGATTGTCGAAATCTTCATGTATTATAAAGCTACCTACATGTATCACTGTGAGCTTCTCGTCTGATATTCTCTCTCTTTCACATTGAAATCACACTTCATTTATAATTCAAAAGGTTGTTGCGCCTCTTGTATCATTCTAGTTTCCTAAAAATACATGTGGTGTAACGAGCATTTGCTCACTGCGGCGCCATCTTATTCCTTCCTACAGAATATACCTGAACTGCAAATGTGTCAGCACGTCGCCACACGTAGGTAATCGACATAACAGTCTTCTCCCCGCGGTATCCCTCCATCAGCAACGGTGCGGATGAGATCAAATATTCCGTGGGATTTCTGCCGCATCTCATCGCTCAGTCTTCTGCTCTTTTCCACTTTTCTCATCTCTTTCCTTTCCTATATATTTTTTTCTATTTGATTGAAGGGTTTGACATTTATTGCCAGGCAGCTGCCGTGGTATGAGCAGCAGTCGACAACATCATGTCATTAAAATCGATCACTGATTTAGCCTGAATAATTGATTTGCTCATGAAAATTGCATACCTTCATTTCGCAGCGGAAGGTACCTGAGTATCAGATCAGAATAGAAAGCTGTTACAAAGCACTATTCAGCATTAGCCCAACCCCCCTCATTATCACTCTCACTTTCTCTCTCTATATATATATATTTTCTTTATAACCATTGAGCCCCTCCCTCACACACACACACCTCAGCGCCGCCCAAAACATATGTTGTCACCTACATGTATATCTCTCGGTATAGCCCCTCCCCCTCTCTCCCCTTCTCTAACCCCCCACCCCCTCCAGTCTCCCTCTCTCACTCTCTCTCAATATATATATGTATGTATGTATGTGTGCGTTTATGAATGTATGTATGTATATATACAAAAAAAATCATATATGAGATATGTTACATTCTTGTTTATTAATATTGTTAAAGCGCTTCTCATACCAATTTAATTTTTCTTGTAAATTTTCCACGATTGCTGCACTTAATTTTAATAATCCCATTCGCATTATACAGTCTACTTTTGTTTTTTACTCTTAAAAAATATAATCTCACAATGCCATCACCTTTCATCATGTTCCTCAAAAGAATTTCCATTATGGAGATCACCAATACCCCCAACGCACAATGACTAAATGTCACAACAAAAAAGATCAATATGTTTTTCTCCTTCCATCGGGTCAGAAGGTTATCTCTTCAAATTATATTATTGACAGTCTGTTGTCATATTTTCCTCGATGACTGCGTTTCGTCATCACCACCATCCCACTCAGTTTATCAGTTTATGACCGGCGTACTATATCGCAGTCACACTATCGAGTTGAGCCTTGATCGATCAATTTGTTTTATATTATTTTGAATGACATACCATCGGTCGGTTTGGAATCGGTTTTGTCAGTGTAACTTGACATCGAAGAAGTGGTAAACATGACATCGGTATCAAATAACTGATAGCGTCCTATCAACATGATCAAAGTTACTTCCAAGCTTATTGAGTCCAGTTTTGTTTGTTTGTTTGTTGTTGTTTTAATGATTCTTTTGTATAATATTATTATTATTATTATTAAAATCTTACTAGTATGTATTATTTACATATGTTGTTATATTTACGAAATACCAATGCGTTTTAATGGTCGTAGACCTGGTGTATATAGGAGCCGGGCCCGGGAGAAATCCAGACAAGAAATACAATCATGTAGCGTCCGGGGGAGGGGGTCCCCTAAAACAATATCATCACCCCTGCCCAGTCCCCTTTTTTACGGGATGTCAAGGTTTAAATTCAAAATAAATCTAATGAGCGTATCAGGCAATCGAAAATCTTTGTTTTGTTAGGGCTTTTCCTAGCTTAATTTCGATATTTCGGCAAATTGATCCAGAGAGCTTTGATGTTGGGAGGGGGTATAAAGCAGATGAAAGAATGAACTCAGAAGTTTCCTAAAATTTTGACATTTTGTAGTCTTTATCGAGAAGCCATCTTTTAAATAAAATAGGACAGATTATGGACTTAACAAAATCATCGAGGTCTTTTATAAATATTAATCATGTAGAAAGCTTATAGATGTTTCCTAAATTTTTGACATTTTGTAGTCTTCATCGAGAAGCCATCTTTTAAATAAAATAGGACAGATTATGGACTTAACAAAATCATCGAGGTCTTTTATAAATATTAATCATGTAGAAAGCTTATAGATGTTTCCTAAATTTTTGACATTTTGAAGTCTTCATCGAGAAGCCATCTTTTAAATAAAATAGGACAGATTATGGACTTAACAAAATCATCGAGGTCTTTTATAAATATTAATCATGTAGAAAGCTTATAGATGTTTCCTAAATTTATGACATTTTGTAGTCTTCATCGAGAAGCCATCTTTTAAATAAAATAGGACAGATTATGGACTTAACAAAATCATCGAGGTCTTTTATAAGTATTATTCATGTAGAAAGGTTATACATGATGAAGCAATAAAATGTAAAACAAAATGATGACATCATTCTTCGGTACGGCAGATTCAAATAAGCGAAACTCAACAGAAAACCGCATGCTCTGTTTTGAATAACTCTTCACAATGAACTTGCATGCCTTTTTATGTCGATCGAATGTAAACTGAATCTTCCCGTAAAACATGTTGGGCGAAGGGGGGGGGAGGTATGGTGGTATATTACTTTAACATAATTACTGCAGTAGATCTGGGTCCCGTAACACAAAGGTTAGCGATTGATCGCTAATTTGAAAGGCCGATTATGATTGGTTCATAGTCTACTCAGCAAAATGCGCATGCAACGATGATCTTGATTGGTCAGTTCAATTAGCGATTGATCGCTAATCTTAGTGTTACGGAGCCCAGGAGGTAAATTTACCAGTTAAGATAGTTAAGATCAAAAGTTTAATGTCTCTATCTAAGTGCTTATTCGAGGGCAGTGTCCCTCCCCCTATTCGCTTTGAACATTTAGCTTGAAAATACTCCCATCGCTTTTCTTCTTTGGAATCCAAACGTGATAAAGGATTCTTATCGGATTACAACACAAAAAGAGATCTCTAACAAATCACTCTCTGTGAATCCTTGCACTCCTTTCTCTGTATTACTTTTTGGATTCTTTAACTACAAAAAAAATATCTGAATAGGCTTGCAAGAGTTTTCAGAGCCGAAAATCCCAAGTTTGGAGATTAGTTTGCCTATTGTGAGCGCTCACACCCCGGTCACCAAACCGCTCGCTAAACATGCTCAACATGCTTAATGGCATAATGCACTCTTAAAAGCATGGTGTTCTCCTGTAGTTCACTCGCCTTTTCATTCATCTTTCGGATACGATTACAACTAGATCTATGTTCTCATTTCTTCAACAGTTCTCAAAGGATATGCTGGATATTTATAAATTGAGGAGTATTTCTGTACATCAGGCATTTTTACGTGTAATTTTGGTAAGTTTCATCTCGTTTATCCCATCTTTGGCGAACTAAACCTTCATAGATAAATAAAGTTCCTGAATGAGTATTCTCCATTTTATATGCCTACAACACCTTATAACTTTTCAACTAACTGTGTAAACAATGATTACGTTTTACAACATAGACACAACAAAATTTTCAGGCAAAGTTCAGCCAAGGGGCGGCGTCAAAGTCTTTTAATGTGTGGGTATGTGTGGGGGACTACCTAGCCCCCCCCCCCATTGAATTGCACAGGGAGTATAGAGTTCTGCGACCCATACCACTCTTGTTAATACACTTTCTTCTCATCTTTTTCTTATTCCTTTTTATTCCTCCCCTTCTTTTTCCGTAATAGTTGGAAAATCGCCGGGGTGGTTCCTTTTCCATGGCACCGCCCCTGATCCATCTAGATTATATTAGGCAGTGGATAACCCTGAAAAATAAAAGAAGGTTATAATTCGCAAATTATCCTGTATAATCATTATGACTAAAGTCTCCAATATTTGTGAAAATGTGTCAGTTTTCAGACATTTTCACTCTATTGAATTATCATTTAGCAAATCCATAGCAATAATGATGATTTGACTCTTAGAAATATATATGCACGGCACATGATAAACATACCTAGTGATATATCTCAGCCACATTTGCTTTTCGATGGTCGCACGGCGAGTCGAAAACAGCCGTTTTAATTCATTTTTTTGTAATAGCTACATGTATGTGATTTAAATAAAAATGAAAAAAACCCGACTGTTTTCGAATCGCCATATGGCCCCCGTAGAGCAAATGTGACTGAAATATCATCAGATGACATATACCGCAATTCATTTTTTTTATTCTTTTATGTTTTTTGTGGCAATGTATTAGCACGGGTTGTGGGTTGATGAATGAATAAATCAATGAACATGATGCAATTCACCATTTTCTGTAATCTCATAATTCAGACTCATTTATTTTTTAAGTTATGAGGTTATAAGCCTGCGTGTAAACTCACACGCTGTGTTACGTGATCCTGTTCCATACTGCAGTTTAGGATACATCACGATCTATCGATCTAATTTCAGCCCCCTCGGGCGACTACGACCCTGATTTATCAGGGGGTAAATCGATCATTCCGTGAATCCTCAAAACCTCTTCTTATCCACCCCCTCCCTCTTTCAGCCCCCTCTTTATCGCTCCCCCTTCCCCACTGTAAAAACTGTGGTGTTAATACTGACACCAGTTGATGTCGATAGAGGACCACACCCTGAGGTGTTAAATTTATACCCTAGAGATTGAACATAACACCAACGAGTATAAAATAATGTAACAACCAAGGTGTTGTAATAACTATGTTAAACTAACACTATCAATTTAACACTGGGATAAAATAATTGGTGTGGTCCTCTATGTACACCGGTTAACACCACAGTTTTTGCTGTGCACCCATTCTTAAATCTCTCTTCCCCATCCCTGTCTCCCATTTTAGTGCTCCCTCTCTCTCGTTTATTATCCTCTTTCCCAATCCATCAGCAACAATCTGATCAATGCGTAGATTTGGGGGGTTTCAGTCAAGATCTGGCGTAAGTTGAAATGAGGGCCAATCCATTACCCTATGCACATCTTTCATATTCTCTCTCCATGTCTACTCCACCAGACCGCTGGGAAAGCAAGACCTTTCATTTCTAACGCAGACCGATATCATGTATTTTATTTCTCACCCTTACTTCACCATCCTTCTCAATAGGTTTAACCCTTCTTGCAGTGTATCAGAATAATTCCGATACTTCGGCCTAAATCTTTATACCTGGATTGAAAAAATATATATGTAACTTATTTCGCATACGCCCTCTGTCGCATGTTTTTATTACTTTTTTTAATACTGAATTTTTGAAATCTACTATTATCATGTATGTATTTTTTTTGCGGGGGGGGTGGGGGTCATCGCAGGCTGTAATAAATCCATTATGATTGTTTTCATACGCGTCGATAAGTCTTTCTGTCCTGAAATGCGTGAGAGAGATCTTTAAAATGACCAGTCACCCTAGTGTTATGCTACAGCGAAATTGATGGCTGACTTAAAACTTAAGGGGATGTGTGTGTATGGGTGTGCATGATTTTTTTTTTATATATCTTGTTAATTATGACTAAACTGATCACAGCAGCATATTGAAAATCATAATATATTGCCCTTTCCATCAAACATGTCAAAACAATTTAGAACGAGATTCAAACTTTTGATGGGATAAGTAAGCATGTCGATAAATTGTTATTGATCATTTCCCTTATATTATTGTGTATTTCTCGTTTCCTCTACGATTTTTGCAATAAATAATACATATTTAGGTTAAAAGGTGGGAGAGAAATTTGAATGTATGTCAGTAATAAGTGAGATAGTGTTTTTCATAGCATGATATTTTGATAACCTAATAGCTACTGACCTCACCTTTCACTTTCAATTTCCTTTGCGAAATGAAGCGATCAGTAATGAAAATAAGCAGATCACTTCGTAGGTAAATGAGGCATTATTTCCCTACTTCTTAATCCGGTCAATAGTAAACAGATTCTTCATGAGGTCCCCCTTGGGTTGAGCACCACGTACACACTGATTTAGGCCAACCATTTTCACAAGATGTCTTATTTTGTGCCTTAGGGAAATGGGTTTCGATCGAGTATGTGCAGACGCCATTATGTATATCATAGAACATATATCACACCATTGTCAGAAAAATATGTATTGATTTTTGATTCTCCATCACGGATTTTAGTTGTCATGTGCTTTTATTAGACTGGTTTTGCAATATTTTACATGTTAAAAAAATGTTATACATTTTCTAAAAAAATTGCCTGCAAGAGCATTGCCAGGATCTTCGTTAGATATGGACATATACTAGTTTGCCGTTATCAAGAGCGGAATCTATATTTCCAGATATTTGCATTAAGGCCAATTAAATACATTCATTTTGAATGAAATCAATCAAGATTTTATACTCTTCGGAATTAGATACATCACACCTCTTGGATAAATTTACATGAAGCCAGTTGGCATTCTAAGATACATCATTACCAATACTTCGTAATGAATATTTTGAGGGCAAGTTATTTGCAAATGTGGTTTTGGGGTCCTCATAGTGGGGCCTTGACACCTTTATAAGATGACCAATGTCCCTACCATTCAGTATGATATGTGTTTGCTTAGGCCAATATTGAATATACATGTAGGCCTAAAATATAGCATTTTCTTTTGGATCAGCCTTTGCTAAATCACGAATATTATCATTCTATCAGCTGACCCGACTTCCATCATATTAATGGTCAACGATGACTTATAGTAAAGGTGTATTTGTAATCATGCTATGTTTGTGATTTAAATATTTGCTCATCTTACTGATTTTATTTCATCTGATAAACTTAATAGATTTAATAATGTTTAATAGATACTCCTCTTGTAATTTTCACACAGCAACAGCTTGTACTGTTATAGCTGGAGGTTGAATAAGAAGTAGATGGGTTGGAGAACAAATAGAATCACGTGACTGGAAATAGCTTTGGGGTTTTGATGCATCAAAATGTCAAGATAACCTCTAGTCTTTATCATGCACAATTCAATAACACGATTTTTCATATCTATCCCCCTCTATCTCTCATCTCCTTATCTCCATCTTTCTCTCTCGCTTCCTCCACCCTCCATCTCTCTCTCTTCCTCTCTCTACCTTCACATCTCTCTCTTCCCCCAAATCTTCCCCTCGTCCCTCAAAAGCAAATAAATAAGAATTTGAAATTTCTTGTGATTGTCAATATCATTCTTTTCCGATTCTGCTTGAAAATGCAAGGTATCGGTTCTTGATATTTTTATGACATATTTACAACACTGGCGTATTAAGGGGGCACAGCCGCCCCGTGCCCCCCCCCCCCTTGAGAGGCACTCTACAAATTTGTAATGTAAAAATGCCGTTAAAACAGAAGTGTGCCCCCCTCCCAATTTTGAAAGTAAATATTTTTTTTTCTTTCCTTGTTCATCTTTTTCGTGGACGAAATAGCCTTGGTAAAACCCCTTTTTATCCTGATTTATGGTGACTTAAAATAATTGCACACTCTAAAAATGTACTAGGCCTATAGCTAACATAATATCGGTGTTATGCAGTGTCTTCACGACCTCGCGTGACCCCATGACGTCAATGGGCGGGCATGGCCGGTGAACTCCCTGACAATGTAATACGAGTCGGGAATGAACGGGAAAAACACAAACACGATTGCCCATTTCACTGAACGAATAAAAGATAATGGAGCCAATATCTTACATTTTCAAACAGAAGCAGAAGAGATGGATTTTCATGGTGACATTCACATTATTATTACAATAGACTGCACAAGTTTAATGATATTCACATTTCGCAAGAAATAATTTGTTGGTTTTGGTCGGTGGTTAATTTTTACTGTACAACCACGAGGTTTATATGAAATAAACTTAATTGAAAAACAAAAAGGTCTAAAAAAATACATAGTATGTTATGTTGTTGGCTTGATAGTTAATAAAACTCGTTAATGTGAAGATGAAACATCTTCCAAAATATGAAAGATGTAAGTAGAATTATTATTATCATTTTAGTGTATTTATAGTAATTGGGATTTTTACGAGGCATGAACCGCGATATTACTAGACATTTTTTCCTCTCTCTCTCCCTGTCTCTCTGTCCGTCTCTTCCTCTCTCATTCTTTCCTCCTCTCCTTCTCATTAGCTTTATCACTCTATTTATATCTCTACCTCTCTTCCATCACTTTCTCTATATTTCTTCCATTCTCTTCTACCTCTATGTCTTCCCCCATCTTTTTCTTTTTATTTTTCCCCTCTCTCTCTCTTCCACTAATATTCCTCGTTCCCCCTTCCAGCCCCTCTCTACCGTTTACTCGATCTATATGCCCTCTCTTCCTTCCTCATGGCATCACAATATGAAGGACATGACCCCCTAATCTACCTAACTCAGAATGAGGTCCGATCGATCGTTTGCTTTCAAGCAGTTCGATATCCTCCAAGCTCATCTCTCTAACCATCCATCATGGGCTAATCATAAGTTACTTACTTTGAGATTCGTTCTCGAAGGCCACCCCCCCCCCCTTTCTCTACCTCCTTCAATCTCCCTCTAGATATATGTCTTTCTATCTATATTATCTATCATTCTATCTACATTATATATGTCTATCTCTATACCCCCCTCACTTTATTAAACTTTTGTGTGTATTCATTTTATCAAATACGTTTACACTTTGTGCGTTTATTTAATTCTCAGAGGGGATGATAATATAATATTCCTATTTTGTATTATATTGGGGGTTCTTGCACTGACCCCTATAAAAAGGTAGCTGCTTCATCGTTTGATTTGGTTTAAAAGACTAAAAAAATACCGTATAACATCTCTCTAATTTTGCAAGAGATAGAGAGAGAGTAACATTTTATTCCTTACTTTGTAAATTTGTGTTGAATTATGGAATAAAAAAAGAATAAATATGGCTCCATTAGCCTGCGTGGTATACATTCTAATCCGAATGGGAAAGGGATTCAACTCCTCTCTGTCTCATTTGCCTTTCTCCTTCGGTCTCCCTCTTTCGCCCACCCCCCCCCCCCCCCCCCACCCCTCCTCTGCTCCCAACGTTAAATCCGTTTCACAAGGGGAATCTTTACCTGTCAAGGCAGGTTACCCGTTAAACAGTTGAAGGGCTTTTGACTATCTTCGTTGTATCCTCTTGACGTGGAAGAAGCATTGACGTACGTCCCTTGGAATTATTGACTCTCCTCCTCCCCCTCCTTCTTCTCCTTCTTCCCCCTTCTCCACCTCTCTCTTGAGAACTCTCTCTCGCACTCTCTTAAGAATCAACTTCAGAATCTGCAACACTTCACTCTTAATGTACCCATTTAAAGTCTTAACACCACTTTGGTGCTTAATTCTTCATTCTTTGGTGTGCCTCTTAAACGGATCAGGCGTTTATTTTATTCCCTCGGGCTCTTCCAGGTTAGTCGAGTCTACTTCTCTCTCTCCCCCTCCCATACTCCCTCTCTATATCACACACTCTCTCTCTTTCTTTCTCCCTCTGCTCTCTTCTCTTTTTCGGTAAACTTCTTTTCGTATCTCTGACACATTCACCTTTAATCTAGCCGTGAAAATCTGAATGCCACTTTACTTTTTGAGAGTTCGTTGAGATGATGCGTCTATCGCAAGTCCCAGGGGCCCTTTCCTCACAAACATTCCCTTTCGCTCTCTCTCTCTCTCTCCACCCCCCCCCCCCCCCCCCCCGTCATATTTTTCTCCTTTTGCCGAAATATACCATCGTGCTGAGAGCGACTATTCAAGAAACCGGGGTTTTAACACAGGTTTCTTCTTCTTAATTCATTGATTGCTTTTGACTTGAAGATACAAAAAATCAAACGATGATTCATGAGAAATTTTGAATAAATTATCATTTCTGTTCGATTTGGGTTCAACAAATAATGGGGGTAAATTTGGAAATGATTAGACAATTTATTTTGAAGCCCTCTATTTTGATTTAAAATTATTTATTGCAACATATTTTTAACAATAATGCAATTCTCGTGCTTGTTTGTTTCTATTGCATTTTTTTTATTATTATTGTTGTTGTTTGCCCCACACTACTTTTTTCTGGTATTAAAAGTTTGTCATTATACTTCCACGGCTGTTCTCATAAACCTCAACACTGTTTCCTCCATTTTCCCTTTCTCCACCCTACATCTGCCGCCCCCTCCTTCTCCCTTTCTCTATCTCCCCATCTCTACTTTCCACCAGTGCCTCTCCTCCTCTCTCTTTTCTTTCCTCTCTATCTCTCTCCTCTTTCTTTTTTCCTTTGCTGTCTTCAATCGAATCCTACTCTGAAGACGTTGATGGATAAGATGCTTTCAAACAGGTTGGATAAGTTCCGTTGCTCATCGATCACTTAAGAAAGGTCAGGAAATTCAGCAGAATGTCATAATTTCCCGCTCGAACTCGCCACTTGGTGCCTCGAGATATCTCTGTGCCGATTAAGATGGTATATCAAAATTTAAATATTCACATTTTTTTTATTAATCTGCGCCCCGTTCTCGTAGTTTTATGTAAATAACTCTTCGCTAATTTAACTACTGTTGACAGAAAAACACTTAACGAATTGTGTCGTAACCGGTTTGCGATATAGTTGGTATAAATTTGAATTTATGAAGCACTATTGTGAAAGCCCTAGTAAGACTGGTTGACGGGTCTACAAACTGACGCTGTCTCGTTCATGTCATTTGGGATGACACAAAAGTCGTCATTGTGTGCGCATGTGCGTAACTCATCCGAACCAGATTTGGAAATTTAGATTTGATATTCCAACCCCCACCCCCACCATTTTTTCAGTCATAACCAAGGCGCACTAGAATTTATTTAGTATTTACTTCGAATTTATTCACAATAAAATGTTATCCGTAGCTGGTGTTTTCAACAGAAATCAAGGGAGAGTATCAGATTTTCGTCGATAAGCTCTTGTTTTAGAGATTGTTTAGGCATATGAAAAATTGAACGATTTTCGAGGTCTTGAAAAGATAATCCCGTTCACTTTGTTCTGAGGTTCCCATCTGACATTATCCATAAGATATCGTCTCACTGGAAATCCATTCTCGATCTCCAGAATCTCTGCCCGGTTGGAAACCATTTTGTTTTTAAGATTTTGGTTTACATGGTCTAGAAACCCGGCTTATTGACCGATATCGAATGGAGCGATAGCAATCTCCAGTTTGGTATATCTACAGACGATCCGCCACCACGCAATATTGAATGTTTTTGCCAGTGTACGATGATGTTGCATTGTATTGGCTAGATACACCATCGAGTCTCTTCAGGATGGAATGACATTCGCTATGGTGGCTGCGAATCGATAATAGAATTCTTATCTTTCTTCTTCTCCGTCTTCGCTCTTATTTACAGGTTCACTGATTTGTCAACTTATTCATTTTTTTTAAATAATATTTTAAGAAAGTAAACATGCTATTTCAAATCGCATGTTTGGGTTATAAGGTCAAGAGGCTTACAAAATTGCTTGTGTTGAACAAGGTCTGAAAACAGTCCCATATGCATTTACAAAAAATGGCGACATTAATATGATTCTTATTTTCATCGGATTTAAACTTTCGGGGACTGGGTCATGTCATTTCATTTTCTATCAATGGTATCTTCTTGAACTGCAATTCATTTCAGAATTTCTTTTCATTTTCATGTATCGATGATGTTACTGGTCAATATTTGTTAATATATAAAATAAAACGCAGAAAATGGCGCCATGTATTACAATTTTGCCTTCATTTCACTTTTTAAGGTCATGACACTCTGCATAGGGGAGAAGACTGGTATAGACTCAGTTTCTTTACCCCTCTTTGTATTCTTTCCTCTTATCCCATCATTTTCCTTTTCTCTTGTCGTTATCCCAGCTTGCTCGAAGTTTACAATGGTGCTGTTCAAATATTTTGTTCGTCTGCTTGTCACCGCAATACTCGATCCTCGTTCACGATGGCTGGATATGGATATGTATCTTGAAATAGGATCCCTTTATAAAATGTCAGGTGGCTTCCTCTCTTCGTCTTTATTTGAATATTCTGTGCAATCTATGCTTCTCGTTTACCATATTTATATTTCGCCTTGTGTCATAGACAGAACATATATAGTCACGTGTATTATCAATAGGCGAAATTTTAGGCAACAAAAAATTTGACTTTCCTCGTGTTTTATTCCTAAAAAAAGGTTAAGCAAGAGAACAACATGAATAGTAGGATTTTCATAAAGATTCAACTTTGGGCAAATTTGACTTGTGTACAAATAAAAAGTTATACATGTATGTAAATGGAAATTTTCTCAAAGTAGTGTGTTTGAACAGCACTAGACAATGATCACATCTTTTTAAACATGTGAAAATGCGATGCTGTGAAACCCAACATTGCGACAGTGATTAATCCTGTTTGACAATGTAGGTAAGATTTGTTTGACGTTTTATCTGAAAAGAGTTGCTATGCTAATAAAACTACAAATCATCAAAATTTGTCAGATCTCGCAACTTGTTGGACAAATTTTGATGACATTGCTCCTCTAGCCCTTTTTAGCGATATCTGCTGTATCTACCTTTTTTCTGTATAGGATTTTCTTCTACTTCTCTTTTGGTTTTCAGCGGATCTTCACCATGATGATGATCGTCATCATCTGACCATCTACTTCCTCTTTAAATACAATCCGGTCATTTCTACCACCAATCGTCAAGTGGTCCTTATCCTGAGGTGTTAAATTTACACCTCCATTACACTAACATGACTAAAGAGTGTAAAACAACTCTCATGGGTGTTGAACTAACGTTGTAAATGTAATACCGAAGATAAATGACTGGTACGGCCCTCTATGTGTGCGTCAGTTAGCATCACATTTTCTTTTTCTCTTTTTTTTGTTGAGTACGGTATCTCGCAATATGAAAGGCAAATTGTAATAGATCCCCGTTTCTGAACTTTACCCGCTTTGCCTGATCGAAGATACCTTAGTTTCACCTTTACACATGTAATACCCCCCCCCCCCAGCTCTCTTTCACTATCCGTCCATCTGCTAACGAACTGCCAAGGTGTAGAGCACTAATGAATAATACAGAAGCAGGCCGACAGATGTCGGTCATTCTCTAAAAAACAAATAAAGATATTTTTCAGAGACACCATCCATCATCAGCTTTTACTGACCGTGATCTAATCATGGTGATGACATTGTCAATAATTCAGCACTATTCTCATCCGTGAGAAAAACCAGGGTTATTTCGAAAGTTCAGGTGGTGCAACCATAATATCATCCCTTGGGCTGATGCAATCGCAACCCCCTCAAAAAAATAATATAAAGATAATATTAAAAATAATGATAGTAATAAATCAACCAATCAATAAAAAATAATAAATAAAGCAATACAAAATCAAAATAGAAGTGAAAAATGGTAATATAAACTAATTAATTAATAAAAAATAATATTAAGTGAAATAAATAAATCTATGAATTAAGATATATAATATATAATAAAATAAAAAAATAAATAGATGAATAAAAAATAAAACAATAAAAATAAAATACGAAATCCGTTTTCATTAAGAATCATGTCAGTTTGATTTTAATCATTATTTTGACCAAAATAAACAAGTCTATAAAGTAGGAATATAATTTTTAAGGGGGGGTTATTTCTTTTTTTACGAAGAAATCATTTAAAATTCTGTGTAGAATTCACGTGTACAATATCAGCATCGGTATATGACATGTGAGCTCAATTCAGGATCAATATCTGGTGACCTGACTGTTCTAGAAATGCTCGGATTCATTATCTGGTCAACGAATTCCTTACTGATATTTGTTTTTCATTTTCCAGTCAATATTATGTCAGTCGTGTCACTCGTAATCTGGAACCGCTTTTATTTTTACTTTTAAACTGACACTGCTTATTCTAAATCGGTTAACCCGGTGCTTAAAGTCTCATAAATAATGTTATAATGCTAAAATAATGCTAAAGTAATAACTAACTACAGATGATATAATAATCATGATCTTTGTTTTTTTTATAGTATGCATAATTATGTATGTACAATATTGGTTACTATTTTAAACTTTAACTGAATTTATATTTTAAATAATGTTTATTGCATCCGTTTTTCAACGATATTATGAGCTTGCTTTGTAAAGTTTGAGCATAGGTTAGGATTTCAATACACCTGCCGTGCTACATTATTTTTAGCATGTCTGCAAACCGTTGTATGACATGCTACACTGTAAAAACTGTGGTGTTAAATCTGACACCCGATTGGTGTTAATAGAAGACCACACCCTTAGGTGTTAAAATTAAAATTACACCCTAGAGATTGAACATAACAACAAAGAGTGTAAATGTAACGACCAAAGGTGTTGTAATAACACCTATAGGTGTAAAACTAACACCACCAATTTAACACCGGTGTAAAAGAACTGGTGTGTTCCTCTATGTACACCGGTTAACACCACAGTTTTTGCTCTGTATATTTGAGATAATTTAATGACGATTTGCAGGAAATTCTTCATCCTCACTTGTCATGGCAAATAGTTAGCTTCACACCGCGCTTTATTTTGATAGTAAAACTATTTAGATCCCCAGTGCCACTCCCGTCTCAAAAACTCCAGTGCCTTGTAGCCTCACATCCCAAATGGCGTAGTTTGGTTTATGACAACATTCCCGGGGCTTTTATAAATAAACACAAAGCGGTCAGACGAAAATGGGGCATACACTTCGCCCGTCAGGTGGTTGTACTTCCGTTAGGAAAGATCTAACATCCTGTGCCTTGAATTCACTACGAAGTAGTGATGGCAGGCAGCAAGCTTAAAGTTAGAGACAAACATTGATTTGACTTTAAAATAAAATACGAGCTTCAAGGTCAAACTTTTTCACATGTGTCTTTGACATGTTACAAACATAAAGCCCAGAAAAAAAATCTCGTCTGAAAATAATTAGTGCTTCAAAAAAGAGAAGTATAACATGACCGGAAACACCATATTAATTTCATTACATACACTATATGTATTGTATTTACATGTAAGACGCGAAATTATAAAATCGTGATTGCGTTGTACTTGTAGCTTTTCATTCTCTCTAATGGTTATTTTCAGGGTTTTCCATATACAATCATGTTTCATCTTGGTTTGATAATCTGTTAAATCGGCTGTTCACAAAGTAAGCCAATGCCTTTAAGAGGAAAGGGGTCACTCATTTCAAGTGACTCCATCCAGTTTATCTCCTTCGGATTCAAATAGACGGGCCGTATACACTTAAGATTGAGAGGGGATAAAATCAACCCCATGTCCTCATCCTTCATTTTCAATTTTCGTTTGAAATCCCACATCGGTGAGATGTATCAATTTTTGCAGTGTTAGAAATTTATCATTTTCTCTTTCGCAACGGGCTTTTTTTTTTCACTCTTCTCCCTTCTCTGTTTAGGTCTCTCCTTATCTGTTTCTCACCTCCCCTCTTTTCCATTCTTTCTCTTCCCTGTTCTCCATCTCTCTCTCTCTTTCCTCTCTGTTGTTGACATCACCTCCCCCTCCATATGTTTTTCGTTATTATTTGCACAATTGAATCCCCTTAATATTTTTATTGCAAGGCAAACTATCATACACAGATTATTCTAATTAACACAACAGCTTCGCTAACTTTTTTTCAAACCTCTATACGAGATTGGATATAAAATCTCTTGAAAGAAATCGGAAAACATCAATATGTTTTTTCACAAAGTATCGGTAAGACAACTCATCACTATGTTTACATCTACCTTAGATAACTCAATAATGTTCGAATTCATTTATCATTCAGGCAACTTAATCACTACTTTTATATATACCGTAAATTAGGAGGATATTTCTACTCGAAAGAGCTTTTTACTTGTTTAAATCATGTTGATGATTAATTTTGACCAATAAAGATTTAAAGAAGAACAAAAACAATTTTTTCTGATGACAGAAATAAAACAGGTAAATCAAAGTAAATAAGCATGTGTTCGAAGATGACAGACCAGACAAGCTAACGATAGAGGTAAAATATGCCTTTGTTACCAACTTTTAACTTGAATGACAATGAACATAGCCCCTACACTATTTTCATATCTTCCTTAGATTACAAGAAAGATTTAAGTTTTAAGTTTTAGTTTGTTATCAAAAATAGAACATTAATGGGGCAATCGATGTTGACGAGGTTAATAAGTTTTTTTTTCAAGTTTTTGTCACCGTACATGTGAGACAAGAAAGTATCAAAGTAATGCCAAGGGACTTTTCAATACAAGACAAGTGATGGCGCCATTCATGTAGTGCTATTCTAGAGTGTCAAAGATGGTGAGAGCAAATTGAAATAGGAAGAGGTGAGGAGGAGGGAAAAGTAAAGAGAGGGAGGAAATACAGAGGTGGAGATATAGAGAGATGGGATGAATTGCCTGAGGAGATATATGACATTTATAGGAGAGAAGTGGAGATGTATTACACTTTTAGGTATGTTTGTTTTTAAATAATTTTTGTTTATTCATCCAAAAATAGTGGACGATTTTTGTTTTTCCAGTTCAGTTTAAAGAGGTCTTAGACCGTCAGGATTTTGATTTGTTGTTGATTTATTTGGAACTTATCATAAAATATACCTTTATATTCAAACTTGCTTTTCGATAACACACACTTTTAAGGTCTCTCCGCCCAAATCATCTCGAATATTCAGCGCATTTAATGATGTAACGCTGTCATACATCATAAATCAGCATGCTTGGTGGCTGCATTTAGAATAAGACGAGGCTTCGGTACCATTTTATGATTTTCCCCTTCTTTTAAATGCGTGGTATAGTTGTCCCGTCCTCTCGCGATAATGTTTGTTCTATGTAAATCTGCACAAACAGTTTGCGTTTCGTATTACGGGGCAATAGTCGTGAAACGTGACACAAAACGTGATAACTAGTTCATCAGACTTTCCTGTAGGTAGCTACTGTCCTTTATGTCTAATAGCATTTCAATGCATATGCAGCATAGGTTTAGATTATGTGGGCATTGGTGGTCGCACTGGCCACCCCCATGAAAATATTGAAGGTCAACATGAACAAATTTGTAGTGTGCATTGTTTTTGCAAATATTATGCTTAAAAAAGCATTGGAAAGTTTATAAAACAATTGAATTTGGCATAAAAATAAAAATAACCCTACAATGTGTCAACATTTCGGCGCTTATCGAGGACACACCTTTGTTTCATACACATTTGCGCGCGGAGCTTGCCTAAAATTCTTGACATTTTTTGTCACTTTTGCTTCGAAACCTAGCGACGCTTCTTTCTGTGCTATACCTGCATGGTGAATTATGTATTTTGTATTGAGTATTATTATTATAAACGTAGTGCGATACGGCACCAGTAAAATATAGAATTATTCAATTTGCGATGATTATTCGCATTCGCAAATTTTAACACAATCAAAATTACTCTATTTTTGTCCAGCTAATGTCCGTCTGTAAACTTTTGTCTGCACCCGCCCTCCCTCGTTATATATGTGTTTTTTTTTCATTTGTCTTCAATCCTTGCTTCGAGACTTATTAATCCTTCAGACGTCAGAAATATATTGTATTAACACCTCTTCTTCGAGGAAATTGATGTAGATACCGAATTGCGCCTTCAGCAAGGTCTTACTGAAATAATCATATTTGCTTACATTATATATTTATATGTTATCTCACGCTTTACACAACATTCAGTGAAGAAAGGGAAAGTTAAAAAGGGATGATGATCTTGGAGACTTTCTTCTTTTTTGTAAAGTATTCGCTCCCAATAAGCAAACCGATGCATTTCGGCATCCTTTTCTCTGCCAGTGACAGTAATTTTCGAGATATAATAAAATTCAATCTTTCAACCTTTTTCTTCGCTTTCTATGTAATCTCAAGGAAGAGAAAAAACACTGTTCCCTCATTGATTATTGATGCATTAATCTCTCATTCGTTTTTCAGTTCGCAATTTTCAGAATAAGGTAATCTATAATCAAATGGGCATTGATCAGGAAAAAACAGCACCCACCTTTCAAAGTATTATAAACATTGTCGATCATTGGGCAGGTTTCTAGTGGCGCCTGCTTCTTAGACCCGAATAGAGAACCCTCCCGTGACTGCATGTCCTTATCAAATTATTCCTCAGCAGAAATCGAAGTTGTTGTTTGTGCCTCTTCTGACCAAATTTCCCCTCTTACCACCCTGTTCAATCTGATTTCGAGAAGTGCAAGAGCGCGTGGGAGGAGGAGGAAGGGGGTGTTCGTCGTCTTGCTGGTTCACCCTGCGTGCACTCGCGCTGAAGCTTAAACCAAAATGGCGGCGAAATTGACGTATTTAACCAATTCAGGCGTTATCAGCCAACCGCAAGAGCCCTATGTTTATCGCGGTGATCGGTCACACCAACTTCACCGATTCTTAACCGACTGGTGGTATGTCATTGGTAATAACTTTAATCTGTGGTCGGTCTTGAGTTGTTTTGTTTTTCGAACTGGCTATGACCACGGTGACATACATATAATGTAGTAGAACTGATGGTAAAGCATGGTAAATCAACGCTGTGCTTGGGTGAGAATCATCTTCCTCCTCCTTCTCTCTATATCTATCTCTATCCCTCGCTTGTCTTTACTTTTGCCAAGTTAAAGCCCGTAGAATTTTTTAATAAACTCAAATACAAGCCATATTCAATATCGGATACGAATACTATATTAATTAGTAATCAAGAGTTGTAACATTAAACTGTTAAACACAATTTGTAGTTTTTTTAATGTTGTGTAACATCTTCTATCTATACTCAGATTATTTACGAATGAAATTCATATTAAAGAAAGGACATTAAGGTTGATGATACTTTGCATTTTGTGGGAATAGATATTCTTCTTTTTATTGGGAGAGGTATAATAATCACCCCTTTTATTGATGAAGTGTGTATTTGAGGATACAATCTTATCTATCTTGATAGGAGTTCCAATCTATTTTTCAAGAATAATGTTTGCAAAGCAGATAAACATCGCTCAATTTTAGCTTGAGAAGCTTGCAAACTTCATCGCGATTTGGCCTGTATACCACTTCTGTACATTGTGGCTATGATAGAACATACGAGGATACTTGTTTCAGTTGTTTGAATGCTTGATAGTTTGTTTGTTTTCATCAGAGGGCATAATTATAGTCATATTCTGATTTCCGGGATCTTTTTCTAATGTAAAAAAAAGTAATAATCGTTACACTGTAAAAAACGCTGTTTAAAATTTCAAACACGTTGTCTAAGCCCGTCACTCTAACAACTACTGTTTAAACTTTTTAAACAACTGTTTAAACTTTTTAAACAAGTTACAATTAAAAAAACATTTTAACAACCTCTTATTAGGGTGACAGGCTTACACAACGTGCAATTTCTTTATATAAAACAAGGAAAATACTTCGTGGGTTTTTAGTTCGAAGCCTTCCTTCTTATCGAACGCCCCTCCCCATACTGACGAATTGCTTGCTGTACACCTGTTTTCCAAGTACACCTTGTCTTAGAATGGCCTACTCCATCACTGATCGATTTGTTCTCCTGGGTTTGCTCTCTCAATCCTGACACACTTATTAGAGCTCAGTCACACCAAACGAAATCGATATCAAAATCGATACGTTTTTACCAATGACATATCATTCTGTTTGGAGTTGGTATCGTTCGTGTGACCGTGGCCATGGAGGTAAGAATGTAGTAGGGAGCCTATACTATGCTAATTTCAATACGTCGTTACAAGGCTGAGTGTTTGAGAAATAAATGTCTCACCTCATTCTTATCGCTGGTGGCATTGTGATGCTTATATAATGTGGCGGATAACGACTTCACACTAACATGGAATCAATCATTTGTGTGAGGTACCGTAATGCTAATCTCAACATGCGTGTAATTTTCCAATTGTGATACTTGCGGGTGTTCATTCTCATGTTCACTATGTTCAATATTGTCGAAAAGAGTGTCTTATTCGTCTAAGTTTGAAATCAATTCACTCGGCTTCTTGGTTTAATCCGATCTACATTGTAACTTCAGCTTTCCATCTTATAATTTAATGTTATGATATACATTATGATTATCAGCACGTTTTTCTACTAAGTATTCAATTTTGCATGATAATTACCTTATTCTTTTTTTTTCATTTAATGCGGAGAATTTATGTGATATGAATTAACGTGACTCCATATTTCATTCCTTTGGTTACTAGCTTCAAATTCGTGTATAGTAGACTTTTATTGATATTGAATAAAGTCGACGCTTTGATTCCATATCATTTCACACTGGTAACGAACTTGACACGACTGTTTCCTCTCATCTTACCTTAAATGCTCCCACCGAAGATTTTGACGGAATTGAACCTGACCTTGTCGCTTCTGTATGAGGTCCTCTCTGATATCCAGAAATGCATCAGGGGCCCACTGCCTTTTATTAAAGCACCGCCATTTATTGACATCAAACGATGGAGCTTTCTTCTTTAATGTGCCTCATGGATCGATCTACCACATAAACGTCTTAAATGTTAAAAAGCAACGTCAATTATCGAAAGTGATGGATCGAAATGACCGGAGAGAGATCACATTAGTGCTATATATTCAAGTTAAAATCTTATTTCTAGATGGAATGAGGATCGCGGTTTTGACGTAATACTTTCGTTACTGGTTAAACTGGTGTGGGTTGTGGGGGGGGTCTCCTCCTTAAAATACAGTCATTTAGACGAAATAATGTTAAAACTATAAATCCAGTATGGTCTATGTAAAAAATACTTGCTTAAAATCCTAACACTGAAAAGAATGTAAATATAACGCTTTCTTTTCAAATCTAGATTTGTAAGTTTATCATGTGAAATGAGACTAAGGAAGAACAAGGGTGTTGTGTCAGTGCCGCTGAAAATAATGAGCTCTTCACCTTACTTTGTAAAAATTGACCATAATAATACTGACAGGCTCTTCCTGGAAAATGGTGTTATCTGTTCGCGATGAAGGCACATGGTGCCTCATTGCCATTCACACAACTTAGCATGGTCATGATGGTTAAGATGCGGGGAGCCGTCACTCTTTTTTTAATTCATTTCTATGACTCTAATGTGCCAAAGACGGAGATGAATATTTGTCTCAGTGGTGTTTTTTCTGGTCTGGATAACAAGTGTCTCGCTCCTGGAAACAATGCTCGCGGTTTGGTCCATATACCGCATGCAGCTAGCATGTTCTCCAGTATGACATTCGAGTTTCTACAAATTCGAGTCAAAGACCAGGCTAGAGATAAGTACCTGACATAGTTGGTTTTAGTTACACTGTAAAAAATGAAGTGCTAATTTTAGCACTTACAGTGCTTGTATAGTTACTTCTCTACGAGTGCTGATTTTCTAGTTTAAATTTGAAATAGATAATCAGCACTCGTAGTGCAGTCACCATATACAAGCACTGTAAGTGCTAAATTAGCACATCGTTTTATGTCCTATATATTGACACCCTGGCAATGATTAACGACATATATAAGAAAACGGAGAGCAAATAATATCCTGGCCGAAATTGTTTATTTACTATTGATTCTAGATCTGCATCATATCCAAAAAAAAATCTTATGTAAATATATGTTTCCAGATGTATCAGTGGCGTACATATTGGGTCCCCCCCCCAAAGAAAAAAAAATGGAGAGAAAATTAAAATATATTATTTTCTAAATATTATGTCGAAATTTTGATTGTGTTGGATTTTGTTATCAAAATTAAGATTTTTTTCTCGTTCGCTTAGCTCGCTTGCAACTTTTTAAAATGAATTTTACGCGATTCGCCATATAATTTGCCCCTTCAAAACGTTTGACTCATTAACCGACTGCTGAAAAACCTATTGGGATGTTAACATGGTTAATGGAAAGGGTAGCGACACGTTTACAAGATCGCGACTAATTTTCCTTAAAAGTATATCACATGTTGCTTTGATTCTTCAAGCAATCTACCCCTGAGGATGCATAATGCCTCTACTTCGGGTAAAGTTCCACAAACTTCCATGAAGTGGTGCCTAAAGGGCGCTGGGAAAAAACCCTACTTTTTTTCTTGGGGTTAAAATGGTGAGACCAAATCCCTTGCACTCTTTGGAGACATCTTTATTTCTCGAGCGAGTCCATCTCTCTTTCCCACATTAGCTCTCACCACCATGATCTTGAACTGTCTTTAATTTCCTTCTTTATCGCCCCAGACCCTGGATAGAAACTCGAAGCCAGCACATGTTGACATTGATTGCTTCACACGTTCGCACGTATTGATTCGATCGGCGCTCCTCTAAATTCAATAGGGTCTGATCGAAGAGAGCCATCTTGAATGTTAGTCTAGCACTTAGGGTTTTGGCCTAATTGTGGATGGAAAGTAGACGAATTCGACCCTGGCCATGGATCAGGTCTCAAACAGGAGCCACCTGGTTCAAGAGAGATGGCCATCTCGTTCTTATCTTTTTTTTTGGTGTGTGTGTGTGTTCTGCATTTTCATGATACTTCCTGAAGAAAGTCAAATCCTTGAAAATACCTCATTGTAAGGAAATTAAAAAAAAATACATTTCAACAATGTTATTCCCTCTACTTGTCTCTCGACTATTCATGCTATTGACCTACATTAATTATGTGGTTTAAAAAATAAACATTTATTTCTTAACTCTCATATTTACCTTATAGCCTAGTGATTTTTTTAACAGTATGGCACCGTATTGCACTATCATGTCAGTTGAAAAAAAAAGATATTTGACGTGTCCAAAGGACACGGATGCCCCCGCTTAATGCAATCAGAAATACATTCAATATGATTGAACTTAATATCGTGCAGATCCAATGTGCATATATATATAATGAACAAATTTAGACCTTTGAACTAAAGACTCATCCCTTTCCATAATAGTATCTGACAGAAGATATGACAGTCAGGTCATTTGATGTGACCTGGCTGTATTTTGGTGTCATCTACCCAGACACCAAACATTTTTGATATCTGGTGAATATTTCCAAAGTTATCACGCGGAAACCAACTCGTATACATAATGAGCTGTGACCTTTGACCTGCGGACTCCGAATTCTTATTTAGCCTGTATTTTGGCGTCATCTACCTACACACACAAAAAAAATCAAAATTCATTAAATATTTATCGAGTTATTGAGCGGAAACCAAGTGGGGGGGCGGACGGACGGTCTGCGGGGGCACAAAAATCTTAATATTTTAAACACCCCAGATTTCCAAATCAGAATTTAACTTTTTGTTACAAGGAAATATAATTAAAACAGCGAAATGTAAGATTCAAATATTTGAATATCCCTCTACGATATTACTCAGTTATTGACCTCCAGGACCAGCACAGATCGTCCCTTTGAAAATCTAAAAAAAAGCTATTATAATTTAAGAAGTATTATAACGATAAAATACTCATTTCTAGCGAGATCCATGGTGCGTAACCTGTGCGCACCGTAGTGCACTCTACCTTTGTTGCGTAACAATCAGAATGACATCGCGCATGCGTATTTTGCTCCACCAGTTTGTTACAAAAATAACACAATGACCGCGGCGAACTTAGTTTGCAATAATGCTCTCTGCTTCCCTTTTCAGCTCTATGGATATAGGAATATGCCTTCTCTCTAAACTGAGGATAAAGACGTCATTTTAGGTGAGTTTGTATTGCCAAGTTAGTAATAATAGTAGTAGTAGTAGAAGTAGTAGTAGTAGTAGTAATATATTTGTCGTCATGGTGTTTTTTGTTTATAAGTTATGTAGAATCTAATTTTGTTTATTTTGTTTATTTTCTATCTGATATATATCCACCTTGTAAATTTGAAGACATCACTCTTTTCACTTTAATTGTAAATAAACTTCAGGCAAGTTTGTACATTAAAGACAACAGATTCAAAGCAATCCTGAAATTACTTTGGGGTGATTTATCGAACTGTGATGTTCATCATGTTCGTTACGTTGAATTGCCTTGCGTATTTTGATGGACACGTTTACTCTTGGAGCAGACGGTCACTGCAATTCTTTCGATTGCAATTATCGATTTCAAGTGGCGAGGTGGAAGCGTGCTCAATGGGCACATTTCCGATTGCATTGTTACGTCACAATGTGCAGGAAAACAGAAGCGGTTGATGTTGTTTCTTGTCTGTCGAATATGATGAAAAAGAAAATACCTGAGTCAAAATAGAATTATCAGGCATTTTTCATGAGGTGTCAAATCAAATGGATGAAAAATAAACTCGTGATGGTGAAGCAGTAATCTTTTTTTATAAAAAAAGGTTTTTTGCACTGGCTGCAATTTTTCTTCCTAATTTTTAAATCAAATGAAATAAAAAATTACTTTGATTGATTGAATCTAATTCCATTTAAAAGTTGAAATCTTATAGTGATTTTCGCAATAGTTAGGAAATATAAGAGTTGAAAAAAATGCACACATCTGATATATTTGCGTTTATTTTGGTTTGTTTATTTTGTTTCTAAGTATTTTTTAATAGATCTGTTGCTACAACGGACCACACATAACTTCTCTTTCGTGCCATAATTTCTACTGCATGAAAACGGGAAAAATAGTAAAAGCAAGACCAAAACGAAATATTCTAACTATCGCTGATGCTATACAGCCACGCGAGCAAAACTGACTCCGGGGCCCGTTACTGGTCATTGGTTGCTGATCATCGTTACCATGGTTACCACGGGGTGGCAGAGTAACCATAATAATAAGTTTTATGCAACGGGACCCAAACCAACAAACGCTATTACACGATATGCGTCGGTTTGGAGTCGGTTTCGTCGGTCTGACTGTAGCTTTAAACGGGCAAAAGGAAAGTGCAAAAAAGGGACATGTGGGAAGCCAATATGTGACTATTGATCCACATCTAAATCCAAGTTCGTTTTAAAAGGTGAAAGGTCTTGGGGCTTCCTGTCAGACACTCTTCCATTCAAACAATGTATCTTATGGAAAGGCTGGTTAGGACAAGGAAATTCACCATCCGAAGCAGTTTCTCACATCAAATTCACCTGTTTTACTACCCTAGGCACCATCTCAACGTGGGTTTAAAAAGAGCACAAACCTAATGAAATGAAATGAAACTATAGGGCGCGGTGCAGGTAACGGGAACAGGTCTTCTTTAGCTTTCACTTTATCAAATTTAGTGACGTTAGGACAACGTGACACCGGCCCTCAAAATCATTCAGAATCGTTAAGGTTAAAATGAGGCTACATTCCCAGGGCAGGCATTCATGTAGGTAGATGTATAAAAAGGAGTAACCCGATTCTGAAATCTAATGTGATAACTTTTCTTTACATTACAGCTTTGTAAGCAGCAGAGGAACGCTAGGGTATAAGCGAGAATGCTAATTCAACTTTTTCTCTTTTTTTTCTTGAAATCCTTGGATATACATCTATCTGCATTAAGAATATTAAGCATAGCAATTTTGTAAAGTGTCTAAAATGAAAAAATATATAATTCCTATAGAAAAGTAAATATCAACCGAATGTATAGGCATTTCCTTTTATAGCATGTATTGTTTAGTTGTTTAATATATAACAATTATCCCGTGGGTGGTTCGGGTAATGTAAATATGTTTTGAAATTTGATCATTGCTGTATGCTTTTCAATATTATGATATGAAATATATATAACAGTATATAATAATATACTGTCTCAACCGAAGTTGAATATTTTGTAATGAATCCTGAGTACCCACAAAAATAATGATAATAATAAATAACTAAATGAGTGAAAATAGATAAATAAAATACAAAATAAAAATACTAAAATGAATTATTAAAAATATGAAATATAAAATAAAAATACTGCAATTCGTACAATCATGTCAATTGAAATCAAATGCATATTCTTTGACTGATTTATTCTATTCTGCCCGTGATTAGTTCCCTTAACTATAATCGTCTGACGTCAGTCGTTGTTTATAGGGAAAATATTGTCATGATTACGATCAAGGAAAATGTTGGAATGTTGATTATTTATCGATTACGTAACAAGCATTTTGATTCATCAGTGGAATTGAACAGATCAAACGATATAGCTCGTGTTAAAATTCCTTACCAAAGTTGAATGTACATACACCGTTTAATTATATTGCATTAATCTGTTTCCGTAAGATAAACATGTTGATATCTAACGTAGATAGCACATACATTAGTATGCGTGTGTTATTATTATGACTGTGCGGTATACATAAAGGCCACCGCAGACCTTACGGCTGGTCCACGATCCGATTTCGGAACAAATCGCATATTGCTCATTTTCTGAAACTTTGAATGAAAATTACATTTTTGTTTATTTTGGGTTCAAATTAACTGAAAGAATACTGCCATAATTTGAAAGCCTTTATTTTTGGAGTAAATTATAAATTAGTTTCTAATCGTATATAGCCAATCGTTCGACCGCTATGACTTAAATACGACTGGATATTAAACTCGCATTTATTCTTCTCAGGATGATAGCATAGTCACTGACTTGTGTATAGGTATTTATTTGTACGATGAATTTAGAACATTACCCAGTAAGATATTCCATGTCTCAATACTACATGTAGCACCTATTTCTATTACGTTTTATTCCAAAATCGGGTCGCAGACCGATCGTAAGATATGCGGTGGCCTTCAGATAGAACTAAGGTTATTCCTTGATTGATTGAGATCCTCCTTAATTTTGTAGCATCAATTTTTTACTGGGATCCCCGATCGAATTAAATATTTCTTGGTCTTGATCATATCACTTGAGGTCTACATCTGCTGTGGGAGTAATTATTGACATTGAGTTTTTGATAGTTTTCAAAATTGAGCATTTTTTGTGTTTGTGACCTACCACTTCCAAACCAACAAAATTATTAACTTAAACTTAAAATTTGAGAGTTTATTGAGCTTGGAAAGGCACAACCTATAAACTTTAAGATGATTTTATAACTTGTCCAAATTGATCAACACGGTCAACAATAACCCATATAATTATTACTTGGCGGAACATAGAAACAAAATCAGTGCGAGCTGCTGAGAATGAGGAGAAAACAAGGTTTGAAGTTTCGAGTTCACTCAAGCATGATATGTCATGGATGTGCACGTTGTGCTATCTCTATAAAACTACTAAAACAGTCCAGAAAAGGCGTCGAAGAAGCCTTCCTGTCTCATCTATTATTCAATCTTATAATATACAACTTCAAATATTGACATTATGAAGAAGAAAAATATGGGTTTTTGTCTCACCTGCGAAGCAAAGTGAGACTATAGGCGCCGCTTTTCCGACGGCGACGGCGGCGGCGGCGGCGGCGGCGGCGTCAACATCAAATCTTAACCTGAGGTTAAGTTTTTGAAATGACATCATAACTTAGAAAATATATGGACCTAGTTAATAATACTTGGCCATAAGGTTAATCAAGTATTACTGAACATCCTATTAGAGTTTCACGTCACATGACCAAGGTCAAAGGTCATTTAGGGTCAATGAACTTAGACCATGTTGGAGGATTCAACATCGAAATCTTAACCTGAGGTTAAGTTTTTGAAATGTCATCATAACTTAGAAAATATATGGACCTAGTTCATTAAACTTGGACATAAGGTTAATCAAGTATCACTGAACATCCTGCCTGAGTTTCACGTCACATGACCAAGGTCAAAGGTCATTTAGGGTCAATGAACTTTGGCCGAATTGGGGATATCTGTTGAATTCCCATCATTACTTTGAAAGTTTATGGATCTGATTCATGAAACTTAGACATAATAGTAATCAAGCATCACTGAAAATTTTGTGCAAGTTTCAGGTCTCATGATTAAGGTCAAAGGTCATTTAGGGTCAATGAACTTTGGCCGAATCAGGGGTATCTGTTGAATTACCATCATAACTTTGAAAGTTTATTGGTATAGTTCGTTAAACTTGGACATTAGAGTAATCAAGTATCACTGAACATCCTGTGCGCGTTTCAGGTCACATGACCAAGGTCAAAGGTCAATGAACTTTGGCCGAATTGGGTGTATCTGTTGAATTACTACCATCATACCTATGAAAGTTTATGGATCTGATTCATGAAACTTGTACATAAGAGTAATCAAGTATCACTGAACATCCTGTTTGAGTTTCAGGTCACATGATCAAGGTCAAAGGTCATTTAGGGTCAATGAACTTTGGCCGAATCAGGGGTATCTGTTGAATTACCATCATAACTTTGAAAGTTTATTGGTCTAGTTCGTTAAACTTGGACATTAGAGTAATCAAGTATCACTGAACATCCTGTGCGCGTTTCAGGTCACATGACCAAGGTCAAAGGTCAATGAACTTTGGCCGAATTGGGTGTATCTGTTGAATAACCATCATTTATTGGTCTAGTTCATAAAAAGTGGACATAAGAGTAACCATGTATCACTGAACATCTTGTGCGAGTTAGAGTAGTATTCAAAGTCAGCACTGCTGCTATATTGACCTGCGTGATGCAGGTGAGACGGCCAGAGGCATTCCACTTGTTTTTTTTTCTCTCTCTCTCTCTTTGAAGAGCAAATGGTTGTTTTTGGCTATTTACATGTATAAATAGTCTTCTCTTGCTACTTATTGTTGGTTTTGGAGTGAGAGGTCAATTTTTTTAAGACGGGAAAGATGGCCTTTGAGTGAAAGCTCCCCATTAGCCCCACGCACAAGTACACACAGCATCAATAACAACACCAACATTTGAATTGTCAGAAAATAAACCTAATTAACTGTTCAGGAAAACCATGCTTCCTAATTGACTTGCATTTATTAAAGAAATTGAGCAGTTGACCATTCCATTACAAGATATATCAACAAATCAAAAAGCCTATACACGGGACTACACATGCCCGTGATTGGCGCGCGCAAGTCGTTGCATCTGCATCCTCCCCTTCATCTGGGCTGACGAGCGGAATGCTGATATGGGAAGTAAATATTCTTGGTATGTTCAATAAAAGCAAAGACGGCTGTTACTGCCGTTGTTTCAAGAGAGGCTATGCATCATTGGAGGAATAACAGTTGTTAATTTGTGGTCGTTCCGATGCGTTCCCGTGGAGGAAGATAGAACAGCCCTCCTTCGCCTTCATCAGTTCATCTTGATTTACTGGCTCCTAATTGACACTTGGCTTTAATCATGGAATGACAGATCAGTCGCATAGCCAGAGGTATGGAAAGGAATAATTTCCCTAAAAAGTGGCGCCTTATATAAGATTAAAGTACAACATGCACAAAATGCATTATTATGCGCGATGACGATGAAATATGGAACCATTTCTCTTTATTTTTTGCTCCTCTCCAACACCACTCTCTTCCCCACCCGCTTCCTCCTCCAACCTGGAATTGTGCATGGTATGATAAATACCAACTGAGGGGCTGCGGTGGAGCAGTTCTGCTCTCCATTGATAGGGCACTATAACTGCCATTCCCCGCCCCCTTACAAAACACGCTTCGCCGTTATAACAGATGATTACGTCAATTTTCCCCTAGTGAATATAAACATACGAGCTGCTTAGCTCTCCCTATTCACAAGTGTAAATGATCACCGAACAGATCAACAAACAAGGGGGAGGAGAAAGTGTATTGATACAGGGCTTAAACGAGCTGCGAAGACAGAATGACTTATCACTTTGAAACCGGGCACGGGTAATGTGAACTTTTCTATCTATTCTTTTTTTTGTGCTTACTCCTGAAGAAATTTAAAGGGCACAACATACTTTAGAGAATGCAGTGGTCACGACGTGGTTCTTGGATTAGGAAAACATGTTTTTTTTGGGGGGGAAAATCTCCTTGATAAGCCAGCATATCCATTAAGGTTACGATCATGAACATTATTCCTTTTAGGAGCGGATTGGGAAATATATAGTGTTAGTCATCCGTCAATAAATTTATAATATACATTGTCTTTGTGTATTATGGGGTGTGTGTGTGTGTTTGTGGGTGATGGGGGTGGGACTGATCCATCAGCTAAATGAGCATCGCTTGAAAAGATGCTCACATTGAATTATCTTTGTCTACACCATACGTCATTCCTACACGAATCCCATTAGGAGTTGAGAAATTGCTGGCATAAAATGCCAACGGAATGCGGGCTTGCGACATATTTACGATATTATTTCACACATCCCAAACGCCTTTGAGTTGGTTTGATGGTGGTGGGGTTCGATATTCAATTTCCTGGTCGCCTACATCGTGCGCTATCGACATCACACCCGTGCATCAGACAAGATTAATGCCCGTCTCTAACGGGGCGAACGACGATAGTTGTCATAGGAGGAGGTGGAGGGGTATCTACTGCACCCCTCCCACCCACATTGAAAACCAAATAAATCTCATACACAAGCTTTTCGTTGAACATTCTTGTCTTTGACTGCTATGGTGCTGAGGAATTGTGAGACTATGTATCTAAGGTAATACTGAAAATAATACATGTATATGCTTTTTGAGTTAATACAAACGTACAGTATGTCATACGTTATATATTAAGTTCAAAAGCATAAACATTGATGGATACATCACTCATTATCTTTCCGAATTCTTCCCGTGACTTCCTTTTCTAGGGAAGGCTGGATTTAAGATTTTTTAAATCTAACCCACTCTTCTGCTTCGTATATACATTATTCATTCTTGCATTTCTTTTCAACTAATTGTACTTTGTTTGTTGAATGGACGAAATTTTGTTAAAAACGGTAGCTAGCCTACAATACACTGGTGCCTCGATATTTATTATTTATTTCCAGCTCGCAAAGTACGGTGCAATGAACTCGTTTTAGTATTACAACGGACACTTTAAACTCTTTATTCTCGGACTCATCCTCATAAAAATATCTTAAACATGAATTCACGAACTTATGCAGTCCGTTGTCATGGGTTACGCACGTCATGCGGTCAGGCAATGGGTTGATACACTGAATTATTAATTGTTACAAACCTCTGAATCTTTGATAACATGTGATGTTTCTTCTGTCCGTATTAATGACACTAATGGATCATAATTTTTCGAAGTATGTATGGTGTATTGTCGTGTGAACCAGGGTCTTTCCAGATGTGCAGACAATGTTACTGTGCCGTTAAATATTTTTAATCGCCATCTATCGTCAAAAGCATTGCAGGTGGTGACGTAAGATAACATGATGAAACGAACCCTGGTGATTTTTTTTCTTACGTAGAATGAAGTCTAGACCCTCCCCATCTTTCAGTCTTTGTACATCTCCCTCCCATATGCAATTTGTCTCGTGAATGCACTTAATTCATTACCTTGGTGTAATCAAAATGATCAGCAAACACTCTCCTTATAAATACATTGAGGATGAAGAATGATATTCATCGTAAAACAATTATTCAAATTACTGATAAAATGTACAAATCCCGTAATTTCACAGCATAGTTAATTAAATTGGACAGGACTTTTGAGTAGCATGCATCGATATGATTCTCTCTAATATTCGGATATTTTTATTCGTTCTTCGCACCCCTAGATTTTGTTTTATACATGTGAAATAATTATGATTGATAATAGATGGACTCTGCGGTATGTGGCTGTAATCCTCCAATACATGTGCAAATTACAAACTGATTAATATGAGGTTCTAGGTTCGAGGCCTGCGTCTCGCATTTCAGCCGGTGACGCCGAGATCCGTGTTTAAACAAAACCTTATGGCACAGTCACAAGAGGGATACCGACTCCAGACCAACCAAAATCTACACTGTAAAAACTGTGGTGTTAAAACTGACACCAATTGGTGTTAATAGAGGACCACACCCTGAGGTTGTAAAATTACACCCTAGAGATTGAACACAGCACCAAAGAGTGTGAATGTAACGACCAAAGGTGTTGTTATAACACCTATAGGTGTAAAACTAACACCACCAATTTAACACCGGTATAAAATAACTGGTGTGGTCCTCTGTACACCGGTTAACACCACAGTTTTTGCTGTGTATTACGCTTCGTTCCAAATACAGCGTGACTGTATTATCATTACGCTCCATGTATGCGTGCCTTGAGTGGCTATTTACGGGAACTGCATCGTTTTCTTGCTATCTAGTTATCCAAGACTGTATCCTGTGTGGATTTATAACCATCCATGCTATAACCGACTCCACATACAATTTTTTATTGTACTCATGACCTTGGAAAAGATATAAAAGAGACCTTGTTAGACAGTGATAATGCTTCTGAAAGAAAATGTGCGGGTACCTTTTTAATGATGATTGCAGAAACGTGTCTATCGTGAGAAGATAGAGAGAGAGGGGGAGAGAGGCGAAGAAAAGGAGAGTGAAATGAGAAGAGAGAAATAGAGAGAGTGAGGATAGATAGGAAGATGAATTATCTGGATATGAACAAGCATAATAGGAGGGAGCAAAGTTTAGCAGAAAAACATATAGAAGGGAATTGATTAATATATGATAAAATTGCATACCTGTTCTATATAAATATATAAATATACATATATATATATATACATGTGTATATATATGTATATATGATATAAGCTACGCCTACCATTGTTTTCTTCATCCATTTCTTTACAATATTTAAATAAAAAAGAGTTGCCAAAAGCTGTTGTACATGTAAAGCTTCACACACACACACACACACACACATATATATATTTTTATATATATATATATATATATATATATATATATATATATATTTATATATATATTTATATATATATGTATTATACATATATATACTACACGAACACACCCACATACCTGTTACACTAATTCTATGAAAGGAAATTAAATAAACTGATAATAGCATGTGCTTGTAATTAACATGCATGTTTCGATGTTTAAATCTTTTGTCACATATCATATTTACTCTCTGATGACAATAACAATAAAACATGGTGATTGCGATGTAATAATAACAAATCATTCCACAGCATTATCACGATTATTGATCTTTAATACTTCCATGCAGTGTTTTCCCCTCGTCTGATCGGCACACCTGGCATAATTAAATCAATGTCTGCATATTACTTTCGCATACATGGCATAATGCGTTTAATCGAAGCAATCATCATTTCTATATACCCCTCTATCCATAACTAATCCGTTCTGTGAACGGTGCGTATAATAGTGGCGCCCCGCTAAGATCACGTGGTCATGTATTTGACGATTTAATACGCCGATAAACCCATATGGTTTAACGATATCCTTCACACTTGTTAGTGAGAATCAGCAATTAACTGCACGTTCAATTGCAGGTTGGTTACGGCGTGTACATGTATATAGAAGTGACCGTGCGTGGGTTGTGTGTGTTTTTCTGTCTATTACACACTGTGATGTTAAGCGCGAACCGTCAGCTGTGAGGGAGAGATAAGAAGAGAGAAAAGGGGAGGGAAAAGGCGCGCGATTTCACCGTGACATCTTTTAGCATTACGACCACCCTGCCCGAGTCGTCTGCTCGTGTATTTTCTCCAAATCACCTCCTGTAATGCATTCCGTGATCTCGATTTAATCTCAATCGTGGTGTTTTTGTGGAATAATTGTTGGATTTTCTTCTCGATTTACTTTTTTTATTGGAGTGTCTTCGTAAGATGTTAACATCGCTTCGATGTGGATTAGGTTCGTTGATGAACTTGGAGGTCAGTGCGCCGGAAAATTGATCAGATATCTAGCTAGTACACACGCAGGCATGGTACATTGACTGTGCAAATCACGTTTCGTTGTACAGATATAGGGTAAGCAGTTTGGTTCAGGTTTTGACAAAATATTCAAATGTACTGGCAGGCACTGCAATATAGTGAATCAAGTAAGCTGAAGTGTGTTGGAGTAGATCTTTGCTGAATCTCAAATTACTTTTGCATGTTCAATGGCCTCCGTCTTTAGACCTAAATTTTACACGCTGCACAAACGCTCTTTTCTCATCGGTTCTTTCGCACAGAAAGAATGACATGCCATTTAAAAAGATATACAGAAGAAATCAAATTTAAAATGACAGATAAAGTGAATGTTTTGGGGTAAAATTATGGTTGTTTAAATCAGTATGTTATCTCTGATATATAAAAAACAATTAACCATATCAGTGAACACAACATTGTCATATCCTATCAATGAATCTCTTTAGGAAATAACTAAGTATCCAACAACCCCGACGACGTATCCAATAATCCAACACTCTAAAAAATGAAGTGCTAAATTAGCACTTACAGTGCTTGCATAGTGACTGCACTACGAGTGTTGTTTTTTAGTTAAAACTTATACTAGAAAATCAGCACTCGTAGTATATATTATACAAGCACTTTAAGCGCTAAATTAGCGCTTCATTTTTTACAGTGTACAATGTGTCCACAGTGTGGAACACACTGTGAAATCATCATCATCACACTGTTAAATTTGATTATTTCCAACAGTGTGAAACAATGCACTGTCTCCTATTATGAACACATGCACTGCGACCACACAAAATATGGTACTTGTAGTATTCACAGTGCAGAATAACTTTACACTTGAAATTCAGCACTTCACTAGTGTGAATCGCTTCTTTATGTATAGTTAATTATGTAAACACGCTGTCACTCTGTTCTTTTCAGCAGGAATAATTTTTGTTAGCCAGGATGTTTTGCTTATAATTATGGCTTTACCATTATTACTGGTATGCCCGATCAAATACTATTTATTGATAACAATCTTAATAATAGTGTACTTCATGCTTGGTGACAAGCCATGTATAATGTTACCTAATATCATGATACACTCTATAGGTTGAAGACTGGATATTATACATACTTCGATTGTGAAGCCAATACTGTATTACTTCGCATCAGTGTGCAATTAGAAGATACATACGAACATAATGAATGAAAATTCAAATCCTGTAATTAATTTCTTTGTTACTTTGATGTTAATATTGAACAATTCCTTATAGTTAATGTTCTAACTATACACGATATATGACCGACGTGGCGGTTGTATGACTGTAATAACGATAGCACTCCCCTTAAATCGTGCATGATTCCATTTTTCCAAAGCTAGTGGGATGTACGCGAATCGATTAGTTCCATGGAAAAGTGAATTAGCAAGCAGAAGTATTGATCGATTGTACAAGCAGAGATTCCTGACTGATTTTATAAAATACATGGATGTGTTTGCCACGTCTGTGTAACTCCACATAATCACAACATACAACTATTGAGGATTGTGATGTTTGTTGAATATGTGTCTCGATGCAGTCACCCATTATGCAATAATTGGTTTTATGACGTATAGCTAATTCATGAATTAGACTCAATTAATGCATTGATGATGTGCTATGGTAAGACATATTTCAGGAGTACTGATATAGCGATTTTAGGCAGCCATTTTAACAATGCCATTGTAATGTTAGAAGTGTCCATGAAAAAGTACACGTATACGTTTCGAATATATTCCTTGTATTTTCATTACGAACGAAATAACTTAAATTTTGCAAATCTTGTAATCACAAGGAGTTAATACTTATATCAACTAAATGAAATAACTTAAGGAAAGCATTTTGTACTATTGAAGTAAAATATATGTATACTTAAAGAACTCTTATTCTCATCGTTTTGGATATTAATATAGGGAGGAATATGCAAATCGTGACGACCGAAAAATGTTACTTTTCCGTTTGACATGATAATGACGATAACCAATATAACCATAGAGTATATTCAAGAAGGGATGAGGGGAAAGAGTTAGTGGCGTTTTTTCGATACTCATGTCAGAATTTTAGTTCTCTTTCAACTTGATTTATGTCTCACATTTGCTCTAAGGCGGCCGTACGGCGATTCGAAAACAACCCTTTCTTATTTTTTTTTGTACCAGCTAAATATAGGTGGTTTGAATGAAAATGGATAAAACAACTATTTTCGACTCGCCGTACTGCCGCCCTGAAATCAAATGTGACTAAAGTATTACTTTGATGAATGTATATGGTTAGGTGACGCCGAAATATAAGTCTTACGTGACTGTGAATTATGCATGACGTTTATTCCATTATGCCACTTCTCTTCCTCTATTCATAAAAGCTGTGAATGAACAAAAAGGCGACAGGGATCTTTGGAAAATGATAATCATGATTATGATAAAGAGAGAGAGGTGGCGCATGGAGTCGGAGAGTTGGAACGTATAGCAATATTGGGTAACATTTGCAGAGGGAGAGGGGATAAAAGTGTTTTCAATATACATGAAACTCTCGATAAACTTGACAAATGCGATGTTGAAATTGTTTTATATACGCTGTTTGACGTTATCGTCATTCCACATCATAATTATGACTGCGTTGTCCCGATATATTTTGGGTTGAGGCGAAAGCATTTTATCGTTCATGACCGAGTTTTTTTTTCTCGCAAGGCAGTTTATCAATGACAAAATCAACCAACTGTGAAATGAAACGTCACCATCGCCAGGGTAATGCAATATGACGTTAATTTTTAGAATAATTTCGTTATGAAAGTTGTACTGACAAAGACAATATTTTGGCGATAATACATTAGTAGACCTACAAATTGCAAAACCATATGGAGGTGTTTAATACTTGTGGCTACATAGTTATTATTAATATTGGATTGATATCAATGATTGATTGATTATTGATCGACTAGTCTTTCATTAAGCCATTCATCAATATTCCTTTGACAATGATGACCTTGCGGCAAATTTGTTGATCTTGAAGTGTTGCCGTATTGTAAAGCTTTGCACTCCTTAAATAGCCTACATAATGAATAATTGTTATTTTTGACAATATGGAATCATGATTAAAATATATTTATCATCCCTATTCTAAGGTCATAATTAATATATGTATCGTAACTAAAAACATGTACCAATCTCTATTTTGGATATCAACAGGTTGCGAACGTTATGTGATGACATGCGATATATTGATTGAAAAGCAACAAACATCGTTTATCTAATATCTTTTATTTTTCTTCGACCTCCCATTTCATCTTTTTTTATACATATTTTCCTAGAAATATTGGCAAGAATCACTTCCCACACGTATCACATGTCCCTCTGTATTATTTTTTTTCTCCAAATTATATTTATACCTATAAATGATTTGTCTGAAATAAGAGTTAATAATTTTCCTATCAATATTTCACATCTGCATGATCATTATCTGCTTGAAATTCAACAAGGTTGAACCACATTTAGAGATGTAACTCCATCACCAAACTGAATAAATAAGGGTTTACCCGACTGAAAACATGGAAAACAAATGAAATTGATACCTACTTCAGTGTGTGAATGAGTTTATTTTTGGAGGGATGCAGCAAAGAAAACGATTGTGTATTACTTCCTGATAGATACAGAAAAAAGCAGAATCCACAGTTAGCGATGATATTGAAACGTAGTTCAAGCAATAATAGTCAGAAAAGTGAAACTGATTGCAATCGAGTCATTGTCGCAGTGGAGTATTGAAGTGGACTGGAAAAGTGGTACGTTCCTCTGTCTCGACATTCGTGGAGGGGGTAAAAGGGCAAAAAGTGAAAGAGCATGGAGAGGAGGGAAGCAAAAAAAGAAAATAAAAAGACGTGGTCAAATGATGGAGAACAAAATGAAGAAAAGAGAAGAAAAAAGAAGGAAAGCATATTTAAACGACGAAATATTACACAGAACCAAACATGCCAAAAAGTCAAAAGTCGAAGGTAGCGTGAATCCTTATTGCATGCCCCTTGCATCATGTTGAACATGTTGAAATGAAGAAATATTAGGTATTCGCCCGCGAGCGTTGTTTCGTCCTAGTTACGCCACCGATCGGTTGAGAGAGGGTATTTATCTTGACCAACGGGTAATATTGCATAAATAGGACCGGTCATTGACACTTTCATGGCTTACGGGATATGGGTATTTCAGTACTTACCATTGACAGACCAGCGGTCGGCTTGGAGTCGGTTTCATTGGCGTGACTGTTGCACTGCTATTTTAAATAGTTCAGCTTTCAGATTTACAGGTTTGGGTAGATTTACCTATATGTTTTGCATCTGTATGAATTGCAATCACAGGCGATCTCATAGATCCTTGTTGATTTTAACATTTTAGTGCTATTATCATAGTTAAGAACAAACACTATTGACTAGATTTAGACTCTTTTTTGTGCCTTTGAATCTGTCAATATTTTGATTTGACAGTCGATAGAAATTAAAAATATTCGATTTGATGAATGTCTCAATCTGTGGATTTATACCCCTCAATCGTTTAATCCTACATAATATCTAATGCGAATAAATCCAAAACAAATTAGTCCATATCTAACTTAGATATAGATCTACACCTAACGTGTGGATTTTTAACGGTTAAATGTATGGATCATCTACATGATTTATTTTAAGAAATAATATCCATCATTCTAATCCGAAATTTTTAGATATAATGATACCTTCACAAATATTCAAACATCACCCTCGCTTATTACCTTCGACTCACCACTGATGTGTACTTTTGATTTACTGATATAATAATATAATATTATTTGTAATGAAGCAGGCTCGTTTTTCACTTTCTTCGACAAAATAGGTAAAATACATTAAAAGTCAACTTCCAATACTGATAAATAAACTAAGGCATCTATGAAAAGTACATATATTTTTACGCATCAGCGATGATATAAAATGTGTGCAAAAATGCTACTAAAAATTATGCATCGGTTTGTCATTGTTATTTATATCATAACCTTTTTATAGCTCTATTAAAGCTAATTTAGAGACTATAATGTAGAAAGTGTTCTGTGAGAATCGCACGTAGATGACAAAGCTATACACGTCTGCTAAGTGATTATGTCATTAACTTAATTAGAGAAAGAAAATATGTACAAATGGAAGTAGATGGAATGATAATTTGATATGAAGTTATTTGATAATAAAAAAGTTGATTTTTGAGATTTGATGCATTTTTTAACTACATGGAAATTAAGATGTTTATCAGGGTAAGAAGTGGTTGAATATTCCAAACGAGGGACGGATGGATGGTTAAATATATATATATATATATATATATATATATGGAGGGAGAGAGATAGAATATTAATAGATGGAATGAGATAGAAAGATAACACAATATTTATAGAGAGAAGGAGAATGGATGAACACATGATAGATAGATAGATAGATATAGATAAATAGATGGATAGATAGAGGAATTGATTGGAAAAAATACATTATGAAAAGAGAGGGAAAGCGAAGGAGGTCTATCGAGAGCTAGCTAGAGAGATAGAGGGAAATATTAAGAGAGATAGAAAACAAATGATAAAAGTTTTGCCAATAGATGGAGTTATGATGTGAATAAGGTATAAGATGTGTCAAGTTGTCAAAAGTAAAGATACTATGGTACTACGGTGTGTGTTTAGGTGAGAGGAAGGTGTGAGGACGATTCGTGGAGGCATCACGTCATCCTGTCTATACACACCTGTACCTACTAACTTTTCCCTCTTCAGACCTTTCCCTAGTGGCCAAGCTTGTGAAAATCTCCTCTTTATTCCTCTTTTCTGGCGGTGGTGCTGGGGGTACGGATGGTGTACTGAGGTGCAGTGGTTAAGTGGCTCAATGCACCTCGTGGAGCGTTGTAGCCCAGTGGATTAGTCTCCGGACTTTGAAACAGAGGGTCCTGGGTTCGAATCCCAACTATGGCGTAATTTCCTTCAGCAAGAAATTGATCCACAATGTGTTGCACTCAACCTAGGTGAGGTAAATGGGTACCTGGCAGGAATTTATTCCTTGAAACGCAGCGCGCGTAATAGCTGCACTGCTTAAGCCAGGGTAATTATGCTGCATAATACTGTAGAGCGCTTAGAGACTTCTGACAAAGTAAGTGTTAAGCGCTAGCTCGTCTAATTATTATTAGAGACATGAATCTCGTGATTCGATCCCGTCACTCATGCTATTTTCTTGACAAAGTCATTTTTAGTCCACATCGTTCCTTGATCTTTCATGAAATATCATTTGAAATATTTCTTTATTGGTTTCAACATGTATAGGTGTACTTTACATGATGTGTTTCAGAAAAAGAATTGCATGTGTCCTTACAGTCTTTTTATTGCGTATCCTATTATCGAGTCTTTTCTTCTTCAAATTTATGTTCCTAATGAGATTTCATCTGAATTGTGCAGTAGAATTGAATGCCTTAATTTGTTTATATAGTATATTAAAATGAAGCAAACATCGGACAGACTGGAGGAAGACGGTCAAAATGATAGACGGGTGAGCGACGAATTCAAGATTAAACATAAAATTTATGTAAAATAAAGGTAGAAAGGGAAGCTAAAAGATTGATCTTGTATCCTCCTAATATATACACTAAGAAAATTTATCCTTAAAATAAAAGAAGTTCCTGCAGCAGAGTCTCGAGAACAGCTGTAATCTTACCACATTGCGTAATCTTACAGGAAATTGGTATTTGGTGTATGGAATCTTACAAATTTCCTTAAATAAAACACCCTTTTCCCTTTTTAAACAGACCTGTTCTGTTAAACTTCAGAAAAATTCCGGTTATATGAATTTACAGAATGATTCTGTTATTGCTTTTTGCAAAATCTTCTCTTTTTTCTGTAAAATCTCGATTTTTTTTTTAACAGTGTAGGTAATGGTCTCCAATTCAATTCAATTAATGTTCAGTAGTATCTACATCAAACTTGCCACTTTTCCGATGGGAGGATAGTGTCCATCCTCACACTCCTCCCCCCCCCCCCCCTCCCTTCTCTCTCACGTATCCTTGATGCGCATGACGAAAGCGATGATGTGAAGTATGCCATGTCAACATTGAATGTGTGAGCAGCCGTGAGTATGACGTCGGCTCTCCGTGAGCTGCCATGTGTCAGGATTGCCAGTGCGTCGTTCCTGTACTCAAAGTCTCTGGCCCTAGACCATGATTACTGCATCAGCTGGGATTAGACATGTAGTCCTATATTGAGGGATCTTTTTCTTCTCCCTCCTCCTCTTCTTTTTCTTCTACTTCTTTTTCTTCGTCGTTTTCGTCGTCTTTTTCTTCTTCCTCTTCTTCCTATTTTTAATTCGATATTGATTCAGATGAAGCGGTCATCGAGCAGAAAAGTTTGTACTTAATAATATGTGTTAAAATAAATGCAAACGTAAGAATCGCAAGGGAAAGCTTCATTTGGGAAGGGGGGGGGGCTATGTATCAGTGATACAGGTATATGTTTGTGAGTGCTAAATTGTGCAGTAAGATACCAGCTTAATAGCTTATTAAACAAAAATTATTTCCAGAATTACAATGCTCTTAATTGTGAAGAACCAATATTAAAATCAAACTTACATTTTGAAATTTAAAGATTGGGTAGAACGGCTCGGGTATCATTGAGAGCTAGATATTTATCTTTGGATGCTGGCCCTAAGCAAATTAAAAATGGTGATTTACGAAAGATGTCCATGTTCATGTAAACATTTTGGATAGGCTCATTTGGAATGTTTATTCTGAAGTGTAAGCAAATGCCACCGAAGAGTGTAAGCTGACCATAATTTGTTATGCGATATACACGCTGAATGCCTTGAGAACGGGTAGGTGTCCAGTCCAAGGGTGGATAGTCCATGTAGCAAAAGGAAAGGGGGAGTGAGGAGAGAAGGAAAAGGACAGAAAGAAAGAAGGCAGGGGAGGAAGGAAGAAAGAAAGAAAGAAAGAAAAAAAGAAAAAAAAACAGAAGAAAGAAAAAAAAAAGAAAGAAAGAGAGGTGAAAAGTGAAGAATGAAGGAAAGAATAGATAAATAAATCAATGAATGAATGAATAAATAAATAATCAATTAAATAAATATAGGACTCAAAGAAAGAACGAAACAAGGAAAGTAAGAGAGAGTGGGAAAAATAAAAAGGCAAGAAAACAAAAAGCCACCGTAGCAATGAAGGGCCTTCGGTAAAGACCAGCACTCCAGTTGCCGAATGGGGGTATCCTCCCTTATTTCATTTTGTTCATTTCACATGCATTATTTTATTTTTATTACCCCCTCAATGTTTTGGGCAAATTGTCACTGTCTTCGTTCCTCTTATCCTGCAGTGCATAATTATAAAGCATCAAAATATGAATGTATTGCTTAGCTATTTTACCCCGTTCGGGATAATCGTAATAATTATTATGGAATCAAGGACATAAAGGAGTATTCATATCGCATGGATACATTGCATTGGTAAAGGCTTTTATTTCGTATCTGAATCCACTACTGATAATCACAATAATGCTAGTACGTCGTTCCATACGTCTGAATGTCACTTATATACGTATTAGTTTATGCATCTGAAATCAGCGTGATTTTTCAGCTTGGGTTAAAAAATATAAATTTATCATCCACGTAATCGGATATTTATCATAATTAAAGTTTTAATGTTTAACGAAGGTGAGATTATCAATATTACTGTATGATGCTGCTTAAAAAACTGTGGTCACCAGTTGGTGGTAATTGATGACCACACCCTAAGGTGTTAAAATTACACCCTAGAGATTGAACATAACACCAATGAGTGTAAATGTGACAACCAAAGGTGTTGTAAGGACACCTATATGTGTTAAACTAACACCGTTAATCTAACACCGGAGTAAACTTTTGTGGTCCTCTATGTACACTAGTTAACACCACAGTTTCTGCTGTGTACGATGTTGAATTGTCTGAAACACGTTTGTTCAAACATATTTAACAATAAAGCAAAACAATATTCTCATCTGCTATATGATTGTGTAAATATAAAATATACCATACGGTTAGAGGTTCGCAGACATGGTAGAAAGTGATCTCGTCTGTTGTATATTATAATATTGATTTTGCTTTTCCAAACAAGGATTTGAACAACGAGAAAGTTGAACATATGGAAGCAGGTCGTTAAACCAAGCACTGTTGAATTTATAATGGAAAATAGATTATTACCGTGAGAGCCATTATTCTTCACGTGCATGGTACAGGCCCATACATGAAACTTTTGTTTATGAAATACAAATCATTGGTTGTGTAACCATGGATTGATGAAATGTTTGATTTAGTTGGAATGTTACTATAATTTGGTAAGTAAAATGCTATTATTTTGATGATTTATGTTCTTACTATACATATCGCCGTGAGATTTAACGTTCTGCCTTCCGTGATGTTCTGTATGGCTATTTAAACATGACATTATACCTAACACCATACTCACGTTATACCTAAGTGTACTGACGGGAGTGCTTGGTGCATCCCCCCCCCCCCCTTTGTTTTACTTAACAGTGTTGGTTTATTTTTATTGTATACAAAGCCATCTTCAACTTTATTTCTTTGATTTTTCCTTTGATGGTCTGTTTCTTTTCGCTAAGATTTATACAAAGCAAGCTTTAAAAGATTATCGAGTTTTGTTTGTTTCGCTTTGTTTTCACATTTTCGTCCCTCGCTAAATGCAACTTCCGGTGTCCAAAAAAGATAATATTTATGATTTGGAATGGAATTATTTGGGGATCATGGCAGAGAAAAATTGCATGAATAAATGTGTTTCGTTGTTTCGTTATAACACTTAAATTGACTCAATTAGCTGTTCAAATTATAAAAAAATGATAATTCGTCCATCAATTGAATGATGGATATTCAATGAAGTATGATAGGCATATCAGACTGAAACTGACGTTCCGGTTTTTTATGAAAGCAGGAAAAGTCTCGAATGGAGAATTGTCATAATTGTTACGTCACTGTAATGACTGGGCCACCCTCACTCGTCTCTCTTGTAATTTGCCAAGTTATAATTCTTGCGAATTTTGATACATTTTAACCCGTATATATATTATATATATATATATATATATATATATATATATACACACTGTAAAAGATGAAGTGATAATTTAGCATTTACAGCGCTTGTATAGTGACTGCAGTAAGAGTGCTATTTTTCTAGTTTAAACTTGAACTAGAAAATTAGCACTCGTGATAAATTAGCACTTCATTTTTTACAGTGTATATATTTTTTGTATACTCAATATATTTACTTCTCCTATTTTGTGTTTTCATTAATTTTTGATAATGTGCTTTCACACACTTCTATGTTTTCACATCATTATCTGTTTTACTAATTAATATCAAGTTGATATAAACTGAATTATTTTATTTAAAAGCCTTTTATTGGGAATGGCCTTTTTCCACTTGTTATGTGACCCCCACCCTCTCTCTCTCTCTCTTTCTGCCATTCTTTCCCCACTCTGTATATTTCTTTCTGCATCCTATTTTACTCCATGTAATCTCCCTCAATGTCACCATCTTCATGCTCTTATTTCTAGATATCTCCCTCTTTTTCATTCTCCTTCCAAGCTCTTAACAAAATAACTCATAAATATATTTTGACATTTTCTGAAAATGATTGTTTGCTTCATCATTTGAAGGTAGAATGTTTTTTGGCAAGAAATGGAAATCCAATAACTGAAAGTCATCTCCAACCAGATTGAACGTCCTTGTGGTCACATGTTTTATTAAATCAGCATCTAGATTCAATCCGTAAGTGCATCTACATCGAAAACAAAGATAAAAATCAATATGCTAACAACGATGAAATAGAATTATATATTGCCCGGTACTACATATTCTTTACCTGACCATATATCTAACCGAGTGAAATGTCAGATAAACTTCAGATTTTTGAAGATCTCGTTTATAAATAGCAATTTTGCAGGGTTGCCATGGTTGCCAGTAACGTTTTTTTTTATTTTGCTTTGAAGCTTCTTTTGCGAACCTTATCGAACGTTATGTTTTATTTTTCTTTTCTAATAAACTTTTCACAATATTCTGCCCCTTCCTCCTCCAAAATAGCCTGTTATTTTTTTCAAGAAGGGGGAGGGGGCATGAAATTATATGATATGATTTGAAACATAATGACGGTATACGAGTGAGCTCGTGTGGACTTATGCATGCTTCAACGTAAATTAAATGTTACGGAAACTTACCGAATACTATAATTTTGTCGACCTGAAAAAAAGTAATACATACAAGTGGTATGGGCCTATATGTATAAAGTGACCCAGTTTTGACTGCTTTGACGAGCCACAATCCTGTCTCTATTTTTAAATCAAAACACGAATTAGATACTAAAAAACGCAAAGATGCGCTTTTGTTTAATTATCACGACTTTTCCGCGATCTTTTAATAAGTAGGGGAAGGCGGGGTAAGTTGAGCATAGGGGCAAGTTGAGCCACCAGCCGCAGGCCAATAATGAATGAGTCAGACATTGTGGCGGTGTCATGTATTGATGACCCATAGCATAACCCCTAACCCCACCACATTGTTTCCAACTTTGAAACAAAAAGTAGTTTTTTAGAGGGAAAAATGTGAATTTCAGCCAAAAAAGTATAAAAGAGTGTGAAATAGATAAGTGCTTTATAAACACACACGTCTTTAAATATAATAAAGACATGATAACAACATTATTAGTCCAGGTATGGATCTTCATTCTTGTCATAGTCTTTTATATGATGGATGCATAATAAATGTGTGGATACAAAATTATCGCACTAAGTTCGGACTGGGGTAAGTTGAGCCAAAAAGCATGGGGCAAGTTGAGCCATGGTAATTCCTATGGTAATGTATCTTAAAAAACAAACAAACCATAAAAATCGATTGAAATGCAGGCTGAAAGGAGCAAATTTACATGACTGCTCTTTTCCTTTTACAGGATGTTAGTATTTATAGAGAATTAGCAAGTGAAAAGACTTTAAACAAAAAATTGATATGCTGGTTCTCCCCCATACATTTTGTACATAGTTTTTGTGGCTCAACTTACCCCAGAAGGTGGCTCAAACTTACCCCATATATGGGGCAAGTTGAGCCATTTGACATCGGTTTTTTCAAAGGTCACAATGACTTTCAGTGTTGGGGTAGAAATTTATATATAGGTGGAAAATATTTCAGAAGAATGAAATTTCAAAGCAAGGTACTTATTTCGACAAGATTATTAATCATATCAATTCTAACACGCAAAATGTAAAAACTGTCACAACTTACCCCGCCTTCCCCTACTTTATTTCACACGTATACTGTATAATTTACCTTTCTTTACACGTTTTCGTATCTCAGTATCACCCTAGGTATTCAGTGACGCCACCAGGATTTTCCAAACTAGGGGGCAATTAAGGGGCAAAGGCGGACACATTTTATTGGCCATTTGTTTGCACAAAATCGAGCGCGAAACGTGGGCATTTTTTTATATAGGCCTACATATACTCTCCAGAAAGTAACCTAATAAGGCCTTTTTGCAGTGAATTATGAATGTGATATCTCAACAAATAAATAGTCCGAGTGCGAAGCGCGAGGTGGAGAGATGATAACTAGACGTGCCTCTTCCATCCCATGGTGCTGCCACTTTAAATATAATGGTGGGGATAGATAACAAAGTTCGTGTCGAATGATTCGTACTAGGTATAACAATAGACAACATTTTTCTCCACACCCCTAACCGTACTCCTTGTCTTTGTTTCCCCCCCCCCTCCCCTCCCTGTTTCTTTCTTTCTCCTTTTTCTCTGCCCCCCCCCCCCTCCTCTCCACCTCTTTCCCCTTTCGTCCCTTCTTTTCATCTTGCATTGAGATCTGTTCTATTCAGCCGATTCGCGAAAAAAATTACAATAGTAACATAACTAAATGAATAAAAAGGAATATCATTTTAATTTTACGTTGTTTCCACGAGATCATTCATTGCGTCATGAAAGTATAGACATAGAGCGCCAGCCGAAAATGACGCCTCTGATATGTGGTTACACCCAATACGCATGAAAGCGAAAGATAAAAAGGAAAGAGAGAAAGGGTGTACAGCGAGAGGGGGAGGGTTTGCGCACATGAGAGTAGACGGTGTAATGTGGAATATGGCAAGGTCACTCTACTATGTATACCATGGAAACCTTGATTCTGATTGGCTGCTGACCCCTGTTACCATGGTAGTTGCCATTATGGCAAAGTTACAACAGTTGCAATTCCTTTATGAAACGGGGCCCTTATTTTCATCTCAGTCATGTCAGCATTGCCATGATTACATTTCGATTGTGATGCAAACCAACATGATGCAGACGATGAATGTTGCTCGTACTGAATTATGTAAAGTTGCCATGACTACATTATGAGTATTGTATGTTTTCCAATCCAAATAGGCCTAAAGGAAAAGGGTCAGTTGTACTTTTTGTGAGGGGCGGCTAGGATTGTCGCAAAAATATATTGTAGGAATTAGATAATCATGATAATGAAGGGAATTTCCTTTACTTATTCTCGTTCAATGTGTTTGTTGTAATTTAGATTATTGGTATATATATATATATATATATATATATAATTCAAAGACAAACAAAAACTCCGTAATGTAAAGTACTTTTCATTACGGAGTTTTTATATCTCTTTGAATTGTTTATTGGACCAACTCTGAGCAAAACATTTCCACTATATATATATATATATACATATATATATATATTTATTTATTTATTTATTTATATACATAATATATACACACTGATTTCCGACTTCCTGCATCCCCTGCAAGAGTCTGATCAGTGTTCTAAGGAATGAAAGTAAAACTTTTAAAATTCAAATTAAATTTTATTTCATAAACATGACTCACACGTTCAAAGACAATTTTCTATTCTGACTCCTGGGGAGTGTTTCATGAAAGGACTTGTCGGACGTTTTGTCCGACAAGTACTGTTTTATCCGACAGTTACTATGGTAACAGTGACTCTCAGCCAATCATTATCAAGGAAAGTTGTCAGATCTGACAACTTGTCGGACAAAAATGTTGATGAAACGCCCCCCTGATATTCATATTGAAAGGTAGGCTTTCTATTTGGAATCAAGCACAACGAATATGTGGCAAGTGGTGCTAAAAAGTATTATAAAGAAAACTTACTGCTACGTAATCATTACGGAGGTTACCGCTGGTCATTTTCAACATTATCTATTGTTACATAATGACATTTTTTTACTGCTGGTCATTAAAAGATTTAAATAGCTGGTCACTTACAACATTATTGTTACATAATGACAAATTTCTACTGCTGGCTGATTTCAACGTCATTGTTCCATAATAATGTTTTCCTATGCTATAGTCACTTTCAACATACCAACTATCTTACTGCCAGACGAACTTTTACCTGGTTTTATTCAAAGTTTAGACTCGTTCACCGTTCACCTGGCATTTGATAGAATTTCAGCCAGGCACCCGGTGAAAATGATGATTGTTATACATGTACATGTGTAAAAGCTAATTCGGTATTCCTGTTCCGCTGTGCATGTATAAAAGACAAACAGAGCACGGTGAATACACACACAGATTTGTAATACAATAGGGTTTTCAACCTCGCTGCTTCACAATTGAACATTTCAAGGAGAGAAAGAAATGCTGATCTCTTTACTTTTTAGTTTGCCTTTATTCTGTTTGATCTAAAGACGTGAGAGTATTCTACTCCAATATCTACTCTCATATCTTCTCTGTTTTCTTGTTTGTCTTTATAGGGCGCTCGCTGTGTCTGTTTGAGGATGAGGATTTAGCAGCCATGCCATGGAGCAGTTGCAGCCTTACTGGGGCGTGAGTAGGCGTACGGGAAGGACCGTAAAGCAGAATGGCTCGCCGACTAACCAAATACCATTCTACACAAACGCACGACCCATGACTCAAAGTGTGACGTCACCTGTGACGCGTGTGTCGTGTTGTAAGTCGCCAAATCGCGGTGAATTGACTCATTTCTGTTGCTGCCTCCACCGAAGGAGGGCTCTGCTTAAGAGGTGGTCTCGGAGACATCGCGAGAAGGCGACAAGGCTGGTCGCTGGACAGGAAGACGCGGGAAGCACTCAACAGCTTCATATACACCACAGTCGACAGGATGATGAGACGTATCTACATTCGAACACTTCATCTCTCATAGATACTTCCTCTAACTCTTACACGAATACAGAGTCATACAAAGATGATAGATTATTGAAGAGGGATTCGTTGAATATCAGACTACATAGAGATATGGTGTTGGCAAGCGATGCACCTGACAGGCTCTCTCGATCAAAGTTTACGTCCAGTGTCGCGAGCCGTGATGATGGTGGCGCCAAGTTTGAGACGCCACGATGTCAACTACCCAGCCACGGTGCACCCGACGAGAAGGACCATGTTGTGTTCCACACTCGACTGCGTCCAACATTTCCCCAATGGACAGATGTAAGAGTTGGACGTCTCATGTTCAACTTAGTGAGTGGTGTCTCAAGAGCGATCCCTTCCGCTTTTCACTCGGTAAGACGATTAACGGGGGAGGCCCGAGAGGGGAGGCCTCGGGGACGATGTGAGTCGAAGCTGGCTATAAGTCCAGCGGCACAAATGACATTCCACAGGTGGGTTACAGCGCTACTCGTGTGTATCATGGTTCTACCAGTAAACAGCACGGCAGCACCGGGTATGTCCCGGCAAGGCTCGGTTGTCGAAGAGCCCGGGAACGAACCGGGCTTTAAGAACAGCTATTACGCAGAGCTACCTCCGAAGGCAGAGTACGAATCGGTCATTATCTGTTTACTGGCCGTCAGTGCGTTCATAGGACTCATAGTTTGGGTACTCAAATCAAACTTTGAGGAAAGACAGCAAAAACGAATGAGGAGGGAAGCCTCACTACGAGAAAGAACAAGTTCAGTTGCGTTTTTAAAAACATGACACCCGTCAAGCTGGTGTCTCTTTTTCTTCACAACTTGTATCATCAGCACGCTATCTTGTTAAAGTTATGACTGGGGAAAGTCTTGGGAGCTCCTTTTCCGTCATTTTGGCGGAATTTCAAGTAAAGCAACTGTGATTTGGAGAAGGGAACTTGGGGAGGTTGCCGGAGAATAAGGCCATCACATTCGATGTTTTCTACTAAATAACTAGATTTTGTGTCCTATTTTTGTGAACATTCTGTGATCAAATGGAAATCAGTTCTTGGAATATAATCTTTTTGTCAAACCTGTCTGCGTTTTTACAATTCGTCAGTGGTGTCCTTGTGTACAATATCTGGATATTGCCATAAAACAACCAGGTGGAAGTAACAAGTGGATTTTCCAGTAACTGAAATTGATTTCGCCTTGCCGTCTTAATTGGCGTTACATGCACATGGAATGTTTTGTCAATTGGATATTGCATCAGTTTGAAATGTTGGAAACACTGACAACGTCAAACATCTAGATTTTACCTTTGTTCCCCGTCATTGTCAACATTGTTGCTTTTGGAAGATAGATGAAAAGTATTTCACACCTGCATAACCATGCTTGGAATAATATTTGAGCGTTGCCAAGGTCACCGTTTCACAACTTATGCTTACAGCCCACATTTCTTCGCGCAGTACTTGTGAACTTAGGAGCAGCCTCTGTAGAAAATGCAAAAATGTGACGTGCTTTTACATGAAGTTCTTTTCGGAAAAATTTGGATGGAATTTCACTTTTTGGCTGAATTATCAATGTATGATTTATTTTACCGATAGATTGATCTAACTAATTCTCTTGTTCTTTAAGATGAAGTGTCAACACTCAATGTATTGTCCCTCTAACATCTTTACAACGTATTAATATCTCGATGGCCATTTTTATTGAATTATACTCAAACGTATAGCTTTAAACTTTATTTAGATCGAACATGAATAAGTTCGTTGAACCCAATAATCATCAGTATTTGATATAACTGGATACATGTAGTTATGGAAGATGCATGGGTTGTACATGTTTTTCCCTTCCGTGCTTAGATTGTTACAGTAATGACCGAGAAGAGGTGAAGCGAAATGTTATTATGATTATGGCATATGACAGCTCTTGACCTTGTCCCTTCATCTTAGAAAAAAGTATCTAGTATTTCTTCTTCTTTATGACGTGTATCTACTCAAATGAATAAAATTGATCACTCAACCATGTTGTTTGATTCTATTCTCTCTGCATGCACGACACAAATGTCGAGAAATAAGTACCTGGTAGCTTACATACATAGCATTTTGTTCAGTTGTTGTGTGGTGACGTGTTTATCTCAAAAGAAAATGACGGTCGTGACTGTATCAAAAGCGTGCCCAGGTTTATATCGTTTTGCTTAAAAAACCCATCTTGACCGAGTTAGCCCTATTATTACACAAAGAAGATACAGTCCGTAATAGGTTTTAATATTTTGAGCGGTTCTCCAGAGTTCTACATTTAGCATGTTTAGGTTTATGAGCACAATGATAATTGTGATTGCATATTTTATTATTCACCGTTTTCGTTATTTGTAACATGGTCTAATATTTTTATTTTAGCTCATAGCACATCGGTTCAAGGAGCATGTACATCTACGCCATTTGTTTTAAGTCATTCTTGACTAATCGTTCTCATATTTTTCAGGAAATTATTATTTGTAACTCTAATCTTGGGTTGCTATGATTCCCCATTGCCTAATACCATGAATACAGTATTGTTCAAAGCCTATACGAATCACATAATTCAGTTGCCGACTTATCATTTTGAACAATAATTGTCACTCATATGATTTGGTGGTTTAAAGATTATTATACATTAAGAAGCCGTTTAGCAAACACACACTTCTGTCCGACAGATGTAGACATTTTCCGCCATTTACAGCATGTGTCCAGAGCAAGCATCGATTTTGAGCTGCCAATACATACACTTATTAGATTGATCAATAACTCGCGTTTATATTGTGCGTGCCAACTGCTGTTTGTTTAGCTCAGGAATCATTTTCGGAATAATTTTAATTGATCGAAGAATAATTGATTATAGCTATATTCTGTTTGTCTATCCGCAACTGCTGTACAAGGTATTACGGGTCATGAGGATATTGAGTTGGTTTTCATTTATACATCTCCAACAGAAACCAGGTAAGTTACTTCAGTTTACATATGCTATCTGAAAGAAGCACCCTTTACCAGCGGTTATTAAATTGGATCAAATTTCGTACAAATTTATAATCATCGGCAGCAATACAACCATCACCTGTCATTGTCCAGGAATGATACTATTAGATTTCTACCCTGCCAAAAAGGAACCAGAGTTTTTGTAATATTAATTATAAAGTAACTGGGATACATTCAACATGGTCAAGAATACAAAGAGTAACGGAGTATATTAATGACTTCAAAATGTATTGTTTTCATAATGTGAAAGGCAAGCATGTAACAAAAAGAAGATAATAGGGCTTAATGGGAGTCGGCAAACTATCAAATGCATTCCATGGAACAGCCATTTATTATCATGTTTGCATTGTCTTGTCTGATATTTGAAGTATGATAATCCGAAGAAAAATGTATTATATCCCAAACGTTCGAAAATGGGATTCTCCGCTTTCACCAGTTCACGAGACCGTTGAGGCCTTGTTCATTATTAAATCAGCGTTTTCCCACGTGTACCTCCCGTTCGCCAAATAAATATCTGTTTTGATTCTATTTCCCTATTCAAATACTTCTTTTTTTTCCTTTTAATACCCAAGAAGGCATGACGCCATTGATACTGTCACAGTGAAAACGAGTATTTGCATTTTACGGTTGAGCACACGCATATTTGTGTCAAAATGCTGCTGGTCCCTGTTTTGGTGCAATGAAGAAAGAGTGTGTCTATCATTCCAGACATCATATCACATAATAATTTTCAGTTGAATAGTCCCAGAAGCCACGCTGTAATTGACGTAAAAAGAGATCGAGGGTATATCTAAAAGAGCCTAATGGCAAGTTATGACGTCGTGACCATGGGTAGATCGCTCTTGATAAATGGTTCTGTAGTTGAAATACGATATCTAATTGATTAATTCGCTTAAAGGGAGTTACATTAATAGTAGGTGAAACTTCAGATCAGGTTGAGGGTAGATAACATGAATTCAGTGACCCGGCATAGGGTGTACTAACCTCGTAATTCTGTAGACTTTTGACCAGTGAATTCGATTAGTCTGCCGTGCAAGCCCTTCACTCGAGTAAAGGGTCTGAATTGGTGCCTGAATTGAAACAGCAAGTGCTAGTCTTTGCGCGGAGACACACTTGCTGATCACAGTTTCAATCAGGGTCTGTGCCTGCAGACTAGAATTCGATCGTGATTCTTGTCCTTGCCTGCTTTCGAATTGAGAATGTGAACGCAATCGTGATAACCATCCTTTTTTTTCTTTGTATTCCCTTAGATTAATCTAGTGACAAAAAGAACATTGATGACATTTTCCTACTTTACACACCCAAACCCCTCTGTAATGGCAAAATGTTGCAGTTCAGTTCTTCAAGGAAATCAACATTTTGGTCATCATTGAATTTTTTCTGCAACTTTATATTTTTTAAAGATATTACATTAATAGACGTGTTTAAAGAGATCCAGTTGATATTACAACTGTTTGCTGTTATTTGTACATAGATTTAATTGGACTTATCATGCTCAATGTTGATTCTGCAATCGATTGTATTTTTTGTACAAGGCTATAGCAATTAGGCCGTGTCGGATTAGACATGTAGAATCGATGATTGTGTACATTTTGCCATCATAATCCACCATGCATAGTAGCTAATAATAAACACGATGTCATGCGTTACAATGCAGCAAGCGTTATGTAATAATCCTTGGATTTTGTATGAATCGGTTATCTCTAATCATTTCCATCACCGTGGCCTGATAATAAGGGTATACACCACCATGAGTATCGGGAAATGACGCAGAATGCAACAAAAGGATAATAATCTGATGTACTACTAATATTTACCCTCCCTCCAATGCGAATTATTGGTTACATTTTGGGCTCAAGTCATTCGGCGATAGATCACTGAAACAAAGATGGACGCCCACCCCCCCCCCACAAATAACATTCTCGTTCCACCCAGCGCCCCCATGGAATACCATTTCCGCTCGCGACTGAAGATCGCTGACCAGTCCATCAATGCTGGTGATGCGATCCAGTTGCTATGGGCTGCGGTACTGTTGCTATGCGGATGCCTGTCTCCACCCTCCCATGGCGAGAGTAAATTGTGCGTAGCTGGACTTCGCCACAAGGCGCGAGAGTCTTCGTTAGAGCAAATTAGAAGAAATCGAATGCTTTTGAAGATGCAAGAGGCGGGTTGACCACACGAGTGGCGATCTCCATGGGTCTGGGGAAAGGGAATCAGAAAAGTTTGCCAAATGCCTTCATCTGTTCATTCGGAAATTCCTCGCATCCGACTGTATTCCAAACCAATTATCCAAAACGACTCCTTTCCCAATGTTGGCAGTTTCTGCTTCGAGCATAACCCTTTACACGTTATACTATCTTGAAAAGAAATTTGGATTTGAAGCGCGTGAAAAGTACACTTTATTTATCTATGGAACCATCAACGTAGGCCTACCCCTCCCACCCACCTTGCCCAAACACCCATACACACACACACACACACACACACACACATTAATATACATGTACCTAATCAGAATTTCTTTCTAGTTTGAAACAAAAAAAAAAAAAAATTATTAATATGATATATTATAGCTGTAGGCTTTCAATGAAATGTTATTTAGTCATGAATTATTTTGTTGTTAGAGGTCTCCCCTGATACTGACAAGAATGTAAATTTGTCGTCGTTATGGGTCTAAATAAAATACACAGCGCATACGTCCAAGCTGGCAAACGAAAATTAACATGAGAAATTGGAGTAGGGTTTCGTATAATTGGACAATTTGTCAAGAACTAGGGGGTGTGATGACCGCCAAGAGCTATAGTCGTCAACACACACCTATGATAAGCATCCAGGCACGCACGTCATCCAGGCAAGCCGATAAGTTTAAAGGGCCGGTCTCATATTGTGACATATATTTACCGGTCACATGGCGATACTGTTTCTGTCTGACAATAAAGTAAGACTTAGTGTTCGCAAATTCAGTTTAAACATGACCAGAATTTAAAACTTGTTGCACCACTTTTCAACGTACATAGTGGTTATCACTTGGCCTATACACTCATGTTGGACTTTCCATATTTCGGTCTCATTCCACGTGTATCAATTCTAGTTCGCCTACACCGTGGCCGCTGTGCCATTTACAATTTTATATTTCCAGTTATAGGCTATAACCCATTTCGTCAAATATCTAATTAGCACATAAACCTTAATTTGTCCATGCATATATGTAATTATGATCAAATGGTTAATATTCATCAATGCGTGAGCAAAGTCAATATAAACTTAGTGTAAATGATGCCATTTGGGTATTTAACCAAATGTACACTCTTAAAATGTTGGGCAAGATACTGTCCACACAACAATTGGTTGAAACTCTATCAAATTCTGGGTAGTTTTAAAACCGTTCATGTGTGCTTTGGGTGAATACTACACAGTAGTGGTTGAAAACTAGCCCCTAGAGTTGGATTAAAAAAAAATAGCCAATCGTTGTGTGGACAGTATGTTGTCCAACTTTTTAAGAGTGTATAACCTAAGTGAGCCTTCGACCAATGATGGTCGAGCCAGTTGGCCATTACATGGTTCAAATTAAAAGAAGATCATGTGGGTCTTGCCTCGATGATGTCAGACAACATTAGAATTAGATTATCTGCTAAAAGACCAAGTGAATGTTAAACAGCTATAAACCAGCTGACAAAGAATTTGAAGAAAATATAAAAACCAACGTCGACACTCGTTTCTCGGACGGTATCACGAAGCATCAGATTGGGGCATGGACTTTAAAGTTCTGCGCATGCTCAGTTCTCAGAGTCCCCAGGTGCGAGAATCGAATCCAATTTCATATAAAATTGGTCATTTGCACTAATAGCCTTCCATGGTAAAAATGTTTAAATGCCAAGTTATGGCCTGTATGAATGGCCAATACTAAAAAAAAAATGTATGAAAGTTATTTATATTTGTTCCTTTTTAAATTATAATTCTATATTAATACATTTTGATGATTAGGGAACAGTCGTAATGTCATAGCATTCAGTGAGCGAAATTAAGACAAACGACAAATGGTTAAACTGCTTTCAGCCGGTAGGCTGTTTTTAAGCAAGTCGGTAAACATATACAATAATATTTTTAAAAATACAAAACAAATCTATACTTGATTGGATAATACAAGTGAAGTAAATGCAACATTAAAAGAATAAAACATTTCAATAAATGATTACAAACGGTCACATACTATACAAAAAAAAACCCGGATGCATTGTCCTCTGATAATATCTATAAAAAAACAGTTCAGAATTTCAATGGGAAACCAAAACCCAAGGAGGGCCGATAACAAATATAGAGAGTCGGGGAAGCCTGAAATATTGTTTTTTTTTGTGCACTTTCCATGAAGTCCCCTTACCGGCAAACGCGCCCCTACACGACCGACCCCGCAGACCGCGTGCTCCCCACCTGCCTCACACACAAACCTTCAAACTTTATTATTCAACATTTTGTTAAACTGAGAAAACAACAGCGTAGCATGGTAGCTATGTTGTGGATAGCCAAAACAATGAATATGGTGAACAACGGGAATCATTTTCGATTCTTCGACGTATTCATGTCACGGACAGAGCAGCTTTTTAAGATGTTCATCACGTTCTTGTTAACAAATCGCACCCCGAGAGCGATTAATGGATTGCAACCTCGTAGTCGAGTATTCAGCTTGAAATCGATTTGTTGGACGATTTCGGGCATGGAGCGAAAATCGTTTAATTAATTTCGTATACAATATTGATGATAAATGGCTCACTTTGTTTATTATTTTCATTTTGGTAAGGGAAATTCACGACAGAATTCATTCTTCATATTACTATGCCCCGTCCACATCTGCACATACTGTACTACATTTTTTTTTTCAAAAACAACTCGTGGCATTTCTTATTCTTTCCGCCACCATATTTTTTTTCCACCCCCCACCCCTTCATTTCAATCGTTTTCATACAGTTTCACTTCATGAATCAATTTCATATTGTGGAGCCGAAATTGAAGAAAATGAAAATTATAAATCAATCATCATCTCTAATATTTTCGCAATATTTTAACTTGTCGACGATTGACTTTGGCCTATTCTTTGACAAACTGGACATTTTGGTCACTATTAACTTGTATGTCGATTGAACTAGAAAAATTTTCATTTTATTCATACATGCACTGTGTCACGAAAAATAATGCGAGGTTAAATTCAATATGGCGACTGGAGAGACCAGATGGCTTTTTCCTCTTGAACAGCAACCATTGATTATCGATTTACTAATGCAACATAAACAGCAGTTCTCTCGACACATGTACTGAAATTGAAATTCACATTTGTTTTGCAAACAATGAGCCAAGCTGTGTACAAAGAGAAAAAGTTTGATTGAATGATGGCAACACATGATGCTATTCGTTATGATGTCTTCGCGTTTTGGGGGAGTGGGTAAGCGAAAATGTTTACAGATCTCCAAAAAGTGCCCAAAAATGTTAAGGCTGCTTTGTGTGTGTGTTTGGGTGGGTGGTTTTTGGTCGTTGTTGACGACTGAATTATGTCATTCACATAGGCTCTTATACAGGCTGATTTTAATGTATACCTTACGTTGTATAACGCAAACCTGGGATCCCCATCGAGTAGTGAACATTGCATTGTACCGCGCCCCTCCCCCATACGCTGAAAACAATTAATGTTGGGTAAAAATGCTCCATGGGGGTAATTATGTGTCCAACCAACATTGTGCATTTCTTTAAGGCATGTTTATTCATCTAGTGTGATGAAAATTTATCCCATTCTAAAGTAATTGCTGTTTTTTTTTCTTTTTTTTTTTTAGCTTACTAGACAATAAGCAAATACTGCCCCAAATTGGTTGGACACATAATTACCCATGCATGTGCTGGTTACAATTTTTTTACAGTGTACTCACTCCGATCTACACCCCTTTTTACATTTTTAAGTATGGTTTCTGGGATGCAAATATTAAATCAAATATCCAAGGGAAAATACATTCATGAAATTATTCGTTTGAATAGTGTAAAAAGTTACATAAAATACCATTATGTCTATGCTACATTATAAGAAAAGTTGTCCTTTTATACAGCATATCAATTGCACATTAACACTATTAGGGAACCGTTGATGTCAAATGTTAATGGTAATCATCGAATGGTCTTCACTTAATTAGTAAGGATCACAATGTTTGCTTCAGATAGATATTAATATTTTAGCAAAGAAATCAATATTATGGAAACAAGAGGCTTTGGATTGAAAGAATGTATTTGTAAAATCTTATGTACAGTAAGTTCAATGAACTCATTTACAATATTCCACTGTGATAATAGCATTTCATGTTCAAAGTTATGCTTGCATGGATTTTGGAAACAAATATGATTTTAACCTCTTCTATCGAAATTTACATTATTTTTTCTATTTTACTATTGAGAAAATTTAATTTCGTAATGTTTGCGTGGTATACTGGATTTTACAAAAAGTAGCATTTTCTAGATAACCCATTTACAAATATTTCAATTAAATGTGTGTAAATAAGATAAAAGCGTTTATCGATGTGCCTTCAGTACTGTAAAGTTATAAAAAAAGGTTTACCCAACATTGGGTAAAATGGGAACATGCATGTTGGTTAGGTAAAAATATATTTTGAGTGGAACCCAATATTTTGTAAATTTTACGCAATCATGGCAATGTTGTGTTGAAATAGCCCAATATGGGGTTAAGAAATACCCAACAAACATGCATGTTCCCTTTCTTCCCAATATTGGGTAAAACTTTACTCAGTGTTTTTAGAGTATATAATTTCAAATTGCTATGTATTCATCGTGCAGTTGTCATTTTTATTTGAAATCTTTCTTTAGTAATGTTAACAATTTATCTTTACTTACTTCAGTTGACGTACTTTGTAAAACATGTAAACATCGTTCGATTATAACAGTAAATACTCGTTTTCATGGTATTATACCATAGTAATTGCGGGCTATTTTGCTTTTATCACGCTCGTATGGTGTGCCATCTGCTGCTCATTAACCCACGGTGTATAATGAAACTGATTATTTCGCTAAATCATCCTTGTCAGTAATGTTAAATAACGGAGAAAAAAATTCTAGCATTCCGTATAGCATTAAAATTCTTTTTCACAATAACCAACTGACCAATCAATTTAGTGAATGTAATTAAGAAATGTTTATCCCAGCAAATTATTGGTTAAAGTCCTGCTGTCCGATATTTGGATGCAATTGACAATTTCTCCCAGTGGAAAATATTTGCTGAAAAGTTATATTCTTTGGATGAGTCCTCTTTAAGAGTGTGCTTTATAAAAACAAATTTGGTAGAAAGTCTGAATATTCGTCAACATTAATATTATTTTTTTCAAAAGTATGTTTATTGAGAACTTATCATGACTCACTCTATTCCTGTCCTTCCAAATCAACTTTACGAAGCGCCATATTTCATGTGATACCCACAATACTAAACATGGCTTGAAAGTCCACATCGTGAATATCTCTCGTACCTTAACCTTTTTTCAAACGTCAGTATTTCATGATGAAATGTGAAGTTTCACAGAAACAAAATGAATATAGAATCGGAGAGAAAAAAATAGGTCTTCCATTAAATGCAGTATCGAAAGCAAACATTACGTCAAGAATTTATTGTGTCATTGTATTGGTGCAATTATAGGTAATGGTTGAAAAATGTATTTTTTTTATTTATTACCATAGTATTTCAATTGCGAGACAGTTTTTATCGGTTGCACCATTAGTTTGATGTCTTGGTGTATTGACTCTCCACGAGGAATCATGAAATATCAGACCTCGGTAGAAGTGTCTTCAACTTTTCAAAAATTTTGATTTCATTTCTATCATCCAGCACACACTAGACTACATATTCTCTGATATATAGACCTTTACGTGAAGCAATGTCCCTTTATTTTCCCCTTTTCAATTATTGCTTCTATCATTCTATCAATTTATCCCTGTGTTCTCAGTTATCATGGTTATAGGAGTATGTTATAAAATTGATAGTCAATGTCGTTGAGCCATGGACCTATTGGTTGAACATAGCACGATGTGGTTTTTGTTAGGCTAACCTGATGGGTTTTTATCATTATTTTCCGGCTCCACACCAATCCTTATGATAGACATTGACTACGTCGAGGTTTTGCTGTGTTTTGAAAAAAAGTAGTGACAATCAAGATCCGAGGCTGCCAATAGACGGAATAACATGTTCTTTCAAAAAAATGTAATGAATGTAAATTTTTTTTTAGTTTGCTTTTCTTTTTTTTTATCGCTGATAACAATTCTCAATATTTGAAAGTGATAGGATTGTGATAATGATGGTTATATACATATTAATTGCCATATTTTGATGCATAATATTCTAACTAGTTATTGGTTTGATAGAGTTTACGATTATTATACGCTCATTACAGTGATATTGCTATAGTCTTTATCGTATTTGAGATATAATTATATTTTAACATGTAGAAGAAATCGCTATCTAGGTTTAGCCGGATAGTTTTATTTCAAACAGTACTGTAGATATTATATACCATATCATTATTCTTTCTTTGCTAGTAGAATGCCATGCACAGTTATCGAATTGTATTTCTTTGTCATGTTTTGTACTTTTATTCCACGCCAAATTGTCTCGATTTTGTTTTTTTTTCTTGTGACTAAGACGCTGAACTGTACAGAAAATATAAATGTATGTAAAAATTGCGTACAAGGTCGCATGCATCTGTGTATTTATACTGATGTTGCCCACGAGCAAGCGGAGCACGAAATTCATGGAGTATAATACTAGTCTGTTTTATATGCAAAATCAAAATGGTATAATGGTACAAATTGTTCACGGGTTTTATCCAAAGATATATCTCCAGTGGGCCTGCTATATCGTGTATGGTTTCTTTTTTTGCTTTCAGTGAGCTGATGAATATTCATGAGGAGACTATGTGAGTACAATAAAATCAAAATGATTTTGTTTTATTGGTACCAAATTAATTGTGATTGCTTTTTTCCCTGGTTGTTTGTTTGAGTGTTCGTGCTTATGTTGTTTTTTCTTCTTTATAAATATTTTTATACATAAGTCCTCCCCTCTCCATCAAACTCTCCACTGTATCTCAATAACATAATATATTCCCTCTCAGAGTATTTTTTTTTGCTTATTGATCTAAACAAATATATTCAAATTTCGTACATCCTCTTCCCAAAGTCACATCAACTTCTCATTTTCACAATTTTCTCTCTCTCTCTCTCTCTTGAAGTTTGTAACAATGCATTGAGGAGAGGTAAAAAGGGGATAAGAGAGAGACTGAAAGAGGAAAAAATAGATGAAAGATGTGAGAGTAGAGGGACGAGGATGATTCGGGATGCTTGGATGGAATGGCCTGCCGGAAGTCACTCTCCAATCAATGTCAGCTGACATGTCACATGACAAAACGGGTGAAACCTACTCAAGACCAAGCAAAGATCTTACTTTATATCCAATTACATACCATCGGTCGGTTTGTAGTAAGTATTCTACTAGGACAAACAAAAAGAAAATATAATGGCAGAGGTAAACTCCGGTGCTAAGATTATGGGATGTAATTTTCTGGTAAAATCATGACTTGAAAATAAAGCTTCAATCTCCAATAAGATGTTCTGGCGTGCAGTCAGGTTGAAGGCGGGGCACATGCATCCCCTAAAACTGTCAAGACCACTAAGCATGCTAAGTAAAAAGAGGAAAGGGACACAGAAAAGGTGAAATATGATGGTATTTTTTATAAAATTGATGCGTCAAACTTTATTTTAAAACAGATTTTTATAATACGAGGTTTAAGATTTTTGTTCGCGCTTTTCGTCCGCTCGCACTTTTTTTTCTTAAGAAGTTTTGCCCCGTACTGCATGTCTGCCTCCCTCAATTTTCAAAAAATGGACTCTTTAGGTTACTGACAGGATAAAAATATTACATGTTAAGTGACAAACTTTCTCTCTTTAATTCCTGAAAACGATTGTAAACAGTATGACTACTGGCTGAAAATTATTAGATCACTTCATTATTTACTTTTTCGTGAGGTCAAGCATTAAGTCGTGGCAAATAATGGCACTCTGATATATTTTCATGCAAAGTCGGAAGACATCAAGAATGAGTGTCGAGTAAATTCAATCAATTTACATGAAGGCTAAAGAAAATAGCTAATTGAAATGGTAATGGTGTACCTAAAAGAGGGAATAAAGGTTTCCATCTATGTATGTAGCATTTTCTTGGGGTAAAAGTTTAAATCAATGATAAATTTCTCCTAAGGTAGTATCCATTTCAATTCACACTTCAGAACCTCCTATCCCTCTCCCTCTCCTCTGCCCCCTTTCTGCTCTTACACCCCCCCCCCCCCTCTCTCCCCCTTCTTTCTCTCTCTCTCTCTCTAATAATGATGGCCCTGAGAAGCAGTGTGCTGAAGCACCACTAAGATTCACCTGGGGGTGCTCAGGTAGCATCCCCCTTTTTTTTTGGGGGGGGGGGTGGCTTTTCAATTTCAACCATCGCTCGCTGTTAACAAAATCATTTGAAGGGACCTGTCTCCCCCACTCCCCCCTCACTGAATCCCATTATCTTCCCTTTCAACTTGCCCTTTTTCGTTCGCCCATCGTGTCTGTTTAACACGACTTTAGTTTTTCTTCTAATCTATACCTAGATAAGATGAATTTAATAAAAAAAAAGTTTCCTCTATGATTACTTACCGGGTCACCTGTATCTGCACGAACCTCTTTCCTTGCGGTTTGACTTTTTGCTCTGCTTTTGTATATATTGACATCTCGTTGTATTCATTTTCCTTTCACTAACATTGTATAGGCCTACACGTTCCCGACGCATCCCGATGATGTATGTTAATGATACGTTGCCCTTGTATCATTCAAATAATAGCAAGCATTGGAAAGTATGTCAAGGCCCAAAATTTGACAATTGAATTTGGATGAGTAAGCAGAAATGAGGGTCAATAGAGAGAAAGGTATTAGGATAGGAAAAGTAGGTAAAAATGTAATATCATGAGATAATGAAGGAGAGCAGAGACGTGAAAGAAAAGAAGAGATGAGGGAGAAGAAGAAGGAGAAGAAGAAAAAAGAGAAGAAGAAGGAGGAGAAGGACAGGAGAAGAAGAAGAAAAAAAGAAGAAGGGGGAGGAGGAGAAGATAAAGAAAATGAAGAAGAACATGAAGAATTAAAAGATGAAGAAGGAGAGGAAGAAGAAAAGGAAGGAGAAGATGAAGAATATGCAAGAAACAAAAATAAAGACAGGAAGATGGAAAGGGGAAGAATTAAATTGATAAATGAAAGAACGAGCATGAAGAGTGAATAAATGAAAGAATTAGAAAGAAAGAAGAATGCGATGGAATACAAAAATGACGAGAGGAAATAAATTATGAAGATATGACATAAGAAACATTTTTAAATGAATTTTGAATAAAGGAAACAAAAGAAACATGCAAATAGGAACTCGATAAGAAGATTGTATTTCACTGCCTCCCACTAGGTCTACGCAAAGTACTGCGTGTACATGTGAATAAGATCTTCTTATTTTTTTCATAATCATTTGTAAAATCCCCTCATGCGTTCATGCTTTTGACGTGTTTGAGATCCAGTTTTCCGAAAATCTGGGTTAAGTCTTCAAATTCTACGACACATAAAATAAAGTCAGAAAAATGCAATCCAATTTCGGCACGGAAGTATATTTTTAGTCACTGCTTTCAAGTATTCATTATATTTTTTTTTTCTTGTGTAAAATGTATTTCAGATTTATGGACCCAGTACGAATTGTACTTTTAAACACAATTAAAAAATGATATCATCATGATCATCGGACAAAGAAAATGTTTTTTTTTAAATCAAGATTGTATGTATTGTGAAAGGACCCAAGATTTTTAATTTGATCTAGCTGATTGACCAAAATGTATGCATGTATATAATTCGCCATCAAACTTTTAGGAAGAGCAATCGCTGAAAGTTCCTTAGCCCAAATAATGGGGAGGATATATATATATGTGTATATCCTCCCCATTATTTGGGCTAAGGAACTTTCAGCAATAAAATAGGCCCAATTTCCCCTGTTAAGAAGTTCCAAAAAAAAGATATATATATATATATATATATATATATATATCTTTTTTCTTTTGTAACTTCTTAACAGGGGAAATTGGGCCTATTTTATTGTTTCAAAAGATGATCTCACCTACAGATGTTCCCATACAAGTTGATTTATTTTCAAAATGAAGTGGTTAACAATTGCTTTGATGGTCAAACATGGAGTTTCAAATATATTTCATTTACAGTGGTAGAATTAGTAACATTAGTCATCCAGATTAATTCCCTTCTTATAACATATTTTCATTGTTTGTTTGGTTGATTTGTTTTCTTCTATTCAATACGCGTGTATAGAGGTGAAAATATTGGCACATAATGAGACACCTGCAACAGGGTGACCATCACAAAATGTTTCAAATATTGCTATACAGAGGGCAGTATTCTGATACATGAAAAAACACGAGAGAAATGTACTTCATTAAGGGCAGGTTCTTCCTCATGTATTCGGATATCATGAAGAAAAAAAGAATAGCGCAACATAATAAGGCGGGTGTTTTTTAACTTTGCTATTGTGACGTCACATGAAATATTCATCAAAATAAGAGCTATTCACAGAGATCTAACATATTTTTTTTTATTGTGTGCAAACCGAATAATGCAACTGAACAAATTGCTTCAAACACTCTTCTATAACATGTATAAGACAACAAATAGATTCAATCATATATGATTACACAATGGTTATTTAGGCGAAGGGAAAACTCTCATCTGACGTCACGATGTCTGAGTGGTGCTTTAAATCCATAATTCGATTATTCTATATGTGTTTTAGCAAAAACTTCATAACTATTTCGACCTCATTTTTCTGGTTTTATTAGAGCCAATTTGACGTCAGGGAAAGGCTTCCATTTAGAAGATTTCCCAATAGCGACTAGAAAACTCAAGTTTGAAATAAAATAGCAAAAAAGAAGAGGAAATAAAGTCTCTATCTTCCTCATTCCTTCCGTTGAATGTTGTACCATCGTGCCGAAATGAAGATTACACAGAAGTTCAAGAGAATTTATGCCGCAGAGTCGAGTAACCTTATCCTTTAGCAAACCTTAGCTTTCGTTTACTGATTCAGACTTATTAGATTTAAAAGAGAGAAGGCGAAGATGGTACTGGAACGACAAAATTACGATTGATGCCATCCAGAACTTCACCAAGTAAAACCGCATGATTCATTTTAACATGAAATCTAGGTCAATTATACTTTATATCAAATCTTTCTTCTTGTTCCCTGCTTTATTTCTTTGGGTATTGCAGATGAGGAAGAATATAGTTGCAGTAGGTAGACGCCACAAGGCGATATATAATATTTGGTTTTAACATTGTTGTTAGAGAAGAAAAAATATTTTGAAGATAACAATAATTCTGATAAAAGAAAGCACGGAGGAAAGAAAAGGAAACATAAATAAAATGTGAAGTCATGAATACCTGTGTGTTATCAGTTGTTGCCATCATTGTTGTCACTGTTATTCTATTGTTATTTTCGTTAGCATGATTATCAATAATCTGTACAGTGTTATTTTTATCATCATCTTTATTCTTATCAACAACACCAATTAATCATATTTTATCAATAGGCATATAATTACCAAAACTATTATTAATATACAGTAATTATTATCATTAAAATTAACAGTCCATTCCAAGGGGTCTTTTGATACTTATAAACATATTTGTTTAAAAAATAATAGTAATAATTGGGAATAATCATCATTAAATTTTAATGATAAGTGAATTGGGTACAGCAGGGGCTCAAAATAAGCATAAAGGTAAAATCAAAGGGGTTTGTTCGGCATAGTCAGCCTAAGCATATTCCGTCCTCTAACGTTAATCTCCAGAGAAGGCATAATTACCCTTCTGTCCGTGTGTTTGTCACGACAATGAAACGGCGAAGCCTCGATCCCTTTCTTTTACATGTATATAAAATTCATTCTTTAGGGGAATACAGTTTTCATACAGATGAAAGAGAAATATAACCATCGTGATTATCCGTTAGGACGACTCTCGGACAATTAAACATCGATTGCCTTCAGGTGTTTCCATGGCAACGAACATGTTAAGGTTGGAAATACATAGCGCGAAGAAAATAACGAATTGAAGAAATAGCGCGCGTCAAATTCGGCGGTGGAACCGTCCAATTATCAAGAAGAGAATGGGGACCAAGGATGTTTCGAGGAGGTAAACACCAACGAGGGTCCCGCGAGGGTTACAAGGGTCTAAATAGGTATCATGAAATGGCAACATTGATACGTTTTCTCATAGAAGCTGCTTTCATGCTACGTACCGTTGGAGAATATATGAGGTTAAGAAAGCTTTTCGAACACTATGCGAGATTATATACATGTTAGTCCTAAATCAAAGAGATTTTTATACAAAAATTGTGTGGGAAAAGCAAAGCGAATAATGATAAACTGCCTTCTATTATACTCTTCGGAATGTGATATGCCTTTTTTTAATACAAGGGGTTATAACTACCTTTTGATAAAGAAAATACGAGGTTAAGAAATCCCTTTTTTCAAACACTGCATTAAGAAATCACCAACATGTTAATCCTAGATGTAAGCGATTTCGAAATATGAGAAAAGCAAAGCAAATACTGACAATTACCAATGCTGCCCTCTGTCACTCTGTATGGAACGCTAATGGAAAGAGATTGGTCCATGCTATACATGTGTATATTGCGATTTTGTAGCCACTGGCCCTTATTTATCTGAGACCGTAGCTCTAATTTGGTATCAAAATTATGGGAAGCCAACATAAAAAATTAAGTTTACATGGTATGTTCCATATTTTTATTATGCGCCCCCCCCCCCCATGTTTTAATGGTGGAACAAAAAATAAGTAATTATTTCTAGTCTGTTAAGAACGACTTGAGCACCATTCGTGCTGACAAATAGTACCTCTTTTGTGAGAGACTTGTGTCACGACTGGCTATCCGTAGTTAAACCATAACTTTAAACCAGAGTTTAAATTAAACACGAATTCGTAGAAGGGACTGCTGGCTATAGAAAGCAACATGCAAGTCATTATTTTTTGTGTCAACGTATCATTCCTAATTAATTCAAGTTGCATTTCTGAATATTGATCGAATGACCATGAATTCCCCCAAGATAAAGAGAAAAAAAGTCATATTCCTGATAATCTTCTGCAAATGCAGATGCATGCGAAAAACCATCCCGAAAGCTTATACCCGCGCTTCTTCATCCATCTTGTGAGTTTCCCTCGACATGAATAGGTCCCGTTTAATCCCTAGAATATGAATATGGAAATTGATAGGATTATTGGTAAGCTTCTAATCGAGATGTTTACGAATTCTGCTTGATTCCATGGCTTGTTGCTTTTCGTAAACGGCAAGTGAAAGTTTTAATGATTGGAGAATGTAATTGCAATCGAGAGGAGAGGGTGAAGGACGGAGAGTGTGACAGATAGAGAAAATATAATATATTTATGTAAAATGATTGGATTGATGCGAGGCGTAGCCTTCAAATGAGATGTTATTCGACAAGCTTTCGGCCTCGAAGAACAAAACATATGCAAATAAGATCATAATTTTAAAAAGTAAACAGAAGGGTAACAAAAATATAACAAAAGAAATGGTATTTGAACAGAACAGAATTGTTCTTATTAGCGGATCTCGGTTTTTAGAGGATAATAATATTCAAGAAGAATTCATGAAATATTCTCTGTAAAATCTCATAGTCGTAAGACGTTACCTGTACACTCGAAGAAATCAGGAAACAGAAGGAGAAATAATGGAAATTATATGCGAGGTTTTCCGTCAGAAGCTGTCGTAAATCCATTAGCATTTTGTGTCTTGAAAGAATGAGAAGTGATGGATGTGTCAATGGGACATGGGTTTAATGTTTCGTGAAAAAAGATCGAGAACATTTCATGACTGTAGAAGGAGGAGAAATGGATAGAGATATGTAGAAAGGGGTTGAGAGAGGGGGGCTAGGGAAAGGGAGAGATAGGGAGGGAAGTTAGATGGAGAGAGGGAGATTTAAAGTCCATTATGTATCAACAAAACATGAAGATTGCATTCAGAGTAAATGAACATACTTGGTAAGCTGTCCAACCATGAAACATGTCGAAATTCCCATAAACACTCTTATCCATGTTGTACAGTGAATGTGTGAAATAATGATTTCACAGCACTTAAAATCTTCGTTTCACGAAGTTATGCTTTTCCCCCATTATTTTGCATAGAAATAGAGAGAAACTAATCTCTAACATCTGCACATGGAATCGGAGTGGGTAATGTGGTTATAGTTATTATGTTTCAAGTCACATGAATAGCCAAATCAATTTACATGAAGGTAAGGTCAAGGGTTCGATCCCCGGTTGGGTCACCCCCCCCCCAAAAAAAAACAGGGGGACTTCCTTCCCTTCTTGCTTTGAATAATGGATAAAGTTAATAAATATCATGAATTAATATGTAGACCCGTTAGAATATGAATTAATAGTTCAAGTTCCCACCCTAGCTGGGTAAATAGAATTTATCATTATCAACATTAACTCTTTCTAAAAAAAAAACGTTTCTGTCAACTCCCCTAAATAGCACAGTGGATGGGGGGAGACAAATAATATTCCCTTTAAAAAGGAAAGATAAAATCATACACTAATTACACCTGTCTATATCTCACATGTTATCACTGTTATCATGTAACATGCAATGTAAACACATTCTTCGTCATGTCTGTCAATGTGTATCCATTCCACTCCGTTTTGTTTATGATACAGCTTTCATATGAACAGCCGTCAGTGTAACGTCAAATAAACCAAAATTTCGATTTTTCGCTCGTCGCAAGACTAATTCAAAGTACATGGAGTACTAGCGCTTGATAATCTTAAATCTGGTTTAAGCTTTGTTATAAAGGACAGGTCCACCCCAACCAAAATTTGATTTGAATAAAAAGAGAAAAATCAAACAAGCATAACACTGAAAATTTCATCAAAATCGGATGTAAGATAAGAAAGTTATGACATTTTAAAGTTTCGCTTAATTTCTCATAACAGTTTTATGCACATCCAGGTCGGTATGCCAATGAAGGGACTGATGACATCACACACTCACTATTTCTTTTGTATTTTATTATATGAAATGTGAAATATTTCCATTTTCTCTTTATTGTCATGAGAAACAGGTTTCATTTCTCCATGAACATGTGGAATTACCATTGTTTATAAGTAGTAATATATATATTGTTTCCCTTTTCCTTTTTTTAAACTGTACCTATAGCAAGAATGTCCGTTCTTATTGATTTATTTCCTGTTTAAGGATAACTTATGATTATTACATACTGTTATTTTAGGGAACTTGCCTTGTAACAAGCTTTGCTTTTTTTGCATGTTCCCCCCATATCCAAATCTGTTCATTATTATTATATGCTTTATCGTTCAGTAACATCAATTGTGTAATTTGTATGTATGAGTTATATTATATACTTTGTGATATCATGGATATGGAAATAAATGAAATGAAATGAAATGAAATGAAGATATTGTGGTCCAACCAAGAGGGACCTTATTTTCAAATCTGAGAAAATTGAAATATTGTAGAATTCAAACAATAAAAAAAAGAAACAGTGAATGAGTGACATCATCAACTCTCTCATTTGCATACCACTGAGTTGTGCATAATGCTGTTCTGTGGGAAATAAGTGAAACTTTAAAATGTCATAATTTTCTTATTTTACATCCGATTCTGATGGAATTTTTCAGTGTTATGCTTATTTGATTTATCTCTACTTTTTTATTCAAATCAACATTTTTCTGGGATGGACTTGTCCTTTAAAGAGTCAATAACATGAATTATATTACCACCATAAATTCCCATCGTACATAAGTGAAATGGCTGTACCTAATTGTATGGGATCTTTTTATCCAACTGTAAACATTCGACTTTGGTATTGTTTCGTTTCTATTGCCCTCTCCTGATGATGTTTTAATTGTTCATAGTAAAGATAAATTCCAGTATTGGTAATGATCTCAAAATGAATTTTTACAGAATCTAATATAATGACCACCCAAGTGTCTGCTTGTATGAATAGAAAATATGTGCCAAAGGATTCTGGAAGAAATTGTGTAATTGCTGAGAAATAAGCAAAATAAGCAAAATGAGCGCGGATTCGGTCACTTCCGTCGGGTCTTTATTCCAGCAATAATAATACACTGTCCCACGTGTGCCTATCTGTGTTGGTGATCTTCAGTGTGAACATTTTTCAGCGTAGATTTCAAGATTTCACAAAGTTCAGTTTATGTAACTGTACCAGATCTAGATCCTCGATGATATACTGACAATTAAGCCTGGTTTTACAGACTTTCTCATGAAATCAGTGTTTACTGCAACTACGAGAATTTCTCTTTGAGGGGATATTTGAGGATGTTTTATTAGTAATAATAGGTATCAGGAAGATACAGACAAAGCTTTTTATCACATAACTTGAAATTTTCAGCCCATTCCAATATGTCTATATTTCTTGTTTTTATATCAGATTTCACATTGAAGCAAAATCAGAAATGAGGCAACACTGAAATCGTTCACTGCTTCCTTTTTCATTTTAAGAAAATGTATGGGGAAACAAAAAGTATATGTGTGGATAATCATAATCGTTGGACAAGCGGATAGGGGAGTTCTAACACCAAAATAAAGTTTGTCTTAAGAGACGACTTGGGTTTTCTGCCATGAAATCATCATGTTGGGCTAAACCTCAAATAATAAGCTTATTCTGGGGAAATATCCAGAAGTATGATCAACGATCAACGATCAACGTGGAGCGTTGTGGCCTAGTGGATTAGCCTCCGGACTTTGAAACAGAGGGTCGAAGGTTCAAATTCCAGCCATGGCATAGCTTCCTTCAGCAAGGAATTCATCCACAGTGTGCTGCACTCGACCCAGGTGAGGTAAATGGGTACCGGCAGGAAGTAATTCCTCAAAAAGCTGTGTGCATCTGAGTAGGTATAGCTTAGCCGGGGTGATGATAATAAAAGCAGGGTCCGCTGGGAGAACAGTTTTCGGAACTGAAGTGGCTACCCTGGATAAATATACCGTTATTATTATTATCATTATTATTGTTATTATTATTATTATTATTAATATCATTATTATTGATGCTGCTGTTGGTGATGTTGTTGTTATGATTATTGCTGTTGTTATTATTAATATTATTGTTATTATTATTATTATTACGATTTTAAACAGCCTTGTCCGCAGATATGAGGCTGACGCATACTGCCGAGGTCGCTCTTCTACCTCTCATCACGTTATGTACCAATGACTCCCCTTACGATCGGGATACATTATGCATGAATGCTTCAAGCGATGGTTTTTGTATAAATCCATGTTGTGAGTTATCCGCTGATCCACCCAATAATCTTAGCCGTGTATTCACCTGCCCGTTTCCATAGAAACAACAGTCCTTCTTCTGCCTCTAGTGGATAAAGCAGATTCCTTCGACCTACTTTTCTTTTTAAATTTACTTAGGACAAAAAGAAAATTAAAAAAATGCTCTGAAATAGTTTGATTTTGCCCTGCTGTCATTCCATGCCACTTCCCCATTCTCGGGGATGTCCAAGATAAGTTTCGAAGGAAAGAAATAATCATAAACCTATTATATATTGCAATGCAATAGTACACACTGATACACCTGGATATATATTTTATTTCGATTTGTGTGAAAGGAAGCGACCAAAATTGTTTACCTTTGTATTGCAAAAGTCTAATATTGTGATATGTTTTGACATCATACTTGGGAAATAACTTATCATAAATCCACCCTTTTTCCTTCACTTTTAATTCATTTTCTCCCTTTTTCCCCGAGTCGAGAAAATCTTGGGATCCATGCCCCCCCCCCCCATCAGATCTGTACGCCAGACGTTTCAGGGTAGAGGGCGACGATGATGTATAGCTCTTAAAAAATAATTGAGAGATTGATTAAATTTGGGTTAAGTGTCATGACTAAAACTATGCTCTCTCTCTCTTCTAGCTCCCCTTGAGAAATTAGCCCAAGTGGTCTTGGAAACTTTGGATTGTCTGGTGCCCATCACTTGGCGACTCAAACCCTCCCATTTCACTTCAATCATCCACTCCGCTCAATTAGTTTTTGTCTAATTCTTCTTCGCTCCCATATCATTGCCCTACAATATTGAGACTGATGAAATTAAATGGCAAGGTTTTGTGACAAGCTTCTGAAATCGTTTAATCTGATTGGTTGAATGCTACATTGTCGAAGAATATTTATTTTTTGTGTCTCTGCTAACTTTCTTTAAAAACAAGGGCCAGATTTGACTATGATCGATGAAATCCATTTCATTCAAAACTTGATTTTCATGGGACATAGTTTCAAAATAAAACCTAATGATCCTAATAAATAAAGACCTAAATCACCATCCACGTTCAACTTATCAATGATTAGATAGATAATTTTCTTACTTTCAAATTATAAGTTATATTGATGCCTTCATGATCGATGACGTCATAATCAACTTACATCACTTCCAGATTCGATATAATCACGTGATTTTGAGAGGCTCATTCCTCTCATATGCTAGGCCTATACAAAGTCACACCTGCCATATCTGCCAAACAGTCCAAAAATTTTACGTTATTTTCAATGACAAGTTGAATTTGGAGTCGGTTCTGTTGGTGTAACTTTATAGCCAGTGGCGCTATCTACCAGTGGTATTCTTTGAGAGGCACGTTATGGCGTATTATAGAGCAAACTTTCTTAAAATTCGCGACCGAACGAGGCGAGTGAGCCAAAATTGTGACCTTTTTTTTGCTGATGAAAATCTAATCATAGATTAGATGTTGACGCAATATTCTATTAAAAAAAATAATGACATCGTACTTTTCCCTGTCCTTTCATTTTCCTAATCACTTTCTCCTCCCATCTTCTTTTTATTTTTTGTCTAAACGACAGGGACTGTAGCGTGAACTTGAGTTTCGTACTGTCTGCCCTTGCGCGCCAATCTTCTTGATCGGAAACTGATGTGTGCTGTGCCAATCGATCGCCGCTTAATTGGGGAAAGACCCAACAAGGCATTGTAGTTTGACCTTTAATCACGTTAGATGACCTCATAAACTTGTTGGGGTTTAATTGGCCATCATCTTTATACAGACTTTGTGTTTACTGGAGCGGGATGACGTCAATACTATAGGCCTTCTCGTCAAAAATAAGGTCAAGTTTGGTTTGATGGAATCAGAGGCCGAGCAGACGACTAATTCAAAGTTGGTTTGTACACGGTACAGTGAGTTTAAAGTGACAAAACACTCTGGAAATCTGTGGATTGATAGTTATCTTATTTCTGCTATATCAGGCATGGTCAGGTGCTGGTATTAGATGCTGGAGGCCTCAATCCAAATTTGTTACAGAAAATGTCATGCTACACATATCGTGATTGCTTCGAACAGGGTCCGGACGCTCGTGGCCTCGTCCCACTTTCAAATTCGTGACCAAAAATGTAATGTCCATTTTTTTTTTATTCACAAACCTTCTCCCTGCCCCCCCCCCCCCCCACACTCTGTGTTGTTTTTTCTATTCCATTCAACACCTTTTTTCCATTACCCTTCCTCTCTTACTTTTTGATGCCTCTCTATCAATGTCTCACCATATTTCTGTCAGATGCCCCTCATATCTCTCTGTCTTTCTCTTTCTTTGTTCCTCTTGCTCACCCTCCAAACCCCTCCCTCCCCCCCCCCCCTCTCTCTCTCTGTCTTTCAGAGTGACTATTAAAAAGTGATTTCCTTCCGCCCCAAAATGTGAACCATTAAATTTCAATCTAGATTTTTTTTAAAGATCAATCATTAGCTCGTTCGCTTTGCTTCCTTGTTTCTAATTTTGCACCCCTTGCGACCCGATAATTTCATGCGTACAGCAATGCTCTCCTTGATTCCTGTTCTCTCCCACTGGCCTTTCATTGCTGGGGAAAGTTTCACTAAAGCACAATTGTCACACGTTTTATTTAACTGTATTTAAGTACTGTTTTATCCGACAGTTACTATGGTAACAGTGCCACTCAGCCAATCATATCCAAAAAAAGTTGTCAGACCCGACAACTTGTCGGAAGAAAATGTTGATGAAACGCTCCTAAAGTTTTAAGGTGACTAAAAAGTAAATCACTTATATCAGCAATGTCGTAAATTCGATTCGAATTCCATTTTATTTCCGTTTATCGTTTGATAGACACCATACATGAAGATGAAATGATAAATTAGTGATCAGTGCCTCATTGAACAAGTTGAATCGTGATAATGGTGCAAATGCTATTTGTACCAAAAATCATAACGTTTGAACTGAAATTATCAAATTATAGTATGATATCGCAAAATATGCATAAATTTGCATATATTTTTTTTTAAGAAATAACAAATTTTCCCGAACGGTACACGTTATGTATGCAGAGTTTTACATTACAGTATCCGTGATTATAAAAGCGAATACCGGAATCGGTAGACTAGCTTAGCAGGGGTAAAAAAGGGCGTCTTGAGCACCTACCAAGGTAGATACGTCGTCGCGCTATGCAAATCCTATATATATTTTTTTTTATTAATATCACAAAAGAATAGTGTATGAATATTATTCTGAATGGTCAATTTGGCAGCCATTAAATTTATGCAAATAAGGTGGCCAAACATGAGAAATCAGCTTGGGAACCGGTCTAATGACAGATTCAGCACATTTACATTGTGTGAAATAGCCCGGTTCCCAACTTTTATCCAATATGCTTGTAAAAGTTTGAATATACATGTACCTCTTTTTTTCCAGAATGGCTCTAGTCTATCATGCCTATTAACAAACCTTGAATACACAAACATTTACCATGATAATCATCGTGTCAATATCATAAACTGATTTATTATCGGATTCGAACGTTAATGGAATGACTTTATGCTTAGTGTAACAAATACATAGAGCAATAAATCTAAACTCCAAAGGTCTCGCGGGATAAAAATATATTGCGAAAAAGAATTTATGTGATACTCTATACCATCAAATAAACATTGCAATGTTTATCATAGTCCATATCCCGGACTAAGGAAGTTGAAATATTAAGTTTCTTTCAAAAAGATATATATTAAAAAAAATGCATGTCAATTTAAAGTTTTTATCTATGACGTCATAAGGTGAACTGCTTCCCCATATATCATGCAATATAAAATCCATAAATTCCAATGTTGTAATCGAACATGCTGGGGAATGAAACTATTTTTTTCTTATAAAAGAGGGTGTGGAATTATATTATGTCTGATCATACATCCCCGCACAAATAAGATAACTTTGATTTCGTTTATCAGGAAATGTCATGTTTTTTTTTTATTTATGTCGCATGGCGTGATATAGAGGGGATGGTCTTCTGTGACGTCACAAATTAAATTTTGGAGATTAATTACTCCGTAATTCTTTAACGCATTTTATAAGATTTTCACTAATAGTGTTTTTCAAAATTTTCCACCTTTATTAAAACCAACATATCATCAGGGTGAACTTCCCACTGAACTACTCTTTTATCCATTGTTCAAGTGATCTGTTCGGATGGATATTCTCTCAAGGATTTTGCTGCACCAAACTGTTAATGGTTAAGTGGACTAATCATATTTTCAGACTGAACAACAACTAAACGATGAATTTCAGTAATTTTCCTGAAACGACATAGGTAAAGCTTGGTGGACAATAGCTCAATTAAACCGATTCGTAGAACTCTGGTCCAGAGTCTTAATTGTGAATAAACTAGTTTGACAAAAATCTCGATCAGTACAGATTCGATTTATCAGCAAATCTATTACCAAGGTCATTCATAACTGTCTGGCAATAATAACTGCATTCGTTTTCTTCGCTGTTAGAAAATGAGGAAAGAGCACAATGAACAAAATAAACATTAATGTTAACACAATGTTAACATTTTCGGCTTTCCGAGATTCTAGCACAGAGTTAGACCATCGACTATAGGTAAAGCTGGATTTCAGAATGTGTGCCGATTGATTAAAACTTCGCTTTATACAGAAAAGCCACTATTTCGGGGTTCTATGATGGGGGTACGTACGTTGCAATGGTTTGGGGTAATAGGTGAAGGTGTAATTCAATTTCGATACAAATCTAAAAAGTATTATTATATCGGCTTTCCAAACCTCCAAGTATTGGTTACAAATATGCAGCCCAATAAAAATGCGTAGGTAAACTGTTCGAGATTATATTACCCTACAGCGGATGCTCACCAATGACTGGTTAGGGCATCAAGACTTCACCTACACTTAAAAATAATTCAAACAACGATGTTTACTATGTGAATCGCACAGTAGTTGTTTAAAATATTAAAGAACAAAGTTTAAATTCAAATACTTGAAGGTTTAGCCCACCCCAGAAAATTGTTGATTCGAATCGATAGAGAAAAAGCATAACGCTGAAGATTTCATCCAAATCAGATTTAAAATAAAAAAGTTATGACATTTTTAAGTTTCGCTTATTTTTCACAAAACAGTTATATGAACAACTCAGTCATATGCAAATGAGATAGTCGATGATTTCTTTCATTCACTATTTCTTCTCTTTTTATTGCTTGCATTATACAATATTTCATTTTCATAGAGTTGACAATAATGACCAAGTTGACTTACCAATAAAAAAGGAAATGACAATTCCACAGGGAGGAAAACAAAAATTGTCCTGACAATCATGACAATGACATGAATGAGGAGAAAAAATGAATTTTTCATATTTCATACAATCAATACAAAAGAAATAGTGAGTGGGTGACGTCATCAAACTGCTCATTTGCATACCGACCATGCATTTGTGAAATTAAGCGGAACTTTAGGATGGCACATCTTTCTTTATTATTTTACATCCGATTTTGATGAAATTTTCAGTGTTATGCTTGTTGGATTTTTCTCCATATATTTAAATTAACTCTTTGTTGGGATGGACTTGTCCTTTAATTATCAATAATTTAAGCATGATTGTTTAAGATTTGTTTAAACTGTGTAAAAAAAACTAAACTGTGTGATCCACATAGTAAACCGCGTTGTTTGAATTATCTTTAACAGTGTAGATTATTGTTATACGCCAGACCAATCGTTTCACCAAATCTTAATAGAAAGGAGAATTTGAAAATTTGAAATCTCATAAACTATTTTAACGAATATCTGGTCACATTCACCGACACTGTATTTTGATTTGTCAAATTAAAGATTGATTAATTGCATTGGCTCGTTCTATTTAAAATGCTGAGTATACAAAACAGAATGCACGTTTTAGAATAAACATGATAAAGTGTGGAGATAGAGATGATACTCAATACTAAATAGTGACAACTGGATCAGAGAGAGGGTTAGTCTTTGTCCAGTCACTTCAATAAATCAGAAATAAAATTATTGGGTATTTTTTTTTACATTGATTGATATCGATCGGTATCAATCAAAGAGAGAGGGGGAAATGCCCACAGGCCACATCCAATGCAACGCTTTGTACCTTCTCAATCGTCAAATTTCTCAAACCACCCCATTCCAGTCTTCACCTAAACTTCATTCCAGTTCTCGCGGGGTGAAAATATTTCTCTCCCGTTTGCGACGCGAATTTAAAAGCTGTACATGCAGGCTGCATCAACACTTCCTTCTCAGAAACCTAATTACCAGACAAAAAAATCAGGGTGTAATTTCATTTGAAGGCAACTGAAGTCACATCTCCTGGTGGAAGGGTGACATCGTACTGCTCGCTGGAGGGGGAAGAGTCACCCGTAAGGAACTCTGAGGCACTCGGTGAAAACACATGGAAGCCTCTCTCGTGACCTGGTGACTGTGTTTACGGAAGGTGATATAGGGGGAGGAAAGCAAGAGAAGAAGGCGGGAGTAGTGGTGATTACGCGAGGGTGAGGAAAGCATCACCCGGGAAGATTTCCCTTTCTGTTTTCTCTTCTCCGAATTTGAGGGGGATTCGTCGAACTGGGTCACGCCGTCGACGAAAATAAATGTAATTGATGAGCAAGACGTGTTGCTCGCATTTAAAGCAGTCATATCATGTGTCAAGTCTCGAGTTGGAAGAGCTCGGTAGGCTTCAGCGAGGTTGTTCTAACCTGTGTTGTGATATCCTTGATCACACTTGAACCCTGTCACCATCTCATCTAGGTTTTTTTTAGGAGTGGTGTGATGGAAGGTTTAGCTTTAAAAAAAGAAAAGCCTGTCGCGTAAGGTTATAAAAATATCCTCCCACGTTATCATCACATTCAAGTCTTAGTATATGTCAATCAGATGTTGTGGACGACACTGTGCATGGTTAACAAGTGAATATGTTCCTTACACTGTGGTCACTCTAAAATTTAATTTCCTAGACATTTCTGGTAAATACCATGAGATTTCCATTATCACACAACACGATTTGCAGCGATTTGGTGATGGCCATCGAAGGCTGCAGAAGGTGGTGTGGTGTCTCATTGAGCTTCAGAAAACAATCCTCAAGGACTTCCCCGGTAGGCAGTACTTCCATAATTCTCCTTCGGTTGTCATCGTCTCTTCGGCTGTAAGCCACGTAGAGAACGTCCTCTGTCGGATGGGCAACACAAGCAGCCCACGACCAAGCATCGTTTGTTATGGTATGAACGATCTCTCCGTCGCGGATGACGTTGAACTTGGCAATTCCTGACTTGATGACGATGTACCCTGATAAAGTGACAGCAATGGCTTCTATCTTACAGTCCACACTGAACGAAGATATGATTTTTCCATCTTGCGGGTCGATGATGAAGATTTTTCCATCGCGCACTCCAAAAACGATTTGATTGTCCTTATCAACTGTCACATGGTACATGTGGGTAGATGGGCGATGGGTGATGGCTATTGTCTTTATATGATCGCCCTGAAGATTGCAAATATGGACAAGTCCAGACTTTGAGTCACAGTACACCATATTGTGCTCTCCAAGTAAAGCACAGAAGAACACATCACCCCGAAGTTTATTGACGAATGCCTCTTCGGTCGTTCCATCATTGAGGTTTGTAAAATGCAGTTCATCCGACCAAAGATCCCTGATCAAAGTGCCACCGTGTATCGTACACCCTGTCAAGAATGGTAACGAGACAGGGGGTCGAATCACAAACCTCTGGCTTTGGTGCCATGTTCGCTGTTCGCCTTCCATTTTTGGCATATCTTCAGTTGTTGTAGACATGGCAGATGTCGAATCGTTTCTCTTTTCGCCTTCCCGATCGGGGCTCCGGTCTCGCGCATGGGACACATCTAACTCACCCTTCATTTTATGTCTTTGGCTTTTACTCGTTTTCTTCTGCTTCCTCGTATGATTAACCCCTGTTGTCTCTCCACTCCTTCCCTCACTTTTGAGCTCTACTGATTTCATCTCGTCCCACAAAAAAAAAATATTTCCAAACAAAAACTGAAAACGAATCCAAAAAAAGGATTCCAAGACTAGATAAGAAACTGAGTCAAAGGTAAATAAGTATATCCTCGCATCCGCTTCACGTCTTCAAATCATAACTCAATCCATTCATTTCCTGAGCACTCTCGACGACTGAAACCCAATGCATCACATATCAACCGTGTACATGAAACCACTCCGAGACGTTATTTAACTCTAAACAATACCATGTTGATGTCTTGTTCATTACTAACAGAGGTGGCAGTGTCAGTGGGGCATAAGTAAACGAAGATGCCGATTGTGATATTGAGCTTGTCTGCAGAGGTGATGATTTACATCGTAATACAGAGACCTTTAGACCTGCGGTTTTAGAGGCAAATAGTCCTTATCAGACATTATCATCAATCCATTAATCCTGCCGTTCCTCTTCACTAGTGCTTGAGGCTATCTGATGACACCTCGCACAGATATCGATATGTGTACAAAGGTCCCATACACATTGACCCCGGTCTAGGATGGCTCTCATTTGTTTTAGTGCCGAGACATACCCTGGGTAATGAAAGAGCAGTCGGAATACATGTAAATGTAATCATATCAATGTACATTCTGTGATAATAAATAAGACCGTTTATTTATTGCTAATTAAAACGCATTTATTTGCAAAGAAGGGGCGTATCTCTAATACAGAACCCCCCTCCCCTGTCGGCAACGCATTAAACTACACACACACACACACACACACACACACACATATATATATATATATATAAATATTGTAAGAAATGGATGAAGAGAACAATGGTAGGCGTAGCTTAAATCAAGGTTCCCCTTGATTTAAGCTACGCCTACCATTGTTCTCTTCATCCATTTCTTACAATATTTAAATAAAAAAGAGTTGCCAAAAGCTGTTGTACATGTATAACTTTACACATTTATATATATATATATATATATATATATATATATATATATATATATATATATATATATATATGTATATATATATATATATTGCAGAAGGCTTGGAGCGCCGTCGGTCGATCAATTCAACCTCTGTGTACCCCTTCATTGCTTTGTAGAACATGACTACCCAATTCATATATTACAATCATGCAGCTAGTCCGTGATATAATATTATCATCACAATCATTACAGTGGCATTGTACTTCGAACTTTTTACGTAATGGAGTCGTGTCTATAAGAAGATTCCAGTCATTTATTTCATTAAATAAAAGTGATATCAATAATGAGAATACTCATCTTAATATCATGAATATAGATAATGCATAGAACTGTCATTTCGTCTAGCGACAGAATAATTGTAAATTTAGAGTCATTTTCTGCAACTGATTAGGAGAGAGAACAGCTTAATGTGACAAAACAACAATTTACATTTGCCATCCTCAACACAGGTGATACAGAAAGCATGAAATTATTTTAACATGTTTAACGCGACATATCTCCATAGCATTGCAAAGTCCAAATTGTCTTCGTTCAGACATGAGGCGAGTCTGGACGGACGTCACAAACACTCGCTTTTTTCAAATCAATTCAAATAAACATTTATTTTCTTCCATTTCATTACATTTACATTTACTTTTGTATGACATAATGTGAATATAAAGAGTAAGCATTTTTTATGTTAGCTCACTGTACACTTATACGGGAATTACCCCCGCCCCCACCATATCTCCTTTATCAAAACAACTCGTTCATACTTTTAGAAAGTTCGGGAGGTCTACAAAATCATTGCATCGTGGATCATTGTGTAAATATAGAAATGCGAATATCCGTTTGCAAAAAGTTGTTAAGGCCCTTACTTTAGGAGAGTTAATGCCTATTTAGTAAGCTCTTCGCAAGTGCCATTCATGTACAATGCCAATGCAAACACTGCATGGGGTCCACTAATATTTGAATATACCCAAATTTACAAACATGACGAGAAATTTAGGAGAACATTTTTTCTGATTGATAATATTGACTTTGCCATCATGTCTGTCTGCGATTTCAGTTTCGACCCTCGTAAATAGATTTTAAGTACATCATAAATGACTCCGGCGTGCAAACATGACTGAACATTATGATTATTATTATTTCCTTAGAGGAAATTTGACGCCATTTGAGAAGTTAGAGACTAATAAATGGAAAATGAATCAAGGTCAAAGGTAAATATTATATTTCAGTCGAGTCACAAGGAAAAAAGAAACATTAAATGTAACCAGAAATAATATATGCACCCCTCACAATTAATATACACTCTAAAAAGCAAATCAGTCAAAAATGACTAGTCAACATGGTCAATAGGGTCAGATGGGTGCAACTGTTATTCTAGTCATATTTGACTATTTCAAGTCATATTTCACTAGAAAAGAGTTATTTCTAACTAGAATATAATGTCAGAAATGTGACTATTATATCAGTTGCACCTGGCTGACTACTTGTCTTGTCAATATGACTGATTTGTTTTAAGAGTGTACACAAAGAAAATAAAAACATTATATTAGAAACAATGAATGAATAAATTACGCTGTTATGAAATAACTTTTTTCAAGTATGAATCAATATTATATCAAGAAATATGATAGGTGAATAATAAATTAGGCAATAGAGCATGCAGTTGAGAAAATGCTCTATAAAAGGCATGTAGAACAGCACCATTAACAAGCCATTCGGCAGTTTTAATGTTTTCACAGTGTATTGATACAGGCTTCAACTGTTTGATTGACCTGGATAATGCCGTTAATATGTTTATTCATTAGTTTTTAATTAAAAAACATCACTCCAGGCTCTGCTGTAAGTAACAACGAGGTCCATTGAACAGTAGTTACAAGAGAAACGGTGAATGGTGAATGATAAAAACAATGATGATATTGGAATTTGACCTTGGATCTTACCATATTTTCAGAGGAAAGGCAGGAACTATCGAGAGCGTTTGGTGGTGCTGTACTCCGTCTTCAAAGGTTATGAATGGGGAACATGCCTTCGGAAGAATTGAATGATGGTAAATCAGAGTGCCTTCATTCTTTAGGGAAGGGGTGTGATTATTTTAAAACAGGTTATTATTGTTGATGAGTCATTTCAATAATTAAAAAAGGTTGTAAATACGATACAGACATAATTACAAACAAAGTATTTTACAATTTGATTGACGATAAGCCTTTAATCATCTGTGATTATGTTAGAAAGTAAATTGCCTCCGTACGTTAATGGAAGGGTCCGTCAAATTTTCTCCGAAAAACTCTTACTCATTCTTTCCAGGAAAGACTACTCGCCTCTGCGTCACAAAACAAAGCATTAGTGGATGTTATTCGTTTATCAGTGATCACTGGCTATATCAATCAGTTCTTTAAGGATCTTTAAATTCCATTCTTTAAATGTCAATCCATTCCATTCTTCAAAGATCTATCCGTTCAATTCTTGAATGCTCTATCCATTCAGCTCTTTAATTTCCATCCATTTCATTATAAGCTCTTATCTCACCCCCAAACAACAACAAAAAACACACCAAAAATGACTAAAATTAAACATTTTGCATTTTTCAATCGATGAAATGGCCATCTATTTTCCATATTACCTTGAAATTGTTTTGATTTAGTTGGTATCTACCAAAAAATATAAAGAATATTCAGCTCTTTCTTGACTTTGATTTATGATGATGTTACACTCAGTATATTTTTTAATTGTTACTATAGTCCCACATATAGACTTTCATGGTGTTGACCAAGTGCAAAACAATAAAAAAAAAACGATCAAACGATCAACGATCGTTTTCAGTTAATTTTTTTTCGTAGTCAACTTTTTCATAGTCAACATGGAAATGCTTTATGCATTTTTGGTAACTAGGTGTGCACTTGTTTAAAAAAAAAATGTTGCAACACCATGAAAGTCTACGTGTGGGACTACAATAAAAAAGGTATATTGACCGAATGCAACATCATAAAACGATTAAGAAAATACAAGAGAGAGGTGAATGTTTTTAATTTTCTTGATAGTTTCCAACTAAATCAAAACAATTTCAATGAAATATGGAAAACAAATGACTATTTCATGGAGTTAAAGATGCAAAATGTGAAATTTTAGCCACTCCACTTTTAGTGAAGGTGTTTTTATATGTAACTTCATAAAAACGATCTTTTTCATAGTCAAGAAAGACCTGAATATCCTTCATTTTCTTGATAGTTTCTAAATAAATCAAAACAATTTCAATGAAATATGGAAAACAAATGACCATTTCATGGAGTTAGAGATGAAAAATGTGAAATTTTAGCCACTCCACTTTTAGTGAAGGTGTTTTTTTTATGTAACTTCATAAAAACGATCTTTTTCATAGTCAAGAAAGACCTGAATGTCCTTCATTTTCTTGATAGATTCTAAATAAATCAAAACGGTTCCAATGAAATATGGGAAACAGATGATAATTTCATGGATTTTAAGATGCAAAATATTAGATTTTAGCAACTTCTAGTAAAAGTTTTTTGTTTACCTTAAACGCCCATTTAAAATAGCAAAAAACAAATAAAAAAACCTAATGATTAAAAAAAAGAATTGCAGAGGCCTACCATTCTTTAAAGCTCTATCTATTTCATTCTTTAAAGCTCTATATCCATTCAGTACTTTGAAGCTGTATTCAGTCCATTCTTTAAATCAGTTCAGTTCTTTAAAGTTATGTCCATTCCATTCTTTAAAGCTTTATCCATTCAGCTCTTTAAAGCTCTATTCATTCCACTCAAAGTTTTTATTCAACTACGTTAAGCTTTTCCCTGTCTAACGATATCTGGTGTGTTTTATCTGCTTTATTAGTTGTTATTTCAGCGTGTCTGATAATTTAGGAGGGTGATAAGCTTTTAAAAACAAACAACCATATTAATCCAAAGAAACATCACAACACGAGTGCAAGAAAAACAAAATGTAGTTATTCCATTCGAAGGAAAAACGAAAATGAGTTTTGAAATGTTTTCATGGATGAATTCATGAAAGTAGATCATGTTATCCTTCATGAAATTCATTCGCGAGGTCACTCTTTCCTCATTCATGTAGAGACGCCTACCGTCCAAATATTAAAAATGATTGTTATGAATAGGCAGGTGTTTTGGGACCACTAATGGATTGGTGCCCAGAGCAGTAAGGGCTTTTAAAGATCACCTTGTCAAAGACTCTACGATGACACGATTGCCATCACCTCTCCCATCCCTACAGCCAGAGATAAGAAGACAAAGAGCATCAATTATATTCCTTGGATTTCTCATTTGCAAAAATGTATCTATGCCGATGGAAGATGAAATGATTTAAAGACATACCATGTTTGAAATGGCTTAAGATTAATGATAATTTTGGTGTTACATTTCCCTAGACGAATCATTATTTTATCTGTTGCTTGTGTTTCTCAAGTTCAATGTATTACCAAGTTTTATTTGTATTTTGTTTTGCTGTTAGGAAGCACCTTGCAAACTTTTTTAATATTTGAAGTCTTTAAGTTTATTTATTTTCTGTACACCCCTTTCGGAATATGATTAAACAAAATAGACTGTAAGAAGCACAAGGTGATTATTTTATTCAGAGATTCATCATGTTGATTGATTGCAAATATTTGTGTTAGGAAATCCTGATTTCTAAAAGGATTTATTGTATTATTGTATGTATTTTTTTTAATAATATTTTCTCACCTTTTTTACTATTAAAATAAATGAAAATGGGTTACCTCCGCTTTTTAGATCAATACGCTATAAAGACAAACAAGAATTTTATGCATGCGTTAAGGCTATAGCCCACAAAATAACAACAAAAAGGGATCCTAAATATAAAAATTTGTAATCATATATTGAAATAATAAATAAATAATGCAACCGTGATTGTTAAAGGATAAGTCCACCCCCAACAAAAAGTTGATTTGAATTTTTAAAAAGTCCACAGTTAAACTTAAACACTTAAAATTTCATCAAATTGGATGTAAAATAAGAAGATTGTGAAAATGGGAAAACTGAGGACATCATTAATTCACTATTTATTTTGTATTTTATTGAATGAAATATGAAATGTTTATACTTTTTCCTCATTGTCCTGTGAAACAATGTTTGATTTCTCTTTGAACATGTTAAACTGCCATTATTTAACATTTATGGTTCAGTCAAGTCGGTCCTTACTGTCAAGTATTGTGTAATTCAAACAATAGTGACTTGTTTGTTTGTTTTTTTAAACAAGTGCACACCTAATTATCAATAATGCATACAGCATTTCCATTTATTTGAAAGCAGGATAAAAGAGCATTGCAGATTATATGCCTTGCTCACGGGCATAGGTGCCAAGGCCGGGGATCGAACCCCGGACTTTCTATGTATAGCCAGGCGCCTTAGACCACTCGGCCACGGCACCTTCACATGAGGAACATCATCGATTATCGCATAATGTGACTAAATTGTGCATAACGTTTGTGAAATTAATAAGCGAAGGTTTACTTTAAAAAATCATAACTTTACTATTTTACATTCGATTTTGATGATATTTTCAGCATTGTGTTTGTCTGATCGTTTCTATTGATTCGAATCAACATTTTTCTGAGGTGGATTTGACCTTTCAGTCATTTTTTTCCTATTACAATTAGACCTCCTTTTTTCCAAGAGATGAAACATCCAAATCAATATACCAAAGTTCTCATAAAGGAATATTGTATAAAAAGAGTGCATATTATCATGATTATGGATAATGTATACATTTTTTAATAGAGAAGTGATTGGTGAAGACAATCTATGAAAATTGGATAAGGATTCAAGAGCTATCATTTAAACAATTTCGATAAGTTGCGATAGTTGTTTGCTTCCACATGATAACTTCAAATTAGTGCAGTCCCTCAATTAGTTTTTACTCGTCACTTGGAGTGCACTTTTACTCTTTTACGATTTAAGATTTGGTACTCGAAGTTTAAACCTATACTTCTGCATAATGCAGAAGGCATATTAGTCGACTCATATATAGGGTTTTTTTATGCATGTATTCTTGCTGGCAAAAGAGAAACGTCTTCAGAACAAGTAAATTGCAAATATGCAAAGAAGAAAAAAAAGGATAAAATAAAATAGAATCAGGAAAGATAGTTCGATATCCATTGCTCACGCCTAGCAGTCAACCTCTCCGTTGCTATGGCAACCACCATCCCGCGAATCCATCACTCTCCCAGGTGAGTAGTCACTTTTTCCTCCCCAGGATGCATCGGATGAGGTAGGTCTAATACCCTCCTCTTCGTTGTCGCCTCGAAACACCCGATTATTTGTAAGATTTTTTTTATCAGAAGGAAGGAGAAATGAAGAAAAAAATGGGATGAGATCTGTCTGGCCTATATTCTTTGTAGCATCCCGAAACATCAAATACAGGAGGATTCTGATGATAAAAGGAAGAAAGAAGATTCGAAGAAAATAAGAAAGAAACTGAATATACAGATCTTTATCCCCTCCTGACCATATTACAAGTTTAACGGCAATGCTGGGCACAAGACATTCACTCCTTAAAAAAACATGTGGAATCCCTCGTAATGCATGCAAAGACCATCATGATCATAAAAAAGCTTGACGGTATTATGGTTTTTCCACGATTTGCATGGTATAGGATTGATTTCCATTTTGTAAACAATCATAAAGAAAATAAAACAAGATGCGGGTGTGCTGTACAAATTATTACGAAATCGCCCCCTTTGAATCCCAGCAAATGTCTATCAGGTAATTCAATTTTTCACCTTACATGTAATTCTGAAAAAAAAATGCTCAACTTTCTTCATCTCATTATTCTGTTAAAATCAACTTTCAAGACGGGTATTTTATTTAGATAGCGCTCCCTTTTGTATTCTTTTAAAAGTGCGCAAAGAACCCCTGTCATCTGAGGAATGTTTGACCAGTGGAAAGAAGGTTCTTAATTGACTTCGTTCGACATTGCAACAGACATGTCGCGTAAAATTTTTCCCCGACCATGAAAAAAGAGAAAAGGAAAGAAAGGAAAGAGTTAAGGGTGAAAATATATCTCGAAAAAGGTGATGCCAAGCGCAATCGCAAGGTTCTACTAGATAACAACCAAGGTATCACAATTTTAATATCATGGCCTGGTATTTTTTTCTGAATATCATGTCAAAATCTATCACAAAAATGTATTTTCATAATTAAAATGTTAAAAATTGTCCTGTACGCCATACGGTTACACTTCGTAATTCCGAAGGTTCGTAATTCCGAAAGTTCTTTATTCCGAAGGTTCGTAATTCATGTAATTACGAAACACGTAAATTGCCTATACCTCGATGTTCGTTAATCCGAAAACGAAAAAGGGTTAGTTAATCCGAACATTTGTGGCGTAATTCCGAAGGTTCGTTAATCCGAAAACGAAATGAGGTTCGTAATTCCGAAGGTTCGTTTGTCCGAAAACGAAATGAACAAGGAACGTCATTTCGTTTTCGGATAAACGAACCTTCGGAACAACGAACCTTATTTCGCTTTCGGATAAACGGACCTTCGGAACAACGAACCTCATTTTGTTTTCGGATTGTCGAACCTTCGGAACAACGAACCTTATTTCGCTTTCGGATTAACGAACCTTCGGAATATCCGAACCTTCGGAATAACGAAGCTTCGGAATTACGAATGTATACGACGCCATACATGGCCGCCTTAATTTTTTTGTTGGCTCAGTACGCCACTGCAGACACTTGTTAACACGGTGAAGATGGACGAAGAACTTGAAGAATGAATAGGGATACGAATGATTGCAGTTTGTAGGTATTATTAACATATCATTTGAATTAATGTAAATCAATATTTTCTATGATATCCCATTCTTCTTGCCGGTGTCGTTGCCATTGAAAAGAGATTCTCCTTGTCTCAATTTAATCACTTCATCTATTTCTTTGCATAACTTTAAATGGATTAGGAGGGGTGTGAATATCCTTTTAATCACATGTTAATTAGGAAATGATTACCTTGTCTACCAGTGTATCCGAAAGCTAATTTTGATTGTTTATTGATTAAAACTTTTTTTTATTTTAACGTTCGATAGGTGTTTAATACTGAGAATACGTAATATGATAACTTGAATCATATCTAAATCATCGAACTAATCATAAAGCAAAGAATTAATAACTTTTGGTGAGATTGAGAGGGGCAAATAGAAAAAAAAACCCTCAAAATTAGACTAGGATGTCACAAGTACAAAAAGTGTGGCATTTCTTTGGTTAAAAAACAACACAAGATACACACTGACGTGTAACCGTGCGTGTGAACATAATGAATATATGGATATCAATTTGTTTTCGTGTGATATCATGGTCCAGGTTTCGGATATGATATTGCAAGGTGCAGTATAGCAAGTTATATCGACCGGATGGTTTAAATAAGATGGCTTGTTTGATGATAATGATGGAGAAGAATAGTAGCCGTCGGGAATTCGTGAAAGATCAATGGATCTACGAAAGACAGGTGAAAAGAAAATCCTTGTTAAAAAAATCAAGAAAACCTTAAAGATCTCCATCCCACACGCCTCGAAGAGAGAAACCTTTCATTTACCATGGCAACGGTATCTTGAGAATCCATCACGCTTTTTCTTTTTTTAGTTTACAGAGTCTGATAATCACAAAAGTCGTCCTCACTCGCTGTCATCAAGGTGTGCGCGCAGTGCGCCACGCAAAGATTTCAGTACTTGCAGTGCTATGTGAGTATTACGTTGCAAACTTGCAGGATCGCTGAGCTCAAAGAGTTGAGCAATAATCTGTGCGTATGTGAACCTGACATGGCAGCGGATATATGGTGTCGTGGTATAGTCGTGTTTTAGCCGCAAGGGTAAATATTGATGGGTATAATCATGATAGTGGGTCGGTATAGCTTGTGTGATTCTACCGAAAGAAACAGCTTTCTCATTTGCAGAGAGCCTGGAGCTAGAATTGCAAAATTCTAGTATTAATATTACTATGCAGTTCTTAATTTCTCTTCCTTTTCTTCACCAAGGAGGCGAGTTTCCTGTAATTTTACTATTTGTTGTCTCTATGATTGTATGTGCTGGAGCCTGGTGAGTACACATGTCGTTAATAGGAATGTGGAGGCATGCTCTTGCTGTTATCTAGGGCATTCCTCCTTATTTCATTGTTGCTTTTCAGGCTCTAGTACCTCATACAAATCTAAGTTATTTTTGTTCTATGTTATGTTAAGCATTGCACACATTCTTTAATCAGTCCGGCATGGGTATTCAAATTCTTCCCAATACCCCTCTTTATTTCTTTTATCTTGCCTGGCGTTACGTACTTTTTACAATAATGTTTGTCAATGGTTTTTTGTTTGAATTTTGATAATGCACAATTTCATATATAGAATGTGCAATATTCTCTCAACGGTTTTTCCATGAGGGCTCGCATGCTTCTGGGCAATAGTACTGAATTTTACTTTTGCGAACCCTGGCCCATGGAAAAACCGTTTTCTTACTCTTTTCTTCTTCTCTTTCATTTCTACTTTATCTATATTTAATTATTCAATTTCAAATTGTATTTATGTAATTACATTGTACAATTTTTGTATGTTTTTTATGGCCAAATAAATAAAAATAATAATAAATGAAACCAGTGGCGGAGTACAGAAGGTTGAAATAGCTTTATGGGAACAAACCACTAAGTAATTCTCCTTTGTCATATCTTGGCAATGTCTTTGCTTGTTTTTAAACATTTCATTATCACCATTAAGTAACGATCCAAATCTTTTATCACTTTTCAAATTACATGAGCAAAAACGCTTTGCATTTACTGCCGAACACGTCGGGTGCCAAAAACCCCAAGATGGTATGAAATTATAGGTTAGCGAAAAAACCCATCTGATTATTTGTTTTATATTATTGTGTCAGGTTCATACCGTCGTTGGAGATCACTTTGAATTAAATAATGTGTCTACTTCTAAAATAAAAAAGAATCTTCTAATATTACACTTTGCAATATGCCTATACCATGACAAAGTCTATATAAGAAGAAGAAGATGAAGAAGAAGAAGAAGAAGAAAAAGAAGAAGAAAAGGAAGAGGGAGGAGGAGAAGAACAAAAAGTAGGAGGAGGAGGAGAAGAAGAAAGAGGAGGAGGAGGAGAAGAACAAGAAGAATGATAAAATAGTAGGAAGAGGAGAAGAGAAAGATAGAGATAATGAAGAAGACAAATATAAATATGCGGAGGAACGGAAAATAGGAAGAGGAAATCGAAGGTGTAAGCACTTGTGAAAATGTTTCACAGATGGCAGCAGATCATAATCGATTTCGCTACACATCAAGTATGTTTGGAATGCCGATCCGCCATTGACTGATTTTGTTGATGGTGAAATATTTGATTGATTGATTGATTGATTGCACAGTAAAAAATGAAGTGCTAATTTAGCACTTTCAGTGCTTGTATAGTGACTGCACCTCGAGCGCTGATTTTCTAGTTTAAATTTGAACTAGAAAATCAGCACTGGTAGTGCAGTCACTATACAAGCACTGGAAGTGCTAAATTAGCGCTTCATTTTTACAGTGTGATTGATTGATTGATTTCATTTCAGATTTTTGTTGTCACAGTCTATTTTACTGATTTGCAAATCTCAGATCAATCCTAACAATTGATTTGATTATTCAAGGAATGTGTTTGGTGACATCTCTTCTATCAGAACTCAAACTATAAGTAATACAACATAGTTCAGTTGAGCGCCCGCCTCAAGAACGGGAGGTCATGGGTTTTAAAGGGATGGTCCAGGCTAGAGATATTTATATCTCAATAAATAGAGTAAAATTCACAAAGCAAAATGCTGAAAATTTGTACAAAATCGGATAACAAGTAACAAAGTTATCGAATTCTAAAGATTTGCATTATTCCGGTGAAACAGTTCTAGGCGTGTCTTTTATGAATATTCATTAGGTGGGCTGATGATGTCATATCCCCACTTGTTCCTTTGTATTTAATTATATGAAATCAGTTTTATTCAAAAAGATTCTACCAAGAACTAAAAATAGGATTGACAACTGATTAGGTGCATTAGTTATTTATTGCCGCAGCTTATTTCATCATAATGGAGGCACATCATTTACACAAGTATGAAATAATGAAACATTTTTAATTTTATGTAATAATATAAGAAAAGGAAAGTTGGGATGTGACATCATCAGCCCACCTAAAGAATATTCATGACCACGTGCATATAGCTGTTTTCACAAAATATTGATAAACTTTGAAAAACTTCGTTATTTGTTATCCGATTTTGATGAAATTTTCAGCATTTTGCTCCGTGAATTTTACTCTATTTATTTAGATATAAATATTTTCAGCCCGGACCATCCCTTTAATTTTCGATGGAGTTCTAGGTAGAAATACTTTGAGAGTGAGACCTTCCGCCCTCTAGAAAGGCGCTCGGTATTTCAGAATAGAGAACAGTTCATAAGATCAATAGTAAACCCCTACTGGGTCTTCCCAGTGTTCAGTGGGTATTTAATTACATGCTTGATTATTGTCTAAAGGTTTAATTAATGTTCATTATGGATTAAGTTGGAGCTAGTGGTAGTGGTGACGCTCTTGATGATGGTAAGATTGAGATGAGAAGGGTAGTGATTATCTTAATAATAATGATGATGATAAAATAGTAGTTGTAGTCGTGTGAGTAGTTGAAATACTATCAATTGATATGAATTAATGTTTTTCAATGTAGCTAACACAGTTGCAATGAACTATTTTTTTTTATATGTACAATGTCTTTTCAGCAATGATGTCCCTAAAGATGATGAAACCTTAGCAAGACCCTCATGTATGCCCCACGCTCCCAAATTACCTGTTTTCCAAGAAGAAATAGATGATTTGGATTCATACCTTAATAGATTTGAGAAATATGCAGAACAACAACAATGGCCAAAAGAAACTTGGGCCATTAATCTGGGTGCCCTACTGACTGGTAAAGCATTGGAGGTTTATGGGAGATTAGATGGGAAGGACTCCCAAATTTATGAGAAGGTGACAGAAGCCTTGTTTCACCGATTCAATCTCACGGAAGATGGATATCGGGGCAAATTTAGGAGTGCACGTCCTGACAAAGACGAAACCCCTAGCCAATTTCTAGCCCGATTGATAACCCTATTTGATCGTTGGACTAATCTAGCTCATGTCAATAATTCATTTGATGAGTTGAAAGCTCTGTTGATTCGTGAACAGTATTTGAGTAAATGCTCTTCAGAACTTTTTTTTTTTTTTTTGGTTAAGGAGAGGGAGAATTGTCAGGTGTGACTAATTTCTTTGACAGATATCCCTCAGTTCTTTTGCTAGTTAACCTATTAGCATTCTTGATTCCTTTATTGCAGGCACAACTTTAGGAGCTACAGTTTGACTTGACCAAGATCGCCAACGGGTTATATTAAAGTTGTCATAAAATAATTCGGTCTTGGCTGCTTCAGATTTATTGTGCAAGAAAAACAAATCAGTGAAACCCACTTGCCCGTGTCCCCAGAAAGCTCAGAATCCCTTTAATTGCTGTCATTATCTTGATTGTCCATTGAACATTTTGTGGATTGATTTAATACTACCTTTGTGCTATCAGGCCTTTGTCAATGAGTTATCGATATTGAAGTCCCGGATTGAATTAAGTCATGAATACCGGGATTGTAAGAACAAAGTTTGATCAATAAATTACCATTTCTCAGATTAAACCCCCCCCCAAAAAAAAAAAAAAATAAAACAAAATGTGCACCTCCGTATAGACCAAAAACCTATATACAGCTAGTGGAAATATCTAGATATAAAAAAGGTGGGTCTTTAGCAAAGACTAAAATTGATCGAGGGAGTACCCATTATGGATGTACATGTATGAGAGCAATCAATGCATTGGATTGGGGCAAGAACAGAGAAGGCTCGATCAACCATAACTGCTTTTGATCAGGGTCATATAAGGGTTAACAGGTTTTGCGGAAGAAAAAGTAACCTATGCGAAATGGTGTACGGTCCATGGGTGATATTGAAGCACGACTTCTGTCACGCGACCAAAGTCTACCTATATGCCATGACTATTTTTGCTTATACTCATACTAATAGCAACTCCATCGTCATTTCAACGGTTAATATTGCCAGAAAGAGAGTAAAATGAACACTGATACTAAAGAGTTGGCTCAATATTACGATGCCATTAGCTCGGTTTATTCCCAGAATCGATGTCGTGACGAAGCTTTGGAATGGGTCGATTTCGATGAAAACGACGACGTGCTCGATGTTGCATGTGGATCTGGAAGGTTGTGTAAAATGCTGTCTCCTCGTGTAAACTCAGTTACCGGTGAGTAAAACATTCCTGCCATCCCTGCCATTTTTTCTAACATGTTATATACCAGTACATTTGCAAACATGTATATGATATTACCCTTGTATAACATTCCGAAAGGGGGTCTACATCTTACAAGCTTGCCTTTCAATAGGCCCCTCCACTCTTTTTCTCAAAACTTCAATTCATATGCTATGCAGTTGACGTATTTTTCAATGGAAGTGATATATTACGAAATGTATTTTGGTGCTTGTGGAATATGAAGAAATTAATAGATGAATATACAAATAAAAGAATAAAATAAATTAATTGATGAATAAATGAATAAATAAATGAATAGAATTAAATAAATAAATAAATAAATCAATAAATAAATAAATAAATAAATAAATAAATAAATAAATAAATAAATAAATAAATAAATGAATAAATAAATGAATAAATAAATAAATAAATAAATAAATGAATAGAATTAAATAAATAGATAAATAGACCGGTGCCCTCTACGAGTGAGCGAAGCGAATTTTTTTAGGGATATGTTGCCTCCGATCGTCGGTAATAGGTCACACACCACTATTTCCCCATAGACTCATGTGTTACAAATGAGATTTGAAAAAATCGCCAAAAATAAGTCTTGATAATGACATCATCCACACCTATATCATTTGGTAGTTCATGCAATATACTTCAAACACTAAATATATGAAAAGGTGTTTTTCAGCATTTTTCGCGCTACAGGGGCTCAAACCAAGGCGTGCAAACTTGGTTGGAGTCACAGGTATCTGCTCACATGGTTTCTTGGGCAACTAATTCAATTCCCATAAAACCCAGCATTCACAAATTATTGCTCTCCCATGGGACTGAACAGATCCAGTAGTAATCCCTCTCTATGCCCATATGAAAAAAAAATGTTCAGATATGCACCGTTGATTTTGTAAGAATATTTTTCCAACCATTGTACGGGTCTCAGTCGGGTCTAAGGGGGATTCCCGACATTGCCGGATCCTAATAGTATTAGTGGTGTGCGTCCATCACCAACATCACTGGAGGCCCGACGACGAGAGATCCGGTGCGAAGTAGTTTCACAGGGAGTAAACACGGGTTTGAGTATGGGGAGGCGAAACTAAATTGGCATGGGGGCGCGCATCTTGGGGAGGTGGAACTGAAGTTTTTGGAAATCAGCTATTGAAAGCAAGAAGGGGTACACATTTCGGTTTGCTTGTTAGTGTCAGAACTCCTCTGCCTCAGCGGGTGAGCGGTTACACTCAGAGAAGCCCGGCCTTTGCTCTTGGTGGAGAAAAGAGAGTTCTTCTACATTAAAGAAAATAAAAATCCTATACGAGCTTTTTAGATTATGAGAAACTTGATTTAGACAGACTTGTTAGCAGTGAACGGAGAAGGGGAGTTTGATTTTGTTTTTTGCACATTTCAGTTACAGATTGTATATTATGTCACTGCTTAACCTACCCCCCCCCCCCACTCTTGTGTAAATTATGGGGATACTGGGATAACCAGAATTAAAACCATGGACATGTGACTTCTTCACAAATCCTTGGTTAATGTATATCATTTTCATTTCGGACACAAGTCATGCCTGTTTGCACTAATTTTCTTCCATCTTTTTACTAAAGAATTTTCTGATTGGCGTACTGTTCCTCTCTGATGGTGAACATGGGTCTCTTGGAGATGCTGTACTACTTTTTCTCTTCCTTGTGCAGGCTTAGATATCTCTCATGGAATGATAGAATTCGCTAGGATTGAAAACTCAGGGCCCAATATACGATTCTTTCAAGAAGACGCGCAGACGTTTGGTCCTCATCTTACCGATTGGCGGGAAAAGTTCAACAAAATTCTGAGCATGTGTAGTTTGCATTGGTGTTCTGACAAGGAGAATGTGTTGAAGAATGTCTACCAGTGTCTAAAACCAGGGGGTATATTTCTTCTTAACTTCGTTACACATGCGGAGCTCTTTTCGGATTGGAGTTCCTACGGAGAGACATGGGACTCATGGATTCGAAAACATCCAAAATGGTGTCAGTATCTGCAGGTAAATTATATATTATGCATGAGAGGGTATGTGTGTAACTTATATGGTGTTTTGCAAAATTTAAGATTAAAAATATGATTATACACAGTAAAAACGCTGTTTAAAACTTTTATACAACACTGTTTACTATATGAACCATACATTAATTGTTCAAACAGTTTAAACAAGTGTTTAAATCTTAAACAACAAAGTTTACTAGTAATTTTCAATATCTAATCTTCAACAAATTAAACATAATTGTTTAAACTTTTAAACAACTACTGTAAGGTTCATATAGTAAACAGCGTTGTATTGAATCTTGAACAGTGTTTTTACTGTGTAATGATGTTTTGGGAGTAAAAAAATGTTATCCTGCCTGTACATGTACTTTATCCAAAGCACTCGAGGCTGACTATACAACTGGGAAGTATCTATGATAGCACTCGGCTCAACGGAGCTAAAATAAGAACGTAGTCAATCTCTTATTTGCATATTTCCCCATTTGCAATCGATTTCAACTTATATTCTAACCTTTTCTAATAACCTCTAATCCATTGGTAACCTCTTCTAATCCATTGAAATCATAGCCTGTAAGAAAATATCTACCAAATTCTTTGCCAAGTTTTCCAAGACACTACCCCAAACTCAGATTTTAAGGCGAAAGCAACCAATGTGTTGACTTTCACACTCAAGGCTCAAAATTACAGGTCATTTCTTTCTCCCAAACGCCGAAATACGTTCCTCAATGATTCTTCTCTTAAGCCCCTTTTACACCTTCACGGAAGCAACACGGATCATCCCGGATTGTCAATCCGGGGTCATCCGTGTACAGTCCGGGACTACCGTGTACACTCCGGCTACTCATCCGGCGCCATCCTTGATGTACCGGCATGTCCGGGAGAAAAATTGAACATGTTCAATTTCTCATCCCGGAGTACGAGGACTGATAGTCATCCGTGTTCATCCTTGTAGCCTCCTTGTACATCCGTGTAGCTACCGAATGCATCCGGGAGGCTCCTTGTAAGAACCGGGTGATCCTTGTTGATACCGGCTTTATCCGGGGTCAAATGTTTGTATTGTTTGCGTACATGAACAATAGTCCGTATTCATAACCAAGCACGAGCATGCTCCAGATGCTGCAAAAAGGGACGAAACTTCATTCTAGCAAGATGCCGGCGACAAGAAGTGGTAAGGTCCTTGTAAAGACCCAGTAACATCCGTGATCATCCGGGTATTCCGTGTTGGCTCCGGGAGCATATCAAATAGGATCCCTATTGCTACCTTGCCTATCCTTGTAGACTCCGTACTTTTCCGTACATATCCGTGTTAATAACCAGTTAACTCCGTACTCACTCCGGGAATGCTATATAGGAAAATACAAATTTGGCACCCCGGATCATCACGGACTGAGATCCGTGATGATCCGTGTTGCATCCGTGAAGGTGTAAAAGGGGCTTTAGGAAATAAACCGACGCCTTTCAGCTGAGGAAGACGGAAAGGGGTGGCCCCGCCATAATTATGTCGCACACATCATGTAAATTTCATCGATATCTTAGCATGTTGAAGAACTTTTAATCCGTAATAGGTCCATGGTTATTTAAAGCCAAGGTTAAGGCTCAGTTACACCAGGGGACCGTTTCATCAAAATTTTTGTCCGACAAGTTGTCAGATCTGACTTCTTTCCTTGTTTCTGATTGGCCGAGAGGCACTGTTACTATAGTGACTGTCGGATAAAATGGGACGGGTTAAGGCTCAGTTACACCGGAACCGAATCTATTCGAGTACACATGATTATTCGGGTGATTTCGGAAGTATTTTGGTATCCGCGAATGCGAGAAAATTCAGGAAGGATTCAGGAACATTTGAAACTATCCGAATAAAATTCGGTTTCCTTGTAACCCTAGCTTAACCTATACCCATAAAGCTGTATATGTATGATTCCCATGTTTAGGAATAAACGAGGCCGCCATCACTATCAAGCCTATATCGCTCACGATGGCGGTCTCCTGCACTCCTTTAATTTCGTTAAATGAACATTATGTCATGTCTTATATTTTCATTGCTTATGTTACGACCACAGTAATGTTAATATGTTATATTCATTACCCCTGTATAATGTTATCTGTTATGTCAATGCAGAAATTAAATAAAATCAATCAAAATAAATGCGTAGCTTAAAGAAGCAGAGCATGAATCTCTCTCCGAAGGAATTTACAATGGTGATACTTTGTGTCAGCTAATGACTTTTTTTTGTCACATATAACAACACTTGTGTCAAGAATCGCGACTACGAGGTGTTTGCAACAAAAAGTACTGAGGGTTTTCTGGACCTTATGAGATCAGTGGGTTTCGTCATTGGACATTCAGAGGTGAAGCAGGACCCTTGGGTTGAATGGGAGGAAAGTAATGTCAAAAGTAAGTTCAGAAAGTGATTAACTCAGATGGGGGGGGGGGGCATCAGGTGACAATGCAGGAACCTGGATGCGTTTTAGTTTGAAGCTAAATAATGATGAGAAATAAAAAAAAATACCATGGGGGATACTTTTCATAAGCCAAATCGTATCATATTGATACATTCATTGTAATGTTAATATATGCTGGAACAAAAAAAAATTAATAATCCTAGTCGAAAACTGAGATTCGTCTCTTCTATTTATATTTTGTGTATGTTTCTAGCGTTTATAAACAATGCATATTGTGCGCTATAAAATTATATTTTCATCATCATTGTTAATATTATCATTATCATCATCACTGATGTCATTTTTATTAGCAGTAATAGTGGGAATAGTAGTAGTAGTAGTAGAAGTAGCAGTAGTAGTAGTAGAAGTATTAATAGTAGTAGTAGTAGTATATAGTAGTAGTAGTAGTAGTAGTAGTAGAAGTATTAATAGTAGTAGTAGTAGTATAGTACTAATACTACTACTACTACTACTACTAGTAGTAGTAGTAGTAGCAGCAGCAGCAGCAGTAGTAGTAGCATTAATAGTAGTTTTTGTTGTTGCTAATGTTGCTGCTGCTGTTGTTGTTGTTGTAGGTCTATTAGTATTGTATAACTCGTTTGTGGTAGTTTGGACGATATAAGCATGAAAACATAGATCAATATGATTCTTTAAATTGTTTTGCATTCATTTTTTTTCGCTGTTCATATTCACAATATACAGAACAAATACGCTGCTTGTTTTATCCGATAAAGTACATCCCTCTGGAACACCAAGAAGAATTCGTCGATGACGTGTACAAACGGGCCTGTGACGTCACTCCTAAGAAGTCTGGTAATGTTTACCAAGGTGAAGTAGGGAGAATGGAACACATGACCGTAATGGCTACCAAAGAATGACATCCTTGTTTGTTTTCCTGAGCCACTTAAGCACATCCCTCGATTTGTGTGTGTGTGTTTTTAACACCCGAACACAGTTTTGACCTATTCCTCCATCTTGATGATGCGGTCTTCTCTTGGAATAAAATTAGGGGAAGGCGGGGTAAGTAGAGCCTAAGCGTAAGTTGAGCCACCGCCGCCATTCCTATTCTGAATGGGTCTGCCATGTTGGTGGTTCCATATATTGATTATCCGTTGCATAACCTCTAACCCCACCACATTGTTTTCAACAGTAGTTTTTGAGAGGTAAAAATACACATTTCAGCCAAAAGAGAGTGTGAAAAGGACAAGTGCATTGAACCCACATGCATCTTTGAATGTACTGATAAGGACATAATATAACAATATTGATAGTCTAGGTATACGGATCCTCATTCTTGTCATAGTCTTTTACATGATGTGTGGATGTGAAAATATCCCATGAAGTTCAGACTGGGGTAACTGTTGAGCCAGCCAACGTGGGGAAAATGAGCCATGGTCATTCATATTGTAATGTATTTAATAACAAACAAACCTCAGTAGGTCATTGATACTCGGGCAGAAGGGGCCAAATTCACAAGACAGTTGGGTTTTTTTAGAGGATGTTTATGTTTAGGGGATTAGCAAGTGAAAAGACTTTTAAATGAAAAAAAATATATGATTCTTGCCTCATAGCTTTTGTGCATAGTTTTTGGCGCTCAACTTACCCCAGAAGTCGGCTCAACTTACCCCATGGGTGAGAAAAGTTGATCCATTTGACATATTTTGTTTCAAAGGTGACAGAAGTGCCTTTCAGTGTTGGGGTGGAAATTTTCAAAAAGGTAAAACAAAAAAGGTTCCCATGAATTGAATTTTAGGGCAAGGCATTTCTACAAGGTTTGCAAAGAGCAAAAAATGGCTCATCTTTCCCCACCTTCCCCTGCAAATAAACTCTAATAAAAGTTATTTTCAACATAAAGAACTCTGTGGATTGGGTGGAGGATATGATTCTTGAAAAAAAACTGATAACATGTATTATGTCATTGTTTCTCTTATACTATAGTCAACTATCAATTAAAAACTCGGAAAAATTACGGCGAGTTCCGTCGACATATGAAGACCAGCGCACTCTGTGCGATTCGATGCGATTTTTTTTATACATCGCATTTTGCATCAAATGCGAAGGTTCCAAGAAGAAATATTATTTCATTTGATTCGAATCACTGCAAATCTTCGATTCTAAACTGAAGTTTTACCTTTTCTAGCAGTATTACTGGCACTTTGACACTCATCCGAACTCTCTCATTCTTTCTTTTCTTGTGCGCCTCGGAATAGAATACTTCTAGAAATCTGATAGATGGCGCTATATAAAAATGCCTATTTTTGTCGACCGATATGCATATAATGCTAAATCTAACATTGTTATTGTGCTGCTCTTTGTTTTGTTACATCTGTGTCCGTCTTCGGAGGCAATTCTACAATAATATTTTAGATGGGTCCACACACTTTAGACAAGCATTTGCTTTTTACCGGATCCAATTTTCTCATATGTTTATGTGAATGATAATTTGCTTTTATAAAATAATTTGCTTTACTTATGGCCTTGCGTTGACCTCAATTATCATTGTTTGTATACGCTTCATTTGGAAATGTCATTGAAAATATTTACGACAGTTTTATTTTCTTTATGTTGAAAATGAAATAAAGTAACTACGATCATAAACCACTATTGTCTATTTTGTTCTTCAATTTTCCGTCCTCTTTTCACTCGAGTTTTAATTTATTATCTGTGAATAATAGGCCGGTGCCAGAGTTTTGTTTCGAAATCTTTGCCATAAAGTTAATATTCAAGCGACACAGTTAATTAACGCAATTTCAAGAAAGGAATATAAAGTCGAGATTAAATTAGGATGATCACTCAACAGCGGACAATTTGTAATATCTTATTCCAACTATTTTTTAGTGTTTTATTGTCAATATCGTTGTTTTTAATATGTTTGGTTTTAGTACTCACAATTTTGCAACCGCTTTTAATATGATAAGTTTATTAAGTATGCAATTATCTCTTTCATGTCTGATATTGTTATCAATTGGTTTTTTACATTGTTTAGTAATAATATTCTTTGTAGTATAATACAAGTGATAATATCCTCCTCCCGTCCCTTTTCTTCTGCTATCCTTCTTCTTCTTTTTCCTCTCTTCATTATTCTATCCTTGATTTGTTAACATAATATTGGTCCACTGGGATCCGATCACAAACACCAGCGATATATTAACAGAATATTTCAGCCGGTTTCCCTATCAGCATATTTCAGCCGGGTCGAATCAAGTCCGACTTTCCAGAAAATCAAAGGGAAATTGCTTTATGTATGTTGCACAATGTAATTTGTTTACTATCCAAAATTTTGAAATGAATGTTTGCAAGGCAATACGATACAGGGGCGTCGATCCATTTTTCAGAATGGGAGGGCATAATCATGACTCAACAACGCTTCAAAGGCGCTCGATCACACAAAACAAACAAACTCACACACGCACACTATATATATACATATGACTCACGAGAAAGAGACATATCTCACAAACAAATTAATGCGAGAGCTATGCGCGAGCTGAAAATTTTTAGTATACTGAACTTAAAACAGGTAAAAGGTACTTGTTTAAGACTTTTTGTAATAGTAACTCATGGAGAGGAATGAGGATACATAAATTATCTCACTATGCGAGTGCCGAGAGTGAGCTGAATTTTTTTATATTCTGACCTGAAATCTTGATATCAAGATGGTTGTATAAAATAACAATAGATGCGAGCGCGAAGCGCGAGCTGAAAATTTTGATATTTCGGTCTGAAAAAAATTGACAGTTTAATGGACTTTTTTAATAAATAACAAGATATATATTCAACAAAAGATTATTGCAAATCGAAGCGGTAGTACTTTTGAGGTTTAGAACTGATAACAAGATACTCTATTTACCTATTTAATCATGAAAAGAATGGGTTTTGCTTCAGAAATTATGCGAGCGCGAAGCGCGAGCTGAAAATTTTGATATTTCGATCTGAAAAAAATTTGACAGTTTAATGGACTTTTTTAATTTAATAACAAGATATATATTCAACAAAAGATTATTGCAAATCGAAGCGGGAGTACTTTTGAGGTTTAGAACTGATAACAAGATACTCTATTTACCTATTTAATCATGAAAAGTATGGGTTTTGCTTCAGAAATTATGCGAGCGCGAAGCGCGAGTTCAAAATTTTATATTCCAATCTGAAAAGTGTACATTTTGAGCACAATTTTAAATAAAGAACGAGTTGTGTATAACAATCTCGCTTGCTGATTTCTGTGTAATATTACAATTTTATTTTTGCACACATTTGGAATTATTGGGGGGGGCAAAACGACATGTTTGCCCCCAATATTTTCATAGGTGGGGCGATCGCCCCCCTCCCCCAGGATCGACGCCTCTGAATTAATATACTGAAATCAGCATACCCCCCCCCGAATTAGGCCTCCTGTACATTGCAAAATTGTACGAGGCTGCATTCGATATGCAAATTTTGCTGTCAACAGTGTTTTGATCGCATGTAAAGGCCCGGTCACATATAGGCGACGCACGAGGGGCGCATGGCCCACGTGTTGAATTTTGGCAGTTTTGGTCAATGCGTTGTTACTCGCTAGATCTGCGTCATTGTTCGTTAAGCGTTCGACGAGCGCGTTTTACCAACGTTATATATTCGACGCTCTTCGCTTGTGCGTCGTGATTTTTTGAGCATGCTCAAAAATATGCGCAGAGCTCGACGCATATATACGCCATGAACTCGCTAAACATTCGCACAGCGCGCTAGACCAACGCTAGACGTACGCTGAGCCTACGTTGAGTATTCGGCGGCTGATTTCGAACGAACGACTGGCGCACACATAACGTGCTTTCCAACGAACACACAACGAATATGAACGAGCTGAACGAATGCTGAACGAGTGCTGAACGTGTCTCTAACGCACACAACGTGTATCTTGCGTGTTCCTAACCTATACCCGGCGTGTGCCTAGCGTGTAGTAGAACTCGTAGTCATAGGGCATGTAAGTGGATCCGGCACCAACTCCTCATCACTTCTCCTCCAGCCCTCGAAAGAATCACCTCGGAAGATGGATGATCCTGACACTCAAATGAAATATAAAATTGCAGTTCTTCAACATCAGCATAACCTAATGGCACTGACTATTCACCAACTACAAGTCTCCAGAAGGAGAAAGAAAAAAGTCAACATTTGAAGACAAATCCACACACCCTTTTCTCCTACATGTGTCTATTAGCTTTTTTCATATTTCCCCTCTCTTCTTTGTAAAGTATTAAAAATATTATGTACAGTGATAATATTCAGATATGCCGGCAATTTTTTTTTTCAAAAAATAACTTGTGTTTTCCCTGCCTGATAAATTGAAATTGGTTTAGATATAAAATATTTTCAAACTATTCTTCTTTTGTAGTGTAAGTAAAAAAATATATTTTCTTTATAACTTAGTATTTTTTCTACAAAATTAATGTATACAGTTTCTGTTTCTGTTTCTGTTTCTGTTTGTGGTAACTCCCGTAGGAACTCGACAGGACAGCATTTTCTGCTGGTAAACGCCAAGCTGGTATATAACCAATTACCTTGGAAACATTTTACGTCTAGGTTAATCAGTCATAGTGGCTGACGTAATAGACGACAGATATCACTCTTGGGCCTTTTTATCAAAGTGGAGACAATGGCAGAGTTGGGATTCGAACTCACAACCTTGCGATTATGAGTCCAATGCTCTAACCACTGGACCACACGACCCGTGTTTATTTGGTTGTTTAGTTGTTTAGTTGTTTATAGGGTTTTTGTATTTTTTTTTTTACTGGATATCACGTCAGTCTTTTTTACCAAATGTGTTATAATGTACTTCTGCTCCCATTTTTCTGATATCCCTTTCAATTCCTATTCTTTATTTTTTTCTCATTATCCATGTCCTCTCTTTAATTATGTAATTATATTTTGTCTATTTCAAGAACTAAATGTATTCGCGTTTTTATATTTCCATTTCATTGATTATTATGTCGACTTTTATATTGTGTAAATCCAACTTGCATGTTGCAGAAGAATAAGTTTGACAACACACTTATTGTAGTTTGACAAGAAACAGGACTGTGCTGTATTTATTCAATGCACTAATTGTTTTTATTAAAGGCCTTGCAAAAGTTAATACCCCCATCAATTTTTTATTGAGGGGAAGGAAGGGGGTACAAAACCGAAATGGAATAAACTAAAATCATTATAAGTGTTTTCTTTTTTAGCATTATTTTCTATAACATTAAAATCTTTGTCTTAATCTTTTGCATTCATTTTTTTATATCATTTACTTGGCAAGTCCCCTTACATTAGTTTTCATTATTTATTGGTATGATTTGAAGCTATTCCGGTAATAGCAAATCAATAGTTAAAACAATATAAACAAAGAAAAATAAAAAAAAAAGAGGTACAAGCACTGAAACTTGAACTGAGGGACTTGTTCAAGGAGGATAGTTCCATAATCTACTGCACATTAAACAAAACGTGTTATAATGAGAATGACAAAATCGAAGGTGTAATAAGCATTTTACTATGTTTAATAACCAACGCTTTCTCTTTTGACATTTTTGGAATATTAAAATCGAATACAAAGCACATTGTTTAACAGTTGAAATGAGAGGTTGATAAAAAAATCATTTACCAAGACTTTTATTACCACTTGCTTTCAATCTGCACTGTCCACGTGAGAAATGGGCAAACACAAAGCGTATTATTTCAATTAAACATATTAACAATGAAATATGCATTAAAAAGCAAAACTGTCCTTGTGCATCATTCTATAGCGTCCCTCCCAATCTTGATCAAGAGTTCAAGACTGATTCTCACCGGCACCAGACATAGTAGGAGTATTTATATCCCTGGGTGTCATCTGGCCCGAGGTTGAAGATGCCATCTGACTTGAGGTTCTTTTTAGTTTTGCAGCCACAGTCACGTGACTGGAAGTTTTCGGTCGCGGGCTGCGCGTTGAATGCGCAGTGCATGCGCTAGCCATTCGTTCAACACGCTCGCAATACGTGATGCATTCGTTGGGAGGTTTTGTATATGCGCTCTGTGTACGGTCAAAATGCGCCCAGTATACGCGCAGCGCGTTAGCAATATGTTATGTATTCGATGCAAGTTCGCTAGCCTTTCACAAATTCTGACAGGAGTTGAGCGCACAACGACGCACTGGCCCTATTTTCCAATTTTCAATGCGCGGGTCGTGCGTCGGGCTATATGTGACCGGGCCTTAAGAAAGTAATCAATATTGTCGATGGTTGCCTACATTGAAAATCTAAATCATCAATTAACTGGACCAATGCGTAAATCATTTTTAAATATCATCAATAAAAAGTCGTTTAGATACTCGGGAGTTATTGTGATGTTGGTTACATCGACGTTTAAGGCCACGGGGAAAAAGGAGTTCGGCCCTAATATGAATTTCTTTATTATTATTTTATGTGTAGATCTATGAGGTGAAGAAATAAATTATCAGCAATCAGCATCATACTAATTAGGAAACTATACTTGAAAAAAAAATGCAGTCGTGTTTTTTTTCGACACCTAGTGCTTGCCTTCGTGTCTCAGATGCATCAGACAATATGATAACTATAGGCCTATGTAATTTCTCACGTCAACTTGAGTACCAAATTATATCAATGTTTAATTTGTTAATCAGAACCTAGAATATGCCTAGGCCTACATAGCATTTTTAAAATTCATACCTTCCAAATCATTAGAAAATAAAAGTTATATTAATGTATCGAAATGTTATGACCAAAGCAAAAATAATTGGGCATGTAGCCTACTGATCGTTGGCCTGTAGGCCTATACATGTAGTTATAGGATTATGCGCTATAGACATGATCTTCCTTGCACACCACCCGTCGCCGTCGACATTGAGAGAAAATGCATTTACGGCAAGCCATACTGACATATCATCTTCAAAAATTTTTTTTTTTTTTTTTTGGGGGGGGTTGCACTCTGATGCATTTTATCTAGGATGGCGCCATGTTTTTATTTAATGGGGGCTAGTTGTCATCAGTTTCAGGTCGTCTTTTTGCACGTACGGCAGGACGACCAAAAACGGATGTCATGTTAACTTCTCCGGGGTATTATAACCGGGTGTATATATATTTTTTTATATGCTTTCTTCTATTCTCCCTCCGTCTTATCCCCACCCCTTTTCCATAAAAAAATAAACTTGAAATACTTGAAATGGACGGCAATATCTCTCTGACCCTTCGTGCTTTCTCATAATAGATAAACAACATGAAAACATATCTATTAAAAAGAAATTATGTAGATAAAAAAACGTGTTTACAACGTTCACCCCAAAAACACGATACAAAACTTAGATGTTAAACATGCTAAATCATTTATTTATTAATTTTCATTATATTTTTTTTGTAGAGATTAATTTTAATCAATGAAAATTAATTGTTGGATTTGGAAGTGAAAAAAAAAAATATTATGGAAATTCAATACGGAGAGGCGCATTTTAAATCGTAGGGTCGGCCCCTTGATCGGCCCCTATGTCATAGCATAGAGCTAGCTCCATGGTCATAGCAATGTACGCGAACGCGAGTGAATATAATAAGCCATCTAGCTATACTCCTTAGCTTTGAAATGTTGAACATATATATTTTTTATGTTATTTCTTAAACCTTATATTCTTATCTAAACTCCCATAAATTAAGTGATAAACTTTAATTTTTTCCATTGCGGATTGATTCACACCTTTTTCTATGTTTTAATTATTATTGCAAAGTACTACTTTATCCATTTGTACATGTTTGCAGCAATTTTCATATTTTTAATTTCTTCGGTCATTCATCATGTAACTGAGGTGTGTTTATACTCACATTTGTATTTCTTGCGTTATAGCTGACAATAAAATAAATAAATTAGATTTTTCACACGCAGCCTCTCATTTTCCCTTTTAGTCTAATACATTCAGACACTGTTGATTTTGTTTACTCCCTTCAAACCCTAGTTTTACCTCAACAAATAACATATTAACGCATAAATTGCACAATTATCAGTATATAAGTATTCGCAACTTAATGGCATACTAGCGATACGGATGCGTGGCCATAATTGGCCTTAGCAACACTGATCTCTCCACTAGTGTAGAGATCAGCGCCTTTATAGCACAATAACACTTTTGTGTCAATTTTTGTACACAACTGTTATTGTAGGGTGCGCATTCAGACCCTTTAACTCGAGTAAGGGATTTTCACAGCAGACTGCATTGCATCAAGCCTGTGCAACAAGAATCAAGATGACTCGCGCTACGGGCGACTTACGATTGTGTACAGGCAAGACCCCCCCAAAAAAAAAAAAAAAAATATTAATAATGTTGATTGTTATTGTAATCTTGTCAGTAAGGTTACTTTTTGATGGCTTGAGCCTTTTGACCCGGGACGAATCAAAGCAAACAAATGTCATGTCTGAATAGTTTATTGGTATGCACACTGCAGTGGCGTAACTACGGGGGGCATGCGGGGGGCGTGCTCCCCCCCCCCCCATCGGCTGGCCAAAAAATAATGGAGGAACGAAGAAAAAAGGGAGAAAGGGAGAGAAACGTAGTGGGAAAAAAGAAATCACTGTTCATTATAAAGTTATTATATTATAATTATGTTACGTTATATTACAAAAAAAATCATAACTTTATGAAACAATTTGATTAGGGCATATGTCTTCATTGTTCCGGGTGCTCGTATTGTCTGTTTAACGAGATATATAATCATGTTGTACTAAAACCTCCCATTTTCAAGCCAATATACACCAAATATATGTCCTCGTACTGCAAATTATTATTGTTTTACGTAGTAACATATGCTTCTTTTTCATGACTACTTAAAGTGATTGCCCCGTTTTAAGGTCTCAGTATAAAAATTTCCTGTCCGTGCTTACGTTTGCATTATTGGATTGGTGAGATATGTCTGCTCTTCATAAATTCCTAAAATCAGTCATTAAAATGTCCCTTTTTCTGATCTGAATATGAAAACTTTTCAGCTTTCACTTCGCGCTCGCATAAGAAGTGAATACACATGGTCTTCATGAATTCCTACAAAAAATAGCCTTAGAATGCCCTTCTTCAGGTCTAAATTCCTAAATTTTTAGCTCGCGCTCACATTATTTGATAAGTGAGTTGCGTATGATAATCATGATTGCAATGACTACAAAAAGTGCTTCATGTGTTTAGATTATGATTTTAACAAATTCAGCATGCGCTTGGCACTCGCATTATAAGACTATGGTGGGATATGTATACTCTTAATGGATTCCTTAAAAAAATAGTCCTTAAGATACCCCTGTTTGGGTTCAATATATATATATATATATGTACAAAAAATATCAGCTCGCGCATCGCGCTCGCATCATTTAGTGAAATACTAATGGTCTTCGTGAATTCCTACAAACAAGCCTTTAAATATCTCTCTCCAGGTCTAAATTTTCAGGTGAGATGCGTACGTTAATCATGATTACAATGACGACAAGTGCTTCATGTGTTTATAAGAATTCTAACAAAATCAGCATGAGCTTGGCACTCGCATTAGATGACTATATGGTGAGATATGTACACTCTTAATGGATTCCTAAAATATAGTCCTTAAAGTCCCTGATTGGGGTCAATATACAAAAATTCCAGCTTCGCGCTCGCATTATGTGATCAGTGAGATACGTATCCACAATAATGACAATGTCCTTAAAATGTCTCTATTAGGTCAGTATACCTGGCAACTGAGCGCTTCTCGCGCTCACTGAGTGACTCAAAAGTTTTACTGGTGCCCCCCCCCCCATGCTGTGACCCACGGTACGCCACTTGCACACTGTATAGGCTTTGTATGCGTACTATATCATACATAGAGTGCATGCTAAGATCAATAGGCCCTACTCACGAGTGTCCATAGATTTCAAACTTTCCCGTGCGTTTTACATTTCAACGAAGCCGCAGTCTTTCTCGACAAATTTCAGCCATTTGAAAAAGCAAGATGAATACGGAAACAGTAGAACTAGCACGGGAATATGATTTGATAAGTTCGGTTTATGGTCAGAATCGAGTCCGAGATGAAGCTTTGACATGGATCGATTTCGATGAAAACGACGACGTGCTCGATGTTGGATGTGGTCCGGGAAGGTTGTGTAAAATGTTGTCTCCTCTTGTAAACTCGGTTACTGGTGAGTAAAACGGCTCGGTGTAAAAATTACAGAGGTAAAAATGGCAACGGTAAAAATGGCAAAGGTAAAATGGCAGAGGTTCGTTGTTCATTTCGTTTTCGGACTAACGAACCTTCGGAATTACGCCACAAATGTTCGGATTAACGAACCCTTTTTCCTTTTCGGATTAACGATCATCGAGGTATAGGCAATTTACGTGTTTCGGAATTACGAACATTCGGAATAAAGGACCTTCGGAATTACGAAGTGTAACCCCACTAATAAAGTTTTCGATTCGACTGGATCCATTAAACAAAGATGGAATGCGAGTTTAATCAAAACTTTTACAGAAAGTTTAGATAATGGCGCGCTTAAAAGTTTACTTCCAGACTTAAGACTCTTGGAAGGCAAAAACATCTGTCAAGAATGAACTGATCATGTAACGTGCTCGATCAAAAATGTTTATCTTAACGCAGCTATTAACATAATATGTCAAAAAGATATAAAACAAATTCTCATCCAAAACAAAATGATTTTAAAGTAGACGCAATGCTAAGCATTCCTTTTTTTTCTATGAAAAAAGTTCAGTAAAAATCTATCAAAATTGCGGTCTAAATAATTCGCATTAAAGAATTTAAGTAAGAAAAACAAATTCAATGCAGTTCAGAAGGAACTCTCAAATCTTAAAAAAATATTAAAAGGCAATTCAGTCTGCTAAACCAAATAACGATTCTAATCTTCGTAATAAATTGAGAGATTTGAATAAGAATCAACACCAGGTCCACTGGTAAATCATAAATTCTGCCAAAAGGATAAAAGAAAATAAGATTCTAATAGAAATTGAATCTCTTTACATACACTTTCGCAATGTTAGTCAGTCTTGCAATAATGATATTGAATCTGCTGATTCAGAATTCTTCGACAATGTTTCTTCAAATAGTATAAGTTTGAATTGTCCGTACTTAGACATGTTAGAGAAGAAGTTTTTAAACAAATGAAGCGTTTGAAATGGTAAATCCCACGGTGAAGGTATAATTCTTAACGGATTCTTAAACTTCAGCACAAGTTCTTTGTTAGATACAATTGTTAAATTATTTAAGATTATTCTAGGAAGTAGAATTTGCCATCAGAATAGACGATAGGGTTGATTCGACCACTTTACGAGAGAAGGGGTGATCCTAGCTAATTACAGAGGCATAACTCCACTTAGTTCTTTAGTAAAAGTATTCACTGCAGTTTTGAATGATCGTTTATCTAAAATTCAGGAAAAAAAATCAGGTTCATTCAATTGTAATATTGGTGTACGTTAGGGGGGAAATTTGTCTCCAATTCTGTTTGCTCTTTTCCTCAACGATTCTGAAGAATTCATGAGCCAGAGGTTTCAAGGAATCGATATTTTTCCTCTTATAATCGGAATTAGTCATTTATGGGATACTTGAGAGAACACTAGTTTCAAGTGGATCAAAGGTGCGGTAGAAAATATCTGCATGACATTCACTCACATAATTTATTGTTTGGAATATTTGAAAACTCACATTCCACTTACCGAATATTTTTTTAAAACATCTCCACTTCGAGAAGTACTTAATTGAATTTCCTAGACGTGAACTAATTATTCTTATGTAGATTTAGATGTGGTAATCATAAAGCTAATCGTCTTCGACAGGTATTCAATTATTCCACGGAATATGAGGGTATGAATTTGAATTTATTATTATTGAATTTGAATTTGAATTTATTAACAAACTTCATTCACATGACGTGAATACTTTGTTTTAAAATATATACAATGATAAAATAAACAAAAACATTCATAACTGTATGTCGTATAAATCAGTAATACATCAATACATAGATTTCCAATTATTATAAAAATATACATCTATATACAAAGAGAAATGACATATTGAAATTTAACAAGGTGTAGCATAATACAATGTTCATCAGTTATCTAATTATCGAATACAAATCAGGAAGTAAATAAATGTATAACGTTAGAGATATGTCTTTGGTAATAGTGACTTTGGTGGATTTTAGATAGCTTGAATGGAATTTATGTATTCTTTGCAAAATTGAAGCTATGTGAGATGAATTTCAGTATTTATTTCAATGCCCCTATTTGGAAAAGAAAGGAAAGTACCCCTCAAGAAATATCATATCAAGAGACCGAGCTCATTAAAATGAATCAGGTATTTAAAACTACCAGCCGTAAAAGCCGTTTAAACCTTGTACAATTTTGTCATGCAATAATGATTTGTTTTCGTTAATATACGACGTGTATACGTGACGTCTTTCTGTAATCAGAATGCCCTTTTTCCCTCTGGCCCCTCTCTCTCTCTCTCCTTCTTTGTCGATTTATTTGTATTTAAGCTATACAAATATTGAATTCATTGAAATGAAAATTCAAACTCGTGGGATTATTTTTCATTGCGTCTCTTTTTTTTCTCTTACCTTCTTATTTGTATTATTATGTTTGCTACGATCCGATTTATCGGTGCCTTTTTTGCCTTTTCTTCTTCGTCGTCGTCTTCTTCGTCTTCTTTTTTTTTCTTCTTCCTCTTCTTCTTCCTCTTCCTCCTCTACTTCTTCATTATTATCTTCTCCTATCTATTTTTCTCCTCCTTTCTCCTCTTCTACGTCTTATTCTTTCTCTCTATTCTTCTTTGTAGATATTTCATTGTATACACTTTTGTAATAGTCTGTAAATATTTTATGGAAAAGAAGACTAAATTGTAAAGCTTTTGTGAAAATGGCTCCAATATCCAATAAGCAGATAAGGGTGATTTAAGGGTCAATAAATTCATTGTCATTATCATTGCGCGATCGTTAAAAAAAGGTAATAAATCAACGGGAAACTGCATGGTTTTAGGTGAACTTGGAAGATTGAAATTAGAGGAATATATTGAAAAATAGAACGATAAACTTCTGTTCAAAAATGCCTGGTATGATTTACGAGATTGGAAAGATACTGTCTGATCAAGGCATATATCAGACAAGTTGTTTAACAAAGATAAAGCAAACTCTTAATAGACTGCAGAAATTGGATAAAACAAGCTGTAGATCTAAGAATAAAGAATTCACAAAATTGCCAAATTGGTTTACGTTCATAAATGAAAACGCTTAATGTGTTAACTGTAGAATATTCAAAGAAAATCTTTGTCTAGGAAGTTACGTCATTAATATGAATAAAGAAAAGGACAATACTCACTTTCTGTAGATTTCGTTGTGGCAATCATCGCCTTCCTATTGTCTCAATAAGATATGAACACCGTCAAAGAAACATGAGGCTTTGTAAATTATTCAACCTTCAATCAATTGGTGATGAATTCAACTATTTATGCATTTGTCCTTCTTTTGCTAAAGAAAGAAAGTTTCATCTAAAAAAAATTTACAATGAAAGACCGAATAGACTCAAAATGAATCAGCTGTTTAATTTAAAAAACAAGGCACGTGTTCCAACCTCGTTACATTTTGCAATGCTTCGTTACTGAATAACCTATGCTCAAAATGCAATATTTTGAGTTTTTAATTGATTAGTGGCATAACAGCCAATGATATGCTGATGCCATTACTCTGTTAGACATAATATGTATATGCTAATTATAATTTTAAAAGCTGGGGTTTCTAAGCGTTAGGGCATTGATCCATTATTTCAACTGTAGGCCTAATTTTCTAAACTTTTAATTGTGGTATAATAGCCATCGATATGACTATGTCGTTACTTGCATTTTTCTTTTTTTCTATCATATTTTAGTTTTGATTATATTTTTAAGCTTCAGGGTATTCTATTTCAACCGCAATTATCAAATTATTTTAATGCTAAAATTTGATTTTTTTTTATTACTTTTAGTGATTAACTTCATTTTTGATGATTTTTACTTGTAATGATTTACAAATTATTTGTAAATATTATTGATGGTTTTGTGCATTTGTAGGACTTTTTTCTCCAATACCCACTCTTTGGGTGACATGGGAATAAATGTCATTGTCATTGAATGTGATGGGGAAAAATGGACCAACAAATGAAGTGGCAAAGACCTCTTCATTTTGCACGTACTCAATCTAATTCATTACGCGTTATGACCCTATGGGCTAAAAGAGGATCAGCGAAACAAAAAGCTCAATCACTGCGCGGGGTGATTGATGGGGAGCGGGACTCTTTATCACATAACCGACTTCTGACCAACCCTAAGATTCTTACTATGGGGAATATAAATGTTCATTGAGCGCAAATTGCCACCTAGGCCTATATAGAACATTTTGGGGATGAAATTTAATACGCGTACTCTATAAAGCATATTGGGTAAAATGCTTCATGAGGGTATGTGTCCAACAAACATTGAGCATTTCTCTCGGGCATTTTTATTCATCCAGTGTAATGAATATTTCCCATTATAAAGTAATTGCTGCTTTGACAATATGCTTCACGCATTGGATAAACTACTGTCACATATTGGTTGTAGACATAATTACCCTCGTGCTGGTAAAAATTTTACCCAATATGCTTTTTTTCTGAGTGTATATTGGTCTCACTGGCGTGCCGTGGTTGGGCACCAGCAAGAATTTTTAGTTACTTCGTGAGCGCGCGAAGTGCACTCAGTTGCCAGGTTAAAAAAAAAGTGGTTCCCGGCCGGATGGCCACAACTCGGTGCCCGGGCGAAATTGGCTAAAAACTCACCGCTCGGTCGCCGAGGAGTGAGTTTGGTTGTGACCTCAAGTTTACAAGGTCTTTTATAACAAGCCTGTGTAAACTGTTGGGAGCATGGGGTAACCCCCCCCCCCAAAAAAAAAAAATATGGAAATGTGACCTCTACACAAATCCTGGGTTAATGTGCATTTCATTTCGGACCCTTGCCTGTGTGCATGGTGTCCTTTTCCTTGTTTCGCACCGTACTGTCCCTCTGATGGTGAACATACTTACATTTGGGACGCTGTTCTATTTGTATTTCCATTTTATGTGCAGGCTTAGATATCTCTCATGGGATGATAGAATTCGCTAGGATTGAAAACTCAGGGCCCAATATACGATTCTTTAAAGAAGACGCGCAGACGTTTGGTTCTCATCTCAACAACTGGCGGGATAAGTTCAACAAAATCCTTAGCCTGTGTACTCTCCATTGGTGTTCTGACAAGGAGAATGTGTTGAAGAATGTCTACCAGTGTCTAAAACCAGGGGGTATATTTCTTCTTAACTTCGTTGCACATGGGGAGCTCTTTTCGGAATGGAGTTCCTACGGTGAGACATGGGACTCATGGATTCGAAAACATCCAAAATGGTGTCAATATCTACAGGTAGATATACATGTATAAATCATACAAATGTTTAGGAAATTATTTAATTGTGATCAAAATGAATGATTGCAATATTTTATATTCCGATAATTCGGCAACAGGGGCGTGTCGTTACCCTCCCCCCACCGTGATTCCCGTGGTCTGTGCCACTTCGAGGTAAACAAATTTGGCATCCTACCAGTGCATGTACTTAATCCAAAACACGCAAGGCCGACTACAGCTGGTAACATTTATGATGGCACTCGGCTCATAGGAGTTAAAATAAGAACATTGTCAAGAGCAAGCGAAGCAATCTCTTATTTGCATTTTTCTCCTTTTGCAATTTACTTCATCTCATATTCTAACTTCTTCTACTAGGAATATGCTTTTGTATCATTGCCTGAAAGACGAATACCTACAAATTAGGCATGGTACCTCAAAGTGAGATTTTAGGAATAAAAATCCCCCGGGGGCAGCTAAATATATTGCTGTACACATGCGTGACCGAAAAAATGCGTTTAAAGGAGTCTTTTTTTTTCAGTTTTGGACGCAGGCCGCGCGTGCACTCGTTAACTTAAGGGTATAAAAAACACCGATTTTCAAGAAAAAAGGATGAAAGGATGGTCAATGGTCAATCACGGGGTCAAACATATTTAGGGTATTTTTTACCGAAGCTTTTTTAAAGACTAGCCAAACGTGTTTTGGGTATGTTTTATCCCAAGGTTTTGGTATACAAGTTATCCCCAAGTCTTGGTATACAAACTGGTTAAAGGCAAACTAGCATTACATCATGTGAGATGAGGGAAAACAGAGGTCATATCCTGGCGACAACTTGTTTAGGGGCAAAATTTTTAGGGGGTTATTTCCACACAGAGAAAAAACTCGTTAAGGGGTGTTAGGAAATAATTTGGTCATGCATGTGTACAGCAATACATTTGACTGCCCCCCCCCCTCCCGCGATAAATGCGTAGCGTAAAGAAGAGTATGAATTTATGGCAGAAGGAATTTACAATAGTAGTGCTTTGTTTCAGCTAATCATTGTTGCGCGGTCGGTTTTTTTTTTGTCACGACATTTGTGTCAAGAATTGCGACTACGAGGTGTTTCCAACAAGAAGTACTGAGGGCTTTCTGGACCTTATGGGATCAGTAGGATTCACCATTAGACGTTCGGAGGTGAAGCATTCCCCTTGGGTTGAATGGAATGAAAGTGACGTCAAAAGTAAGTTCAGCAAAATATTTGACCCAGATTGGGGGGGGCGATCAAGTGATAATGTAGGAACCCGGATGCATTTTAGTTTGAAGCTAAATAATACTTTTATATAATATACAAATAATATATTCTTATCAATATTATTATCATCATTATTATTATTATTGTTGTCATCATCCTCATTATCACTATATTTTTATCATCACCATCAACACTATTGCTGTTTAATATATTCATTATTATTATTATTTTGATATTTTAGTAGTAGTAGTAGTATTGCTTCTTGTATAGTCATAATACTTGTTCGTTGTAGTTGTGACGATAATAAGTAGGAAAGGTAGATCAATATGATTCTTTGAATTGTTCTGCATTCAATTTTTTCACCGTACAGAACAAATACGCTGCTTATTTTATCCGATAAAGTACATCCCTGTGGAACACCAAGAAGAATTCATCGATGACGTGTACAAATGGGCGTGTGACGTCACTCCAAAAAGGTCTGGTAATGTTTATCAAGGTGCAACGGGGAGAATGGAACAAATTACCATAATGGCTACCAAAGAATGACATTCTTCAAGTTTTTTACCTGTACTGATTGCACAGAAACGTTGTTAGTGCTAGCAGAAGGCCTGTTACAACCGGTAATGTGACTTAGATGCCTTATGTCACAACAATGCATTACTAACACATTGAAATAAATGTTTTGACTTCACTATGCAATAGCTATGACTGGGCTTATACTGTTAGCGCTTTGTTCATGTTGTTAGGCTAACAAGGTGTCTGTGCGGCCAGCACTGATTCCCTGGGAGGGGGGGGGGGGGCACTCAACTTATTTTCGAATGGGGGCAATAGCGTACCTAGGATGTTCGACGGGGGGGGGCAAAATCCATAGGCGGCGGAAATTTTTGGTTAGCCACTCCTAAAATTTAGCTTGATAATCTGTTTTTGGGGCGCTTGTCCAATTTTTTACCTGTGTCCATCCAAAAATTTCAGGTGACCACCCCCTAAATTTTGGGGCTTCCGCCGCCAATGGCAAAATCGCCCCCCCCAAAAAAAAAAAAAAAAAGACAAGCAAAAAAAGGTCAAATAGATAAATAAATAAATGTTAAACATAACAATGAATTATTAATTTAAACTCGGAAATATACGACGAACTTGAAATTCGACCTATTTAGACCAGGAGCCCGTAACACAAAGCTTAGCAATGATCGTAAAACATTTTCTACGATTGATTGTATTGACAACAATGTACAATCAATCGTGAAAATTAAGCGTACGATCAATCGCTAACCGTTGTGTTACGGAACCCAACATATACTATGCGATCCGATGCGACATTATTTTGAATATGCATTTACTTCTACATGGAGACTCGAACTAGACTTAATTTCGAATTCACTAGTACCACCATTCTGAACTCTGAATTTTGAACTCTTTATCGCTAAGATTTAATTGGTTAGAATTGTTATCTAAATGCTATAGCAATTCATTTGAAATTCGGATCGCAGCGAATCGCATATAGTCCAGGATAGAAGAGGCATGACCTTGTTTTTTATATTTACAATATTTTTTCATGGTTTCTTGTCAATTCGAGGGTGCTGATTACGAATCTGAATGATGCCACTCGTGTAACCTTGAGCATTTTCCGCAAATTGGCAAAATCCAATATGGCCGCCAAAATATGCAAATTACCCATGACAATCATAAAATTGTCCGCACATTGGCTGTGAAATTCATGAAATTGTGTGGCAGGAGTGAAATACAATCTTAACAAATAATTTTGACAAAAAATGTTTTTCCTGATATTCAAAAATTTTAGGCCATTGTATACACTATCATGTCCATTATGAATAGGGAAAACTAATTTTTACAAAAATGAGCACTAAACTGCAAAAATGGCGATGAATGAACGAAGTAATATATGCAAATCACCATTACTAACGAGATACATCATTTGTAATGTCATATATGGGAAAATTGCAGTATTTTGATATCTAAAATAGCCGCCGCTGGCCCAAACAGTATTGCGTACAATGGCATTGGGGGCCAAAAATTTCTCAAGAGTGATCACTAAAATGCTTATAATGAAGATTAAACAGTTGGAATACTGACTATAAACATAATTATTAACGAAATATATTATCAATATGCCAAGTATGTGGTGAATGTTGTATTCTGATATTCAAAATGGCTGCCAAAGGCCCTCAAAGTATTTTACACAATGAGAAATGGGAGAAAAGAAATCACAAGAGTGAGCGCTAAAATGCATATATATGTGATAAATTAATTGGATACTGTCTAAACACGTATTTTCTAACGAAATATATTATTCAGGTTTCAAGTTTGTGTTAAATACTGTATTTCGACTTTCAAAATGGCCGCCATCGACATTAACCGTATATGTAAAATGCAAAGTGGGAAACCAATATTCACAGGAGTGAGCACCATAAATGCACGTAATAGTGATCTATGAGTAAAATATTATCTGAAAGCATCATTTCTATTAAGATATAACATTCATTCTGCCAGTTAGGTGATAAATACGGTTATTTTTAAGTCAAAATGGCCGCTACAGTCCCTTACGGTATTATACACAATATGAATGGGAACAAATCATTTGAACAGAATTTGACTGCTTAGTCAAATGGTGGAGTGGAATGTTGTTTGAAAACATGATTTGTAACAAAACATATCATATCTTATGTAATTTAGGTGATAAATACTGCATTTCAACATTCAAAATGGCTGTCATATGCTCTTTTTGTGAACATCATTTGTCTCCACCCAAATTGTATATTATACGATACGTGCCTATGGTAGCCATTTTCAATTTAAAAATGCAGCATTTATCACCTTAATTACACAACATTATGATATATCTAGTTAGAAACCATGGTTCTAGACAATAATTCACCTTTACATCACAATTCACAATTATATGCAATATTTATAGTCAAGCAAAGCCAAATTCTGTCAAAATTATATGTCCTATGGTACAATGTACACAATACTTTTACGACGTATGGCAGCCATTTTGGATTTCAAAGTACAGCATTTATTACCTCCACCATGTCCACGACCAATATGTGATGTATTTAGTTAGAAATAATGTTTAAGACAATATCTTTACCCGTACATCACAGTTGTATGCATTTTATGATTCTCACTCTTGTGAAAATTAGTTTCCCTGTTCGCATGTTACATAATTTAGTTAGGGCTTGTAGAGGTTATTTTTAATGTAAAAATACAGTATTTATCACCTATATGAAAGAAGAAATGCGATGATTAAAAAAAATGTTTTCAAACAACGTTTTACTCATACAACAAGATTATATTACAAGTACATGCATTTTATGTTTCTTACTCGTGTGAAAATTAGTTTCTCTATTCGCATTGTACATGATGAATATAGGGGCTATGGCGGCCATTTTGAATTTCAAAATACAGCATTTACCACATAAATGGCATATTTACAATTATGTTTTTTTGTCAGTAATCCACTCGTTTATCTTAATAATATGCATTTTAATGCTCAATCTTCTCATTTTTTGGGCCCCGGCCATTGCCATTGTGGGCATTGTACGCAATACTGTTTGGGCCAGTGGCGGCTATTTTAGATATCGAAATACAGCAATGTTCCCATATTTGACATAATAAATAATATATCCCATTAGTAATGATGATTTGCATATATTACTTCGTTCATACATCGCGATTTTTGCAGTTTAGTGCTCATTTTTGTGAAAATTAGTTTTCCCTATTCATATTGTACATGATAGTGTATACAATGGCCTATGGCGGCCATTTTGAATATCAGGAAGAGAAATATTTTGTCAAAAATTATTTGTTAAGATTGCATTTCAATCCTGCCACACAATTTCATGCATTTCACAGCCAATGTGCGGACAATCTTATGAGTTTCATGGGTAATTTGCATATTTTGGCGGCCATATTGGATTTTGCCAATTTGCGGAAAATGCTCAAGGTTACACGAGTGGCATCATTCAGATTCGTAATCAGCACCCTCGAATTGACAAGAAACCATGAAAAAATATTGTATATATAAAAAACAAGGTTTGGTCAATTTTCTATGGGGCCTATCCTGGACTAATAAGGTGGTTTCAAACCGCCTCGATCACAAGAATCCCCGTTAAATTACGAGAACTTTTTAAGGCTAAAAAATACCCGTTAACTATTCTGCATTCACACCGCCCCGAAACACATCGTTCGGGATAAGTTCCCAAAAATACGAGCATGCACATAGTATGGTCTGATAAGCAGGCAAGGCGCGAGATTCAAAATCACTAGCCCAGCAGCAACCCACAGCCCCCGCGCCCAACGACACGCTGGGCTAAAAGTTCCCGTAATTTGCTTTCACATCGCCAAAATACCTGCGACCTTGTAAAAATTCCCGCGAAAGTTCTCGTAATTTCGCCAAGTACCTACTAGGTGGTTTCAGACCGCCTCGTAGTTCGCCAGTTCCAGCTATTCTCTGATCGGGAAATTTACCCCGATCAGAAAATACCAGGTATTTTGGTAATGTGAAAGCAAACTACGCGTAATCTCCCCGAAAGAAAATACCCGCTAAATAGTAGGTACTTGGCGAAATTACGAGAACTTTCGTGGGGATTTTTCCAAGGTCGCAGGTATTTTGGCGATGTGAAAGCAAATTACGGGAACTTTTATCCCAGCGTGTCGTTGGGCGCGGCGGCGTGGGTGGCTGCTGGGCGAGAGATTTTGAATCTCCCGCCTTGCCTGCTTATCAGACTACACTGCGCATGCTCGTAACTTCGGGAACTTATCCCGAAGGATGTGTTTCGAGGCGGTGTGAATGCAGGAATAATATTAACGGGTATTTTTTAGCCTTAAAAAGTTCTCGTAATTTAACGGGGATTCTTGTGATCGAGGCGGTTTGAAACCGCCTACTATTTAGCGGGTATTTTCTTTCGGGGAGATTACGCGTAGTTTGCTTTCACATTACCAAAATACCTGATATTTTCTGATCGGGGTAAATTTCCCGATCAGAGAATACCTGGAACTGGCGAACTTCGAGGCGGTCTGAAACCACCTATAGTGTGTGCCGAGTTTAATACCTTGGTCACATATGCTGTACGGCGGCCGTAGATACATGAATTCGAGAGATTTCTGCGGCGGCCGTAGAAAATCTGCGGTGGCCGCAGGGTCGACGTACGGCGGATTCCTACTTTTTACAGGCCGTAGGGGTGGCCGTAGAATTTTAACTCGGAGTTATAACATTTTTTCTTTTCTACGCTCGCCGTAGAAATTAGACTAGCCGTAGGCATGGCGTAGAACGGTCTACGGCGGCCGTACGGTGAGCGTACGGTGGCCGTGCGGCTGCCCTCGTGTTTTTCTTCCCTCCTTTCCCCTTCTCCTATTGTGTTATCTGCTCGGAAGCCACCAGGCGCGTATTCAGAATTTTGCACCTCGTGGGCCCGCCCTATAATTTTGGCCCATATGCATGTGTACTTTTCGGAAAAAAATGGTGACCCCTGTTACACCCACAAATGTAATAATCGCCCACAAATGTAATAACGCCCACAAATGTAATAACACTTTACCCACAAATGTAATAACGCCCACAAATGTAATAACACTTTACCCACAAATGTAATAACGCCCACAAATGTAATAACACTCTACCCACAAATGTAATAATGCACTTTACCCACAAATGTAATGACTTTACCTACAAATGTAATAAATTTGAAGTGATTTTTGGCGAATTCGTTCTAAACTAAAATCCTATAGTAATGCGTTCATAAAGCACAAAAGTTCAAAGTCTTTTTTCCAGACCCGGTTAATGAAATATTACAGTAAAAGTCCAAGTCTTTTTCCATACCCGGTTTTTCAAAATTATAATATACGTCCAAAGTCTTTTTACCAGACCCGGTTGTTTCAAAATTGTAATATACGTCCAAAGTCTTTTTTCCAGACCCGGTTAATTCAAAAATTATAATGCAAGTCCAAAGTCTTTTTTTCAGACCCGGTCGTTTCAAAATTGTAATATACGTCCAAAGTCTTTTTTCCAGACCCGGTTAATTCAAAAATTATAATGCAAGTCCAAAGTCTTTTTTTCAGACCCGGTCGTTTCAAAAGTTATAATATACGTCGGTGAGGGGTAAAGACAACACTCTAAGCCCAAGCATTTAAAGGGGTTTAATTTTGAAGATTGGTCTCAGCTGTCATTTTTTCAATATTTCTTTATCTTTTAAATGACCGGGTCCAGACGAAAGACTAAGCATAATACTCGTGTTATTCCACAAGAATAAGAATATGAGTCTTTTGTTTTTAGGATTGTTTAAATCATTTTTAAATCACCGGGTCTGGAATGAAGACAACACTTTAAACGTGTGCTTTTCTACATACATGGTCTTAATTTGGAGGATTGTTGGTTCTTAGATTCGTTGTTGGGGGTTGAGTTTTATTGATTTTTTATTCCTGAAATAATTGTGTCTGGAGGAAAGTCGATCTTCGACAATCGGTCTTCATGTTGTTTCCACAGTAATTAGATTATTGGGTATTCGTTTTAGAATATTTGTAAAAGCTATTTTATTTTTCAATTAGTAACCAAGTCTGGAAAAAGGATGTCTGCTTTACCCACGCTTTATTACAATGTTTTGTAGGGATAGTAGTATTATTTAAAAAAAGACATATTTTTACTGGGTGAAACTTTGGAAATTTGGTCTTAGATTCGAAGATTTTCAGTTACTTTTTTAATAGCCGGGTCTGGAGGAAAGAGTACGTTTTAAAACTCGTGTTATTCCAGGAGAATAAGAATATAAGGTCTTATGTTAAAAGATTTTTTTTCGTAACTGTTTTAGGTCTGGAATAAAGACAACACTCTAAACCTCTTTTAAAACAGGTTCTTAGGTTGAAGGTTTGTTTGGTCTTAAACTTTGATTTTTTTTAATTCTTACTATTAGCGTTTTTTTAAGAAAAAAGTGGTCGGGCTGAAAGACTACGCTATATATCCAGCATTAATAAGATTATGGGGTCTTTATACTGTTTTTAAACTGTTTTTCATAATGTTTAGATAACAGGTAACCGGGTCTGGAGAAAAGACTACGCTTGATTCTCAATTTACTCTTAGTGCATATATTCACAATATACACCGTATAAGTTGAAACAACAACAAATACATTAATTCCACCAGTTTTAATCAACTGGGTCTGGAGAAAAGACTAAGCTCGATTCCCATTTTTTCCACAGGAAAATATCATTATCGTATCTTAGTTTGGACTTATATTATAAATTTTAAAATAACTGGGTCAGGAGAAATACTTTGGACTTATTAAAATTCTTGAAACAACCGGGTCTGGAAAAAAGACTTTGGATTTATATTATAATTTTTGCAACAACCGGGTCTGGAAAAAAAGACTTTGGACTTATATCACAATTTTTTTAACAACCGGGTCTGGAAAAAAAAGACTTTAGACTTTTATTATATTTTTTGAAACAACCGGGTCTGGAAGAAAGACTTTGGACTTTGATGTTTTATTAACCCGGTCTGAAAAAGACTGCACTTTTGTGCTATATGAACGCATTACTATAGGATTTTAGTTTAGAACGGATTCGCCAAAAATCCCTTCAAATTTATTACATTTGTGGGTAAAGTCATTATTACATTTGTGGGCGATCAAAAATTATTACATTTGTGGGTAAAGTGTTATTACATTTGTGGGCGTTATTACATTTGTGGGTAAAGTGTTATTACATTTGTGGGCGTTATTACATTTGTGGGCGTTATTACATTTGTGGGTGCAACAACCCCCTCCTCGTCAGGCAAACAGGTGCCTTAAATGCAAGTTGAATTATCTTATTTCATAATCACATGAAAAGGACAACTGCAGACAACTTTTTTAATTATGACTTAATAAAAAAGCAAACTATCCATGAATATGATATACTGTAATACCACTTAAAAAAAACAAATGTGACCAGGAAGCACAGATATTGCCCTTTCACTAGCGGCTAACTTGGGTAAAATATGATGTTATTATCATTATCATTATTATTATTACTATAATGGGGAGTTAAATGCTGATTTTTGTTGTTGTTTCCTGGGGTGTAGTTCTTACTTAAGACTAACGTGTTTATTAACATATTAACTTTATTCATACAAACAAGTTAACATGGTTAAGGGAGATTTATTTCATAAGTCCAAATAAATAATGCGAACGCGATTTTCGATAGCTTGTGTATAGACCTGAAAAAAGAATATTCTGAGAAGTTTTGTAAGCATGAGCAGGATGGGTATCTATCTATCTGTCAGGGCGAGCTGATGATTGTCTATATTCCAAAATGACCCAAAGTTTGGAAATTCTAAGCATTATTGGTAATCATGAGCAGGATGGGCACTTAAAAATTATTCGATTATATTCCGTTCCAAAACTAGACATTCTACGCAATTGAGGTAATCATACAGGATGTCATCTAACTAATCATTCGATGCGAGCGCGAAGCGCGAATCACCACAAAGGTCGAATTTGCCCCCCCCCCCTTCCTAGGTCGAACATTACTGATCGTATAATATTCAGATCAGTATCAAACATTAATTTGGCGACCCCCCTTCCTAAGTCGAACATCAATTTGGCACCCCAGCACTTTTATTACTCCTCCTCCTTTCCCCTTTTCTCTTCTCTCCTTTTCCCTTCTTCTTGTTTCCTTCTCTCTTTCTTTTCTCCCTTTTCTTTCCCTTTCTTTCCTCCCTCTTTATGGCGCCCCCTTTTCGCCTACCCGGGGGCCCGGGCCCCGAACCCCCTCCCTCCCGCCCAGAATACGCGCATGGGCATGGTGCGACACTTTGAAAACTTTCTGAAATGAAATGTCTAATGTAAAATATCATGATGGTATTTCTCACTGTATAGTCCCCCTGCGGCCGCCGTGAGGAGCCTTGCGGCCACCTTGCGTCTGCCGTAGTATTTGTCAAAAACCTACGGCCAGCGCAGGGTCGCCCTAGGGCGACCGTACGTCATGATTTCAAGGACATACGTCAGCCGCAGATTTCTTTTCTCCATAAATTAAAAAATACGCCGTGCGGCGACCGTAACATATGTGACCGCTAGAGTAAGTGGCCGTAGAAATTTTAGAATCTACGGCGGCCGTAGCAAATGTGACCATGGTATAACTCACAGGGTTATTACTAGAGATTGCAAGATCGTATGACCAATTCAATTCGCAGGCATCCAGAGGATTAGTGGAGCCCTATGCTTTCGTATTTAAAGTATGAATTATAATTAGATTCGAATTTATTCGATATAATCTTCTTAAATTATAATCAGAATGGAGAGAACAAGACCGTATCAATTTTTCACTCAGCACGCTCATTTATTTAAGAATAGCTTTGACATGTTTGAATTTATTTTTTTATTAATACCTTCGTCTGAAATGGAGGCATATATTTGATGTCGATTTCCTTGATTCGAATCTAGTCGGTCGATATACATTATGCTATTTTTGATATTACTAATATGCTGTTCTATGTTCTGTTAGCTCTGTGCCCGTCTTCATATGCAATTATGCAATAATTATTTAGAATAGTCCTCACATGCACTTCAGACAATGACAATATTTTGCTTTTTTAGTGGATCCCTCCATTTTCTCAGATCTTTGTAATGTGAATGATAGTTTGCTTTTATATGATATTGTTTTACTTATGGAAAAATATACATTGCACCTGCCCCAATTATTGTTTGTAAACGTTTCACTTGCGAATGTCTTTCATTTAAATAATTTTGATTGTCTTTTAAATTGTCAATTTTATAACTTATTTATTAATTTTACTTAGTTTAATTTTAGTCACACGTCTTTTTTTTGTAATTTCCTTTATTTCTATGATTTTGTTCGCCGTCGTTTAAACTGTCTTGATTTTAATCAAGGTTTTTAATTTTTGTTTTGATTCATTTAAGGTGATATCATTGATATGTCATGTAATTTTGATTGTGTACTATATTTTATTTTATATTAATTGCATGTCATTTATTTTGTAAATCTTTCTATGTCTACAGGGCTCTTTTGTAAAGCAGGACTTTTGGCTCTGAAAGGACTACCCTGTTTTTAGATAAAACTGACTGAATAAATTAATGAATGAATAAATAAATAAATGATTGCAAATATTAATAACCATTTTATTTATGTTGAAACTTAAATAAAGTAAATTTGAACATAAAAAACACTATTGTTTCTTTTGTTCTCCAATGTTCCGTCCTTTTTTCACTCGAGGCATAATCTATGATGGAATATCAATTAAGTTATTATGGAAATGAAAAATAAACCTGAACTTGAACGAGGTATTTGCTTTTCAATCTCACTCTTTCTTTCCCCCTTCCCCATTTCATTTTGTCTTGGGGTGTGAAGAATCGTACCACACGTAGTGGACTTGTGCCAACTATAGAAATGGCGTTTCACCTCCAAGCCACAGTGTTTTTCACTGGCCTCGTAGTTTATCGTTATCAAACGGATGTCAGATTTAACTTGTTTTTGTCATGTCTGCCCTAATGTGTGTGTGTGTGTGTGGGTGTGCGCGCTCGTGTATGTGTCAGTGTACGTGCGTGTGTGTGTGTGTGGCTTGTGTGCGTGTGATAATTGGTTTGAGCAATTGCTTGATGGAATTAATGTTTCAGTGATTTATCGATTGATTTTATTGATCAAAATGAGTGACTGGTTAATAATTTGATTATTAATGGAAAAAAATGATCCACCAAAATTTCAGAAGAAAAGTGATAAAAAAGGAAGGAGTAGGTGAGAGGATAGGAAGAAGGTTGTATGTGCGTGTGTGTGTGGGAGGGGGAGGACAGTGGGTTGCGTAATGTTAATTATGATTTGGAATATTTCAATTTAGCCAATTCCCATTCATCCTTAATCCCGTTCACATCTACCAGATCAATGATACAATAAGATGGGAGTGGAAGTGTGTGTGCGTGTGTGTGGGGGGTGGGCGGTGGTGTTTCGGGATTGATAAATAACAGAGAAAAAGGAATGGTATTCAAGGTATTCAAAATATCCTGTTGATCCAGCGATCATGAATATCTCACATCGACCTTATTTTGTATTAAAGCTACAAGTAACTTACCTGTCCAAAATTGGAAGGAAAAATTCTGCGCAGGCACATTTTCATACCTCTAACTTAAGTGAACACTGTTCATCGAAGCATGATTTTTTTTCCAATTTTTCGTATCATATGAAAGGTTGGTTCTTCAGCTTTCTATACATATCGACATTTCTTCATAAAATTACATATGCTCAATTTGGCAACCATTTCAAAAGTGTTACGTTTTTTTTAGACACATGGTATAGATGCAAAGAATTAATACTCTAAAATGAAATAAAAAGTTTTGACGAAACATTGACACACAGCAAAAACTGTGGTGTCAACCGGTGTTCATAGAGGACAACACTAGTTATTTTACACCGGTGTTAAATTGGTGGTGTTAGTTTTACACCTATAGTTGTCATTACAACACCTATGGTTGTTCATTTACACTCTTTGGTGTTATGTTCAATCTCTAGGGTGTTATTTTAACACCTCAGGGTGTGGTCCTCTATTAACACCAATTGGTGTCAGTTTTAACACCACAGTTTTTACAGTGCACCGGGTCGATATTACTAATATTAGTGTGTACTGTTAAGGATATCAGGTACTGTTTCAAAGGAAGAAACAATCTACTTTTAAAAATGGGTTAGTCTTGGGACGTTTCATGAAAGGACTTGTCGGACATTTCATCCGACAAGTCCTGTTTTATCCGACAGTTACAAAAGTAGTAGTGTATGTCTCTCAGCGAATTAAAATCAGGGAAAGTTGTCAGATCTGGCAAACTTGTCGGACAAAAGATGAACACTCTTTATTGTTTATGATTTCAAGGACATACGTCAGCCGCAGATTTCTTTTCTCCATAAATTAAAAAATACGCCGTGCGGCGACCGTAACATATGTGACCGCTAGAGTAAGTGGCCGTAGAAATTTTAGAATCTACGGCGGCCGTAGCAAATGTGACCATGGTATAACTCACAGGGTTATTACTAGAGATTGCAAGATCGTATGACCAATTCAATTCGCAGGCATCCAGAGGATTAGTGGAGCCCTATGCTTTCGTATTTAAAGTATGAATTATAATTAGATTCGAATTTATTCGATATAATCTTCTTAAATTATAATCAGAATGGAGAGAACAAGACCGTATCAATTTTTCACTCAGCACGCTCATTTATTTAAGAATAGCTTTGACATGTTTGAATTTATTTTTTTATTAATACCTTCGTCTGAAATGGAGGCATATATTTGATGTCGATTTCCTTGATTCGAATCTAGTCGGTCGATATACATTATGCTATTTTTGATATTACTAATATGCTGTTCTATGTTCTGTTAGCTCTGTGCCCGTCTTCATATGCAATTATGCAATAATTATTTAGAATAGTCCTCACATGCACTTCAGACAATGACAATATTTTGCTTTTTTAGTGGATCCCTCCATTTTCTCAGATCTTTGTAATGTGAATGATAGTTTGCTTTTATATGATATTGTTTTACTTATGGAAAAATATACATTGCACCTGCCCCAATTATTGTTTGTAAACGTTTCACTTGCGAATGTCTTTCATTTAAATAATTTTGATTGTCTTTTAAATTGTCAATTTTATAACTTATTTATTAATTTTACTTTGTTTAATTTTAGTCACACGTCTTTTTTTTGTAATTTCCTTTATTTCTATGATTTTGTTCGCCGTCGTTTAAACTGTCTTGATTTTAATCAAGGTTTTTAATTTTTGTTTTGATTCATTTAAGGTGATATCATTGATATGTCATGTAATTTTGATTGTGTACTATATTTTATTTTATATTAATTGCATGTCATTTATTTTGTAAATCTTTCTATGTCTACAGGGCTCTTTTGTAAAGCAGGACTTTTGGCTCTGAAAGGACTACCTGTTTTTAGATAAAACTGACTGAATAAATTAATGAATGAATAAATGAATAAATGATTGCAAATATTAATAACCATTTTATTTATGTTGAAACTTAAATAAAGTAAATTTGAACATAAAAAACACTATTGTTTCTTTTGTTCTCCAATGTTCCGTCCTTTTTTCACTCGAGGCATAATCTATGATGGAATATCAATTAAGTTATTATGGAAATGAAAAATAAACCTGAACTTGAACGAGGTATTTGCTTTTCAATCTCACTCTTTCTTTCCCCCTTCCCCATTTCATTTTGTCTTGGGGTGTGAAGAATCGTACCACACGTAGTGGACTTGTGCCAACTATAGAAATGGCGTTTCACCTCCAAGCCACAGTGTTTTTCACTGGCCTCGTAGTTTATCGTTATCAAACGGATGTCAGATTTAACTTGTTTTTGTCATGTCTGCCCTAATGTGTGTGTGTGTGTGTGGGTGTGCGCGCTCGTGTATGTGTCAGTGTACGTGCGTGTGTGTGTGTGTGGCTTGTGTGCGTGTGATAATTGGTTTGAGCAATTGCTTGATGGAATTAATGTTTCAGTGATTTATCGATTGATTTTATTGATCAAAATGAGTGACTGGTTAATAATTTGATTATTAATGGAAAAAAATGATCCACCAAAATTTCAGAAGAAAAGTGATAAAAAAGGAAGGAGTAGGTGAGAGGATAGGAAGAAGGTTGTATGTGCGTGTGTGTGTGGGAGGGGGAGGACAGTGGGTTGCGTAATGTTAATTATGATTTGGAATATTTCAATTTAGCCAATTCCCATTCATCCTTAATCCCGTTCACATCTACCAGATCAATGATACAATAAGATGGGAGTGGAAGTGTGTGTGCGTGTGTGTGGGGGGGGGTGGGCGGTGGTGTTTCGGGATTGATAAATAACAGAGAAAAAGGAATGGTATTCAAGGTATTCAAAATATCCTGTTGATCCAGCGATCATGAATATCTCACATCGACCTTATTTTGTATTAAAGCTACAAGTAACTTACCTGTCCAAAATTGGAAGGAAAAATTCTGCGCAGGCACATTTTCATACCTCTAACTTAAGTGAACACTGTTCATCGAAGCATGATTTTTTTTCCAATTTTTCGTATCATATGAAAGGTTGGTTCTTCAGCTTTCTATACATATCGACATTTCTTCATAAAATTACATATGCTCAATTTGGCAACCATTTCAAAAGTGTTACGTTTTTTTTAGACACATGGTATAGATGCAAAGAATTAATACTCTAAAATGAAATAAAAAGTTTTGACGAAACATTGACACACAGCAAAAACTGTGGTGTCAACCGGTGTTCATAGAGGACAACACTAGTTATTTTACACCGGTGTTAAATTGGTGGTGTTAGTTTTACACCTATAGTTGTCATTACAACACCTATGGTTGTTCATTTACACTCTTTGGTGTTATGTTCAATCTCTAGGGTGTTATTTTAACACCTCAGGGTGTGGTCCTCTATTAACACCAATTGGTGTCAGTTTTAACACCACAGTTTTTACAGTGCACCGGGTCGATATTACTAATATTAGTGTGTACTGTTAAGGATATCAGGTACTGTTTCAAAGGAAGAAACAATCTACTTTTAAAAATGGGTTAGTCTTGGGACGTTTCATGAAAGGACTTGTCGGACATTTCATCCGACAAGTCCTGTTTTATCCGACAGTTACAAAAGTAGTAGTGTATGTCTCTCAGCGAATTAAAATCAGGGAAAGTTGTCAGATCTGGCAAACTTGTCGGACAAAAGATGAACACTCTTTATTGTTAGGTTTGTGTTTTAATAAGTAATGTTTCTAAACATATATTGTCATTTTATACCGATTTCATTTTTGTATATTTGTAAACCCCGACTAGTGACGATAGCTTCATAACAGAAACTAGTTTTTCTTTTAGTCATCCTCAGGCACTAGTCGGTGGTAATTTCTTCTTCTTGTACTTATTCTTGATGTCTTTTGCCAGGAAATAAAATAAATAAATATTTTTAAACAGGTGTGGCAATTAACATCCCCTAATTTTGTCTCATGTCTGCACTGCATTTATACTCTCACTACTGTACCAATGCTTTTTTTTTTACTTTTAATATGAATTTCTGTTTAAATTTACCAAGTGCTTCAAAATCCCTATACCGAAGTACTGTTTGCATTTTTCATGTCACACGCCTCAAACATATTTGCGCGTCCCCACAAAAATGTCACTCGGATATACAGCTGAATTTATTCCCAAAATTGAATATTATTCTCAATTAAATGTGTGGAACTTGGAAGCTCATTTCATGTTCTTACTTCTATAAGTATTTCATTGGTCTCGCTTTAGTGGTTTGAATACACAATCTATTATGTAACAGAAGTACTTTTCAGTCAATTTCAAGTTTGCATGCTGCACTGCTGTATGTTCTGCTCTGTCTAGCCTATCAACCCCTTTTGATCATTCTGACCAGGGACTCGGCAATCTCTAAGATTGATAATGAGAAATGCACATTGATAGAGACAACAGGTCATGACCGTTTCATGCCTAATTCCAGCAACTGAATTTCGTTTTCATTGCTATTTTTTCTTATTAAGTTACTGAGGTCAAGATCATTTACTCTAAACGTACTTGTTTGAATGAAAAAAATAATTTCCACTGGTAATGATTGTACTATCATGACTATCGCAAAGTGTGATACACTTGTAGTTTGCCTTCATAGTACAGCTTATAGTACTCATCCATCATTCAAATTTTCTTTCATGTTTGTTTGCTGATTCCCCTTTTATTAATCATCAAATAAATTCAGTCTGGGTGTTTCTTGCCCTTCTGAACATGCTCAAGTTTATTATTTGATGAGCCTGGATAGATCAGGGCAGTGTCCCTGCTCAGATCCTGGATGTAACAATGGGGGGGGGGGGGCTTATGCCGAAAGGGTGGGTGATGTCGCGTTAGGGTTCGTCAACGCGAACGCGAAGATTCGTCCAAAGCCCCCCCCCCCCTGGTTTGGCCGAAAGGGTGCGTCGGGAGCGCCACGTCGCGTCGCGTTCACTGGAACGCGCCCTTTCGTCCAAAGCCCCCCCCCCCCCGGTTTAGACGAAAGGGTGTGTTTAATAATAAATAAATAAATAAAAATACAAATATTTATAAGAAAGCTGAATATAAGGTATTTTGTCAAACATTGCCAATTTGCACGTAAAATAGTGGATTTTCAATCGTTTAAAGCATTGACAATTTGAGGAAAAGAAAGAAAAGTTTAACTAATAATAATAATGATAATAACAATAATAATAATAATAATTATGATAATAAAATCAGATACCCACCCTTGCAATAAGCCACTTGGCGCCAATTTTTCACTCCAAATTCATTTCCATAAATTCACTCTTTGGGGTGAAAATTATTATTATTATTATTGTTATTATTATTATAAGTATTATTATTATAAGTATTATTATTATTAATGTTATTATTATTATTAGTTTTATTATTATAAGTATTATTATCATTATCATTTTACAAACAACACGCACATATTATTATTATTATTTTTATTTTTATACACACAACATGCACACATACACAACAGATACATCTCACAAAACATAATGAGGCAGGGTCTCAAGTGTAAAATATAGTAAGGTAGGGTCTGAAGAGTTAAACGTTGTGAATGCTGACCCGACATCAATTTTGGCCTTGCCCTTCCAGGACACATCTGCCGTAATTTTTATAATTTGGGGGACACCAAATATCTCCAGGTATACGAATGTTTTCCTTTGTAATAAATACACACCTGCAAAGTACAAAATTGAAGGTAAGTTGCTTTTTGTATTTGAAAGAACCTTGAAATCATTCATAATTTTTACATGTATCAATATTACACCATAAAACATTTCCACCGAAAAATCCTCATGCAGCATGCCGTCATTGTTTTTTTTTTACCTTAAAAAGAATGTTTGTGCCATATAATGATTTATGTTCCTATGCAAATTTCACATATCACTCGTCTTTTTTGTTTGTTGTTATTACAAATGATGAAAAAGCAAAATTTTGAAATATGCATTGCCAGAACTCCTTTTACAACCCCCCCCCCAATAAAAAAATTAAAAAAATTAAAAAGTGCCCGTCTATCATATCAGATCAGGGAGAATCAAAATACATCATTTTTCATTTATGAAATTAATAGTGCCGTAGTGCCCCCATGAATGTGACCAGAATAATAGCAAGACTATTAAAAGTTACTATGGCACAGATTAGAATGGCAAAATTTGAAGCATGAATCAACAGAACTTCAGAAAAAAAAACATTTGAATACATGAGGTAAATAAAACAGGTCTGTTTTCCCGTGGTTTTAAGGGACCTATTTAATGCAAATGCATGTTGACTTGTGTTGATTTGTAATACTTTTATCATCACTTATGTGGCCAAAAGAATATCTAAATTTGTATCGTATATTTTATAATAATTTTTATATTTTTCTTTAGCACGCTTAGAAACGCCCACAAAAAATCCTCCAGACCAAGACTCTGTCCGTGACCTCATCTGTCAATCACTGCTTATTTACGAAATGCAATTGACAAAAGACACTGGAATGCACCTCCCCCTAGACTGAGGATAACTTGCATGTTTCCATACAATGGCCAATTTGTGCCTTTGTTGTCCTTAGCATAGCAAATGTCATTGAAATTGAAAATATTTTGGTCGGTATTATATACAAACATGCAGCTCTATTGTAGGAAGATGCCCATCTTTGGGGAAGGTGCATTCCAGTATCTTTTGTCAATTGCATTTTTAATTAAGCAGTGATTGAAAGATGAGGTCACGGACAGAATCTTGGTTTTGGAGGATTTTTTGTGGGCGTTTCTAAGCCTGCTAAATAAAAACAAAAATTATCATAAAATATACGATACAAATTTAGATATTCTTTTGGCCACATAAGTGATGATAAAAGTATTACAAATCAACACAAGTCAACATGCATTTGCATTAAATAGGTCCTTTAAAACCACGGGAAAACAGACCTGTTTTATTTACCTCATGTATTCAAAAAAAAAATTTCCGAAGTTCTGTTGATTCATGCTTCAAATTTTGCCATTCTAATCTGTGCCATAGTAACTTTTAATAGACTTGCTATCATTCTGGTCACATTCATGGGGGCAATGCGGCACTATTAATTTCATAAATGAAATATGATGTATTTTGATTCTCCCTGATCTGATATGATAGACGGGCACTTTTTAATTTTTTTTTTATTGGGGGGGGGGTTGTAAAAGGAGTTCTGGCAATGCATATTTCAAAATTTTGCTTTTTCATCATTTGTAATAACAACAAACAAAAAAGACGAGTGATATGTGAAATTTGCATAGGAACATAAATCATCATATGGCACAAACATTCTTTTTAATATAAAAAAAAAAAACAATGACGGCATGCTGCATGAGGATTTTTCGGTGGAAATGTTTTATGGTGTAATATTGATACATGTAAAAATTATGACTGATTTCAAGGTTCTTTCAAATAAAAAAAAAGTAACTTACCTTCAATTTTGTACTTTGCAGGTGTGTATTTATTACAAAGGAAAACATTCGTATACCTGGAGATATTTGGTGTCCTCCAAATTATAAAACTTACGGCAGATGTGTCCTGGAAGGGCAAGGCCAAAATTGATGTCGGGTCAGCATTCACAACGTTTAACTCTTCAGACCCTACCTTACTATATTTTACACTTGAGACCCTGCCTCATTATGTTTTGTGAGATGTATCTGTTGTGTATGTGTGCGTTTTGTGTGTATAATAATAATAATAATATGTGCGTGTTGTTTGTGTAATAATAATAATAATAATACTTATAATAATAAAAATAATAATAATAACATTAATAATAATAATACTTATAATAATAATAATAATAATAATAATTTTCACCCCAAAGAGTGAATTTATGGAAATGATTTTGGAGTGAAAAATTGGCGCCAAGTGGCTTATTGCAAGGGTGGGTATCTGATTTTATTATCATAATTATTATTATTATTATAATTATTATCATCATTATCATTATTAGTAAAGCTTTTCTTTCTTTTCCTCAAATTGTCAATGCTTTAAATGATTGAAAATCCACTATTTTACGTGCAAATTGGCAATGTTTGACAAAATACATTATATTCAGCTTTCTTATAAATATTTGTATTTTTATTTATTTATTTATTATTAAACACACCCTTTCGTCCAAACCGGGGGGGGGGGGCCTTTGGACGAAAGGGCGCGTTCCAGTGAACGCGACGCGACGTGGCGCTCCCGACGCACCCTTTCGGCCAAACCGGGGGGGGGGCTTTGGACGAATCTTCGCGTTCGCGTTGACGCACCCTAACGCGACATCACCCACCCTTTCGGCATAAGCCCAATGGGGGTTAGCGTGCTAAGGACAATGCAGAAATACAGCATTGCTGCAAACTTGGAATGGGATGAAACGAACCACTGTTATGTATACAGAGTATTATTCAAAACCGCTGGGGCGAGACCAATAAAATTTTCATGGATCTTAGAATATGAAATAACCTTTCTAATCCTGCACTTTAAATTGAGAATACTATCACAAGTCATGTTGATATTAATTCAGTCCTAGTATGTTAGAGGGTTTTTTTTTTCTTGGACGCGCCGTATATTTTTTTTCTATTTTCTTCAACACTTTATGCAAAGTGAAAATGACATATTTGCAATTTTTCGTTAGCGTCTGGCGAAACTGCTCTTCCTATTCACAATTTTTCGACAAATACCTCCCAGCTTTTATTATGATTGAACTTGCATTTTTGATGTATTTGTTGTGTGCTGGGATTAATTCTGCGTTGCGTTGCGAAGCTCCCCAATTCAACAGAAATCACGCTGTAACATTGACGTCGTGTCAGTGTTACATCAGATTCACCCATTTTCTAAAGTAGAATTTTCAAAATATCTAATCAATTATTTGAAATATTATTGTTCATCTTTTAAAGCAGCATGTGCTCTTAGTGAAATGAAAATTAATAAGTTAAGTGTCAATAAACAGAGATAAAAATATAGATAATTTTTTTTCGGGAAGGTGAGTGTCCGTCTTCACTCCTGAAGACAATTTTGTCTCAGTCTTTCCACGATTAAATCACAATACATAAACATCATTTACAAAAGCCATTGTAACAAAGAGTTAAAAGATCTAGTTTAAGCATAAAACATGATTTAAGCAACAAAAAAATCAATACATTATTAGCACACGAGTCATGGGTTTTATTATTGTTTTAGCTTAAAGTCTCATTTAGGCTGGTAAAACAGTTAAACAGGGGCGAAGAAACGTTTTTGAAAGGGGGGCGCTGAACCAAAAGTGGGGGAAGGGCCTGATCATGCAAAATATTACAATGAGATGGTAATTTTTACGTTTTGGTGAAAGGTTTTGGAAAAAAGTGGGGCCGAAGCCCATCCAGCCCCCCCCCCCTGGCTCCCACAGCCCCTAAATAGAAAATGATCGTATGTAAATATTTATACATGTAGGTGAATCTTTCAAGGTTAATTATGGCATATTGACGAAAGTAATCAAGGGAACAGAACTTTTGATTTTGTACTCTGTGGAATCTACAGTTTAGGTCCTGGCCTCCGGCGCGAAATATCGAGTGCCGATTGGTCAACGACTGATATTGTTTATTTACCAATATTGTGATATTAAACATGAAAATCACGTATTTTATTTCCAGATTTCATCCCATCGTCGTTTGACCCTTAACATTAAACATGGCTTCCAAGATGATGCTGTTAAAGGAAACCAAAACCCAAAAGAGAAGCAATTTTATTGGAAAGAGTAAAATGAGAGGAGCAATTTAAAACAAGTTATATCAAAATCGGTTGTAAAATAAGCAAGTTATGGATGTTTAAAACGTTTTGTACTTTCTATAGGATCATCAAATTGGCAAACATGCTTAAAAAATGGCTGATTTTGTGGACAACCCTCCATTTGTTTTGTACACAATTTTTCAGATTTTCCCCTCTATTTTATGTATTTCACATCATTTCCTCCTAACCTTGATATATGTGAATTAAATTTTCCCATGAGATATTTTATGCTCAGAATGAGGCAATATGCAATTTATGGGGAAAATTTAAAAAATGGCATGAGTCGGCTGCAGGCATTAGACAGGTCCATATTTGAATTAAAGTTAATGCCCTAGTCTAGGCTAGACTGGCTAGTCATAGCCTAGTCATGAATATTCATATTGATGTCCACTACTGTGGTGGGAAAAATGATTTCGCTTCGGCCTATCGGGTAAAGGGTTAGATATAACAAATCGAAGTTCATTTTTTAATGAGACCCTTGAAATTTTAGCGATGGTCTGTGTCTTTATTGAAAGCATGATGTTTAGTACGCTCGGACATGTACGATTTGACGTTTTCTGCACACTATAGATTGACTCGAATGCTTTGATAAAAAAAATTATTGTCTGTCTTTCTGAATTGATATTTTCAACTAAACTCGAGCATTCCAAGCAAGCTAGGCAAGATGAATACCGACACAGTAGAACTAGCTCGGGAATATGATTTGATAAGTTCCGTTTATTTTCAGAATCGAGTACGAGATGAAGCTTTGAAATGGATCGATTTCGATGAAAACGACGACGTGCTCGATGTTGGATGTGGTCCCGGAAGGTTATGTAAAATGTTGTCTCCTCTCGTAAAGTCGGTTACTGGTGAGTTTGTTTGTTTGTTGTTGTTTTGGGGGTGGGGATAGAGTCTATTGGTCCATCTTACACTCGGACCCCTGTTCTCATTACCGTCCCAATACTATTTTACTGGAAACTAGTTTAACGTGGGCCCTTCTTCTTTGGGTATACTGCCCAACGCCCCACAGTGAGAGCCAACCAAGTCAACCGGGTAGGAAATTAGAGCCAAACGACACACACACACACACACACACACACTGAATTGAAGCAGGCCTTTTGGCTATACATGTGTATGTGGTGTGTTGCCGTATATATATATATATATATATATATATATCATTTCATTTCATTTATTTTTCCATTTCCAACAATCATTTACATTTACAATAGTTTTGTTACATACATCTTGATATAATTATAATCAATAAAACAAAGAAATTTATTATGTATAATAATCAAGATAACAGGTCGGAAACGGAGGAAGCTGCTAAAAAGCGAAGCTTGTATGATGCAGCCTCCTATAACATTTACGTATGAACAATGTTAACAAAACACAAATACAACAAGGTAGAAATTTGAACTTAAATCTATCTGAATGAATAGTTAAAAAGAAAAAAAAAGAAATAGAAAATGAGCAAAAAAGCAAGATCAGTGGTCTCTAGATTCTTGCCCCGACACTCACAGCGAATATACGGATCAACAGGAAAACGAAAAATATCATATTTCATAGTTCATAGTGCTGAGTATAAATGAAAAATATAATGTATGAGTGATGAAGAGTTAAATAAACTAACGAGTATCTTGGAGAAACTTTTTCAACTTAAATTTAAAAGAATTTAGGCTTGGGGAATCTTTGATAGTAATATTAAGAGTGCCCCAAAGTCGAGGGCCTTCGAAAGTGAAGATAGATTTGGCAAGAATTGTCCCGGGTAGAGGAAAATGAAATTCCTCGGACTGACGTGTAGGGTATTTATGAATAGTTTTGTTTTTGTTAAATGAAGAATAAAAAATTGATGGTAGCATATTATTATTTAATTGATACATAAATTGACCCAAGTTATATTGATATAATGTTTTTACTTTTAAGATTTTATTGTCAATAAACAATTGGTCTGTGTGGGATCTCCAGGACATATTAAAAATAACGCGCAATACCTTTTTCTGTAAAAGTAATATTCGTTCTAGATATGATGTATGTGTATTTCCCCAGACAATTATTATCCCGTAGTTTAGATAGGGTAAAATTATATATATATATATGTTTAGGCCAGAAGTTTACATGCACCCAGGAAATTCAAAGAAAATTTTCACTTGCCAAACATGATCAAATTAACTGTATCTTATAAAATATTTGTGCTATCATGACGAATTTGATATCAATCAAATTAGTTTGTCATGTCCCTTTATCATATTGCTTTGTCATCAGGAGCTGAAAAATATTTAGGTGTCATTTTTCCTCCAAAAAAATCTTCATATTTTATTATATTTATAAAAACTTGACAAAAACATTTCATATTTCATATATTTTTATATTACACTTTTTTGTTCAGTGGTGACATATCATGATAGAAAATGTAACATATATATTTGAGATTTAAATATTTCTATGAACACTGATAAACGATGTTTGAAAATACAATAACAAACAATATAATACATTTAGCACGAATATTATTTTTTTCATTCAAAGAAATTTCCAACTGAAATATACTTAAACAGCATCCCATTTATGTAAAAGAGCTTAATACGCTCTTTCATTTGATACCAAATTCGTCATGGTAGTATTTATTTTTATGAAGATATCGTAAATTTTACGATGTTTGGCAAGCGAACAAATTACACTGAATTTCATGGGTGTATGTAAGCTTTTGGCCTCAACTGAATATATATATATATATATATATATATATATATATATATATATATATATATATATATATATATATATATATATATACAGTATATATATAAAGTCTGCTTCGGCATATGGAATAAAATAATTAATAAAATGTTTAGTAAATGCCGTAGAAATAAAATTGTAGATTTGAAAAGGAAGGTAGCTCTAAAAAAATGAGAGGTAGAGTCACACTCTCTGTCAGTGCCCATGACAAAAAAAATAGATAATTCAAAATCCGTTTCTGAAACAGTCGTGAAAAAAAGACGTCTGCTCATTGGCAAACGGATTGTGAAACTCACCTTTCAAAGAAATCAATGCGCTGAAGATGGAGGAAGCCCACTGAAAAAAGACGCACCTAAAGACGCGTTGCCATGACAAGATGACAATACAATAGCCAATCTCCGGCTCCAAAACAGGAAAACAGTCTAGGTTTAGCAGTAAAAAGTACCTGAGTAAGATAGAAATAGTCTGTTTCGGCATATGGAGTAAAATGATAAAAAAATTGTGTATTTATATATTGTCAAAATGCCTGCCTGCATTCAGTTCATCATGGTTAATCGATTCGGATACACTCCGTTCATTACCATATAGTATGCAACATTAACGAAAATCTTTAAGAAATTGAAATTCATGGAATTTCTTAAAATCTCTGTACTTTTCGAGTTTATGAAGAGGTTCACTTGGTTTGAAAGAAATACATGTGAAATTAAAAAATGATCACTGAGGGCAATCTTGGCGACATCGGAAAGTAAATATTCTAATATTGTCGTAAAAATTAAGTCTATACATTTTGAGGATGTTAGAGTGATTCTTGTAGATTTCGTAACAATTTGTGTCAGAGCAATTAAATATTCGATGATATATTAATTGATTATAAGCAAGATAATCATTGACTTGATAATCATTGTTGACATGGTTGAAATCACCATTTTTGATGTGGTTATAGTTCCAGAGCATTGCATTTTTAGCAAATGTTGATCCAAGAGCCGTTCCGGAGACCCAAATTTTAAGACCAAGATTTAGCTCCAGAGCACCCTATTTCGACTTTGGTGAGGCACATGGGTGTCATAAAAGAGTAGCCCACCCCCCCCCCCCCTCCCCGGGGGTCCTTTCTTGTTGCCCTGAACGAGTCCAACCGGCCCCGTCGTAGAAACACCCTATTCGTTGAATGTAGTGAAAATCCGTCGAACGACCCTCACCTTGTGGTTTGAGTATTTGCTTTCTAAGCATGCTAAACGAGCTGATAAGATTAGTGGCGAATATTATTTGTTTTAAAGGGGAAGTTCACCCTGCCAAAAAGTTTATTGTAAAAATAGCAGAAAAAATAATAAAAATATTGCCGAAGGTTTGAGAAAAATTCATCAAATAATTAAAAAGTCATTAGAATTTCAATTATTTGATTTGTGACGTCATATGCGAGCAGCATTCCTACATTTATTTAGCGAATGGTAAAAAATCAATGAAATGTCATTTTCTCAGAAAATTGAAAATGGTTTTCACTGTAACTTTTGTATATCAATAGACAAATCATTTCACATCCAATCATGAAAAGAAAACAGAATTAAGTCATCAGGAACCATACAAAATTGGAAATTCATACATTTTATATCACATAACACATGGGGCAGCTGCTCGTTTATGACGTCACAAATCCAAAATTTTGAACTTTAATAACTTTCTTACTCTTTAACGGATTTTCCTCAAACCTTCACCAATATTTTTACTATTTTTCTGCGATTTTTTCAACAAAGTTTTCTTCAGGTTAAACAATACCTTTAAACGACTCCCACCTTCTTTGGGTATTTGCTTTCTCAACGAGGTAATAAGATTAGTGGCGAAGTTTATTTTTTGTTTGTTTTAAATAATTATCTTATTTCCCCCTCTTTCAAATAAATAAGTTTACAATCTTAATTCATATAAAGTAAGATTTTGTACATGAGTGTATACGAAACAAAGAAATGTATCAAATGGGATTACATATTTTCAGAATTATTACAAAAGAAATTTACTGCCCAATTTCTCTTCCATAACAATTTAGTGAAAGGAGAGGGAAAAAAATATATCAATCGACAAATTAAGAACAGACTTTGTAAAAGATGACTTATATTCTCTGAACAGAATAGAAATATCTCTTTTGCACATTATTGTACAAGAAAGAAAATTGATAAAAAGTTTACTTTAAAGGTAAATTAGAGGAAGTTGATTTTACCTAAAACGTCCATACACACTCACCTTACCCCCATACCCCTCCACCACCCCGTCACAAAACTCACTAATCCATCTACACACGTACATCCATAATATTAAAACAGTTATGCATTGATTTGTTCCCATTTTCTTAAGTGCACCCCAGATTCCCCTTTTTGAACGCTATTTGATATTCCGCATCTCTATATTCTTTGACCAAATGTTTTTTTTATTTTATTTATTTACCACTTGTGGGATGGAACACCCTATCAGCACATGCTGTTTTTCGTAGGGGTCCATAAAACAGTTGTGTCACTTTCTGTCCGGTTAACAATATTCCCTGTTTTCTTGAAATAAAAATAATATGCTTAACTAGAAATATAATACAATTTATCAAAGGACAGGTCCCCCCCCCCCCCACAAGAAGTTGATTTGAATAAAAAGAGAAAAATCCAACAAGCATAACACTGAGAATTTCATCAAATCGGATGTAAAATAAGAAAGTTATCACATTTTAAAGTTTCCACTTAATTTCACCAAATAGTTATACGCACATCCTGGCTGGTATGCAAATGAGGAGACTATGACGTCATCAACTTACTATTTCTTTTGTATTTTTTTATGTGAAATATGAAATATTCTACTTTTCTCCCTATTGGCAAGTGATATAACGATTAATTTCTCCCTGGAATTAGCATTGTTAAATACTATATGGTACAGTCAAGTTGGTCCTTCTTGTCTAATCTATAAAAAATGAAATAATAATAATTATAGTTCAAGTCATCTTTGACTTAATAATCCCGTGCGAAATATACCCCTAAGATTTTGACATATTGCTGTATTTGGACAAAGGTGAAGAAGTTAACCTTACATTGTTAGATTTTTTAGCTGCTTTCGACACCATAAGACATGACATTCTTTTAAATCGCTTAGAATACACTTTTGGAATCTCTGACCTTGAATTGAAGTGGTTCCAATCATATCTTCTTGACCGTAGTTACCGTGTGGTTAAAATGTCAAATTTTTTAGGTATGAATATAAAAATTTTCAGCTCGCGCTTCGAAGTATTTGATCAGTGAGATACATATCCGGTTAATGACACAGTCATTCTCTTTTCTCTGTTGGCTCAGCAAATCTGGCAATATAGTGCGCTTCTTTTCTTCATCTTTTGCTTGTCAAATTGTTTGGCGGACGATTTTACCCCCCCCCCCCCTTCCTGTGGAAAATCCTAGGTACGCTATTGATGTGTACAGTGCGGTTCCAAATATCGCGCGAAACATGTAACCATTGATAGCTCCATAATGATGTAACCCCACTGAAAGCGTTCAGTTCCCCTTTTCAAAACCACTTTAATGCTTGCAAAGCGATCTTAGAAAAACGGTTTTCCTGAACCGGTTCTGAATGAGATCATTATTTAACATTCATGATACTATATGGTTTTACGCAGGTTTAGACATTTCGCCTGGCATGATAGAATACGCAAAGATGGAAAACTCGGAACCCAATATACGATTCTTTCAAGAAGACGCGCAGACGTTTGGTCCTCTCCTTACGGACTGGTGGGAAAGGTTCAACAAAATCCTGAGTATGACAGCTCTTCATTGGTGCTTCGACAAGGAGAATGTACTGAGGAATGTCTTCCAGTGCCTTAAACCTGGTGGTTTATTCCTCCTTGACTTCGAGACGCACTGGCACATACATGGGGAAGGGAGTAGATACGGTGAAACCTGCGAAGTATGGCTTCAGAAGCATCACAGATGGGGAAAATATCTGGAGGTAAGGAGCTTACTTGGTTCGGCTTTGTTGTAGTGAGTAGTAGGATTTCATGAATGAACAGACATATCTCATCAATCCACAAAGCGAACGTAAGCAAGGGCAGGATGTTTTTGTATGTTGTATGAATGTTGGGCAATCACTTAAGTATATGAAAAAAAGGATATGTCACGACATAAAACATTGATAGTTCGACGAAGTGCGAGGAAATATATTTGGTGTGTATTCACTTGAAAACGGGAGGTTTTAGTACATATCTTGATAAACAGAAAATGCGAGCACCAGGAACGATGAAGACATATGGCCTGAGCAAATTATGTTTCATAAAGTTATGAAATGGTCGTATGTAACAACATAACATAGTAAGAATGTAACATTACAATGAACAATATTTTTTCTTTCCCACTTCATCTTTCTTTCTTTCTCCCTCTTTTTTTCCTTTTCCCCGTTTTTTTTTTTTTTTGGGGGGGGGGGCAGCCGATTGGGCGCACGTGCCCCCCGTAGTTACGCCACTGCCTACACCGCCCTCTTGCAACGAACCACAATATTTTTTTATTGTTAGAAAGCAGAAAAAAAAATATATATATACATATATCAACATAAATACATTTTAAAATGTAGGAGACCTTCATCTTAAGATTAGAGCAGTAGACCGAAATGTTAATATTGATAGCTTAGTACAATACATCTCTGTTTTGGTTGGTTTTAAAACATCGTACTTTTAAACCTACAGAACTGCGACAATTCAGTTTTTCCGGTGGAAAGTACTGACTCCTTTCTCAACCTGATGAGATCAGTAGGATTCTCTATTATAAAATCAGAGGTAAAGGAATCACCCTGGGTTCAATGGAAAGAACATGAAATTAAAAGTAAGTTCGACATCTAATCTATTCAATTGTGCGGGTATCTACTTATATAATATTGACTGGACTTGAGGGGAACATCAAATATATTGCCAGCAAAAGAATCATATTGTCATATTATAGTCTTTAGACGAGGGCAACATGGGTCTTTTAAGGGCAATATATTTTATGTTTCCCGAAAGAAGAGCCAGTCAATATTGTTATTATCATCCAAATCAGATATCTAGAAAAATCATGATAATGAGGATATTTCTTTTAGAAATAGTTATATTGTGTCATGTTAATATCGGTCTAGGCTCTGCACTTTACCATTATGACGTACTTGCAAGCGCTCGGATCCAGCGTTGTCTTTATTATGACGTATATTGTGTGCGCGGATCCTAATATGAAGCGTATCTCTTATACCCGGGCTTTATACGCATCCACAAATGCCCGGATGTGAGACCAGGGAAAATACAAAGGTATATTTTGCATTGTCTCTGCATGCAAAGTAAATACGCGCATTGAGACCGAGGAAAATACAAACAATATACCTACCCTTCCCGATATTCAGAAAAATGTAGGGCAATACGGTTTTGTAAATGACCAGCTCAGATGTCTGATACGGGTGATAATATTGTATATTGTATAACGCCTTCTTAGCTTGTACGCGAGGAAATGAGAGGCTAACATTCGTACCGGTGCACGCAAGACGTACCATCCAAAATGTACCGTTGCACGGCTTTGGGAGGTGACGTCACAATACGATTCAATTCATTGCGCTCAGTAAATGAAGGTTAAATACGCGCATAGCTTGCTGACTACATGCGCAGTGCTGCTCGAGGTCGTCATGTGCGCTTGTGGGATTTGCTTTTTGCTTTCAATTTTTTGCTCTCTTTTCATAGATACTGCAAGAAAAAACTCCCTTTTCCCCGATATTTTCGCTAAAGTCCGAGGCGTTGTACAACACAAATAGCGAATATTCTTATTCGTGCAATGGTGCGAGATTTCGCATACGGTGAAAGAAAGAAACACTCTATTCAACTCTGCTAACGCCTCGTTGAATAGAGCATCTTTCTTTCACCTCATGCGAAATTTCGTAGATTTCCCGTATAAATTACGCTTAATTTAGCGCGTATCGGGTGCGTGTATAAAACATGTCCAATGCTGATGCGCGCTTTTGTCACAGTGCGCCAAATTGACGCCTGTTACCATGGTTAGATACGCTATTTTATTCATGAGTCCACTGTTTTTATTCATGAGTCCACTCTTCAAACAGTGACAATGACAATGATTTATTTACCCATGTCACCCTAATTCGGGTATTGGGGATAATATCATATAGAACATAACATATTCAAAATCATTTCAATTATATTTACAAAGTATTTACAAATATATACAATCACATGTTACAGAGTAATGGAATAAATACTACATGAAATTACTTAGAGACGTAAAAGTAAAAGGAATGATGTGTCTCTAAATCAATTGTTGAGGGAAGGAGGAGAGACAAAATAGGAAAAGAAGGAAAAACAAAAGGGGAAGAGAGAGAGAAAAAAGAAAAGAACCAAAAGACAAATGATTGTAATAACAATAATTTTTAAAAGAAACAGTTCTAACAATGATAATAAATAAAGACGAATGAATGCGTGTTATAGAATTGAAAAAGTTGGAACTGCAATGCAAAGGCACCGATATGTGTATTTAACGTGGATATTTATATAATTATATTGGACTTTGGCATAAAAATTGATAAAAATTTTTTTTAAGAAATTAGAGAGAATTAAGATTTAATTTTTCCTTTACCTAATTATTGTTTATTTACATATATACATGAACGTGTTTTCAAATAGAAAATGTTAACATAAATATTTTATTTATTTATTTATTAAACTTATCCATTATAATGCTACAAAATTTTGATGAATCTATTAATGTTGACATTTTGGAAGAATTGAAAAGCTTAAACATTTTCAATGCATTTGGACGGCTTGTAGAGGAACCATCAATATATTTCTTTCTTGCTGTAAGAAATGCAGGGCACTCGAACAAATAATGAAATTCATCACCCAGCTTTGTTGTATTACATACATAGTGCATATTCTCTGTGATCGTTCAATATTTGCAAATCTACCAGATGTTATTGGCAGACGGTGGTTTCCACACCGGAATCTTGTTAAAGTAATTCTGTATTTGAAAGGCAATTTTAGAAGAGATAATTCACAACTGCAATTTTCTTTGAAAATGCGATAATTTAAGCACAGTGAATTAGAAAACATTTCAGCATGCCAATTTTGAGAGTATATATCGTCCAATCGTGTATTAATTGTTGCTTTGAACCACCAATTTATTGGCTGATTATCAAACCAAAGGTAAGATAAGCCTAATCCAATGTATTTTTTATTTTTACTAGCCACGGGTTTTGATATATATTCAGATCAAACATTATTTTCAGAATATCGTAAACAGTATGGGACAATTTTGATGTTTTGCTCACGATTATTTTAATAAGAATAAAATAGCGTATCTAACCATGGTAACAGGCGTCAGTTTGGCGCACTGTGACAAAAGCGCGCATCAGCATTGGACATGTTTTATACACGCACCCGTTACGCGCTAAATTAAGCAAATTTATACGGGAAATCTGCATAATAGTCAGGCAGCATAATTATGTCATGATTTACCGGCTACTTCGACAAATTGGCTAAGTCTGATTTTTCACTTTTATGTGATTGGTGACATCACAAGGAACAACTTTCAACTTGGTGACAAATTTCTAATGGTCATCTTGACCATGTGAGGGGTCAAAATGTGGTCAATAGGGGTCAATTTTTGGAATTGCCCCGATTGTGTCGAGTTATACATCAAATTGTTTGTCTGGTTATACTGAACAAAAAAGTGTACACAATCATATACTCTTGACCTCCCGTTAAAAAGTTATGACCGAAATAGCAAAAGGTCAATGAACTTTCGTTTCTGTAACAATGTAACATTGTATATGGCAAATTACACTGAAGGTGTTAAGAAAGCTATTTTCGGGTTTTTTTTTCCTTTTTTGTGCATGTTTGTACTTTTTTTATTTTCGATTTTAATAAGTTCACCTTCAGAGGTCCTTATCCAGAAGATATTAGGGTCAAGACAAGGTCAGGGAAAGGTCAAAAGGTCAACATGTAGCTAAAATACACTAAAAGCGACTAGAATCCTAGAAGTCTAATTTTTCGTGGGTTCTTTATTTTCAGAAGCCTGTATCTAAGACATTAAATATATTAAGGGGCTTATTTAGGAACAAATTAGATTAACAGAGATAGACGTCGAATGCATTTAGTGTGGTATCATGGTATTGCAGGAATACCTTGAAACAACTTGACAAACCCTAATGCCCTTAAAATCTTATCATCTTCATGATGTAATAAGCATAAGTGCAACCAGCTCTTTTCGAGTGTCTCTTTTTTTAAGGAATTTAATTTAAGTTCAATTCATTTTCAATTTACTAGTCTTTGATATGTAAAGAAACATTTCCTTCATTGCTTTGTCAGAATATTTCAATCAACAGAAATTATTGTATTGTAGTAGGGTATAAGTGGTACTATGTCTGAATAAATATCGATTGACCAGTGCCCCAGCTCCTAAGAAAGATGCATAACATTTCATTTGGATTAACTTAAGAATAAGATTATGAGGTTTGGATTGAGGATGATATGGTAAGTTGGGCTCCAATTGCTCCTTAATTAACTCGAATGTGTGACGGTTATATTATTTCTGACAAAGAGGCAACATCATGCAGGCATGCGTATTGTAGTCGTGTATGTCAATTATGCTGATGTGATATATTCTGACCATTTCGATCTCTGGAGTCAAGAGGGACTGCACATTTCTGGTGCTGTGCTGTTCTGAGCTAATCATCGGGCCGTTTGCATAATTGTAAAGAGAAATTTATAGATTTCGTGCATACTTTTGGTCAATTATTATGTATCTTTCAGTAAAGAAAAATGCAAGTTTTCACAATTTCTGGGGGCAGCTGCCACCCCCGCCTGCTGCGGCATGGTCATGGTTTACTTCAATGACATATGTGATTATTCTTTCTGGCAACATCCAGGTAGTTCACCAAGTAGGAAAAACACGACAAAAGAACAATCAGCATCTATGCATATCACTATCGTGAGAACAGGTATTAAGTTTAGATTCACGTTGTATGCTCTGGAAATAAACTTGATAAACACTTGATAAAATAGTAGGCCTAAAGCCGTGTTAATGACAGCACACTCAGAAATATTGTGCAGTCCTTTTTGGCTCCAGAAATCGAGTAATGGTCAGAATTTATCACATCAGCATAACGACTACAATGAGCATGCCTGCAAAATGTTGCATCTTTGTTAGAAATAATATAACCGTCACTCGTTCCAATTAATCAAGGAACAATAATTGGAGCCCAATTTATAACAATCATCCTCAATCCTGACCTCATTATCTTATTCGTAAGTTAAGTCAAATAAGATGTTAGGCATCTTTCTTTGGAGTTGGAAGCATTGATCAATCGATGTGTTTATTAGCATAGTACACTCTTAAAAAGGATTGGTCAAAATGACCAATCTCTTGGTTAATATGTGTCCGACCGATAAAATTGGTCAATATCAACCAAAATTTTGATCGATTTGAACCAATAATTCGGTTGCTTTTGACCAATTTTATCGGTCGGACACATATTAACCAACAGATTGGTCATTTGACGAATCCTTTTTTAGAGTGTATTACACATATACCCCAGGACATTACAATATTTTCTGTTGATCAAAATATTCTGTACAAAGCAAATGGATGAAATATTTCTTTACATATCAAAGACCAGTAAATTGGAAATGAAAAGAACTTGAATTGAATTCCTAAATCAAGAAACTCGGAAAGAGCTGGTTGCACTCATAACATCATGAAGATGATACGATTTTTATAGGTTTTGTCAAGTCGTTTCAAGGTATTCCTGCAATAAACCGTAATACCACACTAGACTATTCGACGTCTATCACTGTTTATCTATTTTGTTCGTAAATGAGCACATTTAACCCCTTTTTTGTCTAATTGATTCCGCGGAATTCTTCCGCACATTATCAGAGCATGATTGAGAAGGGTCATTGACCGGAGTCAGTGATTTCTATAAATCTACCTTTAATTCTGCAATGATCAATCGCACATGATAGGAAAGTAATGGTGGGTCGTGTGGAATGAGATAAAGCCTTAAAACACACACCTATGATTGCAACGTTTGGTTCCCCATAATAAGAATTACACACAAAAATGTTGAAACAATATGACTAAATTTGCCAAACTACCTGATTCCCCCCCCCCAAAAAAAAATGGTTAAATCATTTTCTTACAAGTACTTTTCTCAAAACAATCATGACAACTGTAACACATGTGTTACAGTTATCATGATTACCACCTGAAATATTGGCCAAACGGACAAAGCGGACGGCCAGGCACGGTGGCATATAGGAAAACCGATGCAATTTGGATCCATGGCCGTCTTATTAAAGGGATGGTCCAGCATGTCCAGACTGGAAATATTTATATCTCAATAAATAGAGCAAAATACACAAAGTAAAATGCTGAAAAATTGATTAAAATCGGATCACAAAATACAATTTTTTTATTTTTGAGATTTGCATTATTCCGTTGAAACAGTGCTAGGTATGTCTTTATGAATATTCATTAGGTGGGCTGATGATCTCATATCCCCACTTGTTCTTTTGTATTTTATTATATGAAATAAGGTTTATTAAAAAAAGATCTACCGAGAACTAAAACAACTGTATTAACAACTGATTAAGTGCATTAGTTATTATTGCCGCAACTCATTTCATCAGAATGGAGACACACCATTTACACATGTAAGAAGAAATGAAAAGTTTGTGATTTCATGTAATAATATTTAAGTAAAAGGAAAGTGGGGATGTGACATAATCAGCTCACCTAATGAATATTCATGACGATGTGCATATAACTGTTTTCACAAAATATCGATAAACTTTAAAATTCAATAACGTTATTTGCTATCCGATTTTGATGAAATTTTCAGCATTTTGCTTTGTGAATTTTACTTTATTTAGATAAAAATATTTCCAGCCCGGACCATCCCTTTAAATAGATTAAACTTTGCACCTTTAAAGATGCAGATCAAACGTCAAACTGGGTGCAATTTTAACCTTTTTTGGAAAGGTGCAACCGGCTTTGCACTTCTCTTGAAGGTGCAAATAAACATCTTCTATATGTAAAGTCGAATCTATTTTTAGTTTGGAACCAATAGAAATTTGGACTGAATTCTAATCGCAGAAGAATCATTCGCTGAATAGATTCTACCAGATATTGGATGCAAAGGGCCACACCCGTCAGCTGGCGCTGCTTCGTGTAGTCTTTCTGCTTCAGATCCTAAATTGGCCTACACTATACGGGCACTATACACACTCAAAATGTTGGGCAACATACTGTCCACTGTGTGGGGAAATGTATGTTCTTGGTAAAAAATATATATTCTGGGCAAATATTATCAAATTGAGCAGGTTTATTACCCAATTATTAGTTTTATTACCCAAATGGGACAGATGTTAGTTGCGTGGAAATTATGTTGCCCAGGGTTGGTTAAAAGTTGAGCATTTTTTGCCCAACTATTTTTAAGAGCGTACACCGGTATCAAGCTTGACAAAGTCCACGATAACTGGGTGATATAGCGTGCGCCTGTTACGAATTGATACAGAGGTTCAAGGTCTGAGCCTTGGTCATCTCTTTCGGATAGTGACCCTAAATTTCGGTCCCAGGCGAAAATAATCGTATATGATTGACTCACACACTCAAATACAAACACACGCACGCGCCACGATTCCATTGGCATCGACCCCCTGCCTTCGTGGATGCTATTATTTTGTAAAAACTGTCATCGCTCTTATCTCCATTTTCATGCAGGTCAATTAAGGTGCTTCTTTTACCGGATAAAGTACATCCCTGTGGAACACCAAAATGACTTCATCGATGACGTGTACAAATGGTTGTGTGACGTCACCCCAAAGAGGTCTGGTAATGTTTACCAAGGTGCAGCGGGGAGGATTGAACACATGACCATAATAGCTACCAAAGAATGAAATCCCCAAAGTTTTTATTAACTGATTCACGCGTACAGATCCCTCATTTCTGTTTATTTTTATTCCCATACAATTCCCCTATTCCTCCTTGTAGGCTTAGGTATATCTTGAATATGATTAATGTGTATGTATATATATGAATTATATGACATGTATTCCTTTTCAAGATTAAAAAACAACCATGTGGATGGAATTTGGCAAGCTGACGACTCTCTCTGTGTCAATCCCGCGCCTAGAAAAAAAAAACAGTCCGGGACGCCGTTTTCTCCCGTATTTCACAATTTTGAACACATTCATGATTCATTAACGTATTCTCATATGCGTAGGCCCCTAGTAAAAAATGAAAAGGGGAATTCAGGGTGCAAATTTCTGTAAATCTTTATATGCAGTATTTATGATTATTTTTCGTGAAACCTTTGCTATTTAGAAAGGTTCGTACTCAGCAGTAGTAATAACAATAGATGTTGAAATAATATCCACCAAATAATATAACATTTCAACCCCAATTCCTTTCATCTTCTTTCAATAATATTTAATTTTTCATTTTTTTTTCCTTGGGACTTTTTCGAGACCCCAAAAGCGCTTTATGTCCTACGAGCCAGCGATTCTGATTTTTTTTTAAGCCTTACCAAATACGATGGCGCCTTCAGGGTCATCAACTTCTGCTTCTAAGAAAAAAAAGTGAACAAGAAATCCGAATGCAGGGCTTACATGGCTTATGGCAAATTACAAAAAAAATCAACGTGAGACAAGCGTCGGGGGGGGGGGTGGCGGTGCACGTGCACCGCGGTGGGAGAATCGAAACTTTCTTTCCAAAATAAATGTGGAATACAGTCATTTAGCCATTCTTGTTTAGATTTGTTTGTTATGTATTAGCATCAATGTTTGTAATGCCATATTTATCATGTTTATTAAAACTGGCTGCATCGATGAGACAGATTTGTTTTTCGTTATTTTTGTGAAACCAAACAGAATCAAATTTTGCATCAAAATTAAACATTTTAACGTAGCCCTAGGCTTATTCCATATACATTACATTGTCTTGTGTATTCTTTTTCTCACAGGTCTGCTGACCTTTTAAAAAATAAATCAGCCTATTTTATATTAGTGTCCTAGGACCTCATGATCTGGAAGATTTTTTTAAACGCTTGGTATATATATAAAATAGTAGCTGCTCTTTTGCGTTTCACCCAATGTAATATTTTCAAACAAGCACATGAATATTTGAGTTAATGCATGGAATACCAGCATTTTTTGTCTAGATTTAACATGCAAAGATAAAAAAAACTTGAACACGAACATCTTTCTGACTTACGCTCATCAGATCGAAATTTCATGAGTGAGCAGAAAGCTTTAGATCGGCTACCTGCAGGAGCTCAAACATTCAAGGAATCTCTTCCGATACCGGGTACCCATTCACCCCATCTGGGTTGAGTGCAGCACAATATGGGTAAGTTTCTTGCTGAAGGAACACATGCAATGACTAGGAAACGAACCCACGTCCCTGAGATTGAAAGACGAGTGTCGTAACCACGAGACCAAGACGAGTCGTGGACTCGTGGTTCATGACCGGTTATGACTCTCGTCGCGGCGCCCCCACAAGCTAAACTCATAGGCCCGTATAGCAGGTTTAACTTAGACCACGGTCTAACTCTGTACTAAAATTATGGGAAGCCAAGAAATAAAAAATTTAGTTTATATTTTATATTTCTTATGTGTGATATTTTTTTCCCTTTTGCTTTCATAATGAAGAAAATACCTCAGTTATCATTCCCAGACAATTATGAACAATTTGGGTGTCATATGAGTTAATAAACTGAATGTTTACTGTTGGGGATTTATGCTCCAATTGGCTCTCCATACTTAAACCACAACTTTAAACCTGAGTTTAAGTTAAACCCGACTTCAGAATACGGGCCATAGACCCGTATAGCAGGTTTAACTTAAACTCAGGTTTAAAGTTGTGGTTTAAGTACGGAAATCCAAAAGAATCAAAATTTTATTAAGTTGAACGTTTCTTATGTTTACTGTGCTCTTTCCTGATTCATCGATGGTGAAGACAATATAATCTATGTATACTTCCTAGACAATTATGAATGATTTGAGAGCCAAATGAGCTGAAAGATGATATGTCTACCGAGTGATTTATGTAACAACTGGCTATCCATGCTTAAACCACAACTTTAAACCTACACTGTACAAACGGTGGTGTTAAAACCGACACCAGTTGGTGTTAATAGAGGACCACACCCTGAGGTGTTGAAACCACACCCTAGAGATTGAACATTACACTAAGGAATGTAAATGTAACAACCGAAGGTGTTGTAATAACACCTAGGTGTTAAACTAACACTGTCAATTTAACACCGGTGTAAAATAACTGGTGTGGTACTCTATGTACACCGGTTGACACCACAGTCTTTGCTGTGAAAGATTAAGTTTAACCCGACTTTAGAATACGGCCATGATGTTACATATGTAGGCCTATATTATATAACTTCGATGTGTCCCATATTCGACTGCCTAGGGAGCGTTTCATGAAAGGACTTGTCGGACGTTTTATCCGACAAGTCCCATTTTATCCGACAGTTACTATAGTAACAGTGCCTCTCAGCCAATCAGAATCAAGGAAAGATGTCAGATCTGACAACTTGTCAGACAAAAATGTTGATGAAACGCTCCCCACATTCTGGTCAACCTGCTGCGCCTGTTCAAAGGCTTAGATAGGCCTACAATGTTCAGTATTTTTTAATAAGACCTTTGGAATTTAGCGTTGGCAAGTGACCAGTAGGCCTATGTATATATTTAATGCTAACATGATGTAAAACTTTGCGCCATGGTTGGCTGTCTTCTTTTTTTACCCCAATACTATTTAACATGCAATTTTGAAAACACAGTTTTCATTTTGTTATTGATTTATGAACAAAATACAGACTCTTATGCAAAAAAAAAATGTAAATTGTTATGTATGGGGAACCAAACGTTTCAATTCCAATTTCACACGACCTACAATTTCTTTCCTGTTGGTGCGATTGATTATTGCAGAATTAAAGGGATGCTCCGGGCTGAAAATAATATGACATAAACATATGAAGAAAATCAGACAAACAAATCACTAAAAATTTGATCAGAATCAGACAAGGAATAACAAAGTTATGGCATTTTAAAGATTTGCATTATTCCGGTGACCCTGTTCTAGGCATGTCTTCATGAATATTCAATGAGCAAATTGATGATGTCACATTCCCACTTGTTCTTTTGTATTTTGTTTTATGAAATTAGGTTTATTCAATTGTTTCTACCGAGAACTGAAAAAACTTGATTGAGAACTTATTTAATGCATTAGATATTTATTGCTGCAGCTTATTTCATTATAAAGGAGACACATTAATCACATATATAAGAAAGTGTGAAACAATTATGATTTCATGTAATAACAGGAGGAAAGTGGGGATGTGACATCATTAGCCCACCAAATGAATATTCATAATGATGTGCAGATAACTATATTTTCACAAAATATTGATAAACTTTGATATTCAATAAGTTCGTTATTTGTTTTCGGATTTTGAAGAATTTTTCATATTTTTGCTCAGTGAATTTTAATCTATTTATTTAGATATAAAATATTTTCAGCCCGGAGCTTCCCTTTAAAGGAAGATCTAGAAATTACTGGCTCTGATCAATGACCCTATACTCGATCATGCTCTGATAATGTGGACCGCAGAAGAATTCCCTGAACCACCAGAAATATTTGCCGGTGGCAGTAAGCAGTGAACGAGAACGGCGTAGCAGTTGTCTGATCGTTCGAGTCAACGTCGTCGTATGCCCTTGTTCACTACAGACATGACAGATGCGAATACTTCAGGGGAGCGTTTCATGAAAGGACTTGTCGGACGTTTTATCCGACAAGTCCCATTTTATCCGACAGTTATCATAGGAACGGTGCCTCTCAGCCAATCAAAATCATGAAAAGATGTCAGATCTGACAACTTGTCGGATGAAAATATTGATGAAACCCTTCCCTGGAGTACCATCGCCTGGCGACCCGGTCGGGTGATGCGAGGGTGCAACCTATGCACACATGCCCTTTCAATTGCTTTGATTCCTTTTTACGCGAGTTAGGATATAATATCGATATGTATTTGGAGATCAGAAAGCAATTTAAAATATGATAAACATATAATGCGTCGTACAACCTACATTAACTGTGTGAAAAGTCACTGAAAACTGTGTTTTGAAAGGGAAAGGTTGATCTTTATGCTGAGCTTCAGCGGTTGAAATGACGTCACTCAGTCACGTCACCCGCACGTCGACTGTGATTTAGGAGAACCGCAAAATGAATGTGGCGAGGTTCTCGATTCTGATAGTGGACGTGTGTGAGGACCTGAGGCATATATATATATATATAGGCCTGAGGCATATATGGCAGGCCAAAAAGTTACGTCATCTAGTATCAGTCGTCTATGTCGACGTACGTTTCTAAAAGTGCTCGTACTGTACACATGCGTGACCAAAACACGGGTTTAAAGGGTGGGGTTGTTTTTTTTTAGTTTTAGACGTGGGCCGCGCGTGCACTTGTTAAGGGTATAAAAAAAACACCTGGGTTTTTTTTAAAGCTGGTTTTGTAAGACTGGCCAATTGTCAATCGCGGGGTCAAACGTATTTAGGTTATGGTTTTTCAAAGATTTTTTTTGTAAAGACTATCCATACGTGTTTAGGGTATGCTTTTTCCTTCTAAGCTTTGTCCCCGGGACTTTTTCCTCCACGTTTCTGAAAAGTGTTCGGGTTTTTCACGATTGTGCAGGTATTTTAACCCTAACTGCAATGGCGGGGATGAAGTACCCATGATGAATATTTAAAAAAACTTGTTTAGGGGATTTTGTCGACAACTTGTTTAGGGGCCAAAGTGTGTACATGAAGCCCGCGAAAAACTTGTTTAGGGGATTATATTTCACACATAAAAAACTAGTTAATACTAGAAATAATTTGGTCACGCCCCCCCCCCCCCACCCGGAAATATTGGCTAAACAGACAAAGCAGACAGCCAGGCACGGTGGCATCCTACTAGGAAAACCGTGTGAATTTCGATCCATGGCCTTCTTTAATAGGTTCCTCATTCGAATGTCCACGTCTGGACATCCTGCTACGCGAGTTCAAAGGCTTAATCTTTTTTAATAAGGCCTTTGGAATTATAGCGATGGCAAGTGACCAGTAGGCAGTGGCCAGAAGCGGATCTAGAGGGGGGTGGGGGGGTTGCAACCCCCCCAAAAAAAAAATCCGGGGACTATTTTTTAAATCTTATCTTTTTTTAAAACTTAATTTTACAAATTTTCATGGGGGTTAATTTGGCAACGACCTCTATACCAAAAATAGTGGTGTTTTAGATGCAAGAAAACGCCATTTTCACACACAGATTTTCAAAAAATTTCCCTACTGTGGGAGGGGGACACCCCCTCCCACACCCTCCCCCTCGCTCGCTCCGCTCGCTTGGACTCGGTCGCTACGCTCCCTCGCATACTACCCCAACCCCCCTCCCTTTATAAAAAGCTGGATCCGCCCCTGAGTGGCGGACCGTGACCGGAGGAGACAAAGCATTGGAGGGGCACAGCATTGTTCAGTTTAATGCAAGTGACCCTCCAATGCTTTGTCTCCTCGGGTCATGGTCCGCCACTGCCAGTACTAGTAGGCCTATATGTATTTAATGCAAAGATGATTTAAAGCTTTGCTCAATTTTCTGCACTGATCTTTTCAACTTATTTCGGACATTCAAAGCAAGGCAAGATGAATGCTGACACAGTAGAACTAGCACGGGAATATGATTTGATAAGTTCCGTTTGTATACAGAGTCGACTTCGTGATGAAGCTTTGAAATGGATCGATTTCGATGAAAACGACGACGTACTCGATGTTGGCTGTGGTTCTGGAAGGCTTTGCAAAATGTTGTCTCCTCTTGTAAACTCAGTCACTGGTAAGAAATTAAGCCATTTCATTATGAGGTATTGAAAGTTTTGCGTTGCTTTTTTTTTTCTTTTGTGCTAGGCGCGGCTCTGTGAGGGTTATTAAGCAAAGCATCATTCCCTGCCATATCTCCTACCATACCTTGTATTACGATTTAAAGTCTCTAAAATGTGAAAATATCGCTCTTGAAAGTAGGATATTTTTTACTCGAACTAGGCTCACTCAAGTAAAAATGAATATATCAAAGGACAAGTCCACCCCAACAAAAACTTGATTTGAATAAAAATAGAAAAAATCAACAAGCATAACACTGAAAATTTCATCAAAATCGGATGTAAAATAAGAAAGTTATGGCATTTTAAAGTTTCGCTAATTTTCAACAAAATAGTTATGTGAACGAGCCAGTTACATCCAAATGAGAGAGTTGATGACATCACTCACTCACTATTTCTTTTGTATTTTATTATATGAAATATGAAATATTTTTATTTTCTCGTCATTGTCATGTGAAATGAAGTTTCATTCCCCCCTGAACACGTGGAATTCCATTATTTTAACATTTTGTGCTTCAGGCAAGGAGGTCCTAATCGTCAAATTCGTAAAAGTTGAAATATTGTATATTAGTGAGTGACATCATCGACTCTCTCATTTGGATGTAACTGGCTCGTTCATATAACTATTTTGTTGAAAATAAGCGAAACTTTGAAATGTCATAACTTTCTTATTTTACATCCGATTTTGATGAAATTTTCAGCATTGTGCTTGTATGATTTTTCTCTATTGATTCAAATCAACATTTTTCTGAGGTGGACTTGACCTTTAACAACACAGGTCCATTTCCTCACCTGGACCAGTCTTGTCCCCATTATCTTCTTCTTCTTCCTGAATCTCTTCCTCCGTTGCTTTCGGAGATCAACCCAATGAAGGCAGTCATGGCAGTAGTATCCAATGTTCAAATCATCCAGGGGGTCAGACAGCTATAGGACAAATCAATAATCATTTCATAGACAACTTAGTTTAATTGTGGCTATATCCCGCCCCTCCCCCCCCCCCCCCCCCACTCCGGTCGGAAGGACCGCATGATTGTTCCCAAAATGTCCTCATCATACATAACAATCATGTGAAAGTAATGAATAATACAAAATCATTAATATAATTGAATCGGAATCCATGCAAAACAAATTTAAAATGATCATTTTAAAAGGAAAGTAAGAATCGGTCTGTCATATATTTTTAACGATTTATAATCACAAGGATTAAAATACAAAATAAAATCTTACATAAATAAATCTCTCTAAATATAATCATACCATTCAACCCCCTGTACCTGCCAGGCTATCGATATTTGTGCCTTATAGAGATTCTAAAATGATTTATTTTTTCAGGCCTAGATATCTCTCACGGATTGGTGGAGTTCGCTAGATTTGAAAACTCAGGGCACAATATACGATACTTTGAAGAAGACGCGCAGACGTTTGGTCCTCTTCTTACCGACTGGCGGGAAAAGTTCGATAAAATTCTGAGTTTGACAGCTCTTCATTGGTGCTCTGACAAGAAGAGTGTCTTAAAGAATATCTACCAGTGTCTTAATCCAGGAGGTATATTCCTCCTTGATATCCCTGCACATTGCCAACTTGTTTCAGAATGGAGTCCCTACGGTGAAACCTGCGATGTATGGATTAGAAAACATCCAAAATGGGGGCAATATCTACAGGTATGTATGCAGCATAATAATATCCTAGCCTACAGTTGACAGTTTCACGTATTCATGGTATTGGCTTAATGGCTTCAGTGATAGTAGTAAAGTTAATGTGTGTGGGGTTTGGGGGTTTCAAATTACGTTTTTATTGTAGTAAAATACTAAAATTTTCGACGTCTCCATCAGGAGTATATTCGAAAAGGATTCATATTACGTCTTCGTCAAGGGTTTGTAATAAACTCCTGACGAAGACGTAAAGGCAACATCTCTGACGAAGCAAACCGTCAGCTCATGATGGATTCGGAACTCAAGAACCAGTGACAAAATAGATATTTCTTTATTCGGATCAAATATTTTCACAGAATGTTCTCGATTGCATAATGCTAGTCCAGGCCTGTTGCAGAAAAAGTTGCGTTTGAAAACAACTGAAAATCAATCGCAAGTCACTAACTGTGCATCCCATTGGTTTAAAGTCAATTTCATGTTTGATTAATCACGTTTGGTTAAAGATGTGATGCCAGTCTTCTTAAACCTTCATTTTCCTTTTAGATTTAAATATCGACTCGCGAGTTGTTGGCCGAAAATCTATTAAAAAAAAGAAATAAAAATGAGTGAATGAAGACGTCATTAATTTTATTCAACGCAATAACGAAACTTGGATTGAGAGGTTTTCTGATGAGTTCTCAAAGAAGGCTCATATTTCTTTGTTTAATGAATCATATCGCATGAAATTCAAGCCAGCTGTTTGAAAAAATGCAAATTTACGATTACATAAATTTACGAAATATAGAATAGGATTTAGTAATTTCACATTATACTTAATTAAAGTGTCATTAACATTTTTATGTTGGAAACGCTGTATAGTGTACAATGATTGGTCTGATTATCCTCTTTAAACACTGGCGTTGTAGTTCTAACATAAGTTTGTTTTTGTTTTAACAGCAATTATTGTTGTAGCCGTATGTTCATTATTGACAGCACTCAAAATCTGAAGAGAAGAAAGTCGTTGTAAACAAAGTCCTAGATCAGTGTTAAAACCAGTTCAGTTAAATCCACTTTTTATAGACAATAACAGTACAATGCACCCAAAATTCGAAAGTTCATAGCGAAATATTATACTATCATTGGTGTCTGAGCTTACAATCAGAGCAAAGAGTCCTGTCATTGTTCATATTTCCCTAGATTGAGAATTACGATGAAGAATATGCAGCAGACATGGTATAGAGCAAGGCATTGATGTAAAATCCAAGAAGCAATTCGGTATAACTGTATAATGTGACAAGAGATTAGCTAATCTCTTGTCACAGGAAGAGTCACATGCACACTGGTATCTTTTCAGAGCAATATCCAGTAATGTATATTGAAAATATGCATGGTATTTTGTTAAAAAGTAAAAAAAGAAAAATCTATAAAAATTTAAAGATGGCCGTCATAATTGCTGGCCGTGCTGCCTATGGAGAATATATAGGTACACGCAGCACCCCTGTAATTCTGGTAGATGAGAAAAAAAAATGATAAAGATGTAACCAAAATGATCTCGATTTTTTATTGAAAACTTTTTTTTGCTTGTAAAATTTCTCAGGAGCAAAATGACCTTCCATAATATTTTCAGTGCACTTCTTTTTAATATTTGTTTTTTGCTTGTCATATTTACATCATCACCCCGATCAAAAAATCGTTTTCAGTGCCCTGACACGATACTTCCATCTTTCACTTGAAGTAATATCACGATTTTTGTTTGTTTATTCAATGGCTATATTGTAACGGGTTTGTTGTGATGTAAACTACTGGGTTTCACTTATAATCCAAATGCGAGCGAGCGAAGAGAGCGAGCAAGTTTTCCATAGCTGGAAGAAAGAATGATTATCAAATCGTCATTCACGGGAGTGTAATTATAGGAGAAATTGCGGCGAGTGGGCGTAATGAGCGAGCCTCGAATTTTTTTCTTCAGTCGTTTAAAATGATATGCATTAGTTATTTTTACAGAAGATGATAAGGGTATAAAATCACAACGTAAACTTTAGAAGAATGTGAACAAGAAATATATTTTTTATTATTATTATTTATTTGGTATAATCAAACATAATACAACATATACAAACAATAGGATAAGGAGAGTCACATGGATGCCGGGAAAGGAAAAAGATTAACTAAATAACTATAACCCGAAGGTCTTCCTTTCCAATCCATGTGACTTACAGGAGTAATTTCTTGTCTCAATCATAGTGTTGGCTTCTCTGCCTACATGTATAGGGTCTAAGAAAACTTAATTTATGTCAATCATTTTGCACACATGCTAAATTATTTTATTGCATAGCGCTTTCTTCATTGATACTTTGTCAATCTGGGCACGTGCTCAAATCTAAGTTATGACAAATCAAATTAAAGAGCAAATAGGAATTAATAATGATCGAGTTTTGTTCAGTGAAAACTTATTTGCTCACTAGTTAAAGGTGAGATGAGAAGAAAAACAAAAATAGGACCACGATTATCGGAAATAAGGGTGCCATACAAAATGATCATATTTATAGGCCACCACGGGTCACAATATAAACTTCCAAAAACGTGGAAATATCACAATGATGTATATAAAAAGGAAATATTATGAATAATCTGATTTTATTAGAAGGTGATGCAGCATTCCGAATGTAGAGCAAAATTAATTTTTGAAGAATTAATTGCATTGTTGTGTTAATTGATGTAATTTAAAGTCCCCTATAAATGGATAAAAATCAATGGTAAAGATGAGTTTCATTAATGGCATTGATTTGATCAATGTCATCAGTAAACTCGTACACTCAACTTGAAGAATATACGATGGGCAATATGTATTTTGTACAAAATCCCCCGCTTCCACAAAGATGCCAGGGACCTGTTGCAGAAAGAGTTGCAATCAAACGAAACTAAAAAAATCTTGCGCAACTTGATTTTCAGCCAATGAAGCACCCGTATTTGATTTGATTTATTGTTTTCTTCTGCATCCATAACATTTGTATAGTACATTTTTCATAACATAATAAACATAATATGTTAACATTTTTGGCATAAATTGTAAATAAAGATTACTAAAAAGATAATTCCAGACAAAAATGATTAACTACATGATGTTCACAATTTGCAGGAGAAGGATTGTCATCATTCGAGAATTGCGTTTGATATTTCTTTCTGCAACAGACCCCAGATGACCCCCTCCCCCCCCCTGTGGTTTCGTTTCCATATTCATGAAAGTGTATTTACAGGATGTTTTGATTCGTTTATGATAAAAGTTATAAACATATCTAAAAGTCATTGGAATCGCTTATTAATAAATGGACTTATTGTAACTAAACTCCCATGATGCACTAAACATAAAGAATTGCCACGGAAAACATTGGACTTGTCGGATAAAAATTCCGACAAGTCCTTTCACGAAATGCTCCACACCGGTGCTCCACATGCCAATTCAAGCACTTTAATAGCAAATAAATCCACACGTTAACAGTAGGTTGAACCATTTGATGATTTTTTTTAAAATCTATCTTGAAAAGTGGGGGGGGGATGATTGTACATACCATCTCCCCTCTCCGAAAAGTGAGGGTGTATCCCACATTCCCCGCCGGATTTACACCCGTGGTACGGGTTAAAACTTGATAAGCAACAAAGTGTGAATCTATCAAGAAGCTTATAAATGGCTTTACCGACAAAAAGGAGCACGAATCTCTCAGAATAACATTCAAATTTCATGAATGTTGAGTTGTTGTTTTTTTTTTTCATTATTTTTTGTCCTTTTTTTGTCACACGCAAAACTTGTCTTCAGAGATGCAACTACGAAATTTTTCCAACAAAGAGTACTGAGGGTTTTCTGGACCTTATGAGATCAGTGGGTTTCATCATTGAACATTCAGAGGTGAAGCAACCCCCTTGGATTGAATGGAAGGAAAGTGACATCAAAAGTAAGTTCAGCACGTGATTTACATAGATCAGTAAATGTGGTTCAGGGTCAGGTGACACTTAAGGAACCCGGGTGACGTTATTTCTTTTATCAAGCTAAATAATGTTGAGCAACCCATGGGTATCGATCCTGGGGGGGATGGAGGATAAATCCCCCCCCCCCCAAAAAAAATAAATAAAATAAAATAAAAAAAATAAAATAAAAAAATCGTTTCCCAATTCATTTTTCTAAAGTTGATTTGATTTGATTTGATTTATTGTTTTCTTCTGCAATCTGCATCCATAACATTCGTATAATACATTTTTCATAACATAATAAACATAATATGTTAGCATTTTTGGCATGAATTATAAATAAAGAGTACCAAGATAATTCCAGACAAAAATGATTTACTATATGATATTCACAATTTGCAGGAGAAGGATTGTCATCATAAGCAGATTGCTTGAAAAAAAATGACAATCCCAAACTTATACTAATTGAATTAATACATTTATAAAGCAGAATGGGCATATATTTTCAAATACGAAACATGAATTCATGCAATATTTTAGTATGAAGATGGAGATGATAAAGCTGAGGGTGACGGTGATATGATGATGATGATGTTGATGATGATGATGATGATGAAGGCCATGGAGATGATGGTGGTCATGATGAAGATATTGGTAATGACTAAATCGAAGGAGGAATAAATTCACGATAAAAAGGATACGAATAAAAAAGTTGACAAGTCTGTTTTGAAAACAGTTAGTACATTCATCTGTGTGTAATAATTGAACTTGTCGATATAGGGTAATCTCATGAGCCATAAATAAATGCGTACTTTTAGGCCCTCTCTTATTTTGATGTTGCATAAAAGCAAAATTGTTTTAACAAAAAGAAATATATGCATTATATATTAATTCATAGGCAGATCGAGGAGCCTGGGTCCCCCTATAGGGGGAACTAAAAAAGGGGGAGAAAAAAGGAAAAGAGATGAGAAAAGAAAAAAGGAAAATAAAATGAGAAGAAAGAGGAATGAACAGAATAAGATGAGGGGAAGACTTGGAAAAAAAACGAACTATCATAGCACTATATCAAATTTTTGCTCGCTCCAAACGCTCGCATTGCTTGTTCGATGATATATACCTTGCTCAATAGGCTGATATATTATATAGAGCTTAAATATCCAGTTTTGAAGTCAATATACAAACCATATTTCTTCTCGGACATCGAGCTTTCAATATTTTGTTTGAATTAATCTTTAAAAAGGTGCTTTGTAAAATGTCTGTTTTGTGATCTGAATATCAACATTTTCAGCTCGCGCTACGCGCTCGCATTATTTGATTTGTCAAGTACCTATCCTTTCCGTGTATTCCATAAAGTTCTAAAAATATCCCTCATAAGGGCTGATTGTCAAACGCATCAGCTAGCGCTGTGCGCTCGTATTTTGATTGTATGTATACCTAAATTCTAAAATATCTTAAAATGGCTTTTTCATGACAGTTTATCAATGAAAAATTGCGGCTCGTGATTTGTCCTTGCATCAATCGTTATCCACTTCACAATTTTCCTACACAATGCTTGATATAGTGCTTAAATTCACCATATTTCAGTTCGGAATATCAAATTTTTTCAGCTCATGCTTCGCGCTCGCATTATTGATTTAATTTATATGTTTATGGTCTAAATCTAGAACACGCACAAGCATGTTTATTGAGATACGCAGATTGTTCTTTATCTAAAAATGCTAAAATCTAATTTCAGATCAGAATATCAACAATTTTCTGCACGCGCTTCGCGCTCGTATTATAGGCCTATGTAGGAAGATACCAGCCAAGCTAGCTTTCATGATTAACAAAGTATAAATAGTGTCCCGATTTAGGTAAAAAAAATCTTTTTTTCTGCTTGCGCTTCGCGCTCGCATCAATCGTTTAGTTATATAACCTATCAAGCTCATGATTACAAAAGTGCTTACAATTCTATCTTTTTTTTGGGGGGGGGGGTCAAAACGTCAAAAAATGTTCAGCGCACGTTTTGCCTTCGCATCAGTTGTTATATACCTATCCTTTTCATGTTTTTAAAGTGCTTAGAGTGCCCAGTTTTTGTCTCGCCTGCGTAGCGGAGCGAGACATAGGTATCACTATTTCCGGCGTCGGCGTCGTCGGCGTCGTCGTCGTCGTCAACAATTGTGTTGTACACCCAATAACTTTCTATAGCTTCGAAGTGGGATCACCAAATTCATACCAGAGGTCCATCTCCTGAAGGCACAGGTCAAGTTCGAATATGAGTCAATTCGAAGAAGGTCAAAGGTCAATGAACTTTCCATGACTGGCACTGTGCTGTGCTGTACACACAATTACTTTCTATATCTTCGAGGTAGGATTGCCAAATTCATACAAGAGGTCCATCTCTTGAAGGTGCAGGTCAAGGTCGAATGTGAGTTGAATTTTATTAAGGTCAAAGGTCAATGAACTTTCCATGACTGGCATTGTGCTGTGTTGTACACACAATAACTTTCTATAGCTTCGAAACAGGTATTAAAGATATCTGACTGGTACTGTATGTTCGGAGGCTTTTTGCATCTGTTTGTTCCACTAATGACATGACCTATAGTTTTGACATGCAGTCTCTTCATGACTGCAATATGCAGGCGAGACCACGCTTGGCGTTTGCCTTGTTTTAGGTCGGAATGTCAAAAAAAATTCAGCTCGCGCTCCGCGCTTGCATCATTGATTGTCTTCATGGCTAACGAGAAAAAAGTCCTCAACAATGTTTGGTAATTTAATAGTGAAAGTTGACTACCATATGATGGCCTAAATAGCTAAGGCTAGAAAGTAATTTCAATATGCTCTAGAATGCGATTTTAGCATGTCAATTTCTTGAAAAGTCCCTACCGTGGGAGGGGAATACCGCCCCCCCCCCCTTGCTCGATCATTTCTCGCCCTCGCCGATCATCCCCCCCCCCCAATCATCACAAGAAATCGACACCCATAGAGCAACCCAAAATGTCACAGGGTGAGTGGTTACATGGCCGATATTCAACTCTGATAATATGATTTTTGACAATGTCTTGTGACTTTACCGTATATCGTTATTTCTCATTATCAATATTTGTTATACAGAACAATTACGTTGCGTGTTTTACCCGATAAAGAACATCCCTGTGGAACACCAAGATGAATTCATCGATGACGTGTACAAATGGATGTGTGACGTCACTCCAAAGAGGTCTGGTAATTTTTACCAAGGTGAACTGGGAAGGGCCAAAACTATGACCATTGTGGCTACCAAGGAATGACATTCGTCAGGTTGGTGACCCGATGTAAACGAATGAAGCCCTCGGTTTTTTGAAACACAGGAAACCTTCACGTTTTATGATACAGTAGTAGGATAGATTTATTAGATGTTTATTTTTGGTATACTCTAACCGAATAATCCACATTTTATCATTTTTTCTTTTGCATTTTCCATTGTTATATTTGGTGCATCAACATTAATAATTAATGATATTTTTCTGTCTCCAAATTGGACGGAAAATGTTTCAACTTTTCAAACAGATAGGAAAACCCAATATACATTTTTTTTAAATGTGTAGTCTTTTCTTTATTGGTTATTTTTAGAATAAAGAATCTGTTTTCCCCTCTCGTAAACTTTAGGCTTGTCTCAAGTTTGTACATAAAAGATTATACAGAAATTGTCTGTAAATTTAACATTCTTGACCCGACCCTCCAGTCCAAATAATTGCACAACAATGACTTTAAAATCAAGGACAGCGTTTCTTGTCAATAAAAAAAGCCTTTGATACTGTAAGTGTTTATCAAAACTTAAAATACGATAAAATGATTTAAAAGAATAAAATGATACAAAAACTTTCTCGTCACTTCTTCATGTCAACTGCATTTTTTTATAGTTTTATTTACTGAGTGAATTAAAGGGAAGTGAAAAGACAGTTTCACACTCTGTGCGTGAGTGTAAGGCTTTCTGAGCAAAACAGTAAATTAACTCGTCCACTCACCACATGGTCTAGTTTCATTTAGTCTAATGCTATTACGTCTTTCAGCATTTCCTCTAACAACCATTTGGTCCAAGCATCATTTCGTCTAATCACCATTTCGTCTATGACAAATTTGTCCCATAACCAGTTGGTCTAATATCCATTTATTTTCATTCATTTTGCACAATTACACCTTAGTCCAATTTGACCAAATGGTAATTATATATGGATTTACCGGCTATTTGGACCAATTGGGTATTAGGCGAAATGGTAAGTGGATGCGTTAATTGGCAATTAGACCATGTGGATAGTGGACGAACTGATGGTGGACCAAATGCAGAAGAGCTGGCAATTGGACTTATTGGCATTAGACGAATTGGAAATAAGCCAACTAAACAATGATTACTAACGTCCCGAGACTAGGGAGAGGGTTGTTCCCCTTCCCTTTGATCCAAGGGGGGTGATCTAATCACGAAATCACTGAACCAGCGCATGGAAGATGGTTATACCTATGATTGGAATTATAACATTAACTTGTTATGGGGCATTTCGCAGAAAGAGTAGCAATCAAACGCAACTCAAAAAATCTTGCGCAACTTGATTTTCGGCCAATGAAGCACCCGCCTTCGGGGCTTGCGCTTGATATTTTGACTTGCGCTTCAAGCGGCAACTCTTTCTGCAACAGGCCCCATCAGGGAATAATTGCACAAAATATACTCTTTGTGAGCGAAATTACATGTCATTACGGTCATGCCCTTTTTGTGGGCTGAAAATATGGAGTGATGCGTTTGATTGTTATCTGAATAATTTGAGCAGATGGTCATCCGTCAATGCGCTCCTATGAGTCATGATATGGTACTCATTTATGACCACTGTTATTTCCTTTATAGGCTATATTGTTTTTAACCTGAAACTTTTGGTTCCCAATTCTCTAAAAGAGTGATAAAACAGGAAAATATCGGAAAATGATGTCACATATCCAAAATCCATCTTAAAAAACAAGAAAGAGAGAGAGAGAGAGGTGAAGAATGAGAAAATGATTTTATTGATTCGTTCTATACACACCTTGGGAAATTCTCAATGTCAATTAAAATTGAAAATAAACACATTTCAACGTAAACCACAATATGCATGTCACAAAGTGAACATGCAGGAATTTTAATCTTAGAAGCATTTTAAATAATCATTTTAAATAATGGGATTGGCAATATTCAGGGTGATCCTAGCAATCCTAGTTAACCACAAGAAAAACAATAGGATCTCAGGCTAGAATGCTTTGGTGGAATAGGAGAGGTGTGTTTTACCTTGGTCACATTTGCTCTAGACTACGGTGGCCGTACGGCAGGTCGAAAACAGCCGTTTTATTCATTTTGATTCAAACCACCTATATGTCACGGACGTCAGTTTTACCTTTCTCTACATATACATCATTGGGTTTATAGTACGGCCCCACCTCCCACACCTCGACTGTTGGGGCAAAAAGTACATCCTTTATAAAACATTTTATACCCTCGCAAATTTGACCCTAAGCACGTAGCTTTCCTTGCGAAATAGATACCCTTTTTTCATCATTTTAGTGTTTTTGAAACTTTTATTACGTACGTAATCATGGTAATGTGCCCTATCTTGAAAAAGACATCATTTTTACGTGTCTTGGGGGTCGCGAATGTATGGAAGCTTAAAAGTGCCACCGAGATGTTGAGATAATTATCTTGGGAAGTCGACATCTTGATAGCAAAAGATCAGATGACGAGATCCTGGATCTCATCATGTTGACATCTTGTAAAAGAGATGATGAGATGACAAGATACCGGATCTCATCATGTCAACATCTTTTAGAAGAGATGATGAGATGACAAGATCCCGGATCTCATCATGTCAACATCTTTTAGAAGAGATGATGAGATGACAAGATCCAGGATCTCATCATGTCAACATCTTGTAGAAGAGATTATCAGATGACAAGATCCAGGATCTCGTCATGTCGACATCTTTTAGAAGAAATGGTCAGATGACAAGATCTTCGATCCATGATCATGTCATCTAATCATCTCTTCTTAAAGATGTAGACATGACGAGTTACGAGATCGTGACATCTCATCATCTCTTCTACAAGATGTCAACATGATGAGATCCGGGATCTTGTCATCTCATCATCTCTTCTAAAAGATGTTGACATGATGAGATCCGGGATCTTGTCATCTCATCATCTCTTCTAAAAGATGTTGACATGATGAGATCCGGTATCTTGTCATCTCATCATCTCTTCTAAAAGATGTTGACATGATGAGATTCGGGATCTTGTCATCTCATCATCTCTTCTAAAAGATGTCGACATGATGAGATCCGGGATCTCGTCATCTTATCTTTTGCTATCAAGATGTCGACTTCCCGAGATAATTATCTCAACATCTCGGTGGCACTTTTAAGCTTCCATACGAATGCTATCCACTCGTCAATGTAAGTGTCCCGGAGGGGAGGGACACTGGTCGTGACCGTGACAGGACCTGTGTGTTTAGTGCGTTGACGAGGAGGAGTTGAGATGTGCAGCAACTTATTTTTGGTTGGCATCGAAGTAAATCCGAGCAAGACAGGTCAGGAAGAAGGCTCTTCTTTAATAGCTCCACATCATGGCTCTGACACCAGTAAGTTATTTTAGTAATATCTCTCCTAAACTCATCCTTGTTTGTTATAAAATGTAGGCCTATAACACTCAAAATTAAGGCGTGGCATCCGGACTAAACTCTTTGCTTATATAGAGAACTGGAATTATTAATTTGATTAGCTTATTTGATCGTTTGTATTTCATATTTTTGATATACATGTATATCGTTATATCCTTTTGCCATAAAGAAGTTAAAGCTACTAAATTGCTTCAATAATGATAATAATATATATTATTATTTATTTCGGCAATGAAAAAGTATAAGAAATTGGTACATTGTAGTACAACACAACATAGTATAGATTGAGCACCCACTGGACTGCCAGGGTGAAATAAAGTTAACTGAATTACTATAGTCAATTTGACCCTATCCAGTGGGTGCTTACATAAAACAGAAGCAGATACACAGAAAAAACTGTGATGTTAACCGGTGTACATAGAGGACCACACCAGTTATTTTACACCGGTGTTAAATTGGTGGTGTTAGTTTTGCACCTATAGGTGTTATTACAACTCCTTTTGTTGTTACATCTACTCTCTATGTTTAATCTCTAGGGTGTAATTTTAACATCTCAGGGTGTGGTCCTCTATGAACACCAATTGGTGTCAGTTTTAACACCGCAGTTTTTACAGTGTAGAGAGAGAGGGGGTGCATGTGAGAGGGTGTTATACTTACTACTTTGTCAAGAATATTTTTGTCATGCAATAAACATAATTATCACCCGTATCAGACATCTGAGCTGGTCATTTACAAAACCGTATTGCCCTACATTTTCTGAATATCGGGAAGGGTAGGTATATTGTTTGTATTTTCCTCGGTCTCAATGCGCGTATTTACTTTGCATGCAGAGACGAAGCAAAATATACTAAAGCAGCTGGGGTCAACAAATGAACACCACTGCTCTGTGATTATAATAATTAATAGAAATGGGGGTGGGATCGACAAACTCACCAGGCAAAATATGACATCTGAGGAGCGTTGTCCTAGTTCAAGTTCTGCCAGTCAGCCATATCAGTCAAATCCGCCGCAGCATGGCAGGTGACGTCACAATTATAGATTGGGGGTGGGGTAGGGAAATACGTCGCTACTACAGGCCCCCCCCCCCCCCGTTTTGAAAAATTTTGGTCATATTTTCCAAATAATTAAAAATGTGGACAAAATTCGGCCACCCAATTTGGAGCGACTATTTCCCATCGTACCCTCCATAAATTTCCACTGGAGAGCACTAAAAAAATTTTTTTTTTTTTTAAGAAAAACCTTCCCCCAAGAACACAGGGTCCAAAAACTTAAAAACAAATGTGGATCAAAACGATCCAATAGGCCATATAACATTAAATTTGAACACCAAAACAACACCAATTTAGTATCCAAAAATGGCCAAAACACATTGGGAATTTGGCGAATTAATATTTTCGCCTAAACATTCCCTCATAGAAGGGAGAATTTTCTAATGGGCAATATTTAATCGACCGCCAAAAACCAAAAACCTAACTTTATCTAGGCAGTTGCCCTAATGACCAGATCACAACGCCCGATAGCGTTGCTCCGAGTCTCCCGGACAATCTCCGGGTATCTTCCTCAGAGATAATCTCCGAAGCAATTCCCGATCCATGTCAGGGTTTCCCAAGAATTTCGTCTCGGGAAATCTGCTAATTCCAGGATCCCATAGCCTCCTCTGCCGGGTGTCAGGCAGTGCCTCTGGCTGCTCCTTCCAAGAAGAAATTCCTGCTGAAATGCAGGACGAATGCATATTGGCTATAGCAGTATGTGCTGATCCTGGATTACAGAAATCTAGCTGTATCATGGGGTCAGCTTGACCCAACAGCTCCAAAGCTATGTTCTTATGCTTAATGAGCCGCCTATCCTGGGAAACCGCATCCAGGTTTTGTGGGGCGGACCCAGGAGTTTCTGGGCTAAGCATACAGCTTTGTTCCTGCCCTACATTATTAGGCATGCTTAGAGGAAATTCCTCCAAGTCTTCACTTCCGGATTTTCCAGAATGGCCTCCTGATGACATAGGTAAAGAGGCCATGGAACTGGTACTAAGGCGGCAGACAATTACATCCTCTGGATCCGCCTCCAGTTCATTCTCATTCTCTGACGGAACCGCCAAAGATTCACCGGCTTGTATACTCTGATTCAGAGTAACCAGTGGGACTGATTCGAGAACTGTTGAGAGATCTATTAGATCACCAAGATCTGTATTGAGATCTATGAGATCGTTCAGATCTGTTTGGAGATCTATGAGGTCTCCAGGATCTGTCTCAAAGTCTATGGGATCTCCCAGATCCGTCTCAAGATCAATTAGGTCGCCGGCAAGCGTCTGTTCTTCATGATTGCTTGGGCTTGGGCACCATAGTGATACTTCAGCCACAGCATCTATACCCTGTTCGTCGCTTGCTGGTGTAGCCGGATCTATTCTTGACCCAGATTGGCCGATCTGTTCCTGGGTCGAGATTCGGCCATCATTCCCGACCCCACATCGTTTCCCTCAAGGTCAAGGAAAGAATTAACTGAGGGCGTGTTATTCCTCAGTGAATGGTCTCCGGAAAGACACATCTTCATTGCCTTGATGGATTCGCAGAGCTTGGCCACACTACTGGAGATCACATCCAGTCGGCATTCATACCCATCCAGTCGTTCGACCAGATTTCCCATGCCAATGGGGTTGAACTGGTTATTTCTTGTACCAGTACATGTAGATTTTGGAAGGGCATTCCCTGTATTGCTCTGCGGACAGATAGGAATTGGATGGACCTGATTTACCATCCGCTTACAGGGATTATCTGCACGAGTTGCGGCCACTCTTGCAGGCTTTGATCGACCAAACACAGCGTTATGAGAATGCTGGGCCCAACGGATTGCCTCAGCTGCCGACTCCACCGACTTGGGTCGGTGATTCAGGGCTTGGTACCCCGCATTATGATCATATGCACCTTGGCACATGCGAAGTACAAGCTGCTGCTGAAGAAAACTCTCCGGACTACCCGGGAATGCGCGAACTGCAAGATCTTGAAGGCGATCCACCCACTCCTCCAAAGACTCATTGGCCTCCTGTTTGGCAGCCATAAATTTTAATTGGGAGGGCTCAGGTAGTTCTGAAAAGTTGAACCGAGCAGCCATCTTCCGGATTGCAACGGTGAAATCCATAGCTGGATTCTGTGCGGCCAATCTATCATAGTAAGCAAGAGCTTTGCCCTCAAGGCACCAACAGAGATAGGCCAAGCTTTCCTGGCCATCCCATTCTTGATCTGCTGCTAGAAGTGTGAACTTCCGAAAGAATGGGTCCCATTTTGTATTGCCGTCAAAAGAAAGGCCTTTTGGCAATTCTTGAAAGAATATGCCTGCCCGTGAGCGAAGTCTAGCACTTGCTGGTTGGGGCATACGCCCGAAGACTGGGGCACTTGAAGGCACCGCTTGAACATCCAGATAAGGCGGTGAATGCCCCGAATTAGCATAGTGGGGGAAATCTTCCACCGGGGTAAGATCAGGCCTCTCATTCTGAGGTACTGACGAACTCTGCATGGATCCGAAGTTGTCACCTGAAAAGGGATTGTCCCGTCTCAGGAAGGAGCTCTGCCTAACGCTGGCCTGTAATACATCACAAGCTAAGGCACTGTTGAAACTTGATAACCTACCACCTCTGGTATGTTCAGGAGGTGAGTGTAAGTCAAAGGGAAGTGCATGCTGATTGGAGGATCCACTAGGAGTATTAGCTACCACCGGATTAGGTTCCGGGATAGTTAGAAACCCTGCTGAACTTTCAGCTGGTTGAGGCGGAGTGTCTCCGCTTGTAGCTGTGGTCGGCACAGCTGGAATGGAAAAATCAAACCTTTCCACCTGGACACTTCCCAGGATTGGCACAGACGCAAATAGATCTGGGGTAATTACCCCATCATGCGTCCGGGTTTCCGCAATGACCGCGAGACCCGCTGTAGTCATACCGGGTACGGTCGCTATCTCCAAAAGAGAGCACGAATTAATCGGTATATGGTCCGATTCAGCCATGTTGTGGGCTACTGCAAAGCCCACCGAATTTACCCAAAGAAAATCAATAAACAGTGATCACTGCAAACTCAACCGAATTTACCCAAAGAAAATCAATTAACAGCAACCACTATTGTTGGAGTAGAAGGTACACCAATGCTTGAATCACCTCCTGTCTATTAAGAACTCCAGCACGGTATGCTCGTAACAGAATCCTTAATATCCTTAACCTGCCCTGTACTTCAATCAGAAACTGTTGGTTAAGATTATCATTCATTTATTAAAACAATGAGATAATTATGCAGGTTTAAATTTGCTATCTATAAAATTCCAAACTTAGGCAAGTTATTCGGGTTCAAATACCCGACAATAAATTACCGATTGTCCGGCTGTAAACTGAGGGCTCAAACAGTGATTGAGTTATCCCTCTGTTATACAAAAACTTATAATTGAATTCCCAAAATTATTACTCAGAAAATGTCCAGTAAATATTCCAAAAGTCTTGGGCCTAAACTAGCAAATTGTAATGTAAAATATTAATACCCAAAAGGCACTAGTTCAGCCCTGTAAATATTTTGTACAAGTAATTAAAGTAATATCCCAATCGATAATTGATAAAACAATAATTATTTTAAACCGGATTGATAATTGTCCCGATTATAAATCCCCAAGCCTAAATCAAGGCTAACACTGGCCTGATTATACCGTTTGGTTTGCCAGTTAATTGCAACAATGTTGCTATGTGTTGGTTGAACACTATTAGTAATAATTCAATCAATAAAACAATTGTTAATAAATCATCAAGCCTTTATCAAGGCTAACACTGGCCTGATTTAATGTCAGCTTGCCAGTTGATTTAAATGCTGTTTAACACATAGGTATTAACGTGATTATTCTGATCAGACTATTATTTGCGACGATTGCACGGCGCAGCTTTGCACAAAGCCGACGCGCAACTTCCGCGAGTTAGTTTCACCCAAGCATACACACAATCACCTTTAATAAAACACACCGCAAAATAATAGAAAAGCCTATAAATAAAACTAACACCCAATTAACTAGGCCCAGATCTAATTATTCCAAAGAACAATTGTCAAAATATCGACAAAGTTTAACCGCTTCAGCAGTAGGTTGCTCCTGGCCACACCGTCCGACGGGAACACAACCTAAAACTTTAGCCACCGACAAATAATCAGTGAAACAACGATAACTATGCCGGCCTCAGTCCAGTCTAAACTACTTCTGGGTCCCAACCCATCGGAAGTAATTCAAACCACTGCCAGGCTACACAGTCACGCAAGAAACACCGATAATTCCTTCCGAAAAAGGCAATGTCAATATTCTATAAACAATTCCCCGGTTTAACCAGATCTAAATCTAAATAACCTAAATTGTATTAAATGATTAATAAAGTCTAAAACCAAGACTACACAAATGCACAAGTCCAATCACTCCGCAAACACACTTCGATTAATTTAAGTTACCCAATAATAGTCTGTAAAACCCCTAAAAAGTACCAGAATTTAATATTTGAATCCCAATTAATAATTGATCAAGGTCTGCGGTGAAGACTAAGCCCGAAAATCTTGGTCACCGATTCCGATATCGGTCTAACCCAAGTGAATTCGAGACACCGCAATATGACCTAAAATTATAAAAACCAATATCAATTTCCAAAATTGTATTTCAAAATGTTTAAGTCGATGACAATAGTCACCCCCTCCCCTCTCCTAAATTGACAGGAGATAATCCGCAGTCAAAAACAATCACACCCACTCACAAAACAATCACCACAAAATCCACCAAAATCACTGCAATCCTTAATAAAATTGCACTAAAAATCAAGGCTAATTAAAATCTAGACTCTAAACTATAAAATTACAAACACAATAAAATAAATCAACCAAAAAGAATCTAGAAATAACTACTTTAAAACTCACTCTAAACACCACCCGAAGAGAACTCCGCTACCGGCAAGTCCGGGCGCCCTCGGTAGAACCGGCCCGCGCGAATCCCCACCGCACGAACAATCCTGCCTGTTCCCAGCCTACCTGCCGTGATGCACCGAAGCACTCAAAACCCAATGTGGGTCCCCGAAAATAATTGCAAAATTACGGTTTGTCCATGACGCCAATAAAGCAGCTGGGGTCAGTAAATGAACACCACTGCTCGATGATTAGAATTATGAATATAAATAGGGGTGGGATTGACAAACTCACCAGGCAAAATATGACTTCTGAGGAGCGTTGTCCAAGTCCAAGTTCTGCCAGTCAGCCATAAACGTCAAATCCGCCGCAGCATGGCAGGTGACGTCACAATTATAGATTGGGGGTGGGGTAGGGAAATACGTCGCTATTACAATACCTTTGTATTTTCCCTGGTCTCACATCCGGGCATTTGTGGATGCGTATAAAGAGATACGCTTCATAAGGATCCGCCCACCAACAAGTACGTCATAATAAAGACAACGCTGAATCCGAGCGCTTGCAAGTACGTCATAATGGTTAAGTGCAGAGCCTAGACCGATATTCACATGACACAATAGAACTCTATTTTGAAAAGAAATATCCCCATTATCATGATTTTTGCTCTAGATATCTGCTTTGGATGATAATAAAAATATTGACTGGCTCTTCTTTCGGGGAACATCAAATATATTGCCCTTAAATGACCCATATTGCCCTCGTCTAAAGACTCGGGCCAATATGATTCATTTGCTGGCAATATATTTGATGTTCCCCTCAAGGCCAGTCAATATTATATAAAGGGAGCACCTATATCGGGGGGGGGGGGTTACACTTGACATGGCCTGCTACGCACCTGCGTCCAGAAAAAAAAGCTTCAAAAGGGTCCCATTTCACATGTTTCACATGGATTCCATTTGTTCAAGTTTTGATGATATTGAAAACGAACGGTAGATCTAAGTGATGCATCAGTCAGTCAAGGCAAGCAACATTTTCAATTGTATTCATTAATTCAGGCTAAAAAATGGCTATTCAAAGTGGCTAAGAGAGGTGTCTATGTTGGCCTTACTTTCAGTCTCAATAATTAACTTCCAAAAAATGAATTTATATACCAGTAATTGTACTTCAATTTAAAATTCAATCTTGTACTTCAATCAGTCATCAGTATGGTATCAAATTAATCGATTTCGATGTTTACGCCTCTTAGGGTGGCTTTTCTCATGTGTTACGCCATTTAGGCTTGCAAATTCAGTTAATGTAGTTCTGAGGTTGTCGGACACTGGTCACGGGTAGCAGTCCATGTGGGGGGGCCTATATTGCTTTAACGGACAACAAATGTTTTGAATTTAAATTGATGTGATCTAGTTACATTGGTCAGTGCATTTATTATTCTAGTCAATGAATGTCATTTTTCTGATTCAGCTCGAATATTTCAGTAATTTTCCTATTAAAAAGGCAGTCATGAAAAGATTATATGTGTATGTATATTTAGAATAATGACATCGCAACTGCCCGTAGGCTGTATATGTATATTTTTTTTTAGCGGTCAGGCACAAGGGTGAAAATCTTTCAACAGTCCATATAGTTGAACATTCCCGTTTCCTTTTTCTTTTGAGTTTATCTTCATAATAAGCCGCATGTGATTTACACTGTTAAAAATGATTAAAACAACGCTGTTTAAAATCTGAAATGACAATAACTTAAGCATGGTTGTTTAAGAATTTAAACACTTGATTTATTGATTAAACTGTTTAAAAAACTACTGTGCGGTTCACATAGTAAACAGCGTAGTTTAAATCATTTTTAAAGTGTATTTGAGATTGTGAGTAGATCAGAGTTATTAATTAGCTCAATTTGATTTTGATAGTTGATATTGCAATATTCCGCTTTTGTTTTAGATACCAAAGTGGGTTTTTTTTTCAGAAAGAAAATTGTTACTTGAATTCGTACAATTTTTACGATGTTGGATCATGCCAGACCCCGGATATAGATTGTCCTTATAAGAGATATGAACATGCATATTATATTTACAAAAATTAAGAAGAATATATTGCTTGAATTGTCAGTAATTGCGAATTATTAATATCATACTTATGCTGAATATGTAAAGAAAATATATTTTATTAATCATAATTTCATGATGTGATCTATGCATTCGATTTACTAATAAAATCCTTATAGCCAATGAGTTTATAGCATCGATCACCCTCACCAGACATTGCAAAACAGAGCAGGGGCCGCGGAATCGGGGGCCGGGGGGCTTAACCCCCCCCCCCCACATTTTTCCAAAACCGTGTACAGAAACGTAAAAATGATCATAGTTGTTTTTAGCATGGTCAGCGCCCCCCCCCCCCCCACACTTTGAAAACCGTTCCGCTGCCCCTGCCGAGTGCATAGAGTGCATCTAACAATGCAAACTTCACTATATGAACCACACAATGTGTCCCCGTCGCCCCCCCCCCCCACAGTTCTACATGTTCTTTGACAAAGTGGGTCCTCGCCCCCCCCCCCCCCCTCCCCCACGTAGGGTATAGGCCATAGGCCCACAGTGCACATGTACCGGCCGTTCGTTCCGCGGATCGGACCGGCCGGCCGCGCCACGGCCCAAAAATCATTATCACGTGATCCATGTTTATAAAGCTACTCACACACAGCACAGCCACTGACAGGAAGAAACTCATTGCAATCATGAAGAAATTTGTTGTATTAGGTGCAACGGGAGGGACGGGGTTGTCCCTGATAAGGCAAGCATTAGATGGGGGACATGAAGTAACAGCTATTGTCAGAAATACAGCGAAACTCGAAGATATTCAGCACGATAACTTCAAGGTCAGTACAGCCCTGATTAGCGAAAGCGCACATTGCGAGGGCCCGGAGCTTTCCCGGTCGGTACGCCTGGGACCTCGCTCATTGTGTTGTTGGTGCCTAGCCCTAGACCAAAAGCTTCGGTCTCTGTCATGTTCATTGTTCCGCTGAACTCCTTTGGCTCCACTCACCAAATACAGAGACCGAAGTTGTAGCACGATCTGTACAGGGTCAGGGACTCAATGGCATATGTTTTTTATAGCCCTAGACCAAAAGCTTCGGTCTCTGTTTTGTTGGTTGTTCAGCTGAACTTCGTTGGCTTCACTCACCAAATACAGAGACCGAAGTTCTAGCGCGATCTGTACAGGGGACTCAATGGCCATATGTTTATGTACTTAAGATCGGATAAAACGCCTAAACGGGGAAGTGAATTTGCGCGACAGCCGAGGTAAGTCACTGTTTTTGTTCCTTTTAACTTCATTTTCTCTGTTTTTTGGCAATTAATGCCAAGAGGGAATATAAATTTGCACTCTGGTCACTATAATTTTCGAAATTTTTATTCATTAAAGACAAAAATTGAAAAGCCTCGACGGGGGGATTTTGCATTGCAAGTCCCCCTAATGGTGGCTGCACGATAGCGAGCCGTCTGTGTACGAGGAGAAGTAAAAAAAAAAATGTTAAAAAACTCCTCGAAACAGACGGCTGCCAGCTGTCTAATATAGGCCTAGCTACCTAGACAGTGTTTGATTCCTCGTTCTGTATCGAAGTATCACAGTAGGCCTAGCTAGCTAGCCCTAGATCTATACACGTAGCCCCCTAGGCGTAGCTTCGTATCCGAAGCTCATAGCATGTACATGTATTTTTTTCAGATTAAAGAATTGTCCTGAATATGTACCCCTCCCCCACCTCTCTTTGTACCTGGGCCCCTACCTTCCCTGTATCCCTTTCTCCATCTCTGATCAAACCTCTATGGGCGTGCAGCGACGGCAACACTTCCGGTATCTGCCCGGGGTGGCCACTTACATTGACGAGTGGATACCATGCGCAATCAAAAAAAACATGTAAAAAGGATGTCCTTTTCACGATAGGGCACGTTACGTACATAACGTGATAAGGGTGTCAAAAACACAAAAATAATGAAAAAAGGGTATCTATTTCGCTAGGAAAATTACGTGTGTAGGGTCGAATTTGCGGGGATGATAAAACAAAATTAAAATGTTTTATAAAGGATGTCCTTTTTGCCCCAACACTACGTGTTTAGAGTCCTATTTGCGCGAGGTGTAGAAGGTGGGGTCGTACTAAACCAAATAAGGTAAAGCCGACAACCAAAGGACCAGTAACAATAAAACATTCCTGTACTTGTTTAGGGGTTCATTTCAGGGAATATTTGCCAAGAGTATTGTTTTGTTTCCAATACTTGTTAAGGGTAGGGTTTCACACGCCAATACTTGTTAAGGGGTGCATTTTCAGAATATGGAAATTACGTGTTAAGGGTGCTTTTCGAGACCCCATGGTCGCGCATGGTATCCACTCGTGAATGGAAGTGGCCCCCCCGGGGGTATCTGTATACTGTGTAGTAACGTATAGGGAGACAAACATAACCTCAATACCTCGCCAGGTTTTTCTCATTAACAGTTATGACATTGGATTCTAAAGGTACTCCAAGAGTCTACATCAGACAGGAATGTAACGTTAGATATAACTGAATGAATCTTTGAGAAGGAGGCGCGATAGCTCAGTCGGTAGAGCGGGGGTTTCGGAATCCGGTGACCCGGGTTCGATTCCCAAGTGGTGCGCTAGTGCCCTTTGGTAAGGCATTTATCCTCATTACCAGGTCCCTCGGAGAGGACCTTAAGCCGTTAGTCCCCTGGTTGCTTGCTTACAGGCATTCGTGCTTTCTCAGCAGTCAGGTAAAACAACCTCGGTATAATATAATATTGATAAGCAGTTTTTGACGCAATATGAATAGTCTCTATGCGTATTCAATTAATTATTCATTAATACTTTTTATAACCCTTGATGGGGCCCCGGGCTTGATCACATACATGCATTGTACATAAACATGATTTTGGTTAAGCCCCGCCCACCCGTAAATAGTTTTTTATTTTATGTCTGATGTCATGGCATGGGGTACTATATCATCATTAACCAATTATAAATCATAATTATTATCATGATGACCATTACCATCTTCATGTATTATAATATTTTTTTATAATGATTCATGGCCCATTTGAAGCCACAATCGACTTCTTCAAGTTCTCATTCTATCCAAGAATGATAAGGAACTGGAACAACCTACCCAGCTCAGCTGTCACCACCAAAGGAATGTCCAGTTTCAAGGAGGCCGCTCTCCCTGCCATCAGAATGATGCAGCCCCCTGTTGGATCCTATATGATATAAAGTCAAAAGCTTGGTTTTTACTTGCAATCAGCTTATCAGCATAGCATGTTTTACTGTACAAATACAAAGTTGCTATGTCTATCCATCACCATTTTTACACTTTATAATGCTCCTTCCAGTGGCTCACTTTATTCATCATCCCATTATAGCTTCTGTATGAGCTGCCAAAGGGATTACTACATCAAGTATCAAGTATTCCCACATGGTTTCTTTGTCTTTTGATAGGCTGTTAAAGGGGATGTCTTCTCTGCAGAGAGTCTCCAACCCAACTTTGAGGGATGCGATGCGGTGTTCTCCTGCTTAGGATCACCCTCTCTCATCTACAGTACCACCGTCTATTCTGCTCCTATGAGGGCCATCGTCACGGCAATGAGAGGCGCGCAGGTCAAACGACTCCTTTTGATGTCATCTTGGTATGTCAAAAGTGAGTGGTCATGATTCATCTGTATCGTTGCATGGTCAAAAGATAAGAGGGAGACAGGGGGAAGAGGAGAGGGATAGCTGTGCATACAGTCGGCCAATCTCAACTCTAGTTTTCAAATAACCCCCTCCCCCATTTTCCTGATTGAATATTCAATTTCCATCGGGACATTCTTCAAACTATTATTGGTGATAAAGATGGATTTAGCAGGGGCTTTCATGGGTTCCATTAACTTCCGTCCTGAAATAACAAGCTAAAAACAACTGTGAACTATTCGTGCAAAATAGTAGCGTACTATTGATCACCTATAACTGTTTTTTTCTGATTACTAAAGAACAAAGTACCTACCTACAATGAATTGTATTTATACTATAACTCTTTTGATGCCTTGATTATGAAGCAAATTGGCTTTTTAACCATTGGAGGATTGCAACATTAATAGAGTACCAAAGTGTGACATCACTGTCATGGCCATGAACCGGCTGGTTCTAAACAGAGTCACAGCCGACGATCGTTTCCGTCTATAAACATTTGTATTTGAAAAAATTACCATCATTCTTAGGATGCAAGTGATGAAATTCCATTAGCGGCCATTTTCTCCTATGAGAAACCCGCTCCGGGTTCATTTGTTTAGAAGCAGGCCATCATGACACCATGGCAACTGACGTCATCGCTCCGGTACTCTAAAATAACAATCTTTAAGCACTGAGATATCATAAACATCTCATTAATAGCAGGATAATTAGAGTTTAAGTAAACTTATTGTTAATCATTTGTCATGACATTCTTGATATTCGAACAGTAGTATATTTCTTTCAGTATTCACATCAAAAGCTATTTTCTTCTGGTAGACAAATCATAAGGTATGCCTGGCCTCTGTCATGTTGAGTATTTTACATATATGCATCATATTTTCATTTTTTTTTTCAAATTGTATTTTCCAGTTGATCCCAATGATGACCCAGGTTTTGTAGCTCGATGGGTCGTCCGACCAGTTCTGAGTAAACCGCTAGCTGATGTAGTCATCATGGAAAAGTTTCTTGACGATGAGTGTCAGGACATCAATTACACAATAGTCAGACCACCACAACTCATTGATGGGCCTAGTTCGGGTAGGCTTACTTTTGATTCCATTTAATAATAATACTCAATATTTATAACACGCTTTTTCCTACATGGCCCAAAGCGCTCACAAACAAAAAGATCAGAATTACATATTAAATGAAGGCAGTTGCCTAGAAAAAAAAATGTTAAGGGACTTCTTAAATGTCTCAATTGTTGGGGATTTTCTTATTGCTAGAGGGAGTTTGTTCCATTCCGCTGAGGATGCAATGTTGAATGTTCTATCTCCGATCTGTTTTCTTTTAGTTGGATATGTTAATTTAAATGGGTCTTAAGAGGATCTAGTTCTATGTGGGAAATATTTCTAGACAATCAGACAAGTATTTTGGGGCTAGGTTATAGAGCAATTTTTATACAAAAGAAGTAACTACGTGTATTTGACACACACATTCAAATGACAATATGATGAGTAAAACGAGCATTCGGAAGTAAATCTTTCTTCCCTGGGAAGACTTAGAGCCATTGGTCCTCTAGCTTCTCACAGGTGACATGACATTTACTCCTGTGGCATTTTATTTGGTCTTATGGCATATGGTTAGAGTTAGGATTGTAAGAGTTTTGGATCAGAATAATAATATGTCCATTTATATAGCGCAGTTACTATGTGCATATACTCAACTGCGCTTTGATACTTGTTATCATATTATTACCCCGGCTGTAGCTGAGCCGCCATATTAATAGGCGCTAAAGCATTCAAGGAATAAATCCTACCAGGTACCCATTCACCTCACCTGGGTCGAGTGCAGCACAATGTGGATAAATTTCTTGCTGAAGGAAATTACGCCATGGCTGGGATTCGAACCCACGATAATGTTTTGAAATAATATGAAGATAAAAAAGTTCTACAGTACATGTATATTCAAATATTAGGGTTTATTTAGTGTTAGTCATATTTTATATTTAGCTTAACGTGCAGATTTTCCATTGGAGCAATTTTTGCCGAAGTGAATGTCATGGAACCTTTCACATTAGATTGGTTCATGCACTGTAATCACACAACATAGAATTTTTGTGCAATAGTTTCATGGGCATTTGGTAACATCAGGTTATTCAAGAACTCAATAATGTACAAAAGCATGCCTGTGGTCCATTACATCTATCAGAATGGGTTACATTTCTAGCTTAGGAATGTGCTCTAATCTGGAATTTCTCTTGAGAGAAACAGGGAGAGTATCAAATGGGTCGTTAGAATTTTCAGAAGAAAGAGATAATCATAAAGAGGAATAGAAATGAAATGAGATTACAGATGTGTCTTTCGCAAATTCATGAATTTAAGAATTTTACTGTTTATAACTTTCTTTTTTAATGATCACAGGGAAGGGGATTAAAGTTGATATTGGTCGCCAGTTCTGTGATGCTCCGGCGAAGATGCCCAGATCAGATGTAGCAAAGTTCATGCTAGAGAACGTAAATACCGAAGATCACTTCAAGAAAGGTGTCGCCATCGGACTCCAGAGTTAACTTTTTCATTGTGAAATACAGTAGCCGTATTCTTAACTGGGGTTTAGATTAAACCCTGGTTTAAAGTTGTGGTTTAACTATGGAGAGCTAATTGGGGCACAAATCCCTAACAGCACACATCCAATTTATCAACTCATGTGACACCCAAATTGTCTTTCTGGGAATGATAACTGGACTATTTTGAATAATTTTTCTTCATTATGAAAGCAAAAGGAAACAAAATAGTAAACACAAGAAATACTGGTTTACAATATTAACAGGATTTTTAAATTTTGGGCTCCCAAAATATATGCAGAGTTAAACCTGACTTCAGAATGCGGGCTAGTATATTAAATGCCGATTTTTTTTTAAGTACAGCTAAACGGGGCTTTATCACTATGGTCTTACTACTACTACTTGAAGTAGGTTCATGGTATCACAAAGCTCTTCATATGTTACGCACAACTTTATCCACTGTTGTGACCCTTCTTGTGCTAAAGGGTATATCCCTACATTTAAGTAGCTGATTTAATAGAACATGAGAACATGTTCCAGTTGTGCATGTATAGTCATGCATAACTTTACAAGCTGGTTGGTGAAGCATCACTCTGGTTGTTGGGTGTTCTTTGAAGTGGTGACGGGCCCATTTCATGAAATTTGTTATTATAATGAATTTGCAATAACACCTGAAATCCTTCAATCTAATTGGCTGATAGTACATTTGTAATAGTAAGTGCACATTTGTCAGTTTAAAAGTCTTTGTGAAATGAGACCTAGGGCCCTGTTGCATAAAACTATTGGCCTGGTTCCTAACTTTTAGAATCCTGCCAATAATACATTGACTTCAATGGGCTAATTATGTATTCATGAGGTCATATCTCTGGCCCCCATGGACCAATTCCCACCAAATTTTGGTAGTGGAGGTATTTCATCATGCTCTACAAAAATATGGTATCAAAAATGCTGAAATGCAAAAAAGAAAAGTTTTTTGTGACGTCATCAATTCGGTACTCTATTGTACTCCATGAATATTACTGTAGCTATTTGTGCTAGATCATAAGATATTCCAGATTTTCAGGGATTGTTTTTTCCCATGGGTCCAATGAAGAAAGAGGTGTGATCAAAGTCAAATGCAAGTCCAAAAATCAAGCACAAATTCATTTTTCACTAATGAAATATGCTGATATTTTGTTATTTGTGTTAAAGTATGACTCTCTCATTAAGGTCCAGGCGCGTAGCCAGGGGGGCAGTCGCCCCCCCCCCAAAAAAAAAAAACGTCCCGAAAAAGAAAAAAAGGAGGGAAAAAAGAGAAGGGAAAAGGAAAAGGGAAGGGAGGAAAGGGAAGAAAGGTAGCTTTGTGTTTTTTTTTCTTTTCATTCTTTATATTTTTTTCTCGAAAGAGAAACTCCTTCACTCTTGCTTTAAATTTATAAATGAATTTTGCTTCCACGCTGTGCACGGTTAAATAACAATATTGAAGTTCTCCATTGTTTCCCCCACCCTTTTTCTAACCCTGTTTTTTCCACCTTGGCTATATGTGTTTCTTGGCAGTTTTAAAAGTTCAAATGTATACATTAGGGCATGGAATTAGAGAAAGGTTAGGCCAAAGTACATGTATATGAAGTTATCTTTTTTTTTCATTGATCGCGCAATTTCTGGTCTGGTCGGCTCCGAGCGGGTAAAATCTTAATATCAATTTCTTGCGTCACCTCCATAAAGGCAACTTCTCCCGCTTTTCAGCTCAATACTAAACAACCATGATTTTTGGACAAACAGGTTCCTAATTTAAAAAACGAGGAAGGTATAAAATTCATGTCGTATTAAATAAAGTACAATATTTTTTATCAAATTCTATTAAACTTCATGTCATTTTCCTGCACATTCATCTCCTGTCCTGTTTTGTGCCCTCAGTTTGAAATTTTGAATGACACTTAAGTTTCTGTATAATGTAAAATGAAGCTCTTCAGGATAAGTCAAAGAAATTAGGCATCCTTTTTTATAATTTCAATGAATCCTTTTTTATAATTTTATAATCATTTTTTATAATTTTATAATCCTTTTTTATAATTTCAATGAATCCTTTTTTATAATTTCAACTTTTGCGCACTATTTTCCTTGTAATGCAGTTCAATTATTTTAGAAAATCAATTGAATTAGAGCCGATGGGGTATTAGAGATATCTGCATTTCATAAAACGTCCGCCCTTTGAAATTTCAGAGTTTCATTGCTCTGCGCGGGGAGGAATATCTTACTCCTGGCGTATACACTTCTTCTCCTCTGTTTCGTGAGTTAAAGATATGCCCTGAGTCGCTAAATTGTTTGTAATCAAATCTGATCTTTCCAAGGGAAGTATTCAATACTAGTATATCTTAAATAATACATTTTTCTTGGGACCCTTTTCATGGCAAAAAAAAATGATAAAATGCTTTAGCTTCCGCGCTTCGGGCGGGGTTATTATCATTTCAATTTCCTCCATCGTATTCCTTTTTTTGTGCGTTCACGATTACTTTTGAAAACAAGGTTCAAAATCACAATATAGTCAACTGAATTGGAGCTAATATAGGTACTAGAGACAAGGGAGACGGCTCCTTTTCATTTTAATTTATGAAACGCCAAAAGCTTCGCACGGGAGGGGGAAACTCCCCCTCCCTGCACCCACCCCCTAGGGAGGGCGCTTTGCGCGCTCTGTAAGTATTGGCATGCTTCGCGTGCATTTACCGCCCCCTCCAAAATGAAATCCTGGCTATGCGGTTGTTAAGGTCTATGGAAAAAATGAAATGGACCTGCTTGAAACTAGCTCTCTTTATTTATTGTTCATTATGCTAATGTCAAGCTAAAAGCAAAGAGTGGAATATATATATATTTATATATTGTAAAGAAATGGATGAAGAGAACAATGGTAGGCGTAGCTTAAATCAAGGTTCCCCAGAGCTATCTACCCTTTGGAAAAATTTGTGATGCCGAAAAAATGTCTCCGCCGGGAATCGAACCCGGGCCCCCACCTTTGAACGCCGGTGCCTTAACCACTAAACCACAGAGACGGGTTAATGGCTAGGGCGAACCCAATCCGATTGACCGTCAGATAGACAGATTTTTGACCCTAATACCAATTATAATTTCCTTTGTCGGGTGTCGGGTCTTTACAATATTTAAATAAAAAGAGTTGCCAAACGCTGTTGTACATGTATAACTTTACACATTTATATTTATATATATGTTTTTACTAAATAGTGATGATAGGGATCCTAATGAAATGATTGGCTTAGATCTATAATATTACCTGTTATTCATTTTTAGCTAACAGGAATATTTGTTTAATGATTGGTACTATTCATACAATTGTATGCAATTTCTGGATAACTGAAGTATACATTCCCATTACAAATGATATCTTCTCCAACTTTCAACCAAAATATTCCTCATTTTTGTCAGGGTATAAGGAGTAGGTTGATTAGTCTACTTTTTTACAAATCTGTTTTTTCTCACCTGCATAGCAGAATGAGACTATAGGCGCTGCTTTTCCGATGGCTGCGGCGGAGGCTTCAACACCAAATTCTTAACCAAAGGTTAAGTTTTTGAAATGACAGCATAACTTAGAAAGTATATGGACCTAGTTCATGAAACTTGGCCATAAGGTTAATCAAGTATTACTGAACATCCTGCCTGAGTTTCAGGTCACATGTCCAAGGTCAACGGAAATTTAGGGTCATTGAACTTTGGCCAAATTGGGCGTACCGGTATCTGTTGAATTACCATCATAACTTTAAAAGATTATGGATCTGATTCATGAAACTTGGACATAAAGAGTAATCAAGCATTGCTGAAAATCCTGTGCGAGTTTCAGGTCACATGACCAAGTTCAAAGGTCAATGAACTTTGGCCATAATGGGGGTATTTTTTGAATTACCATCATAACTTTGAAAGTTTATTGGCCTAGTTCATAAAACTTGGACATAAGAGTAATCAAGTATCACTGAACATCCTGTGCGAATTTCAGGTAACATGACAAAGGTCAATGAACTTTAGCCATTATGGGGGTATCTGTTGAAGTAATACCATAACTTTGAAAGTTTATGGATTTGATTCATGAAACTGGGACATAAGAGTAATCATGTAATACTGAATATCCTGTGTGAGTTTCAGGTCACATGATCAAGGTCAAAGGTCATGTAAGGTCAATGAACTTTGGCTAAGTTAGGGGTATCTGTTAAATTACCATGATATCTCTGTAAGAGTATTGGTCTTGTTCATAAAATGTGGACATTAGAGTAACCAAGTAACACTGAACATCATGTGCGAGTTTCAGTCATATGACCAAGGTCATAGGTCAATGGACTTTGGCCATGTCGGGGGTATTTGTTGAATTACCATCATAACTCTGTAAGTGTATTGGTCTATTTCATAAAACTGGACATAAGAGTCATCAAGTATCACTGAACATCTCATGCGAGTTTTAGGTCACATGACCAAAGTCAAAGGTCATTTAAGGTCATTGAACTGGCCATTTTAGAGATAATTATTAGATTGCTGTCATAACTTTTAAAGTTTATAGATATGGTGTATAAAATATGGATATAGGGGTAATTAAGTATCACTGAACATCCTGTGCGAATTTCAGGTCACATGACCAAGGTCAAAGATCAATGAACTTTGGCCATAATGGGGGTATCTGTTGAATTACCATAACTTTGAAAGTTTCTGGATCTGATTCATGAAACTTGGACATAAGAGTAATCAAGTATCACTTAACATCCTGTGCGAGTTTCAGGTCACATGATCAAGGTCAAAGGTCATGTAAGGTCAATGAACTGGCCAAGTTAGGGGTATTTGTTGAATTATCATCATAACTTTCAAAGTTGATAGATATAGTGCATAAATTATGGATATAGGGGTAATAAAGTATCACTGACAAGTTTTCGGTCACATGATCAAGGTCAAATGTCAATGAATATAGTATTGTATCATTTTATGAATTTTTTTGTGGATATTTTATAGTAGTTTTCAAAGTCAGCACTGCTGCTATATTGAATCGCGTGAAGCAGGTGAGACAGCCAGAGGTGTTCTACTTGTTTGTCATTACAAATAATATGCCATTAAAATATTATTCTTTTAGTTTCAGTCATTCATTAAGCTGTCAATCGGTTCTGCTCTCCCTTTTCAAATGCAATTATTTATTATTTTTACAACTTGCGTACATGTGCTGTCTGAAATGAATCATTATGCATTACTCTTTTTTGTGAAATATAGTTTAAGTAGTTTTAAACAGATGTTAAAAGATGTTTAATGGTCCAAAATTATGTTTCCTACCTCACATGTCATTGTTACAGTGAAAGACTGAATAACTTTGTCAAGAATTTGTTTCATGTATATGCAGGTCTACAAGATGTGAAATATTGTGCATTGTAGTTTTTGTAAAAAATACATGTTTTTAAATTGTTTATATGTTACTTTCCTAACTACGTCAATTAGTAGCCCTTTAGCATGTTAGTTTTAGTCTGAAACACTTAAAGTGTTTTTTAAAGATTTTTATAGTACTGTTAAGAAATATATTCATATTCATTTGATTATTTCGTAGAATTTGTCTAAATTTAAGTCAGCTTTAAGTACATGTAGGTTTGGAGTTGTTGCTTTAAGTCCATTTGAATGATGCAGTGGAAAACTAAAATTTTATTCTAAAGCCTTATAAAGTTATAGTAAATTTAAAATTGATTTAAGCCTAAATTCTTTGTCAGATAGAATGAAAAATATAATGAAACATTAATAATAATGATAATAATAGTACTTTTATGCACGTTTTGGAACTTTATGTAAAATTGAAATCAGAATAAGGAAAAAGTCATGCCTCCAACTTAATTGCTCATATGATTTTGGTATGAAATAATTTCTAAATCATGAAGTGGGACAACATTTTATTATGACATTATGGTATTTATTTATTTCTATTTGAAGGTATTTATGAAAAATATATCACTGAGAGCAGACTTAATACGATGTAACAGAAACAGTTGAATTCCAGTTTTCACACAGAATTAATCAATAAGAATACATTATTTAGTTAAAAACTTTACTCACACTTTGAAAGTATTTTGGTACCATTATGGAATATCAATTATTGTATTTTTGTATACATGCCATTATCATGCCATTCAATTTGATATGAAATAGTTCAGATCCATGGCTGACCTGTAGAATTATTTATAGGACAGTATTTTTAAAAGTATCAGATTCATGTAATGAAACTTTGTAAAACATTATTACAGACTACATAAATTAAAAATCAAATAATGTTACCCAGTGTAATCATCTAATTGCAGAATTTCAGTGGTATGATACTATACCGCAGCAGCACCCACATCAGAGGCCACAGAAGGGGGGGGGCACTTTTTTCCAAAACCGTGTACAAAAACGTAAAATGACCATATGATTGTGATTTTTTGCATGGTCAGCCCCCCCCCCCCCCTTTGAAAACCGTTCCACGGCCCCTGCACACTGCACCCACTTTATCAATGAAGAAATATGTACCTTTTTTATGAGGCAGCTGTCATCATCAAGCCTAATCTCTCTTGATGGTGGTCTCCTGCATTCCTTTAAATTATGATTTGATTGAATGAATAATTCATCCAATTGATATTTATTACTGCTTATAATTATTCATATTTTGTTATATATTACCTTTGTATATTATATAATACTAATATATCTTTGATACTGGTGTGAATGCAGAAATAATATCAAATCAAGTCGAATATATGGTAATGGTACACTGAACAGCCTTTCTGCCCCCACCCTCCATTCCTTCCAACAGTTTTCTGATTTCCTAAATGCTAGAAAAAGGAAGGTCAGATGAAATACTTGGAGTTTGGTATTAAAAAAAAATCTTAACATGATTGTTGATGCATGTCGCTACAATAACGTTATACCATTTGATAATCATCATATATTATCTTTATTTCCTGTTTACAAGATTATTTTTCTCATAAACTGTTGGAAATACATTATGACAAGCGAGTCGTTCTCAAACAAAAAACCAACTCTTGTTTTGATTAAATTTTTATCAGTATGTATTGATAGTATTTCAGAACGGATCTAAAGGGGAGGGTGAAAGTTGGGACAGAGATGGTGTGTAAATTTATTAGGAAAGTCTAGACAAAACAGGGTCACTATTTATCGCTGCAAAAGGGGTAATAAATAATGATAATAATAATAAAATGGCAAAGTTACAACGGTTTTAAGTCCTATATGTAACGGGCCCCTGGTCAATTATTATACATGTAATTAATATCATATACTGTATTTTATTCTTGTCTTGTCAGATTGTCAAATAGTCTTGTATATTTAAGGTGGCAGACTTTTCAACGTAAAGTAGAGATATACTAAATATTTACAGAACGCATCAGTTTCCTCGTGTGTTGTTTGTGTTTTGAATTTTATAATTATTACTAGTATTTGAAAAGAGATAATTTTGATTTGCATATTATTAATATTCTGTTATTTCTCACAAAAGAACTCATGCAAAAGAGTGATCAATTTTGTTATTCTTTTGTACTATTGAATTAGTCGGACAGAAAATTACATGTCTGCTTTCACTCCAAACATGGTGATCAATGAAGATGGGAAAGCTGGGGGAGATGTCCCCCGCCAGAGATCGCTAGAATGTTAAAGGACAAGTACACCCCAACAAACAGTTTATTTGAATAAAATGAGAAAAATAAAAGGATGACAATGAAAATTTCATCAAAATCGGATGTAAAATAAGAATGTTATGATATTTTAAAGTTTTGCTTAATTTTACAAAACAGTTACATGCACATCCTGGTCAGCACGCAAATGAGGAGACTGATAACATCCACTCACTATTTCTCTTGTATTTTATTATATGAAATACAAAATATTCTAATTATCTCCTCATTGTCAAGTGAAACAATGATTAGTTCCTTCCTGAACATGTGGAATTTGCATTGTTTAATACTATATTATTCTGTCAAGTTGGTCCCTATTGTCAAATTCGTAAAAAATGAAATATTGTATCATTCAAACAATAAAAAACTAAATTGTGAGTGAGGGACATCATCGACTGTCTCATTTGCATGTCACTTAGTTGTGCATATCACTGTTTTGTGAAAAATGAGCGAAATTCTAAAATATCATAACTTTCTTATTTTACATCCGATTTTGATGACATTTTCAGCGGTATGCTAATTTGATTTTCTCTTTTTATTCAAATCAAGATTTATCTGTTGTGGACTTGCCCCTTAAGTTTCTCTCTTGAAATTGAGAATTTTTCTCGCTGGTTCTCTACATTCACTCACTTTTATGATATATGTGGAATACCTGGAGAGGGTAACAATACATAGCCCTTTCCTAATTGCCAGTTGTATCCCCCTTATTGTGAAATGAAACAGAAGAAACAATATCCATATTGAATATGTTATTTCTTTTTTTCACTCGGTCGTTTCGCTCCAATTGAACAATTGAAACTTATTTATCCCCAGGCCTGGAGGCTGGAGAAAGAGACTGACTGATGTTGCAGATCCCTATATTGCCCACGCTAGTCAAATTTCCTTGTATTGACATATTGAAATAAAGCAATGCCACAAATTTAAAGCCCCCGGAGACCCCCCCCCCCAAAAAAAAAAAAACAATAATAATAATAAATAAATAAAAAATAGTCTGAAACCCGATTGGACCTAAGCCATGTAAGCGCTTTTTTCCTTTTGTAGATTGTCTGTTTTGCCTGAATATATTGGCTTAAAAAAAAATGAAAGGTGAACATAATACATTCTGTAAATTCCATCTTAAAGTTCTCATCAATCTACCAAATGGACCTATTGAATAGAAAATCACACGCCCGGGTTGGCTATATTGGTTGGGCGGTTTTTAAGAAAGACTATCGGATTTGTCTTGAGAGAAGCAAGGGCGCGTGGAGGTGAATCTTTTATCATGTGACTGACCAGCAAGAAAAGCTTGGGCAAGGCATGATTGGACAGGGATTGCGTACGTGTGAGTTCAGCCATTTTAGTTTCGTTATGAAGTTTATTACTGTTTAATTACTTCACTGTTCAAGGCCTCTGGAGAGCAACACCAACAAACATGACCAATGTCAGTGAAGGATGAATATTTGGTCAAGACTTCAATCTCTTCAACTGTTCAAGGCTGTAAGTTGCAGAATTATTGTGATCGTCAAAGTATAAGCAAGTTTGCATGGAGTAAATGCTTCTGTCAAGATGTTTCTATGAAGTCGATATAGAATCACTCCTGCACTGCTGAGACCATGGACCTACATGCTGAGAATGAGAGGTATTGTAATGTCGGTAGCAAATTTTATTTCCAAACTGAAAATTTTATAAAGAGTTGATCTTGAACTGATACAATAAAGAATGGGCGGATCCATTATTTTTCAAAATGGGGGACATTGTCGTTCAAAAAAATTAAGAACCCCCCCCCCCCAAAAAAAAGGGATCTCCACTCCAAATCAATGTAATGGTGATTTATGTCAGAAAATTTTTGAAAACCAAGTATAAAAAAGGATCCTCTCACTTGCGCATGCAGGGCATATATTCTAACAAACATTGGCTCTCGAATAAAGAAAAGGAACAACGTGATGGTTGTCTATAGCTACCCTGTTAAAGTAAAACCATATTTTCTCGACATATTATCATGAGGAACTCTGGATGTAAATCAAATTTTCGATATTTGATTGATTTTATTTATATTTTTTTGTTTCACTTTCCACCAAAATACATCTTGAACAAATAAGAACATAATAAAAATAATTGCATTCACTGTTAAAAAACTTAATTGAATTTAGTAACGTGAAATATGAGGAACCTATTAAAAAGCATAGCTTGTAATCATAGGTTCCTGGAAAAAAAATTCTTATCGCAATGAAGATAGATCAAAATGAAGAAATATTTTGAAACAAACAGGATAACTGTGACACAGCGTAATATACCACTCATCCCATTGTGGTATTAAAACCATTGAATCGAATGAAATTCAGCGGGCACTATATGGATGGAGACTGGCTATGATGTATTAAGGGCATATTAAGTGCATCGATTCTATTTCGTTTTATAGATTATTTTGCCCCAAAACGTTTGACATACATTCTTCCCTTGCGTGAGTAAAACAAACTTGACGCCAGCTAGGGTAATTTCCCGTAGATCTGTAAAATATATATTCTTTATTATCTGCTGGAAAATGGGAACTCTTTAATCCAACTCTGTGGAAAACGGTTGCAAGAGGTTTCGTGTGTTACACACAAGGGTGGATAGGGGCTTGAGGTAAAGTATTTTGTAGCCTATATATGTTGAGCACATCCTCACGCATTTTAGTAAATTATATCGTTTAGAAATTATTGATATTTTGCTGTGAATGATTGAGCTCCTTGATAGGGTCACACAAAGATCACGACGAGTAATCATTAACTCTGTTTGTAGGAGGTCATGTTCAAAGTACGAAATAATTATGAGACCTCGATATTGTTCCATTAAAATTGCATGCGATATAATACAGACATAAATATCGGCAATACCGTGCTCAGTTAACACGATCTACTTTATTAATCATTTCAAAATGAAGTTGGCCATTTTGGGCGCTACAGGCCGGACAGGACAAAGCCTTATTCTTCAAGCCATCAAGGCTGGTCACCAGGTCGTTGCCGTGGTCAGAGATCCTGAGAAACTACATGAGATCGAGCAGAATGTCGACGACTTCAGTTTGAAGGTAAGACCGTCCCATTTCCGACATTTCCTATTCTCTCATTCTTCACACCTTTCTCTCTCTCTCCCATCCCTCTTGTCTATGTCTCCCTCCTTCTATATCTCACCCTATCCCCCTTACCCCTCTTTCTATCCCCTTTTCATGCGAAATCGCTTCCGAATCTACTACTTCAAGTATTGTCGCTCAAAAATTATTTTGTCGACGACGTCAACATCATTTAGTCAACAGTAATATTTTAAATTACATGGATGGACGTCTGAACATTTTTATCATTCATTGTCAAACATATTTTAAGAGACAATTTTTTTGAGGGCGGCTAAATTGGCTACCGATAGCATCTCGAAATGGGTTTTACTTGGCTTATAATATAGCTGCGAATACACATGATTAAGCGTTTAAGCTTCTGATATACGTGATTTAATTAAAATGTAAAGCAAAGTATCTGTCAAGACAGATAGGGTTTCTGACATCATTCATGATTTCCATATTGCTGGAACATGACTGGGCCCGCTAATTTATGACCACCTCCTCACTTCTATTGATTATTTATGATATAAATGACGAATTGCCCATTACATACTAGACTGAATTATTATTACTATTGTGAACATAGTCCGTATAGATAACTAATGTGCTAAAATTGTGATAATATTGCTCGATCGATTGAAGTGTTGACGCAATGCAAACATTGTTATTAGCATCATCATTACATCAGTACATTGGCGACGGAAGCCAAAAAATTTAGGAGGGGACAACCCCAAAAATAAAATTTGACAAGCAAAAAAAAAAAAAGGTTCTCAACCTACAAATTTAGGGAGGACCGTCCCCCCTCCTCAAATTTTTTTGGGGACACGTCCCCCCCGCTTCCGCCGCCTATGCATCAGTATCATCACCATGTGCATCGTTACATAATCGTATGGAGAAACACAAGTTCGAGGTTAAAGTTATGTTTAGGTTTTCTTATGATTGGTGGTATACACAAGCTACATTTTGTGTTGAAAGCCATTTAAATGCGAAAGAGTCAATAGTGCTGATTATGGCGCAGTCACATTTTCCTTACGGCGGCCGTACAGCAAGCCCCTGGGGCCCGTTGCAGAAAGAGTTGCAATCAATCGCAACTCTAAAAATCATGCGCAAGTCCCGAATGCGCGTTGTTGATTGGTCGAAAATCAAATTGCGCGTGATTTTTAGAGTTGCGATTGATTGCAACTCTTTCTGCAACGGGCCCTGTGTTCAAACATTTGTTTGTAGGTGGTTTGAATAGAAATGAATAAAACGTTTGTTGTTGTTTTTTCGAGTCGCTGTACGGGAAACCATTTGACTGCAGCATTGCTCCCGACTACCTGACTACTATCTTACCTGAGTGAAGGAGAGGGTGGGGTAGAATCCTCCCCCTTTTTGTGTTGTCAGAAAACAAATTCATGGGGGCCGTTTCATAAAGCTGTTCGTAAGATAAGAGCGACTTTAAGAACGACTGGTGAACCCTTCTTACGCGCTAAACCATCGTCAATGTATATACCATTTACCACAAGAAAGGATCACAGTCGTTCTTAAAGTCGCTCTTAACTTACGAACAGCTTTATGAAACACCCACCTTGTTTCCCAACTGGAATCAATGTCAATATTACGAAAGGGTAAAAGCCATTTATTTCTTTTGTTCAACCGCCAATACTTTTTGAAAATATGAATTTTAAATATCTATCCCCTCTCTCTTTCACCCTCTCACTCTCTCGCTCTCTACAAATAACAATAACTTTTTTTTTTTTATCTTGCAAGCTCCTGACAAGCTTACAGATTGTCAAGAACGAATACCGATATGAAATTCTATTCGAAACAATCCTATTGAGTGTATCTAACCTATGTACCTCTTTTATTATGTGGAATAGAACACATCGAAATGATCACTGCATTCGGAATCAAAATTGGATGGGAATCATTAATTTTATAAAAAAAAAGGACCGCTAACAAGGGGAGTGGTGTATTGAGCAATAAGATAGCATTGTTGCTTAATGCTTCATGAAACGACTTAGATTTGTCACGAATTGCATTTATTTGTTGACTGCACAGGTGTTACTAGGTAATTCATGTAATTAGGAGAAAATTGCCCGTTGTCTAAACGGGCTTATTGACAACTGAAAACAAAGTCCAGGGTGTGAACTGAACATACAGCGCAGATGAAAGGGGGGGGGGGAATACGGTTTCTTTCGGTAATTTCAAATGAAAATCATTTGGGGCACTTGCACGACTAGGAAAGGAACAGAAAAGAAGAACACAAGAAAGAACAAAAGGGGACAATATGATAGCATATTTTTAAAGATCATGTCAAAATTAGCTATCAATTTAGAAAATTAATAATAAAAAAATCTCCCCCCCCCCCCTCTCTCTCTCTTTCACTCTCTCCCTGTGCAGTCAATACTGTGAAACAAAAAATGTTCACTATCCTCGCTCGCTCTCCTCGCTTACTCACGACTTTAAAAAAATGTTACCCAGTTTAATTCCCCACAAAGTTTTATCTCATTACGCCACTGGTCGTGATAGTCAACCTAGAATGTTTACTGATATTTGCCATGTGATGTTATTCCTAGTTTCCTTTAACTTATTAAAAGGTGTTGCATATCAATTTAGAACAATCAGTTAATTTGAAATTTCGAAGTATTTCACGAATCTGACCTTCTTTTCTCTTACACGTCATTTTTTTTCTTTTACAAGAAGAATTCGGTAATATCCATAATTATGTAGGACATCCATCTCATTCTTCTCAGGCCGGTTCTTATGTCTTATTCTATATTTTTATACATGTGTGTATGATGTGTCTCCCTTGTTGACAGAATTTGATAAATATGAATTCATATAATGATATGCAAAACAATAAGTGGGTATATGGCATCACCTTGCTCATAACATATTCATGAAAACATGCATGTGACTTTTAACCGAATTATACACAATTTTGAAATGTCATTAAACTTTCTCATTCCTTGTCCAATTTTGATGAAATGTTTAGTCAGTTTTTTGGATCTGTTGAAATCATATTATATATGTTTCAGTCAAGTTGGTCCTTATTGTCAAATTTGTTTTTAGAAAATGGAATATTGTATAGTTCAAACAAAAAAACAAAAGAAATAGTGAGGGGCATCATTGACTGTCTTATTTGCATGTCACTGAGTTGTGCATATCAACTGTTTTGTGAAAAATAAACGAAACTTAAAATGTCATAACTTTCTTATTTTACATCCGATTTCGATGAAATTTTCAGCGGTATGCTAGTTTGATTTTTCTATATTTATTCAAATTAACATTTTCTAGGGTGGACTTGACCTTTAAGTATTGATACGTGTTCGATTAATCGAGCATTTTGCTTTTGTCTCCTGTCATCCATCTCTACTACAGATTGTAAAGGGTGATATATATTCATCTGATAGTCTTCAACCAATCTTCGATGGTTGCGATGCAGTCCTGTCTGGTCTTGGTGGCCAGACCTTATTCTCTACAGTCACGCTCTACTCAAGATCTTGCAAAGCAATCGTGGAAGCCATGAGACATGCCAACGTGAAAAGATTCGTCGTAATCACATCTTGGTATACGCAAGGTATGTTAGGAGAGTGTAGGCCCTTTAGTTTAAGTCCAGGGACCAGCTGTGGACTATGAGGTCCCGGGTTCGAATCCCATTGCGAAATGCGTTTATTGGCTATATTGCCTTACACACGACCAGGAAAGTCTGTTATATTTTTTGTTGTTTAAAGTGCAATAGACAAGTGACGTGTTTTAGAGTGGAAAAAATATGTGATTTGATATGACGTGAATTATTGTTGACTTTTATTTGACATAACTTGACTGAACGTTTTTTTTCAGTTGACTTGAATTGACTCGACTTGATTGAGCTCTTGAATTAGTATATTTCAATTGATTTAACTTGGTTCAATTTGAATGAGTTGATCTCACTTGATTTAATTTGATCTGAATGGATTAGATTACGTCCGACTGGACTTCATTGATTTAATTGGACTCTACTTAATTTTTACAATAAGTCACGTGACCTGAATTGACTTGGATTGATTTGATCTGCTTTGATTTTTACTCGCTTGCATTCCTCATAGTCGACCCTAAAGACGATCCCGGGTTCGTAGCCCGTTGGGTGATCAGACCTATGCTCAAGAAGGTCTTGAGTGATATGCTCATTATGGAAACATATCTGGAGACAGAATGCCAAGATATCGACTACACTGCTGTGAGACCCGCTCAGCTCAATAGCAAACAGAGCACAGGTACTATTTACATCTCCTTTTCTTCCCCCTCTTTTTTTTCATTATCTTGATTATCGTCATTATGTATTTAAAACAGACAAATAAAGTAAGAATTTTGAGATGCAAAACGATGATTTTTATGACCAATTCACAAAACATGTTTTTTTAGTGGTTAAAGAAAACAAATTCTCTGCGATGAAATGATGATTACTTGTTTTGGGTCATTTTGGAGGTCCATGAATGGTTTCCACCTTGTCATGTCAACCCCCCGCACCCTCCGGTAAAAAGATCTATTAGTTATGCTGTATAATGTATTTGAATTAACTGGAGTTCATGTTTTCTCTTTCCATTGAAAACACATTCCTCGCTCTTTCTCCCATTTTCTTCTCACTTCTAACCCTTTTCTGACCCCCCCCTCAAAAAAATAATGATAAATAAATAGATAAATCTTAATAAATAAATAGAAATAAGTGAGTAAATAAATAAGTAAATAAGTAAATAAATGAATAAATAAAACAAATAAAGAAAAAATATAAATAAATTGAAACAATGGCAAATAACTTTTATTCCACAGGTCAACCATTCGTCGTAGAAGAACGTCAGTTCGTGAATGCATCTACATCCATACCTCGAGCTGATGTAGCAAGGTTCATGTTACAATGTCTGGACGAGGACAAGTATTACAAGAAATTTCTTGCCATTGGTGTAAAATAAGAATAATGGTTGTTAGGAGAACCCGAGGTGACATGTTTGTTTTTTCTTTATAACACGACCTGTAGGGCCTATATATTAAGGAGTAATGTGGTCATTACTTTAACAATTGTCATTATATTTTCAGTGTAAGATACTTGAGAAATGAAATATAATGTAGGATAATGAATTGCATTATGTCCTATAAAGTTTTTGTAAACTTCAAAGTTAATACTTGTATTATAATGTTTGTAAATGTATGGTATTGAATTGAAATAGATCCAAAATATTTTTGCGAATTGTATTCATATCATAAACAAACATATATTTTATTTCTATTCATGTTCATTCTCATTTGGCGAAGGAAAAGTTGAAAGTATTTTATTTTACAAATTACTTTTTATAATGCAGATTTAGGTATGCCAGGTTTATGTACTTTTCGATTCTGCTCTAAGATTTTTGTTAACGTTAAGGTTATGAAACGAAGTGTTGGAAATCAGGTTTAGAAATTTTTCATTGTTCTACAATATTTGTGGACATGTTTAAAATGTCCCAAAACTCTGTCCCAAGACTTTTTTCCTTAAAAAATGACAGTAGACTTGACAAATTTTAAGTCACTGCATGCAGCAGGGATGATAGTCCCTATCTTATTCAAAGGTGTTAAAAAGGGAGGGAGATGTAAGAAGAAAGATGTATTGTCAAAAATGATGGTCTTATTTGTATATTAGCAAATAAGTGCATACTGATTTACTCATATATCCACTTATCGTCTCGACCTCTGTTTAAGTTGGTGCAAAGTCAGTCTACTGTCATTTTAAAGGGATAGTCCGGGCTGAAAACATTTATATCTAAATAATCAGAGTAAAATTCAGAGCAAAATGCTGAAAATTTCATCAGAATCGGATAACAAATACCAAAGTTATTGAATTTTAAACTTTAATATTTTGTGAAAACAGTATTATGCACATCTTCATGAATGCTGATGATGTCACATCCCCACTTTCCTTTTTATGTTATTACATGAAATCATAAATGTTTCATTTTTGCTAACATGTGCAAATGATGTGTCTCCATTATGATGAAATAAGTTGTTGCCATAAATAACTAATGCACTTAATCAGTTGTCAATCCAATTGTTTTAGTTCTTGGTAGAACAATTTTGAATAAACCTAATTTCATATAATAAAATACAAAAAACAAGAGGGGATATGATATCATCAGCCCACCTAATAAATATTCATAAAGATATGCCTAGAACTGTTTCACCAGAATAATGCAAATTTTTAAAATTCAATAACTTTATTTCCAGTCTGGACCACCCCTTTAAGGAGAAAATGTCAAACAGTACTGAGAAATGGTAGCTTTATCACTTGTATATTTGTATTCTCTAGAGAGTAATAGGGATAACTTAATCTTTAAATTTGCCAAGACAAAGGAATCACAAAGATAACATTTGTATTTTCTACAAAAAGATGATTTTATTGTATATGAGTAGCATACCACTTCTCTATAATAACAGATTTTGGCATCCCTCTTGATAACAAACATTACTTATATATAAATGGCAAAACTCATCTCTCCAAAAACATATCAAGGTACAAGAAGATATAAATAACATAATACGAAACAATACTAAAAAATAATCTAATTGAACATGTTTGAATACATATAAAGACAACTGCGTATGACCCTTGTTATCTCAGAAACCTTGCATGAAAATTTGGTTATAACCCATAGAACACAATTTAACTTCCATCCAATACACACTTCCCATGGTTTATGTCTGACTTATCTTGGGTGTAGAGCTCAACGGATAACAAGGACTGAATGTGATCAAGAAGAGTCAAATTTATTGTTTTGAATGATACATTTCTATTTGAATTAAATCTGAGTGAAATGAAATAAGGACAGACAATATCAGATTTACTGTAAAATTCATTGATACAGCTTTGGGTGTAACAGAGGTAATAGTTCACTACAAGTCAATGAAATAATAGTATTGGTGGTGATATTTTACCTGATTGCTAAGAAAGCATGAATGCCTGTAAGCAAGCAACCAGAATACCAACGGCTGAAGGTCCTTTCCGAAGGACCTGGTACTGTGGTTTAATGCCTTATCAAAGGGCACTAGCGCAGCAAGTGGGAATCGAACCCAGGTAATCAGAATACAAATCCCCCGACTGAGCTATTGTGTAAGAAGGCTTTTGATTTGAAAAAAACCATCACTTTATGTTGTGAAAAGGGAGCATTCGGGAAGGAAGACAGATTAATCTATTTTGTGCAACACATTTGACAAAATATTTCGTCATCCAGTAAAATAAGTGCTTATGATAGAGTGGTGCAATGATACATGAAGGACCCCCATGGAAGAACAGTGGTATTTTGTTGATACCTCTGAAATGGGTCATCTTTCATATCTTATGATTTATTAAATTTGAACATGTATATATTTTATTCTTTTTAAATGGAAATATGCATATATTTATATAAAGCTGATTTATACTTATTCAATTATGGATATTTATCGTAAATATGTTTAGTATTAAACAAGCATCCATTTCCAATGTCCAAAAGATTTGTAGCAGTGATTATTTCTTATCAATTATTTCTTATCAATATCAATGCCATAAAATAAAAAGTAGTATTCATACTGTATTGTTGTCTGTGATAACAAGGAAATATTAGACAATTTTGTTTGAAAATTGTGTTTTAAACTATTAAAAGTTCAAAATGATTGTTAATTGTTTTGTACAGTCCTAATCTGTCACTTCTCTTAAGTTACAATTCATGTATATCAAATTCCTCTTCTGAAGTCATTGGTAGAGTTGGGCAATTATCAGAACTGCCAGTAGCTTAAGGTATTGGGGTGGATTTGTCCTTTACAGCAACAAAACATATATAGCTTGTGCTAGGGCCAATTATGAGCAGTGAGGTAGTAAAATTTGTTAACAAAGTAACCACAATAAAATAATGCTGCAATAGTGAAAAAGATACATACATATAAAAAGAATACTGAAACAAAACCTGTATCGGAATTACAACTAGGGGGTTTTCAAAAAGAGTTGAGTATGACTTAGAGTCATGTGAACTCGCACATGGTATTTCACATGCAATTCCCATTGATTACTTTGACCAATGTGGTGATGCATTTTATATTGCATACAACTACGAGGTTAAGTGCAATATTTAGTCACAATCTTTGTGAAATACCCTCTGAAAACATACCCTATTGTGTATGGTGTATACTTAAGGCCACCACACACCTTACGACCCGACTGGTCTGCGACTGGCTTGCAACTGGGTGAGGGGAGATGTGACGTCACAGACTGGTCAGAGACAAGTTGGAAGGATTTGACATGTCGAATCCTTATGACTGGATCGTAAGCTCAATCCAACTTTCAGCCAATCAGACAGCAGAGTTGCACGATGCGTATATGATAAGCAACGCGCATACGCAGTAGTAAGCACACTTTCTCAGTTGCTATGGCAAAAAGCAAAAGGCGCATGCATGAGTCGCAGATCCGATCGCAAGGTGTGCGGTGTCGAGGCTTATGACCACCTTGCGATCCATCTCCCCTCTCTCAGTCGCAAACCAGTTGGGTCGTAAGGTGTGCGGTGGCCTTGATAAGTTGAAATGCACATGGGAAGTTAATAAATCATTTGAAATTCAATGATAGCAAGGAATCATGGTGCCATGTGAAATTGATCTAATAATGACAAGGGAAGGTACTTTCAATTGCATATCAACCAGACCTAGTGATCAAACAGTGTGGCCAACTATATTGGCAATGGTTACAACATGGTTGATACTGCTATGTCAGGCAAACATTGAACATGGTTATATACCTCATGATGCCACCAACTGTTGCCAATTTGGTCACACTCTGCAATGAGGGGCATTAGAACCAAGCACAATTACATAGGGTATCAACTAATCAAGCATAATTATGTAACGATACATATTAAAAACTTTTTTCATCGTGATGATTTTGATAAAAATCAGCAATTGAGTGTGAAACACATCTCTCTGTTTTAACATTATATAAAAGCATAATGTTGTGCCCCATTAATGCTATCGGAGCTCATTATTGCGTAGATGCTCCTGCCAACACCTCAAAATACATTCTGATGAGCTTTTGCAATCAGGGCCAATAAATAATCATATGTCCAATTTTAGGCATAAAATGTCAATTACAATTACATAATATTCTGGAATGAAAAGGCCTGAAGGCAATTTATCCAATTCAGCTCCAATTTGTAAAAATTTGTCACTACACATTTTATGGTAGTTTTGTTTTTTAGCTGAATCAAAACAGTTGTCATGATTATATTCTTGCAATACATAATTAAAATTTTCATGATTAATTTCATTTCAAATATACATTCTGAAATATTGTGAATTGTCTCTCAAGTAAATGGTGATAAAAGTCCCCAAATATTCAGTTCATGCAGTTGTACCCTTCTGCTAATAAGGCATTCCTGTTTTGAAAATGAATGCAGGATTAAGTCGTTACCACAAGTAACATCCACACATAATTTGGGTAGAAAATATCCATGATCATTTACCAACGAATCCTCTGAAATATCTACAATTAAAAAGTGTTCGACTTTCTTTGTTCATGATTAGTTTAAAAGATAATGATTTCTTACTGAACTGGTAAAGAATTCGTTAAAATATTTAATCATTGATAATTTTCCTTTCCATAATTTGGGAAGTGCCACAATACTCGTATCACATTTATCATAATATATTTGAACATTACTACTTTCTTAAATTAACACATATTTTTTACAAGAATCAATTACAATCTGAAATGAAGTATGCATAGATGATAAAGATAAGCTCGTAAGCTTGATGTCACAAGAAAAAAACAGAACAAACTACAGATATTCATATTTACACAACTAAAGATTAATAAATAAAACTTTGGCATTCATAAGTCACTTATACCGCTTAGCGCTTGTGACAAATCAGATGAAAGAAAGAGAGAGGAGGAAAAAGAGTAAGAGAGATGGAGAGAAAATGAGTACATAGATTTTAAAAAATGAGCAGTAAGTCTCTGGCAATATATACCCGTTATGGCCATGCACATCGACAACATAACATCAAAACAAAACACTGTGTGTAAAAACAAACGTAATATATCAAAATTGCACTAGGATATCTTAAAAGGCTAAATATACAAGGTAAAAGTTTAAAATGTCCTTTTTTATTATAACTTTAGCATCTTCATCCAAACTTCAGAGCTCTATTCTCATACATGTAGATATTGACAAACTTCTCTTATTGAGAGGGCAAAGGAAGGTGTAGAATCATTTACTTTAGTATGTATTTCAACTCTGCAACTGCATGTTGATAGACTTTGAATTTGTCAAATATTTCCATTTCGGATATATCGAAATATCATGTTGGCCAAAAGTTGAATTTTGAAAAATATTCTGAAATTAAAAATTGACGATACGTCCATAGCCCCCAAAGATTTCTGATAACTTGAATTAACATCTAAGGCCGTGTTTATGCTTCCACTTTTCAGGCCAGAATCAGCGTTTCCAAACGTGATTAGTCCAAAACATGGTTGCGTCCATGCTTACTTTCATTTAAACGCTGTTTCAAAACACCGTTCGTAAACTCACAAAAAGGTGCGTTTGTAAACGTCATTTGACCAGAATCAGGCTTTCTGGGGAAGTATAAACAGAACCACGATCGTAAACGTGTTTAAATGACGTCATTTGGTACATGCTTCCGGTGAGATGAAAATCCGCGGGCAAATACAGTCGTATTGCTCCATGTTATCTCTACGTAATAACAATCGGAAAAAAAACTTTCGAAAAAAGGCCCGCCCAATTTGACCTCGCTTTACGATGCGAAGCCAGCTGGAGATCATGATTTGCTCTGAAAAGTTAAGCATAAACAGCACTTCCAGAACCACGTTTACGATCGGCGTTTTGAATCGACGTTTGAAATCGCTGATTCTGTCCTCGCAATGGAAGTATAAACACACCCTAAATTGTACGGGTTGGGATGGTGATTTCAAGGAGAGATTGCAAAACAATGAACCCATCAATTACAAGATTATTTTAGAAATATCCAAGAATGGAGCAAATAAATAATTTTCCAAAGGGTAACGAGTTTGAGAATATCTATACAAAATAGAGCTATGAAATTCTTTAGAAAGAGCCTAAATTATTTTTGAAAGACCTACATTCAACCCATTCACTCATTCATTCACACATCGCTATGATAATCAGGAACCTGTTGTAAACCTATCCCTCCAAAAGAAACCCTTTTACTTCCCAGCATTATTACTAATTCAAGGGGAAATTCTGAATGAGCTGTTATTTTGTGTCATGCTTTTGTGTGTGATCCTGTCACATTTATTATTGTCACATCATGTCACATTTATTATTGCTTTAAAGATTTAGTACATTAGAGCGCCTCACAGGCAGCACTTGTATTTTCAGCGCTTTGTATCTTCTGGAAAAAGCGCTATATAAATCCAATTATTATTATTAATATTATTATTATTATTAAATAATAGTGGTTTACCCCTGGTTACCACTTCAGTTATAAAACTGCTCTACTAGTGGGCTTTGCATAACATAACATGTTATTATTACCCTTCTTCAATCTAAATGATGAGTGCCGAGCTAGCAGAAAGTTTCATTAAAATCTGTTTAGCATGACTCAGCCATGGAACAGACCCTAACCACCCCATTAGGCGAGCACCTGCACTGAGCCACCATTTTTATTGTATGATCTTGATTTCATAATTCATTCTAAATTGTAAATGAATGAATTGACAAATAAATTAATAAAAATAAAATACAGAGTAAATAATTTTCAAAATTATGCCCTTTCCTGTGGTTGATTTTGTTAGGCAGTCTCTGATATACACACTCTTTGTGTAAAAATCCAGATACTTGTCTATAGATCAAGAAAATCTCCCATCGAAAACATTTGGAGGTATAAAATAGAATCTCAGCCCTGAAAATCAATGCCCCCCCACACCATGCAGATGCACACTTCCACAACTCTTATCATAATACATAATTCAGACACACTCTCACACATACCTACTTATTAAATACAATTTAGCATATCAAAATAAATCTATTTTTCTGGACATATAGCCAGCCCAAATTCACAACGGGTGTTTCAACTCTAACATGGTATAAAACCATAAACTATGCTGATTTTGTACACAAAATCACACTTATTCCATCGTGTATTTTAAGAAAAGTCCAATTATGAGCATGTTTTGGGTAAAGGACGCTAAATTCATGCTTGAATAAAGCGCGATACTAAGAGAAATCTGCTTAGTCCATGGATTTGTCCCATGGTACATTTGAAACCAGCTTAATGAATTTGGGCCAAAGACACATTAACAAGAGACCAAGGCATGAGGGCGGACATGCAGCACAGGAGTTAGGTACAATCCAACCTTTCAGGGTGCCAATTTGGTTATAGAGTTGAGCTTACTGATCCAACTGTAAACCAACTCTCAATAATATATCTATCATCTTAGATATTTTTTCCTATGGATGTGATTAAAGAATTGGTGAGTAATATTCAAAGAATGAATATTCAATTATTAATGAACCAAAATCATTAACATAACATTGAGATTTGCAGAAAGGAAGGTTTGGATTCCCTCCAAATGGTTCCACATCAGAGCCCCCCCGATCTTCCCCCTAGTGCTGCATGTCCGACCCCACCCTTGTCCCATCATTGCTATGGGAAGTAACTGTTGAGTTGCCGTGACCCGGGTAACGTGTGAGAACGCCATATTGTGTTGTCGTTGTCGTCCTCCGTCGGACTGACTCTGTTGAGGATCGAAGGAGGCGGTGGACTCCGCCAGATCTCATCGATGTCTATCCTGTTCTCCTCCTGCACAGCGGCTAAGACACCATTCGCTCTCTGTCTCCCATCTGTACCATCTAGGACAAAATCATTTTTAGAAAGAGAAACGATACACAAAAATTAACGGTCATATCACTTTGAGGTAATCCATTGGGTGCAGATTTACAGATGCGATTTTCAGCAAATGTACCCCCCCCCAAAAAAAAAAATCAAATTACTTCCTGAAAGTTTGTATTTTCTCTTGTACCTTAAAATGTACACTGATGAACACATAAACATTTGGATGTCATTTTCCAGTAGAACTTGCTCATAAAAGCAAAATTGGGGTCATAATGTAGAAAGTAGCTTAAATAATAGTGTTCCTAGAGATTGGGTTATCCAATATAATTTAAGTAATTTCATAAGCCAATATTCTCAATAGTTACTTATGAAATATGAACCAGTTCAAAATCTCAGATCCCTTCATAAGGATTTATATAACGTACCTGTTGTTGAGACAAAGTTTTATGGTGAACGCGGGTTTGCGCACGCAGCGTCAGGACACTGGAATAGTATCCCACACAATTTAAGGCAAGTTGATATAATTGGGCAATTTAAAACGGCATTGAAAACATATTTATTTCACTGATAATAATATCATCGAAGCATTACCAGCAGCTTTCCCTCATCTTTTCTTCTTTTCCTAATGTGCATTAATACCTTGATAAGGTATGATGTGCTATATTATACTAAAATCAGACCAGGATTTAAAGTCTGTGTATAGTTTTCCTCTAGTCCTACAAATTGTTCGTTTTCAATTTTTTGTCAGATATTTGGAAACAGAATATCATAAAAAAATAGGTGTTAGAGAGATGTTTTTGGCAAAGTTTACAATCAAAACGCTTCAATTATCAAAGTTGAGTCCTCCAATTTTTTTTTATATCAAATACCTTTATTCCTCCTATGTTTGATACATCGTGAGACAACTGGTTATTTCTTCTACTCAATCTTTATTTCTTTTTGGCATAAAACCACCTCTTACATGTGGTTAACATTTTAGGATACATTAATAGTATATAGCTTTTTGATATGTTAACATTGTGTATAATGTTGAAAGAAGGGTGAAAAGGTTGAAAGCGCAATATTTCAACTACATATCACTGTAGTTTGATATAAATAAAGAATGATTTTTACCATGCTTATGTTGGACATGTCCATTTTGGCTTACCTGATCCTCTAAGTTTCTTCTTTAATTTTGCCTTTTTCCTCTTGAGATGAAACACCCATGATATAAGAGATAAGATGATTCCTATTAGGCATCCAATCACAAAGTATTGAATGAAGATATGTTTCTTCTCTGTGGAGTCAAAACAAGGAATAGATTATGAATAATTCATTCATAAACAAATATTATTTGGAATTGATGGGAAAATTCAAGTATCATCTAGTATCAAATTTGTACTTAATTTATTAAAACACATTGATATGAGTTACAAAGATTACATTTTTCGTATTTGATTGCAAAATATCAGTTTCATTTTATAAATCAAAAGAAGATATATACGAATACATTCAAGAAGATACATATGATCTACAATAAATTTTAATTTGTATGCACTAAACGTATTATCAATCTAAAGTACCTAGCTCATGAGATAAGAAACTGAACTGGTGTGATCTGATTGGCTAAAGAATGAATGTCATAAATGCAAGAGGACCATTTCTTCTGGTTGTCAACATCTAACTTTCATCATATTTACAGTCAAAGTAGTGGAGAACATTTCATCAACACTTCTCATCTGTCAACTTTTTGTTTTATTTTGATTGACTGTTACCATGGTAACTGTTTTGAGAAGACAGACTTTGCAGGATAAAATGTCACAAGTCATTTCATGAAATCCCCCCGTGCTTCTCGGCCCATCAAATCAAGAAAAGATGTCAGCTTTGGTAATTCTGTCAGACAATAAATGTTGATGAAATGCCTCCTGGTTTATAGGTTTGATAGAATGGGGGTACATTCATTCAAAAGAAAACAAAACATTCATGCAGCCAATAACAAATCTCACCTTTAAGAAACTCTATAAAAATCATGAAACTCCCAACAAAATCACCTAAGCCACTTGTATCCGAGCTCCCCGATCCTGTTGGTATTAACGCTGTCGAGTTTGGATAACTATTGTAAGAGCTGTCATTGTACGCATCACTGCTAAAGGAAACTGAAGAATCTGTAAGAGAAAATAATGATTAAAATGAAATGCTTTTAAGAATTGATAATTGTATGTCTGCAATCAGGCTTTCAAATCAAAATGAATTCAACACACTCTTCCATCAATGTAAGCAATACTGCCCTCATGTGACTAATGAGGGGGTAATGAAATGTTTGTGAGCAAATCACACATTTTCTATATGCTATTCCTCTGTAGTTCTGAAATGCTGAACACTTTGGGGATTATCTTTATATTCTTTATTTCTTGTCATTGTTTTTTCATGGCAAATATCAAATAGACATTAATATCATACAATAAGTACAAACTAATGTAACTGTCATCGCACATTTTTTCATCAATCTCATTATCAATTCTCCTGGCAAACTGTCAAGAATTCTCGACATTCTTGTTGCCAGACCAAATATTTATTCCATGCTATCATTTGCCGACAAGTTCAATAAACACATCACTGAAGTACCCCCTCTCATGTGCCAAGTTCAAGGAATGCACTCCAAATAGAAATCACGCAAGCAGGGTGATAATACAATCATGTGGATATCATATATTTTAAATTTGGAAATGAAACATATGTTAGTACTATAGAACAATATTGAGAAGGAGATTCTAGAATAGAATGGTCATTTTGGTTGGTAATATTTGTCTATGAAAAGCCCTTTGACCTAAATAAACATTAAAGATAGCTATTGATAATGATGTTCATCCTTTGCTTGCGAAGATGAAAAAAAAATCACAATACAGTATAAATGACATCATCAATGCTACAGAATCATATACCCTAATTCACAGGATTCCCCTGTAGCTATCTAATCAACTACAATCTGTTGTTATAGGTTCTTTTTCCAAGTGCTTCGCCAATTCTTTTGGAAACAGATGAGATCAACCCTGGGATTATTTGATAAATAGTGCCATCACATGACACTTTTTTTATTACTCATATCTAGATCAGACTTTCTGTATCATGGGCAAGATTAATCAAGTATACACCAGCTGATAAAATATTTTTTAGGGGAGGCATTTAGTTGAGATTTATAATTTCTGCTCTATTAAGCTTGGATGGCCTATAACTAGCGATAAGGAATACCATCCTCCTGAGCTGAATGAAAAAAATTATTTACAGTTGGCAGACATGGTAGGAGATACAGTACTTACCACTAAAACTTGGTTGTAAGGTCCTAAATGGTGCTCCAGAAACAGGTTCTAAACCCCCTGTCCCTCTCCCTCCACCTCCTAGACCATTGATAGAGGACCCATCAGGAGCTCGATTGCTGGGGAGGGGCGGTAGACCCGGGAACCGGCGAGGCTTCCGGAATATACTTTTACTCACTACAGAATGGGGAAAAGAAGAAAACAAAGAAAGATTAAGCACAGGTGCTTATATATGAAATATTATTCTTACTTTGTGAAAGACAGAAATAAGATGGGTGAAGAGAGAATTATGGCTTTTACACTGCCAATACTCTCTGAAAAAAAAATGAAAATGTTCTTCAGTAGTCCCTCATGTTTAAAACACTGGGAGTAAACAGTAAACAGTTTTAACCCAACACTGAGCAGTCCCACATTCAAATTTTTCTCAAACTTAAGCACGATCAGATTAGTTGATCTCTTTTCAGTTTTCATCCCTCTAAACTTGCCAAAATACTTTGGTTTATTTGTCAAGGAGCTTTTATGAAAGACAAGTATGATTAAAAGGCACAGATGAGAAAGATTTTAACAGGGAAGTGGGAGTTAGACTTCCCTTGATACAACATAAGAGCTTGAAGGCATATAAAATGAAAAGAAAGTGGAAAAGGGTGACAATCCTCTGTATGCTTTACAGGAGAACAGCATACAGAATGGAAGATAGAAAAAGGGATGAAAAGGAAATAGGAGACAATAGGAAAAAGGTGCCGAAATCCAAAGACTTATAGAGGTGTCAAGAGAGTACAGATTAGGTTCGCCGATTTAGCCCTAGGCCTATATGTGCAACACAAACAAGAAGAAAACACCTTTCTTTCATTGGAATCTACAGTGCAAAGAAATAACATGGCTTCCATGGCATGAACAAAGAAAAATAAAAGGTACATCTGTCGGGCTCTAACCTCAGAAAATGAAATTCTGCAATGATTGTGATATTCTACAAGGCCTTTTGACGGTCTTATATGCACATCATAAATGAATAATGCTTTAACAAAGTGTGACAGATTTTCTTGGTAACCCTCCTAAAACTCACAAAAAGATACAAGAAAAGTACAACTGAAAACATGAAGATAAGAAGAGAAATATATCATTGAGAGTAGCAAATGTAATGTAAATGAAAAAAAGGAAGAGGCTTAAAGGGATTAGAAATCGTCAAAGAGAATAAAGCAATCCAATGCCATTTTCCTATGGACAACACTTTGCATGGCCAAAATTTAGATGTCAAAGTAGTTTGGCTGGCAAAACCATCCCCCCCCCCCTCGTCAAAACTTTGGGTCAGCAAGAAAGAGGTTCAGGTCTGCTGCTCTAACTCCAGTTGGGATACAGTGCAACAAAACTTTTGACCGGCCGAATCCCTCAGGCTCAGTCATACATACCCATCTGTGCAATTGGTGTTTTGGCCAAAGTTTTAATGCATTTGCGAAAATTAGAAGCTTATTGCTGGCTTAAATTCTAGTAATGTAAACGATTTCAATCAGGTAGATTTGGCCAGTCAAATCTTGAGCTAGATGGGAAAGCGGTATGAAATGGCAAAAATGAGACAAAAAACTAAAGTTTCAGGTTGAAAAATGCAATCAAACCACTGGTTATTATGCATGACTTTCAATCATAAAAATTAATCCTAATAATTCCTATAATTTGTGTCGCAGGACCTTAATACAGATCAAAACTAAGGAATAGTCACGGAGAAGAAAATAAAGAGAAGCTACAAAAATGCACATTCTCTATCTCTCCCTCTCTTTCTCTCCTTTTCTTTTTTAAAAAGAGAAATGACCTTAATGAACAAAACATAAATACCGTAATCGTATCATATCTTCACTCAACATTATAAAAAAATACAATTTGCTTGCTAGGCCTGGGATTAAACAATAACAAATGAAATAGGAATGATAAATTGATCATTTAAATGAATGAAAAGTCGGTAATCATGTGAAAATTCCTGCTTTTCTAATCATAAAAGTGGGAATTTTAATTTTCGAATTTGTCCTTGAATCGGCATTGCCTTTGCACAGCCACTTCTCTTTATCATGATTACAGCATCCATTTATTAAAAAAAGCGGTTATTCAAAAAGATCAAAATGCGTTATTGTGCTCCTTTTCTTTTGATTGTAAGATGCATCCCAACCAAAATTGTGATTGGAAACTCAATTGATTGTGGAGGATGATTGATGATTTGAATTGATTAGTCAGAGTAGGCTCAAGGTTGTTCTACAAATAGGTGATTTTTAATGCAATTTATCACACCAAGGGAATGATGAAGTGCTTGGGAAACAGACATCAAGAGCACTTTGCTAGTGTAACAATGCTATCTGAATATTGTTTTGTGCTTATTTTGCTCTTTCTTTCACAATCTCTCTGTTCCTTTTCTACTGTTGTTTGAGTCTGCAAAGGCCTCTATCTTTACTGTCATCTTGTCTGTCCAGGAACCTTTTACACTTTGTGTTATTGTCTCTCCATCTCTTCCCCTGTCTGTTTGTCTGTATGTCTGCCTGTCTGTCTGTCTGTATGCCTGTCAGTTGGTCAGTCAGTCTGTCTGTCTGTGTGTGTGTCTCTATCTCAACTTTTCCCTCTCCCCATTATTTTTTTGCATCCCTATATATATATTCATCTCTCTGTCTCACTGTCATCCTTAAATCAATGAAGGTGCCGTTCCTTCTTTCCTCGCTGCTATTAATCTAAACTAATGATGTTCAATTATTCAAAACAAGGATTTCTAACAGTCATAAGTCCCTGGAACTACCCTGGACACATCTTCATCAATGCAAGATTCACCTTTAATTGAGGTGAAACCACAAAGCCACAAGACAACAATACTTAAATGATGGGACTACCCTCTATTAAACTTGTCAAGATGTGACTGTGTATCGTGTGATTTTTTTTCAATTGTCAAGAATACCAAAGTGCTGTAAGCTATACTTTTGATCCTTATACAAATACATTAAGAACTTAATTCACACTCTAATTTTCAGTAGAATTAGGCCCTATATGGAGGCCTATACATAAAACTTACTAAAAATCTTTTTATTTTTGACTGATCATTATCAAAGTAATATCAAAGTTATTTGGGGTGGGGTAACAGGTGGCATACCTCTTTGAACAAGTATTTCTCAAAAAATCACCTGGGATATAACAGATACAAATAATATTTACAACTGATCATTAATTTTGTATGTTATTAAACCATTGACTTAAAGTTAATCAATGGTAAAATTGATTGTATATTTCATGTCACTGCACTTGATACATTACTTGTCATTGATGAACTCACCCTGCATCACACTTTTCCATCTCCAATGTCATCAAATAGCAAAGAATAATGCACATCTCGCACACCAACTTTGAATTATTAAGATTCACCAAGAGAATAATAACATGTCTGACAAAGCGATGACATGCCTCTTATTCACGGCGAGACACAAATGTTCAAACACGAATGTTATCTTCAGGATTCGTCTGAAAAGCAATTTGTTTCACGTTCCTGCCAGGCAGACTAACGGATGACAATGTTTGCTTAGAAATTCAAGTGCATGACATGAAAAAACTAACGTAATAAAGGAGCAACATGCATCATGCGACTCCTCCTCCTTCTTCTTTGATCCTATTCAAAATATAAATTGACAGTTTAAAGGTAAGGATCAGACCTCATGTGTTAATAACTTAAGATAGCATAAGATTGTAGAAGTAATAAATCAATCAAAGTTGAATCATTGATATTTTCAGAAGGGAAGGGGGGTCCTATTCAAAATATAAATTAAAGTTTAAAGGCAAGGATCAGAACCCAAGAGTTAATAGGCCTATAATATAAGATTGTAGGAGTGCCAAAACATCAACCCAAGTCAAATCAATATTTTCAGAGGGGGGGGGGGATCATAAGCGAGTTTTGTGTAGCATTTATTAAACAAAATGTTATGCAACGTTACAATATCGAGAAAATTCTTCCATAAGATTTAAGAACCAAACTCCAAGACGACAGAAACAGGTTGAATTATGAAGAGATCACATCTGTAGCATTGTACCTCAGGGAATCAAACAAAGAAACATACATAAAACAGATAATTACAAAGATTCTGGTTGTAAACTTTCACTGTCTTGGGAGAGTTTTAGTGGATGATGTACCCATCTTTGTCACACCCGCTCAAGCCTCTAATTGGCAATTAACTTGACACCAAAGAGACAAGTTAGAGACAGTAAAGCTCTCAAGGATTTACCAGACAGATGGATGATCAAATGCTACAACATCCATTATCATCAAGCCCATTCACACCAGCAATAATTTTCTCTGAAAATTCATCTACACAAAGAGCTTGGACATTAAATTGACCTGTTCACAACAAAATTCTCACAAGTTCGACAGAGAAACATAGGCCTACCAGTTCACCAAGCAAGTGAAGCAAGCAAGCATATTTTTAAAACCTTTATTTATACAAACATCAGATTTGAAATAGATCTTGAAGTAATATTCAGAATATGATCCCACATATCCCCCCTTTTACTTTCCTTGTATTTCTTTTCCTCCCATTTTTGTCTTGGGTGTAAATTTGTTGGGATGGTCCATATTATAGCACCCCAAGTCCCCCCCCCCCCAAGTGGCCTAACATGCACCCACTATGAACACTTCCAGGTGAAGATTGCTTCCCTGTAGACCGATCATGTCCTAATTCACTCTTAAACCAGTTTAACAAGGCAAAGAGGATGGTTTTCCAAACTGGCTTCCAAGACCACTAAATATCACTTTGAAAACTGCTTTCAGCATTCTTATTAGAGGCCTATGCATAAACATGGTTTCAGCTGGTGGCTTTCACTGATAAAGTAGATCCATTAGGAATGTTTCAGAAGTAACAGGTCTAACATAACTGGCATCGAAAGTAGCATTGTCTGGTCTGAATGGGGCATGGAAGAAGCTGCCCATTTCTCACCTTGGCACAAGGTGAATGAAAGTGTGGAAAGACAGATGGAAATAGATGGATTAGGACACATCAAGGGTGTGTAATGTTTATTTAGCTCATGCAAACAGAATATAGAACAGGGTTTGTAAGAGATCATGGCTTAAGTCCAGTTCAGACAACAAGAAATGTATTTCTTAAATTGTATAATGCAGATGATGATTATTATTATCATTACAATTATTGTCCAAGCATGGCCACCACCACCATGAAAATCATAATTATCACAATCATTCGTAAGTATCCTTCATTACCATATTACCATCATCATCATAATGTCTATTATAATCATTATCACCATCATCATCATTGTCACCACAGTCACAATCACCAGCATCACCATCACCATCACCACCACCACCACCACCACCATCATCATCATCATAATCACCATCATCACCATCATCATCATCTATATTTCATTATCATTTCCATTATCTTTTTCATCTCACCTATCACCTCAACACTTAAGAAATTATTTCAATGCTTCATTCATGACATTCCGCATTTTATCAGTTTAACTTTAGCCCCCCCCCCCCTCCTTCTTTATACAGTAAATAAACTGGTCTAAATGGGGATAGTTCTGGGATCATTGCTTGGATCAGCTGACATTGTTGACCATTCTCGGATCAAAACCACACAAAGCTCATTCACACCTAGCCTAGGCTTTGTCAATATACTCCAAAGTCAATTTCACAAGATTATTCAAACTGTTTTGACAGAAATGGCATAAAAGAGGTGTGGAGTTGGGGCATATGGACAAGTTGTTTGGCATTAACATCACACATGGTTGTAAATTCCAAACAAAATTAGCAATGGTGATTGCCAAAATCATCTGTATCAAAAATGTTTTAAATTCCTTTTTAATCATGAGTCTATCACAAACAGATGTTTATCTTCATGATTCTAGAAAAAAATGGTGATTAAATGCATATTTAAACTCTTCAAGTACAAAAAGGAGGTCTAATCATGGACCTATAGTAGGTCCATGGTCTAATTAAGTTATCCCAGAGTTATTGCCCCCCCCCCATTAACCCTCCAATGGTTACATTTCATTAACCACAGATGAATAATATTATTTGCAATCTGTTCATATTCATTATTGCTGCTGTATCTGGTAAGTATAAATGAAGCTGACAGATTTAAAACAGTGCAAATATCTACATTTTATTTTTGAGCTCAAATTAGTGCTAGGGGTAGTTCCAATCCACATCTCCCTCCCACAAAATAATTTACAGATATGTACTGATACAGAGAAAAAAATATCCCTTCCGTAATAGGCCTACCCAATGCAACATCAAGCTTGACAAGTAAATAATTGAATAAATAAAAATATTGAAAACATTTTTTTTTCATTTTGCAAAATTCCTTCTTGTATTATTTCCATTCTTTTTTTCTCTCATCGAATGTAGTACAAGAATTTCAGCCATTATCCTCATAGGCCTACTCTGACCAATGTCCACTCCATCACTGTCCATGGTCAACACAGATGAGTCATAAGATAAGAATGGGGCGCATCATTACCCCCTTGGGGTGCAATATTGACCCTCAAACTCTCACCTACTTGCTAAGTTGGAGTGTTGGTTTCTCTTCCCTTTCAGCAATGATCAGTGGAGTGTTTCACAAAACACCTTGTCTGTGATTTGCATACCAAGTAAGCTCTCAGCCAATGAAATACAAGCATTTCAGTTGCTTGTAACAATATAATGGCAAGAATGCTTCATGAAACTCTGCCGTAACAATTCCAGCAGCTTTTCAGGTGCTAATTGCAACATTCTCTAGATAGATTGTGATTCTAGAAATATGGAACTAATTGTTTTTGTTTTTTCAAGTAATGCTTTAGAGGGTCTTTTTACCCGAACATTTCAAAGATAAATTTAATAGGAATAAGGTCAGTAACATTTTTTTCAGAAAAAAAAAATATTTCATAGATAAGTGGAAAGGTAGTACGATAGGAGGCAATGTCAAGCAACCGCCAGGCAAGGGCGTCAGAGTGTATAGCAGACAAAACCATTCAACCGCATCACGATGATGACAGATTGTCATTAAAATCCGAGATGAGTCTAGAAACGCTGAATAATATCATGTATTTGTGCTCCACTAACCATTCTAACTATAGATCAGCATCGCACCTGAAAGTACATTGCCCCCTTCCTCATCCTTTGGCTGAACAGACACATCCCTTTTGTGTCAATTTCAAGGGGAATTTGGTTCATATTTTATTATTTATTGATTATTTTCCCCCAAACCCACCATCACAGGGGAGATGTGTCGCTGAGTCATGGATGGGTTTATACAATAATTAATAGATAGCAGTGACTCATATTGAGTTTTAGTGCGATTGCTAATTTGCATATGGTTGTACTTTAGGTTGAGATGTTGTTTTAATTTGAAATTGCCATACCAGGGTCAATGCAGATCTATTGTTGTGTACATACTGCTTGTTTCTAAACAGGGGGAATGTGCTCCCAACTTTTCACTTAACAGACTGTTTCATTCCATGCGAACCAAGGCATACAATCTACAAAAATAATTGTAAACCGTATATATTTCAAATATATTGAACGTAGGCCTATGGCCTTCTTTCATTTATTCTATTTTAGCATTAACAAAAAGAAAAGACCTTGGCAATAAGATCCATTTTTTGCAACATCCAGCTTGCTTTCGAAGAGGCAAACAAGCAAAGTGAATGTTTCTCTCCTTCTATAATTGAGATATCTTATATTAAATGTGACAGATCTCGACAATAGAAATGAAGGTAATTTGTGGTTTGTTTTGTGGTTGGTAATAATAGGCCAACTTACTCAAATATTTCTATAGAATAAATAAAACATTCATAGGCGTGGGAATTTCGCTAACCTCTTTTATTTCAGTACACAAAGCCTTTGCAAACATCACAGTAAATACACACAGACAAATCATTATAGAATTACTAATACCAACAAATCATAGTCATGGGAAAGTGAAAAGAAGAGTTAAAGAAAATTGACTTATATTCTCAGACCATTAAAGGTAAATGCTAGTTTTGGTAAAAATATCAAAATGAGTTCGCACAGAATCCAATGAAATAACCCCCAAAGTGTCTGTTTGTATAAATAAAACGTATGTACCAAAGGATTCTGGAAGAAATTGTGTAATTGCTGAGAAATCAGCAAATAAGCACAAGATTCGGGTAGAGCGTCGGGCCCGACAATCAAAGCTATAATTATACACTGTCCCACATGCCCCTATCTGTGTTGGGGATCTTCGGTGTGAACATTTTCAGTGTAGATTTCAAGATTTCACAAAGTTCAGTTTATGTAACTGTACCAGATCTAGATCCTCGATGATATACTGACAATTAAGCCTTGTTTTACAGACTTTCTCATGAAATCAGTATTTACTGCAACTACTGGAATTTCTCTTTAAGCAATCAGGGCAGTTCTAAGACCATTGAGCACTCTGTACAAACTGCTGTTTAGGTTTTTAGACGATCCATCATTGTAAAAAAAAAATAACACTGGGTAGAAACAGAAAATAATAAGAAGAAACTAACAAAAAGATAACTTTGTATAACCAAAATTAAGATGATAAATATCAATAGGCCTGAATCATAGCCTGGATGATTTAAATATGGAAATAATTATCATTTACTAGTAGGCCCTACTTCTTTGTGCAATCCTGAATGTATCTTTAAATTGTAAGGATATATTCAGATTTTGAGTCACAACTCACAAGATAAAGAAATGCGATAAAAGACCCAACAGAAAGACTGATTTTTCATAATATCTTTATAAAAGAAAATATATAGTAATTAGTAAAAATATACATGTTTTAGACCTTCCTCCAAGATTTGTGATTTTCACATTCATATTCTTCCTAATCCTCTCCTTCATGCACCAAACATCTTACCTATCATTTCTTAACATATGAGCCTACATCACAGCTGTCACAACCAATCATCTAGTACATTACTCTCCTTTGTTACCGTGGTAACAAACAATTATCCAATCAGGTTAGAGTGAAATAGTTTGTTGAACAGGTGCATATTATGGCATCAGTGATAAACCCAGATTCCACTGAAATAACATGCCACAGTGGATGCAATTCAAAACATTCCATGATTACACCATTTCCTCTTGAGGTTATTTCAATGAATGAAAGATGAAAATTAAATTATGAAGTGTTATTTGAACACATAAATCTAATTTTAACCTTGCTACATTGATAAAATGGGAGGTAGTAGGCCCCAATGGTTCCTTTGGTCTACACATGACACTGTTATCAATATCAGCAACTCTGCATGTTTAATATTTTAATATGTATGCTTAGGTCTATATCATAAATATTGTGACATAAAAGTGCTGTAAGATATCGGTGACATTATCACCATCATATTCTTCTTGTCTTCTTCCTCATCAAAATGTACAACCATCTTCATCACAAGTACCACCACCATTGACCACCATCACCACTACCATCATCATCATCGTTGTTGTTGTCGTCATTATCATTACCATTATCATCATCATCACATTCATCAACATCATCATATTCATCACCATCATCATCACCATCATCATGTTAATCATCATCATCAATATCACCATCATCAACCTTAATATCATCATTATCATCATCATCATCAACATCACCATCCTAATTTATGCAGGATGTTTCTAGCCAAGACTTCCACCTCCCAGACCAATATAAAAAGTCCTATAATTTACCAGAGCACATGTTTACCACAGGTAGGTTCAACCAGGGACGTCCCTGGTTCAACATGACAGATGCACAGAAACAGCAGAAGTATACGAGGCCGTTCTCATTATGCTTTCTAAAACTAGTTTACTGGAAACTGATTCAGGAAACCACTTTGGAAGATTGCTTCGCTAGCGTTCCCACTTGATCATACGAAAGTGGTTTTCAAAATCACTTCACGTAAAGCGCTCTTGTTGCTATGGAAATGCCCTTTGTGGGGTGACACGTTTCGCGTGAAATTCAAAACCGCAGCATAGGTATTCTACACCTGTCGTGTGGAATAGCGCGCTCAAAATGTGCGAAGATCGCTTCCCGAAGAACGGTTGTGTCCTCACTTACGCTAAAACCAGTTTAACGAGGCAAAGCGATCTTGAAAACTACATCGCGAGGTGGTTTTCCAAACTGGTTTTGAAGATCGCTTCTAAGACCGCTTTGACCATTCTCACTATGCGTTAAACTAGTTTCCACTAAACTAGTTTCAGGAACGTAGTGAGAACAGCCTCTACGAGTGGTTACATACCCTTTTCATAAACCTATCCTCCAATTAGCCGCCTAAGAGTAATGCGAATAATTCAATAAAAATTGCGTTCATAAACTCCGAAAATAAGCCGCATTATTTTTACGAGCGCCCTTCCTGAAAAAGGCGGATAATCGCCATGACAACTGGACACGCCCCCTCCGATGCGGTTGTGTTGGAAAAGGGTGACCTTGTGACCGCACCATGGCAATTATCCGCATTATTTGGAAATGCGTTCATAAACTCAAAATCTTATCCCGATGCCGCTATTATGCGGATAATAGCAGCATCAGAGTAATGCGGATAACTCTTGTCCTCCTCCAATTTTACGACCAAATTGTGCTGCTATTAGCCGCCTAATTCATTTTAATTGGGTTTATGAAAGGGGTATATGACCCGTTACATCTGAGAGATTCCCTACCTCGGGCCGGCCCGGGGCCTACCTCGGGTCGGAAAGAAATCAGATGTAAACATCCCAAACCTACCTCGGGCCACCTTTTAGCGAACCTACCCGAGACCACATCCAGATGTAGTCTCGGGTAGGTATCGGGCCGGCCCCGGTCCACCGATTCGTAGATGTAAACGCACACAAGCTTTCGAACCTATCTCGGTCCGTTCGCCAGCTGTCAAATTACGTCATAGCGCGCGCTATCCCCTCCCCAGCCCCGTCGTTCTTCGAATGTTTTTGCGGCATGCGACATGTGAAATGTGATTGATAAAGTCTTTGATTTGAGTGAAAAGAAGCATTTTAAACGTATCCTTTTCAAGTCGATCATATCTTCAACGACTGCTGGGATCATCAGCATTCTTTCAGAATTTCGGGTAACTTCAATTAGCGCGCGCGAATTATTCGGAGCCTAGATCGAGAGCGCCTTTTAAAGGTGTCAGCAATCGGATGCCACTCGAAACAGTACAGATAGGGCGATAGGGAGGGAATGGACACTGTGATGTAAACAGACCACATTTCGGACTCGGTCCGTTCGCGAAGCTAATCCACCAATAATCCAGTCAAGGTTGCAAGTGGACTCGGTCGGGTCTCGGGTAGGAAACTTTCAGATGTAACAGGGGTCTAAGTCTGTAATCATCTACCCAGCAGGTAAAACAATTTACCAGATCAAAACAATCATCATCATCATTACTAGGTCAAGGTTGCCATAGCAATATTGTCATCCATCATCACATTCATCAAAGCAAGAGTGAAGTTAGGCAAGGGCAAGGTTTTTAGGTTTAATATCCACTGGATTAGGACCATTCTAAGCTGAAAATTAACCATGTGATGACAGCTATGCAATGTGGAAAACATATGAAAATAATATTTTGAGATGGTTAAATTTGATACAGTAAACTTCAAGCTCTATGAGCCTTATTTCATTACGGCAACAGGATTAGGGTGTGGGTTTTTTCAAGTGGGTTTTAGGAATCAAGGTTAGATTTTTATTTTAAGTACAAGTTTGAAAGAGGATTACTTATTCATTTAGTCTACAAATTATCTTGGCCTAATTGTAAAGGTCTGGAGGGGGAATATTCAAGTTCATGTGGCCACAATGCAAAGGTCATGGTTAATTGCTTTGACGCTCTTTTTACTTCATCAATTTTGTTCAATTATATAATAACAGTCGCTGATTAAGGAAAACATGTTATCCAAAACTATGAATGAACTAATTTCAATCACAGCCTCAGGAGAAATTTAAAACAAATCATTCTTTAGTGCAGGCAGATGTATGCAACATCAAATTTAAATACACTCATGCCACTTGTTACAAACTCCAATCTAATAGTGAAACCATTGAAGTTTTCTTGAAAAGGGTAAAGATGGATGTAGATCTCACTGGTATCTATGGTCCGTGTAAAATATAGGTATATTCAATAATATCAAATGTAGGAACATTCAAACTTTATTATAGCTTTATTGCTTATCTTATTTTACACTACAGTCCTATCACTAAGTGGTTCATTAGTTACTGGAGGTCAAGTTCAAATCAGGAGCCTGACTTTCAGAAATAAGAAAAAAAATCGAACAGGTATATCACTAACAATTAGGGCCAACATAAAAATAATGTGATAGAAAAAACAAATTAATAAAATTACAGATGGGGATGAAGGGAGGGGGTGAGGAGGAATAGAAAGAGATGCAGGAGGAGGAGGAGGAAGGGGGAGAGGAGGCAGAAGAGATCCGCACATGGGTCCCTTCCCATCCCCCTAGAAATATTTTTAACTATATATAAAATATATAAAACATATATGAAACTGAACTGCTAGATAGTAGTATAGCATTTTATTCAAACCATACCAAACACAAACAACGGTACAAACTATAACATCACAGAACTCAGAAGGATGATGATGATGCAGACGGGACGAGAGAGGAATGAAGTGAAAGATCTAAGAGGAGGAAGAGGAAGAGAAGAACGAAGAGGAGACATGGGCTCAGTAACCACCCATGTTTGAAGTGATACTTCAGACATTCTCAGATTCCCAAAGGGCAGATCAAGTCACATTTCCAAGTGATACTCCCCTTCTTCAACTTCTATAAACAGCCCATGTCATCGCACTTCAAGCATTTTCAATTCATCTAATGGATGATCAAGTAAAACAACACTGAGTCTGAGAGATGATGAAAGTCAACATCGTCTTCAAATTTGGATGTTATCAAATTCTTATCTTGCAACTCAAGTTCAATGTGATCATGAATGAAATCATTTGTTGAAAAAAAAGTGTTTGCAATATTTCATGAGCACAATGATAATAAAATCAAATTTCTTCTCCTGTAGGAATATACAGTTTCTGCTGTATCCAGGGAACCCCATGGTATAGACCCATACCTTGATTCTATAGTCTTGGCTATAAGTTTCATGACATTAAAAAAAATTCTGATTAAACAATAGTTTTGTAAGATGAATTTAAATCACTGGGCTAATAATATGCTAAATAGGTAGAAAATAAAATATATCTAGCCAAAAAAGTAAAAATATTGCTGCTTGCCTTCTATGTATAGTATTTACTAGTATCAATTATTAATCCAGCAATCCTAAAAATATTCAATCATTTTGCTTCCAATAAGTCTGATGATCGCCAATTTACTGATCATCTGTAATACAGATTAAATTACCTCCTCATCAGTGAGGAGACGGAACACTCAACAATTTGGGCTTAATCAAATCAACATCATGAACATGAATTCAACTTTGAATAAGAGTTACTGAACTAAAATATCCTAGGCCTACATCACCCCCATTACGTATTTAGGTCACCATTTTTGGCTGTGGTTTCTGGCTGGTGAGAGGTATGGCCTACATAGCAGGAGGAAGTTTGGTTGATATGGTGATATACATCCATCCGCTCGAATTCAAAATCTTAGTTACAGAATGGATTTATCAAGGTTTCAGCGCAACAATATCATCCTCCACCACCCCCCCCCCTTTAACATCAACCACCCTGTCTTTGCCAAATTCCAAAGAAAAATTGTGAAAGGGGTGGGACAGTCGTATGAGGGGGGGGGGGCAATCACATGACCCCCAAGGTCAGAAGGGCGTATGTAATACAATTTTTTAGCCCTCAGCCAGACCTCATAACAATGGCTAAAAATTGAGGAACTGGGAAAGTAGAACTAACTTTTCCCTTTTCAATCACCCTGATTTCTAACACAGAAATAATATCCCGTCAGAGCAAGAAAGGCTTTAGAATTGTAACATGATGTAGAATACAAACTGAACATGATGTACCAAGTAACTCCCTTCTAGCGCTCAAACAAACCTGTATGATGGATTAGCATTCCATTTTTGATGACAGGTTGTTTGTTGAATGTTTCAGAAACTATAGCCTTGGGATGTTGAGAACCATTGACCTTTGACCCTGGGTTGCATGAGAGGGTTCATGGCCAGTGACCTCAGTCAGGGGCTGTGCATTCTGGGAATCCATCATGGAGTCCATCCATGAATTGAAGATGTTTGGATGATGGAGAGCCCGGATATCTGATGCCATTTGTAATTCCTCTCTATCTTGTATTTCATCATTTCAAGGCCTACTCATGATAAATAATGTCTCTTTATCAAGCGATGATCCTGGCTGATATTGCCAAACCATTGGGAAATGAATGAAAACTTTGCAAATGGTAAGAACAAGTTTGTAAGGCCTATAGGCCAGGCCAGGACCTTGACCCAAACTTTATGCCAGGAAAAAAATTATTATCTTTATTATTTTCAAGAGCTACATTTCACATTTGCCTAAATCTGCTGCAATATTGGATAAGCTTTAACATTGCAATGAATGGGGATATCCAGGGCTCCTTTGTTAGTTTCCATGGGTCATTTTGGGCATACCAGGGGGCTAAATCGTCCCCAGCCTTTATGCAATGGTGCTACTTGGAAGAAATCTTAGCAACAAAGTTCAAATTGTCAATATACTTTGAACCCCTAATGAAGTTTCACAAACTATTTTCATATGAACATTGTACGTAGGATTCCAAAACGAGCTCATCTATGGCAAATTTTCACAGTCCCATGACAAAATACCTTTACCTATTTAAAACTGTTTGAAGCTCCTTGCCTACAAACTCAGCTCCCTGCTAAAAACATGAGTTATAATTTCTCCTTGGCCAAAAAGTTTCAAAATGAGTTTGCTCGTGCTATTTTCTCTCCTCCTCAGCTGTTCTCCAGGTTCAATTCAACATCTTTCACACCCTGATTGGTAGAGGCAGAAGCCAACATACCAAGAGATTTTCTTCTTTTGTCATTTGTGGTGAGGGAAGGACATGTGGGGATTTAGGTACAAATCTGGATGGATTGTAGGGAAAAACCTGTAGTGGGAGAGAATTGAAAAATCTAGTCTACAACAAAGTTAAAACGACAATCTCACATTCACATATTGGAAGTTCAATGGATATGATTTTTTTGTTTAGTAAAATCCAAAAAAATGAATGAGAGAAATTGAAAAGATACCACTATGGGCAATTGTTTTGCATATTAGTAAAGACATAGGCCGACATACATTTTTACCAAACATGATGGCAAATTTGTAGATAAGTCATATCTTTCTTATTCTTCATGTGGTTTGGACGCAACCAAGTGTTTTGCAAATTTACTTCTTCAATTATTCCCATCATTTTCATATGATCAATACGAAGAAGGAAAAGGTCTGAGTGGTAAGACTAGTTAAGGCACTCAATTTTTCTTTTAGTTTAAATGCAAAAGAAATGGCAACATTCCATGAACTATTCTAGAGTCATGATGCTCCTCCCGGAGTCCCCTAGAGATTTCTTGTAAAAATTGAAATAAAAATGGTTCTGTAATGGAATTTTGATCAAATTTTTGGCAACGTTTGATTCGAATTATAAGTAACTCAACAAGGCATGAAATATGTCAAAAACTTGGCAAATGCTTGGATTACACAGGAAAATGTCAACATGAAAATATGTGGGACGAGATGATACTTTTGAATGTTAAGATGATGAAATATAAAAAATTATTAGAGAATGAAATTATGCATCAAGTCTGAAAATGTTCACTTTTCATCCTTCTCAAAGATACCTCTCAGTCTCATGATTTAGAAATAGTCCACACACACAAATTCATGAAAAAGGTAGGCCTAATGCTAAATGACAAAACTATTTTGTCATGGTTTCCCCATGAGCAACATTTTATTTGTACACATGCTGAAAAGTTGGAATTATTCTTAAAGGCAACAGGTGTCAAGCACTGGTAATACCATCTACCTGCTTTTTTTTATAGAACTGCAAAATGAAGACACATAAATCTAATCTGTCCATATAATGCATTCAATAAATTTGGGTTTATGCCCCAACAGAGCCCAATAAATACTGCCGTTAAAAAAGAAATGTGAAAGAAAGATACATGATATGTTCAATAATTCTTTTTCATATGCCCATATTGTTTCCTGACCCTCTACTGAAATGTATTTGGAAACTTCAATCAGAGAAATGGAAGTGATTACCCCACCAGCTTTCAATCTACAAATCTAGATATTATTGGGTACTTTTCAAGATTGGGCACAATTAAAGATAAAGTATTTTATATGAGCACAATGTATGATATTGAATAATCAAAGCTTCTGCTAGGAAGAAATAAAAGTATTGAAGCAAGTCAAAATAAGTTTCACTATTTTCTCATTCTTCTCTGAAAGTTTAAACCAATGTTGTCCAACTCATTTCTCCCAAATCTTGTGGTTCTTCTTTTCAATGTCATTTCAAGGTATTACAGGGCCTCATATAAAATGGATTAGAAGTCAAATACAAGAAGACGGGTTAGTGGTAATGATTCTCAAAGGATCAAACAATACCAACGGTACCAAGAGAGGAGGGCATTGGGATACCCCTTTGCTATCCAATGACTCATCTCCATAGATAACGATGACAATGATGTCACTGGTCTTGGATCTGTTGGTTTTACATCATAGCTTTGCTTTGTTAAAATCTATCTGTAAACTTAGGATGGATACCATATTAACCTTGATCAAACAATAATACATCCTCTTTTCTACCCAGACTTCCACTCCCCTGCCCCTCTCTGGGGACCATTTCATCAACATTTTTGTCCCACAAGTTGTCAGATCTGACATCTTTCCTTGATTTTGATTGGCTGAGAAGCACTGTTACTATGGTAACTGTCGGATAGAATGGGACTTGTCGGTAAAACGTCTGACAAGTCCTTTCATGAAACACTCCCTGATCTAAAAGCTGGCTCTGAAGTCTGAAGAAGAAATGAAAGATTGGCACCAGGATATCTGATTTGGGAGGGGGAAGATGAGCAAAATGAGACCAGATATTTTTTTTTTTGAGGGGGGGATACCATATAGAATTGTCCCTCCAAAGTCCATGGTTAAACAACCCAAATCTCTTAATTGCATTATCAACTCTTCTTCTTTTTTTCTTACCCTTTTTTAAAATAGAAATCATGCCCCCCCCCCCCCGCAGCACTTCCCCCAATCAAATAACTTCCACTATTCAACCTACATGCATCATCAGATGTTTTTGCAATGTGCTTTACAAAATTATATCTGTCTTCATGGTCTGAATTGAAATATGAAGTTAAATTGTCCTTATCTCCTTTTTAAACCCTACACCTGGTTTCTCATTTCTTCCACTTCCTTGACGTTTATCTTCTACGAATGCCTTCTCTAGGGTTAGAGGTGGTTCATTAGGGTGCCCTCGCTTGGTGGCTCGCTCTGAATGTTTGATCCGAGGGGAATCGGAGAATTCATGCATGGCAAAGACTGATTGGGGTGAATGTTCTAATGTTACCATTACTGTGCAATATGATAAAGGTAGGGAGAGCAGTCAGGCAAGAGGATGAAAAGGAAGAAAAGAAATAGAGTGGAATGAGAAAGATGGAGAGATGGATGGAAAATATACTTGCCACTCATTCATGTATAGAAAAGGCCAGGGTGAATGTTCTAATATTACCATAGCATGGAGGGAAGCAACAATGGAAAGGAAAGAGGGGAGGGGGTGAGGGAGGGGGAGAGTGAAAGTGAGGGGTGAAAGGGGAGAGAGGAGGGAAAGGGAGGGGGACAGGGATGGAGGAGAATAGGTATTGATTGAGAAGGAGATATAGCGAGGCACCCAGGGATAAGAGGATGGGAGAGGGGCAAGTATTAGCTTGGGATATGATCTACCCATTGAGTAGAAGAAAAACATCCCCCAAGAAAACCCCCACAAGAAAAACTACAGAGAAAATGAAACGACATGGTCCCTACCCCAAAAGGAGTCATAGAAAACAGAGAGAAGAGAATGAGAGATGAAAAAAGGATTGTCTGCCCGAGCCCAATCGGGCTTTCAATATACAAGTACGGGGGGGGGCTGAGGTGATTATGGATACCGACTAGACAGTCAGGTTTCCAGCGGTGTTCATCATTCACGCATCCTCAAGCAGGAATGGGGTGAATGTTCTTAATATTGATGATGTAAAAGACTGGGACCCCCAATGGGGAGAGGCTTCAAAAAAGATGAAAAGAACTAGATGGATGGAGCATGGAAAATCATGAAATTCCTAGGTAACATTTCATCCCTCATGATAAAGGATTTGTGATTGCAAATCTAAATTATTTCCAAATAACAGCACCAAAATTTGAGATGATCTGTTACAAAACAGAAAAATGGTTAAGAGATGCATGAGTTTAAGAGAGGGAAGAAGCAAAAGGGAAGTACCAATAACTAGATGACTCCCTCGTTGACTACCCACGTCCAGTATCCTTGAATTGCACATCTTCATTTCCAATTACAATCAATGTATTTTTGGAAGCTCCTGTCAAAATTCATTCTGTAAACTCCATCTAGAATCTCCATATTTCCATGCTTGAGATACTCCTCAATAATTTTTCCTGATCTCTTAATTCCACATAATTTTTTTTCCAAGAACATATAAATTAGCAGGAATTGTAAAGTTCTATGATCACCTTTCCTATTTGGGAGCCAGATCCACTAGTGTATAGAGGGGGCCCCAGGGGGGCACAGCCGGCCCGTGCCCCCCTCCCCTTTTTGAGAGGCAGTTCTATTTTTAATGTAAAAATGCTGTTAAACAGAGGTGTGCCCCCCCCCCTTTTGAAAGTGAAGACCTTTTTTGGGGTCAAATTTTTTCATGGACGAAATACCTTTATTTTTGGTTAACCAGTTTTTTTGGGGGGCTTGTCAAATTCCTCAGGGAAAATGTGCCCCCTCCCCCTTGGGAAATCCTGGATCTGCCCTGGGGAGATCAACTAGAAAAAGAGGTAGATGCATCTCATTTAATGGCTGTTTTTCCACATTTATTGTAGGCCTACTTGATACCATTGTTAATAAAAAGAGTACTTGCGTTGTCGAAGGGTATTTTAAAACATCTATTTGCCATTTATTCCATTTGCTCCTTTCTTAAGACACATGAAAAATGTGACAATCTTATCGAAGGTTACCGGTCTTCTATTTCTAATCTTAGAAAAAAATAGAGCAAACATCACAGCTAGATGCTGTTCACATCTTGCATATCCTTCACAAACATGGCTGACCTGAAATAGAGTTACATTATGCTCGCAAGCATTTCACTATTCCACTTCAAATCTCTAACTTATAAATAGAATAGGAGATAAAATGAGACTGATGAATTCAATGCATGATGGTAAGATGTAAACAGAGGGCCTCATGGGATAGAAAAGAGGCGTTGTGGGATTGTTCCAGATTGAAAACTAACTGGATCACATTTCTTTTCATTTGATTTAAATCAACATTTTTCTACAAGTTATAGAAATTCTTTGTAAGGGTCTAATTTCAGGAAATTTATAATACCATTATTATGTTTGTATGTTTTTTTTTTCATTTATTGAAATAGGGTAAAAATAACCCCTCTTCAATTTCTCAATCTATCTACCTAGTTTATCATCACCGCAGGTACCTTTCAACCCTATTCCCCCATCCTCCCCTCCCCCTTGTTGCATGCCCCTTGGTCCCTCTATTCAGAGCAGAAAATCAAACTTAAATTTGTTTAAAGATCTCATATAACAGATTGATTCATGAAAAATTTGTTTTTTTTTCCTAAATGTGAATCAAATTCATTAAATTAGATCTGATCTTCCCTTTTGCCAAGTTCAGTCAATTAGAAATGTTCAACAAATAATGACCATGTAAACAGCTTCCTCTGAAATTGCAGGTACATGATTAGATCTTGACCTGCTTCTTGGTTGTTTGATCACCACAAAATGATGATCAGGGTGCGAATGAACCACTCAATGTGAATAGAAGGGGGTACTCCAACAGACGCCCCATCTACATTCTCTCGGGATTATGTTATTCCTGGATTTGCTCTTGAAAGCCGATCCCGAGCAAACACGGCAGCGACCTTCCGAGAGTGCTTCCAATTCAATACCCATCACGTAGAGCCGACAAGCGACGAATGTATGCGAGGGGTCGCCTACTTGGGTAGCTATTCCCGGTGCTGGAAACATTGCAATGTAGCATGATAAATAATGTTGCGGAGATGAGATGTTGTGTGTATGCAGAGGACATGCTCATGGATTGTACATAATGAAGCAAAGAGGAGGAAAAATGGGAGGGGGAAAGGAGAGTGAAGAGGAAATTGCCAAAGAGAGAGAGAAAGAGAGAGAGAAAGGAAGGAAAATAGATGCATGCAGGTAGCAAGAAAGAGAGTTACAGGCTTTTCCATTGGACTCTGGAGCGGAGCGCAATCAAGAAGAGTTTATATAACTAAGCTGGGAACATTACAATAATGTCTCACTTATCATGATCACTTGGAATAATATATTTCATCAAAGTAAATCTTCTAAAAAATATGTTCACTCATTCATGTTTGCTTATATCTCTTTATTTTCATCAATTACTAGTGTCAATCGTTTATTTTACTATTACTGTATCCAAATCATAATGCAGATTTCGCTTGACAATGATAGTTTTTAATACAAAAACTTCAGCATCAAACCAACAAAATGTCATCTCTAATTGGAGTATACGTGTAAAAACACATCCAGTTGATCCTTCTCCAAATGTGCTGAGCAAAAGTTTTGGAGGGAATATTAGAAAAGGGGTCAAGTTAAAATTTGGAGGACAGGTGCAGCATAAAATCTTGAACAAATTTGTCTTTTCACCCATAAATGTCTTGAAGTGTTTCACTTCCATGGGGCAAAAGTTTGATCTCCCAAAACACATGTCTTGGAAATGACTGAAATTGAAATGGAAAAATGCCAATAAAGAAGTTTTCTCTGTTGAATGCAGGGTACTTATTCTACATGAAAAAGTATTGTGTCTGTGTTGAAAGAGAACATGGCTGCGACCAGACGATTCAATATTTTCTCCTATTTCTAAGTATTATGGGCAGTTTTATCCAGAGAGCGTAAATTTGTGTTTGGTATTTTCCCCCCATTTCATGACTTCACATATCATTACCACCATAATCACCACCATATCACTACCAATAACCCATCCATCATCACCACCATCATCACCATCACCACCACCACCATCATCCCAACCATCACCACCACCATCATCACCACCATCACCATCATAACCACCATCACCACCACCATCATCATCACCACCACCACCATCACCACCACCACCATCATCCCAACCATCAACACCACCATCACCACCATCATAACCACCATCACCACCACCATCATCACCACCATCATCACCACCATCACCATCATAACCACCATCACCACCACCATCATCACCATCACCACCACCACCACCATCACCACCACCACATCATCCCATCACCATCATAACCACCATCACCACCACCATCATCACCATCATCACCACCATCATCCAAACCATCACCACCACCTTCATCACCATCATAACCACCATCATCATCACCTTGTCACCAACATCATCATCATTCATCACAAACAGTCAACACCACCAAAGCATTACCACGACAACAAACCATCATCATCAACAACACGACTCCTACCACCACCACCACCACAATAGACTTCCACCATCTCTATCTATCTTCATCATCATTAAACTTGGTAGACATTCATGACTATCACTTTACAGCAAGTACTTCCACAAAAATCTCCATTTCCACTATTAATGATCCAATCAGTCTCCAGGTATACTTGAAGTATTGATATGATGACAAAGGATGCATCTCAAAATTGAGGCACCTTTGCAGGTGGATATATCTAGGTTGAGTTCACACCAACTTCTTCAGCTAGAATAATACAATGAAGGCATGACCAAACTTAAGGCAGCATATCACTATAGGCCTATTGAGGACAACAGATTATAATTGAGGTCTTGATTCAAGTGATATTTAGTGACCACTGCAGAATCATATTACAAAATGCAACTTTTTACAGAATTACATACAGCTTGTGTTTTGGTTTATATTCATATTTATCCTCAACCAACAACAATCAGAATAAAACTTTGCTTTAAAATGAATGTCTTTAAAAACTTGAATTGAATCCAGGGCTAAAAAATATTGCTTGAACACATCCCTATAACCATGTAGTCCCAATGCATACAGAGCAATGGTGATGTTTGCTGAGCGGTTATGGATTATGCAAAGCAATAACCGATCCTCTCCAGGCACTTCTAAGCTCTTAGGCACACACTCAGATATACATATTTCATGGAAGACTTGAGAGGATACAAAGTTAAGTGGATAACATGGCAGGTACAATGGTATGGATGAGATGGAATCCTTGAAGATAAAAACAATATACAATCACTGGCTTCCCATTGAAACTCAGATCGTAGTCAAATGGGGGGGGGGGTAATTGTAGGGATAGCTGTCCCAGAAACCTCACCAATACTCCTTTATCCCTTGTCAACTTTCAAAACAGTCCAGCCAAGTGTAGGTCCAGAATGAATGAATTGATGAATGAATATGAACGAACGAACGAACAAACAAACAAATGAATAAATAAATAATAAATTAAACTGATCAGTTTAATCACTCAATTGGACAGGCCCATATTCTTGAAATTGTGCCTATTCTTCGCTCCCCCCCCCCTCTGTTGAAAAAATAATGTGTTATGTAGGCCATGGTTATTATGATATGTAGATCTATGTCCTAATGACTCTGCAAGGTTTATCCTCCTAACCACTGATAATATATCAAAGTGAATGTTAGGAATCCGGACACTGACACAGAACTTGGAAGAGAGTCAGAAAGCTGACACAGTTGTTTATCTTGGTTGCCATGGATACAGTGTTCTGGAGGCTGCTGGATGATATATGATGCACTTAGAACAATCCATGGATGGAAGGGGTCGATTACAATCCCCAATATGATGAGATATTTGTTGATGTTCATTGGATTTCATTCCATTTCAACCATGATGACTTCTTGTTCTGTCAAGATAGGAGGTCCACACTCCAGTCCATGATCATGATGATCAAGGATCCATTCTTTATTTGCTGGCAATTCAAAAAAAAATTCTAGTTCAACAAATCCTCATGCCTAAATTCCGCAAAGCGAAAGTTATATAAAATCACAAAACTATAAGCAAACAAAAGGAAAATATGACTGTGGTGTCCTTTTGAGCTCCACCACTATCCAGTTGAAATCAAATGTAAAAATAGAGTTAATAAATACCAGGCACAGGTATTCTTCATGAAAAGGAATTTAGGGAGTAAATTTGGAAAATTTGTATGGTAAAAAAAATTGGTATTCTCTATCTTTCCCATCTAATACCACCTGGTACAATCCAGTTATTGTTGCCCAAAGTGCTTCACCTTTGTAAAGAATTTATTTCTTGCCAGGTACATGACCCAATTTACTTCACCTGGGTCAAGAGCGGCCAATAAAAATGAATGATTCCCAAAGAGCAATGGCAAGGCAGGGGATAACTTGGTCAAAGTTTTATTACAAAAAATATGATTAAGCCTACACTATATTCTATTAACACTAACATCCTCTACTTATATCCAAAATACAAAAAAAAACGTACGTTTGACCCCTGTCCCCTGACCTCTCATCAACACAATATCAAAAGGAACAAGCCTAATGAATCTTCGAATACGGTACGCCCATATACCTACAATAAGACAGTATGAAATAATGATGAAATATGAAGAAAGCGACTGCATGCAGTGCTGTGATATGACAGGGATACCTGATACAAATCCCCTGAGATATACATCATGTTTCTTCACCAAGCTGCCAAATCAAACATCACCAATGTTGTCTTTCCTAGCTCTCCATGGAGAACCTCCTACCCCAATTATCATAGTGATAGAAACCAGCCACAGACCACGTTTGCTTCAGAACGTGACTTCTTGAAGAAGTTTGGAAGCTCCTTGTCCTTTCCAAAATAAGCTCTGTGTTACATAAACTGAGAGACTCATGAGCAATTATTACAAAATGTGCAAATTTTACTAAAGCATTACAGGGCATGAACCCCCTTTGTATATCCCTTACTGCCATAACTACATGGGAGAATGCACAGACCATCTCTTACCCAACCCCTGTTCCCCAGCTCCCCCCCCCCAAAAAAAAAAAGTCATCTCATTCAAATCTTAATTTTTAACATAGAAATTTTAGTACTATCTACTTAAGACCAGATTCAAACTTTTCACTGATGAACATTTTTTATGAGAAATCTATACAAGCGAGATTAATGTAACAGACCCCTCCCCTTAACTTCCAACCAATCAAATTATTCATCCCTACACTTGGGTAGGGGGCAACTGAAACAAACTTTTACACCAAGAAGTTAAAGGCTTGCTTTTAAAAAGTTAATTTATCAATAGACCTCAGTCAATATCTAAATCCTTTTTATAACAAAGGCATGAATCTTTGGCAACATAGTATTCAGCTTCGTGTATCATCGTTATAGAATAACACATTTTTTAAACGAGACAAGGATTTTTCAAACTCCCTCTAGCAAAGATGTAATCACTGTCATCTGGCTTTCATCCAACTTTGGCCACCAAGTTCAATATTTCATCTTCCCCTTATAGAAAAGAAGTCAACAAAAGAGCATGCACAACAATCATCTATCAGTAACTGTAGCACACTTACACCAGGGAATAAAATCTATAAATCATATTGTGCAAAGCGCTGATGAAATGGTGCTGGACCACAAAGGGACCTGCTTTAGGGGCTGGATAGAAAACTAGAGAACAACCAACATAAACTGATAATGAAGATATAACCTTATTTTCTATCTAATTGATATGATTATTAATTTTGTTGATTTCCACATCTTCAAGAAAAAAAAAACTCAATCGTTTCCTCGGATTGCAATCAATTGCTGACGTAGCATTTACTTCTGTTACATTGAAATCCTTTAAAGGAGTTATCAAATTATATATCACAAAAGATGCAATTTGAGTGTCATTTTTTGATAATTTGAAATTTATTATCTCTGCTCAATTTCACATCATGGAAAAAATCTGCCAATTTTCCAACTTTCACCTCCCAATAGCACTTAAATTTGAATTAAACAGATAATCCATATGCCTGAGTGGCTTCCAAGATTTATTGACAGTAATTTACTTCAACAGGTACATAATTTTGTCATCGATATGTACAAAGCAACAATAAACATGGCAATATGATGCTCCCGATAACTCAGTCCGTGACAGATATATGACTTGGCATGGGCAATATTTGACATTAATAATCTAAATAGATGTACTAATGTCATAAATCTCACTCACACATCATAAGAATGAGTCATGACTTGGTTGTATCACTTTTGCGTTCTGTTCAATTAGAGTGGCACTTAACACTTACCAAACGAATTATTAAATATATTCAATATGTAGCTTCTATGTCACCAATATTACATGACTGTCAATATGGGATGCGGATTTTTAATTACAAAAAGCTAGCTAACATGACCAAATACGGCAATCATTTTCATCTCATTCTCACGATACCATCTCACATTAACACAAGGCACGTGCGTGCAGCCGCAATCCCCAATAAATTTGTGAAATTAATATGTTGCCCGAGAGAATACAAAAGAGGCACTCGCACAGGACCCCATCTGACAGAACTAGTTATTTAATTCTTGGATAAAATGGTGATAATTGCTTTCATCACTATTCAAGGATACCTTACAGTTCAGTGTACTTTTGCTGGTATCTATGATTTGTTGCTCATTTCATTTGTGTGGCTGGTCATTTCTATGTTTCTAGTAAGTGTTGCATATATGAGTAATTTCATTAATATGACAAATGCAGTGAAATGCTCAGACAGTATAACAAATTTTAATTGTAATTTCAAATAGAATGAGATATTCATTGATTCCAACTGGAGTGTAAAATGAAAAATCAATTAATGTAATTTCTATTGATTGGTTTAAGTGTCCTTGAAATTGCTCATAACTAATCTCTTGCTTTTCACCCTTATTCTTTTCCTCAACAATTAAATCTTGTAGGGATGACAAGCTTGTATTACAGTTGTAGGCCTATTTTCTTGTAGTTTGTTTTTCAAATTTTCAATTTTTTGAATTCATAATAAAAAGGAAATAAACAAGTAGAATATATTTACATCCTGTAAGAATGTTACAAAGTATGCATAGAATTAAATAAAAACATAGGGCCTGTATGTATGCTTGCTATTCATTCTAGTTTTGTACGAAGCAGCAGCAATAATATTACACTGATAGCTTTAAATTGAAGTAAAAGCAACCAGCAATAACTCTTCATGCTCTAAAAGCCTGCAAAAGACTTATAATACACGCTGTTTAATTGGGACTGCACTAAACAGAAAAATCATAAATCGCAGCCCTGAAGAAAAATGAAATGGAAAAAAAGGAACAAAGAAAATGATTAATCAACCCAATTTCTTTGTTTATGAGAGTCAAATTATAACCACTGGGCAGTAAATTTCCTATATTTGCCCAACTGAGGCCATGTTTACCTGGTCTTAAAACTTTCCTCTTCTCATTCAACAAGTAAGCTGCTAAAATCACAGCATTCCTCAATTTTCTGTTTGTTTTCGCCAACCGTTTTATTATCATTCAATTCCTCCAGATTTGCACAGCCCTCTATCCTTTTCCCTGTTAGCAGACACCCAATTTCTGGACTGGACAGAACCAGGGAATTTGTACGGGTATGAACACATAGGCAGAGGCTGCAGTTTTTGTCTTTGCCTTTACCAGTATGAAGATGTTACACAAAACTTCAGCAATATGTCTGATGCAGAAGACTATACATTGTAGTTGTGACGCAGCCACCACCCATACACTCCGGTTTATTTCCGATTTGTCTAATTCCAATTTGTCCACTATCCACATGGTTTGATTACCAAGCCCTCCACTCACCATTTCGTCTAATAACCAGTTGGTCCAATATCCATTTACTCCATAAACCAGTTGTTTCAATTCGATAAATGTTAATTGGGCGAAATGAATGAAAAGAAAATGGATATTAGACCAACTGGTTAATAGATGAAATGGTTATATACGAACTGGTGATTAGACCGCTATAGGCAAAGTGATCATTGGACCAAATGGTTATTAGACCAAATGGTTATTAGACAAAATGGTTGTTAGACAAATCGTTGATGTACAGAATGACATTAGACTAAATGAAGTAGACCATGTGGTGAGTGGACCAGTTGGTAGTAGACGAACTGGCAATATACCAGTCTCACCTTAGTTCTTGTTGTTTTTTTTAATCGACTAAGATTCACTGCGGGTTTTGCATTAGGAAAAACTGCCAACTGACATTCGGTTATCCTGTTTCATTTCTCTTTAGTTACTATATTATATATTAATGAACATTGAAGGCATCAACACAGTAGACGCCCTTTACGATATATTATCTTGTTATGAACTGGACGAGTGATATCGACTTTGGGGTATTTGCCAAAACGAAAGATGTAAGCATTAAAACCAAAGGTTCATTCCCAATTAAACAAATATACACTCAAACTTTGTATGCTAGGATGCTTGTATTTCCTAGTTTAGCAAGCAACAATTTTTTTTAATCCTGATTAACTCAAGAATCTTCAAAATGAAAAAATAACCCTACATGTTGATTTCAATAAAACTTTATGATAACATATGACATACATCAAAGCCAATATATTTTGTGTACACGAGAATAAACTTCAAATCCAGTAGACTTTTAAAAATTTGAGTAATTTCACAGCCAACTTCATTTCTCTTTATCACTGCTCTGATCAAATAATTACACCACTCTACAATCATAAATATTAGGAAAGGTCACATTTTTTGTTGAATGATTAATCCGATATTATAATTATTTTTGACAGCTTGAATGACTCAATTAACACCCCATTAAAGTTTCCAAACATTCAGTCCCTTTTCAATATCTATTCATTAAATTCAATAAATCTTATCAGAATTTTAGCAGTATGGTCTAGTAACAGAGATGTTTTTGTTCAGATGCATTCAAACTTGTAGTTGCAGCCCACCCTTCTCAGAAATGCAGAGGGCGATGACTTTTGGTGGGGGCAGTGAACTTTAGACTGTATTGTGTTTTGAATGGGGTAACAAGTAGGCCTTCTGTGTTTTACTCACACACAAGATCGCTGGACCCATTTCATGTTCTGGAAGTGAAACATCATTTAGAGAACTCCTCATGTTTATTTATTTATTCATTCATTCATTCATACATTCATTCATTCATTCATTTATTTTTTTTTTGGAGTAATCATCAGAATTGAAATGAAAACAAGGAGGAAAAGGCAAATGACTAACACATTTTCTCTGAAAAAATAACATAGACTTTAATGAAATCTTTTTGTTATGATACCATTTCCTATACCTAGTAGAATCAAATTGGAGGATCAAGATCGAAGTATAAAATGTAACTTACCTCCACATACAGGAAAATCAATAAAATCTATGAAATATTGTTGGAAAGAGATTAATTTCATGCAGAAATGTAACTTTATCATATTTGGTAAATATTTCATGTGACTGTGCCATGGACCAGTGATGGCCTGGTGGTACAGGTACAGTCGCTGACCGGCAATCAGTAGGTGAGAGGTTCAAATCCTGCTGGTGTCTAGACTTTTTCTGCCTTATGAAATAAATCAATCAATGTGATCTTATTTACTGGGTTGAAAGCCATAAATGTATTTCAAATATATTGAATCTTTCCCAGCAAGCCCTTTAAAATTCCATAGAACCACCCCCCCCCCCTCCTCCTTAAATAATGAAGGGAAGAATAAGTTATTGAAGTAAGCTTACATAAAGTATGAAATAGAATTTAGGCCTACAAGAATATCCAACTTTCAAACAAGAATCTAAATGATTTCAAAACCATGTTAATACTATATACTACTCTGACTCTCCCTTTATATAGCAAAAAGCAATTCCCAAGCTATCCATTTCAAAAAGCAACAAAAATCACTTAGCGTTTCCTCTCAAAATCTTACAGAGAAATAGATTTTTATTTCATTTGTGATACCAACATCATGGAGGCTTTTAAAAGGAGAATTATGGGATTACGAGTTCCATAATAGAAGCATTTAGTTCTTGCACATTCAGGGTGTTAGCAAGCTTTTTGAAATTCGCTTTAGATAAAAGTTTCTAACAATAAAGGTCTATCAAAGAAAGGACTGAGGGCAAATCCTACATATTTCATTACTCAGCTGCGAGGTGGTGAAACTGTGGTTTGTAGGGGACTTCACACACAGACATAAGTATGTTTTAAATAACGATTTAAAATCAATATCAACCTTGATAAGAGAAGGGGGAAAGTTTCTGAGCTACGTATCCAGATCATACTTCAAGATGTTATGGAAGGATAGCTGGTTTAGTAAACACTGTAACTTCAAACAATTTCTGTTTGACGGTCTGACCTAAAAAGTTTATAATAAATTAATTAATCTAAACAGTAGCTAGAAAGGTGATTTTCCTATCTCAGGATATATATTTCATTCAACCTGAATGGATTAAAGAAGTCAATTTAACCATGAATCTCTGACAGCAATTAGATCCAATCCAAGTTTAAGATCGCTCATTAATCAGCCACTTCATGAAATTTGGACGAATGGGTACCTTATTCCACCAATAGGCATATACAAGCATTCATGCTTTCTTAGCAATCACAGGTAAAAAATCACCACCAATCAATCTCAACAAATCCAACTTTTGAATCATAGTTTGTAAATCATGTCCTATTGGGGTATGAACACACTTTATAACGTACTTTCGCAAATGGGTGGTATGTGAAAACACTTTGGAGAACACTTATCAAGGTGAAATCGATTGAGAAGCACGATTTTAATGAAAATCAGAGTTTTTCCACGATCGCTTGGCTTAATCAGTCAGCTCTTAGAAATAATCTCTTACTTGAAATCTATTTCATAGCTAAAATGCACCTTTGTAAAGGCGCATTTTACCATAAATGCTTCAATCTGATAATTTGCCTTTAAAATGACATCCAAACCCCCTTGAGTACAGTACCTATATAGAGCAGAAGTGACTAATACCTTTAAATATGTCCATTTAGTGATAATATGCAGATCCTGAATAGAATAAAACGGTTGAAAGGGGGCTGAAATTTTCTACACATTCATTTCCTAATGCTTTTAAAATGTTGTGATAAACACTTCAAATTTGTGATATCTTGCGATGGTTCTACACAGTATGCTCAAGGAGATGGAGAGTTTGCTGAGCAAATATTTGACAATTGTTATCAATGTGTGGTATGAATTTTCACACTCAACATAGTTTTAAAATATAGCCTATATTCCAGAATATATTTTGAAATTAAATTCTAAATTTTCTTTAGGGAATCCTAACATGATTATATCTTAAGAGGTATTTACAAAATAATCACAAAGAATATGAAAAGTACAGTATAGGATTATTACAAAAGTCACACAAGAATTTACAATACTTACAGATCACTTGGATGATCATGGGGAATGTTGAATTAAAATTGAGTAGATAGCTTGAAACAAAGTCAAATCAAGATTAATTTAAAATGTAATCCAGTCTTTTACAGAAACATCTAAAGAAAGCAAACATGAGCATGACATGGAATCAAAGTCTAATTCATTTCGGAAATTGAAATATAAGCTGATGATCAATCAAACCATTTCTAATGGAAATGAAAACAAAGGAAGATTAACTTCTTGAATTTTTTACCAGAAAGCAAACAAAATGATTTGAATTCTAAGACTGTTTTTTCCATTCTTTTTTCTTGCGGAGCAAATACTTAATACCTCGTGTGATCCATGGGTAAGTGATTTTTTTCCATGTAGTGAGGTGTGATAATTCGGTAACTGATTTATATTTTTATTTCTTTCTTGTTGAGGAATAATTTCTCATAGCATAACTAGGCCTAAATATATAGGGAATTTGAATACTTCAATTATTTCATTTTCAACTCTTTCATCAATCACTACCTTCTATTCCTCCCTCATTCAAACTTTGTCCTTCTTTTATTCCATTTTTCTGTCTTGACTGGTTCTATCACTGGTTCCATCGCCCTTAACCCCCTCCAGGAATTAGTATTCCTCTCCCTAACCCCCCCCCCCTCCCCTTCCTCTCTCATTTTTAGCTAGGGTCATCTTCATTAAAGCATAATCAAAAGATGTGACAAAGTAATTCACCCAATAAACCCTCTGCATTTCCTTCAAGTTCATACCAAAAAGAAGTGCCCTCAGATGACCTATTTTGAAAACCATTCTGCAATTCATTTGCAAAAGGCAGCAAGTAACATATCTTCCAAATTTGAGTTATAAAACATTTACTCTGTACCTAGTTACCTACTGCAATTTCCTTCTGGGCTTTAAGCATGAACACTCATTTTGTCCCAAAATATGTCGGGCAATTCATCATGGCTCTATAGTCTTCAGTGTTGTGAGAAATATATTTTGAATGAAAATGCAATATTTGATATCCTTGTCACTTGCTTCCTTTTTGCCAAGATGCAGTGCAACATTAATTTCCAAGGTATCTTTTTTTCCACCACAAGCTAGTTCTCTGTTACAGAATCATGCACTATCCATACATCTCTCTATTCCAGCTGTTCCTCAGTTTGATCTTAACCAGACCCATTACCAACACCATCATATCTAACAAGTAAGGTTCACATGAGAAGAGAACATTCACTTACAAGTTTAGATCACAGTCTTGAGCCCCAAATCTGCCTTAAAGGGACCCGCCGGTGTGTTAATACCATCAGCATATATGTGCAATTGCCCCCAACACTTCTACCAACTTCACCACCCCTTGATTTAGACAAAACGTACTTCCCCAGATTTTCCCCCCAAAATATATACCAGCAGATATTTGGAACATGTCGTTCAACTTGAATTCTAAAATGCAAAAAAAAAAATGTAAAAACAATCAGTATAATTGTTTCCCTCACTTGCATACATTCTCAAAACAGGCCAAATTTCAAGAGTTTCCCCTCCCCTTAGAAAAAAAATCATGTTTGCTTCATGCCCACAAGGTGTAGAATTGGAAAGACCATTAGGGATTTTGCCAAATACTTTTGAAAAGCATCATCTTACATTTAGTATGTAAAAAGATATGCAAATGTCGACCAAAAATGCACAATATCCCCTTTATAATCCATCTTGACATAGATTCGATATAAACTGCTTCCATTACATTAGTTCATTAGCACAATTTTCAAAACATGGCTAATAGGACAGAATAAAGTGCACTGTGTGTAGATAGTGACACATTTCTGTTTACTTGAAGCCATCACACCTACCATTATAAAGTTTGAAAATATTGTGTTTACATGGCCAACATTTATACATCTGTTTGACTTCCTAATATCAATTTTGTTTTAAACTGCAATGGTCCTGTGTAGACATGACTTATATCATATCTCCTGTTGACATCCTCAATAAATCTCCCAGGATGCAACGTGAGGAAGATTCTGTCAGTTCCGATTGGAGTTCTTCCACCCCACACTGCCACCACCGCTTGACTAATAAATAAATATAACACTTGACAGCCATAGGCCCACCAGGAGTTGCTAATGGCACCATAACTGAATATTTTCTGGAAAGCACTTTTTCATTATGATAAATGTAAGTGGCAAAAGTGCCATTAGTCACATTTCTATGATTAACACAGTAAAAAAAATAGCACATTGTTTATGTCGGGACCTCTAACAACAAGTTGTCTAAACTTTTTTATTAATGTTTAATATGCTTAACAGTTGTTTAAAAAGTTTAAACAGTAGTTGGAGTGACAGGCTTAAAAGGCATGCTTAAAATTTTAAACAGCATTTTTACAGTGTATGACGTCAAGTCAATGGTAGAATGATTTTTTTTTACATTTATTATTCTTTTGCAGTGATATTGAAGTATAATGCTCAGACTGCAGCTTTTGTTTAAACATTTTAAGTACATTGACATAAGGGCAAGGGTCAAAGAAAAGAAGGCAAAATCTTCCTCACAAGATCACAAAAAATAATTTAAGAAATATTTCAGGACTAGGAGAAGCATCTATTTGATGGAAAGTATTAGGCAAAAGCAGCCAATAGAAATTGAGAATTATCATTCACCTTTCAAGAACAATGATATCATGCGCAGGTTTGGTTGGCAAATACTACATCATTATAAAAAAATTGGCATTTGGCTCACAAGAAATTCTCACAACCCTTACACCAAAATGACATTGACTGAAACTACTCATAAAGTGAAAATTGGGTATTTATCACACTTCTGGAAAGAAAATGAAAACGTTTGTAGATGGCCGGTCGTCCGATTCCCAGCCTGACTGTTTGTTTGTGTGGGATGTACTGTTTAGGGAGTGAATGTTTGAAGAGGATGAAATTACTCCTGACCCTCTCTTCAACTTGCCGTCAAATTTCACGGAAAACGCTTCCTTTCCATGACAGCGGGTAAATCAATGGAGAAGGAATGGGACATGATGGCCCGAATTTGAAACAGAGGTTTAAACTCCCACCAAGATTTTTATATGATTTTAATATGATCCAATCTTATGATAGCGGTACAGTCAAATCTGTTCCCCACAGAAGCAAAATAACTTACGTTTCTGAACAGAATTATTCCATCCCATTTTCAATAAGATTAATAATTCCAATTTTCATCATATTCTGCAGGGTATAGGTCTGCCCTCCCAGGCCCCAGCCCTTCCCCGTCCATCTTCTTCTCTTATTTATATGCTTAATGCATCACATCTCCTTCCTCTTCACCATCCTATATTTGACATATTTCAATTATTGACCTTTAAACACCCACCATGCCCTACTTAGACCCTATTAGGAGAAACTCCTTCCAGGTTACAAAGATCTCACTTGAGGGCCATCGTACTATTCACCCCGCGGTCCTGGGCGCATTTTGATGAAAGAAACACCCCCAATCTTAAATGCAAATGGAGGGATGGATCGAGGGCTGATCCAATCTGATATCTTTCAATTTATTTTACAAGTTGTAAGTGACTGGTTTAACAATCTGTGCTGCCATGGTTACAAGGAACCCTTTCTTACATCTGGTGAAATCGTTCAAGATTATGTTAAGAAGAAAATGACCTTCTACTTCTAGGGGAAAAAACAATAAATTTTCTTCTTTTTTCACAATTATGTCTGATTCTTTACTTTGTTCACTCATAATGCAGGTTGCTACTTATATTCTTTCAATGCTGATCCTTCCTTCACAGAAATGTAACATTATCTTATTACATCTAATCTATCATGAATTGACTAGCTGGAAAACATGAGAAAAACAGCAATTTTCTTCCCCATTTCAATTACCACAAGAGCTTTATCAAATTCAAAAGAGTTATTTTATCTGCATGACTCAGATTTCTTCAAATTGCACCGAAACTCTGTTTTCGCAGAATCATGAGTTTATCTTTTCTACTTAGGTGTCAGCAGGGTCACCCAGGAAGTGAAGGGTGTAAATGCAATATTGAAAATATAAATCAAAAAGGCAGAGTGAACAAAATCAGAACATAGTCAAAGGTGGAATATTGTACTCTGAATAAAAAAAATAATCTTGGAATGAGAAAACAAGAGATGGGAGAAAACTGGGATGTTTGTAAATTGCCAATTTGTCTACTGCCAACTCGTCCACTCACCACATGATCTACTTTCATTTAGTCTAATGCCATTCTGTCCATCAACATTTCGTCTATCAACCATTTGGTCCAATTATCATTCGGTCCAATCATCATTTCGTCTATGACCATTCCATCTCATAACCTGTAGTGTAGGTCTAATATTTCATTTCATTTTCATTCATTTTGCATGATTGACACCTAGTCAAAATGGTATATGGACTAAATGGCTAGTGGACCAACTGGTTATTAGACAAAATAATGAGTGGATGAATTGGCAATTAGACCATGTGGATAGTGGACACTAATATTAGACCAAATGATAAGAGATGAGTTGGAAATTGGACGCATGGGCATTAGAGGAATTGGAAATAAAACCTTTGGTACAAGAGAGGAGGAGAAATGCAAGGTAGTTTGAGTGCAGAGAATATTGGAGGAGTATATAAGAAAGTATCACGTCCCTGGTAGGATATAGCAGCTAGGAGGAAGGGAAGGGGAGCACGATAGAGTTTGAACTAAAATGATACCCCTTTCATAAACCCATCCTCCAATTAGCCGCCTAAGAGTATTGCGGATAATTCAATAAAAATTGCGTTCACAAACTCCGAAAATAATCCGCACTATTTTTTACAAGCGCCCGTCCTGAAAAAGGCGGATAATCGTCATGGCAACCACACACAACCACTCCGATGCGGTTGCGTTGGAAAAGGGTGACCTTGTGACCACATGCACCATGGCAATTATCCACATTACTTTCGAAATGCGTTCATAAAGTCAAAATCTGTTTCCCGATGCTGCTATATGCGGATAATTGCAGCATCAAAATAATGCGGATAACTCTGGTCCTCCTCCGATTTTAAGACCAAATTATGCTGCTATTAGCCGCATAATTGGGTTTATGAAAGGGGTATGAGGTAGGGGTGTAGGGGGAGGGGGAGGGGAAATATGAGGACAGACGAATGTGAGAGGGATAAAAAAGTGAGTACAATAAGAAGGCACAGAAGAATTCAAGTCCATTCATGGATGATGCGAAACAGTTATTAACATTTTGACCTCTTTGTAACTCCAAGAAATTCCAAATATGGGGCTCAATCATCTATATCTTGGTGGGAAAGTAATCAAAGATTGTTTATAATCTGAATTCGGCAATAATATTCAACTGACCCCCCCCCCTCCCTTTGTAGCAATAAACTTTAAAGACCGCTGCAGGCATTAGCAAGGTCAAATTCGGACCAAGAACTTGTAGGGCCACCCTTTGGACAATTAGGATTTACAACCTCTAACCTACATCTTTACTCAAACTTTTGTGGCCCATCGAAAGTTCTTTCGCCAAAAAAAGTTTACAGCAATGCCCCATATCCAGTATGGCAGTTCGTCAATAGTTCAAGATGGGGGCAGACACGCATGTCCCTACCTGTTAACATAGACTTATTTGCACAATTTCGAAAATGAACTATCTTGATAGAGTATTTTTTTATATTCTCCTTTTATAAAAGATGTGCTTTTCCCACATATTCAAAAGATCACTGGTCTAATCTTTATTCACTTTTAATCCCATTTCATTTCATTGAACAGAAAATTACAAAGTTTACACCTGACACAAAGCACCTGACACATTTAACACAAAGACATGTTAAATATCGTACTATTATTATATCTTTACTCATTTTGCATGTTTTTCCCTTAAAATATCATTCAAAATATCTCATTTTCGCACAACTACATTTTTCAGAGCACCCAAAATGTACAAAGCATTCAAAGTTTAGGAAACTTCAATTCCACTGAAGGGCAATTCCATAAAAAAAATATGTACATCAGATGGTCCGACCCCCTATATGTGGGACCTTCATGAAATTTTCTGTCTCTGATTTCTTGTTCTTTTGACAGGCTGTAATGTTCTCAAAGGATCATGACTTGGTCAGTTTATAAACTTAAGTTAAACTTGAGAAAAAATGGGGGTCAGGCATATAAAAAGGTAGATCATTTTATGGAATTGCCCTGAAGACATTCATTGCGCTTACCAATAATGTCTTATGCATTTGAATTCACAGAGTGGGAGAGGGGAAAAAAGTGATTTTCTGTTGCTATATTCTACACATCTACAGTTGCATTTACAGAAAAGGGGCTGGCGAGCCCTCCCCTCCCATTTTTTCCTGCCCTTCTCATCCCAAGACATGATCCACGAAAAGGCAATTATAGGTGGTGTCCCGAATCATAGTGATAAGTCACTCAAACAAAAAAGGCACACAAACAAAAAGTCTAACTTTCGATGGTGGATCAATACATAGATGAGCGATGGCTAGAGATATTAACCCTACGACCCTCTGAGGGTAATTGCATGGTTGGCGGCTCTAGGCGCTCAATTATCCAGAACAGAAAAGACGCTTGGGCATTTTCTGTGATCTTCTCCAAAATCTGAACAAAGCAGATTTGATGACAGGGGTGGGAAAATACACTTCAAATAAAAAAATTAGCCTATCCTTTTTGTCCAAAGCTAATGTTACGCGTCACTACCCATCTGTTTGATATTTGTTTGAATTCACACATATAAAAATCAGTTGTCAAATTAGTTGTGCTTCATGCTTGAGAATAGGTACGTAAGGAACAGAACTGTATGGCTCATAGAACCTGTAATCACTCAACTCCAAACCACTCAAATCCCAGATACAAAGTTAACAAATCTTTAAATGATTTAATCACTATCATCATCATCATCATCACTGCCATTCATCAATATTATTACAAACGGTGCATGTATCATTATCATCACCAGCAAAAACCATCTTCAGAATCCTCAGACTCATCATCAGTATTGAAACTCCCAACATTGCCATCACCATCATCATCATCACCGTTATCATCATCAGTGTCATTCGTTATCTCCATATTTTCATCATTGCCATCTCTACTACTACCATTGTCATAATTTGTGTCATGGTCATCATCATCATTATCATTGTCACCATCATCAATGTCATTGCCATAACCATCATTGTCATCATCATCACCGCCAGAGACTTACCACATGAATAAAGCACAATGAGGTATTTATGTGTGTCCTCTGGACATGGATCTCCAAAGATCTTGCTACCAGCCTTGACAGCACAGTGCCGTCTCCCATGGCAACGCTGCATCATCTGTGCTAAGGCATCATCTGTTTGGCATTCTGGAATTTAAAAAAAAGCAACAAAAGAAACATCCATAGAACAAATGTGAAAAGGGTAATAATATGCAGTATAACATACAACCTTATATGCTTTCATATAGACATGGATAAAATGAAAAACCATATTAATTACAAATAGAAAGAAAAGAAAAAGTTAGAGAATGAATAAATCTCTAGAGGATGGAGAGCTGGAAGGAAGGAACAATAGGAAAGGGGACAAACGGAGAGAGAAACAGAGAGATATGCAGCCTGACAGAAAAATGGAGACAGAAAGACAAACAAAAAGAGATAAGGGAGAGACAGAGAAAGAAAGATGGAGTGAAAGAGAAGAGATAAAAGAGAGAATAAAATGACAATAAGAGCGTAAGAAAAGAAGAATGGATGGAGAAAAAAGAACATAACAATAGGACAAAAGAAGACATTAAGAAAGAAATGATGGTTAAAATGGAGTAGGGGAAGCAGAAATAAGAGCCGTCAAGTTCCCAATGATCTCCTACCCTGAATGCTAGGATAGAACCAAATAAGGATGAGTGCTACAACCATCAACTAGAAAGTAGGAAAGTATTCATTTATCCAAGCTCATTGCCTATGACTGTAGCAGATGTACAAACAGATCATTACTATTAGGTCAAGAAAGATATAATGAGAGTCCAGTCCAACCAAGCCCGAGGGCTGATGCTGTATAATCAGAAACATTTTAACGATCCTAAAAATTGCATTTGTTACTTATGATCCTTATTTAACTCTGGTCCCTGTTGCATAAAAGTTACTGTTGTGCCTTCCAATGGTGTCTTTCATAGAATGCTTGATTTTGATTGGCTGTTGTGTCTTGTTACCATGGTATTTACCATTGGATGACAAAGTTACCATAATGGTGACTTTTATGCAACGAGACCCTGGTTGTTCTAATTTGTCATTATTTTGTTTGAAAAGATGTGAAACAATGAACAAGTTTTCCATATATCTAGTGAAGAAACGAAATTATATGCACATTTCAATTAGAATTCTTGCAGACAGCCTCTTTTTTTATTTTATAAAAAGTAGAAATAACTACGAATTAATTGTTGTTTCACTTCTGATTGTTTAATGTTCAGAAGCTGTCACCTCTTCAGCTCATACTGTATTCTCTATTTTCTTACCCAAAACATTTATGACAATGATCACCACTCGGCAAGCTACTTTGAAAAGAATGAATGAATTTCCGTCCAAAATGAACCAGTCATACACAAATTATTGACTGGACAATTTGAAAGTATTTTTTTACGAAACTAGTAATTGACTCTTTTTATGCACAGTTCAACCAGTATGTGCCAATGTCATAAGCACCTACTTAGTACCCTTGCGGAAATAACACTAGCTAACCCTTTTGCAAGAGGCAAAGACTTAATTTCTCATGAGCATTAAGAAAGCATTCTAACATTTCTTCCAGAGATGTACACATAGCCCCAGGTTATGTATTCATAGTCCCATCCTCCGGGATTGAGCATGGGGAATAAAGCAATCATGCTCGAACAACATTAAAATCCTCGGAGATACCTTGTCATATTACCGGGTTAGAAAATTAAAGAGATTTTCTGATTTTGCAGAAGATTAATGACATAAATTGTTAATTTTATACTGGCAATGGATAATAACGTGTCAGTGGGTAAAACACAAAGGTTATCTTCATTTTCCACATAGCTCTTTGTTTTCCAAACTTGTGTTTTAGTTGCATCCGACTTGTAACTTGCAGTTATTGGTGTTGATGTATGACCTGCAATATTGATTTGATTGTAATCGATTGATGAAAACAAATTGAATTGAATTATTCACGTTATGTGAGCTTTCAATGAAATGTTTACGAAAATGGGCCATTCATGTATTCACAAAAGGCAGGGGGTATAGGGTTAGGGATCTATAACAATAATGTTGCTACTTAAAGACTGACATATGGACTACACAAACACAAAAAACTCCAAAACATAATTTCACAGGCAATCAAGTTAAAGGGGCTTAAACATTCAAAAATAAAGACAAGATTATGTCATGGACATGTTTGCTGATTACTTAATTGGCCAGATACTGATTTGATATTTATTTCTTAAGCTCTAAAAGAATTCATCTATTCTTTATAAATACATGATTCTACGAATCTTATGAAAAAAATTCATCCTAAAAAAATGATTTGATGCATAAAAGATTGAGTTTTAAAAAATGTAGGAAATTAAATAATTTCAATTTTCAAAACATAATGATCACCTTTAAGAGCCTAGATAATGGTGATGAGAGTAATGACCTGTGTCGTTATGCATCATTACTGCCACAAGCAATCACTGCCAACCCAAGTTCATTACCCAAATACAGAAGTTGCCAATTTACTTTGCCTTTTTGATGAGGAATTTTCCACATTCCTCGTTCCTGGTGAACAAAATAACTTTGACCTTGCACCGACAAATTAATTCTGACATGTTCGGAAAATGTGTTTTCCACTATACTTGCATATTGCTTTGTTTGCCAAATTGCATGTTGTATGAATAATTTGATTAGGTTTGTCATAAGAAATGACTGGCAATAATTACTATGGGTTGATTGGAATCTGTAATTCTGTTGTGTAGCATCATCATTGATATAACTCTCTAGTCCCGCCCCTTCACCAACCTCTAATTATCCCCTCCCAATCATTGGGGTTTCTCCCCCCCCCCCTCCCCCTCTCTCTCCCCCCCTCTTCCCCCCCCCCCTTCCCCCTCTCTCTCTCTTGAAGTATATGTCCATCCTTCTCTCCCTCTATTCTTTCCTTATATCTCTGTCTTTGCCACCATCCTCCCCCCTCAAAGCCATCCCCTCTCCTCCCCCCCCTCACTACCCCCTTCCCATATCCCCGTCCTCCCCTCACCCTCTCTAAATTAGTTCACATCTCATCTAGATTGGCTGTTCTGACTTTCAATCAATATTAATCTATTATACAACAAGAGTGGAATAGAAGAATAATTGCATGAAGGACACAATCCAGAAATAAAAATTGGGAAAATAAAGGATGCCATATCAAAGATGGGTTGATTTTTTTTTCAATTCCAAATGAATGGAGGTAAGAAGGAAATAGGATCAAGAAAAGCACTTAGAGTAAAATCTGACCTTGGTTCTCTGCATACACAATGTACAGGTACAAAAAAGTGTTCAAGGAAATCGGCATCTACTTACTCCCTATTTCAGATTTATTTTAAAATGCGCCCCTCCCCCTTTAACAGACTAATTTCTCTCCCTTAAAAAGGGGCAAATAAATGAATAGATCATGATATAATTTACCATTTTCACCTACAAATTAAAATGAAAGTCTTATTTTCAAATGAATTGCATCCCCTTTATTCCAACAAATTCTAAATCTACTCTCTTCCATATTGTATGCTTTTCATGGCTACTGCCTGGGTATTCCTCAGAACTGGGTACAATACCATTCTGTACACTCTATTACAATATTTTGTAGCTGAGCATCCCTTTGAACTTTCCGACAGACAGTTTAAGTTCAACTCTAGACCTAAATTCTATTATCTTAATACTAAGCCAATTACTAGGCACTTGGTTCAGAGCAAAGCTTTTGCACAGGCTTACGTTACTCGGAATACACAGTTATGATTTAAAATTAAGAGTGCAGGCCTAAAAGCTGTTAATAAGATGTACAAGAATAAGAATTGAGATTGAAATTTGAAGCTGGGGAAATTCATACATTAAATATTGGAATAGAATACTTTTTTATGTGAAATGACATGTTCAATGAAACAACCTTTTTCAAACAACTTTCTTGAAAGCAACCTAACAGAAAATTATTTTTTTTAGTTCATGTGAATATACAATGTGTGTGTTATTTTTCTTCAATCGCTCACATGGTCCTCTCCACAGCTCACCAGTACTACTTTTCCAATATAAATCAAACATTTTTTTAAAGGATGGGGGGGGGGGCGCTGAATGCACAACCACCCCCCCCCCCCCCCTCTTAGTACTATCCCATACCATAACCATTTTAAAACTATTTTAAATGTGAATGGTACAGTTTTTTTTTGGGGGGGGGGTCATGTTGTCCTGCTTGCTATCTGTCTCACTCAAACAACTAACTGGTAACATTCATCCTGAATTTTTTTTCTTTCTCTCTCTCTCTTCTTAGACATATGTGGTCATCATGAAAAGATTCTTTTTAAATGTGAAAGGGGTTTTGGTGAGTTTTTCAAATCGCTGTCAATGTTCTCTGTCTGTCTGTCTTGCTATCTTGCGCTCCTATCCCTACATCCCAAGGCGATACCACCGTCAAACTCTCTGCGGTGCACTGGAATCAATACTTTCTTGAATATACCTGACGACTGCCTACCACTGGGAACAGCACCCTGTACCACAAAGCCTAGCAATCGATCATATGATTGTTTTTACCTAGAATGTAATGTGAAATCAATTTGAAAATCAGTTGTATGATTATTCACTAACATTTGTGATATGAGGACCAGACATTACACTGTTTCTTGAGCTAACAGCTCCTAGCAAGTCTTTTGGGGAAGGGATATCAAAGATCCAACTACCCTCCAGAAAAAACAAACTGTGAGCTTGCTCAAAGGAAGGGGCTTCTTTCTCAAAGTAGATGGCAAAATTACACTAGAAACTTATTGAAAAGGGAATAGAATTGTCTTTATTCATTGATTAAATCTTCTTTGCATACTAATTTTTAAAAAAAATGATACAGAAAGTGTCAAAGCAAAAGGAAAGTTATGCCCCAAACAAAACACATATAACTTGACTTCACAGAAGATGTAAACCAAGATTCAATCCATGACGTCAAATTAAAGCAAATGAAACTACTGGGGGAATAATCTTTTTCATGATTATAGGCCTACATTGACCCTACGGAGAAAGAATAGATATGTATTCAGAACATCAATTACAAAACACTAATTTCATTTTAAACAGCTCAGGGCCTATATAACAACAATACTTTCACATTCACAACAAGTAGCCGGTGCTTATTACATTCTATCTAAACTACATAATAAAAACTCTGCCTTTCCAACTTAGCCATTTCAATAATTATTAATGGTTAATGGATACAACTTGATAGAATTTATAAAACATTCAACATTCCAAAACATCAATTCCCTTTGACATAAAACCTGGGAGGAAATTTACTATTCATGAGTGAAGGCCACAAACAAAGCATCCACCAATTGTAAAATTGAATAAGTATCCGCTCTCATGGAATGGATAAACATTCAAATGTCCTATGCTGCGGAGTGGCAATTGTTATATTTAATGTAAATGGTGCTATAGAAACTCGGACAAAAGGAAGAGTCCAAATGGAATTTCATGTAACCTTGCTAGGAGAGGACACAAAGACTTAACTACATTATCCTTTTCTGTAAGCTCAATGAATGGAGGTTGGAACTAATAAATTGTTTGGAAAAGGGTAGAAAAGAAGGATGAGTCAATATAAGCACCTTTCCCTTGAATCAACTAGAATAGATGGAACCTATATTCTGTTATCTTTAAAAAAATTGAGAGTATGTGTATAATATTTGTATATTTAAACGCATGACAAAGTCACAGCAATTGCAGAATAAAATCCTGTACAGGAGTTCATATAATACAAGAAATGTAGTACAGGGAGGGGAAAAAGTAAGGGCAGTAAAGGTAGTATGATGTTAATAATACTGTGAATATAAATGTATTTACAGGTAGGAGAAAAGGAAAACGGAGGAGTATGGTTGTAGAAGTAGTAGTATAGGAGTTGCAGGGCAGCAACTTAAAGGGGAATGAAACCTTTGGAACAAATAGGCATGTGTAGAAACAGAAAAATCAAATAATAAGAATAAAGAAAGTTTGAGAAAAATCGGACAAATAGTGAGAAAGTTATGAGCATTTGAATATTGCAATCACTAATGCTATGGAGATCAGTGCGACAATGATGTGTGATGTCACTGATGAACAACTTTTCCTTTGGTGGACTATAAAATACCCTCAAAATGTCTCTTTTTGCTTTTTCTTATGATGATACAAACTCTTTATCCATGATGTATTCTTAAAAAATATGTATTACATGCCCTCATGTAGAAAGAACAGTATGATTTATGGATAGATGTGGTAAAAGAGGCAATTCAAGTGAAATATATACTAAAGTAATGGGGAGAGTTGTTCACAAGTGACATCACACATCTTTGTCGCATTGCCAATTTGCGATCTCCATAGCATTAGTGATTGCAATATTCAAATGCTCATAACTTTCTCATTATTTGTCCGATTTTTCTCAAACTTTCGTTGATCTGTTTCTTTGATTTTTCTGTTTTCACACAAGCTATCTTGTTTCAATGGTTTCATTCTCCTTTAAAAGTATTAAATAGAATCAGTAGTTGTCATCGTTAAAGACATAGCAATACGAGAAGGAATGGGAGACGTAGCAGAAGTCGAAAAAGGTGCGGTATTTGTTGAAATGAAGTGGACAACGATGGTTGCTATGGTAGTGGTAGGTGGTAGTACATACAGATATCATTATTGTGGTCATGGTAGTGGTAGGTGGTAGTAGTTGTAGGTAACATGGTTATTGTGGTCGTTGTAGTTGTAGGTGGTAGAAGGTTTAGATAGCAAGGTTACTGAGTTTGTGGTAGAACATGGTTATTGTGGTCATGGTAGTGGAAAGTGATTGTGGTTGTAGATAACATGGTTATTTTGATTGTGGTAGTGGTAGCACTGGTAGGTGGTATTAGTTGCAGATAGCACAGGTATTGTGGTCATAGTTTTGAAAGGTGGTAATAGTTGTAGGTAACATGGTTATTGTGGTCGTTGTAGTGGTAGGTGGTAGAAGTTTTAGATAGCAAGGTTACTGAGTTTGTGGTAACTGGTAGTAATTGCAAATAACATGGTTATTGTTGTCGTTGTAGTGGTAAGTGGTATTAGTTGCAGATAACATGGTTATTGTGATTGTGGTAGTCTGTGGTAGGTGGTAGTCGCTGCAGATAGCACAGGCATTGTGGTCATGATAGTGAAAGGTGGTAATAGTTGTAGGTGACATGGCTATTGTGGTCGTGGTTGTGGTAGGTGGTAGTAGTTGCAGATAACATAAGCATGGAAGGGAGGAGATAAATCAAACACAAATCACTACATACTTTAAATCTTCAAAGTCATTGGCCTTGGGCGTCACCTTGGCATCAGGGCTCACCACAAAATTGATTTTTGGTTATTTGAAGTCTCCAATCAAATTTAGGGGAACTAAATTGTTGGGGTAATGAAATCAGGCGCTGTTGTTTTTCTAAGCTAGTTCCCTCTCCAGCAGTATCGATCCAGAATTCAATCGATTTCGGGATTGCGTTGCGCTCGCCCTTCCAGCGACACTCTTATTAGAATTGGCTCAAGATGCCCCTTCCTCTTAGGGGGATGCAACTGAACTACCTTATCTAATCTTTGGATGCCTTCCAAGGCTTTGAGAGGGTTTTTAGGTGGTCTGTCTATGACAGATCACCTATTGATTTCGTCAGAATTTTCTTTATTTCTTTCTTCCTATCTTTATTCATTGTACCTATTTTTTGTCGCCAACTTTTCTCGAAATTGGCTGAATCAATTTTGCTGATTTTTTTGTCATATATAGAATCTATCATAGAGACGGCAAAATAAGCTTTTCAAGGTCATATGGTCATGATGACGTCATCTACGCGCCATTTTGTAAAATTCTTCATTTGATCATATCTTCATTATCAATTATCAAAAATTAACAATATTTACATGACATTAACTTCATGTCAGGGGTCAAATGCCAATGTCATCAAAGGTCATGTAGAGGTCATGACGCGCGCGTACGCGCGCGTCAAAGGTAAAAAAATCGTCCAAATGACCTATAAAATTTTTTGGGTACGTTTCAGGTCATTTTAAGCATTTCAAAAATTTGCGCACGCGCACATATGCGCGCGCGTTTCCGCGCGTTACACCTTAACGCAACGCAGAAAAACCGTTTCTTTTAATATCATTGCATTGCTAATAAAATTCTGAGCAATTTGATACCTTGATCAACCTTCTACAACCATTAATAACGAAATTAACACCCGTTAAACTTTGCAGCACGTGTGCGCACGAGCTCTCACTATAGGCCATATATGGGCAAAAACATGCCTATTGCAAATTCACTGTAGCTCTTTAAATAGTCCGTTGACCCCCAATTTTTTTTTCATATATCGATAGATTATGAGTTGTAAATTTGATTTCATGTCACCATTGTCCCTAAATTATCTCGTGACGTCATCAAATAGGCGCCCAAACTAAAAATTTCATTTATTCAAAAATGACGTCATCAAATTTATGCAAATTTGGCTGTAACTTCTCGAATATAAATCATTTTTCGCCCAGATTTCGATATGTTGTAGTTTATAATGTACTCTTTCTCCTCAGTTACATGAATATTCGTTTTGAGGAATGCATCATTACGTAAAACAGCGATGAAAAGAAGCATGTCATTTTTCCTCATTTTGCGTGTAATCTCTATGGGACATGACTTTTTCCCAAAACTAGATTCGACATTTCTCTATTTCGTGAGCCATATCTCCATTTTTTCTTGTCAGCTTTCCTTGAGCTTTTAACATGTTGTAGCTGAGATTCTGGGCTATCGGAAGTGTGCCCTTCATTTTTGGATCAGATGCCGGGATCATGCCCGTATTTCACTTGCAAAATTGGAATTGTAATTTTCAAAATTGCTTACGTGTAATCTCTATGGGGAATATCGTGGCTCAATGGATAACGCATTTGACTTGCTTTCTCGAGGGCGGAGGTTCGATTCCTGGGGTAGAAAAGATGATTTTTTTTTTCATTTTTTTTTTCTTTTTGCCACCTCTTACATGATCCTTTATGATAATTAAAAGGTATGAAAGTTAAAATTTAGCAAGATAAAACAGATTATAATTGTTTTTTTCATATCACATGTATTTTGTGTGTAATCTCTATGGGACATGACTTTTTCTCAAAACTAGATTCGACATTCCTCTATTTCGTGAGCCATATCTCCATTTCTTCTTGTCAGTTTTGCCGGAGCTTTTAATATGTTATAGCTGAGATTCTGGGCTTTCGGTAATGTGCCCTTCACTTTTTGATCAGATGCCGGGATCATGCCCGTTTTTCACTTGCAATATTGGAATTGTAATTCTCAAAATTGCTTACGTGTAAAGTCTATGGGAAACATTAATAATCACATTGAGCAATGGTCAAAATTTATTCTTAGGATGTCTAGAATCAAGATTATCAATCATATCTAAATTATTCATTTTATACACTAGCCGACTCTGAATGAAAAATCATGACAGACCACCTAATTCGTCCGCATGACGAATTAAATTCTAGTTTTTCCTTCTAGTTTGTATTTATTACTACAGGAATTGTTAGAGAAAAGTTTTCTTTCTTGCCTAGGAGAGCTCAAAACTTTAGTAACTATTCGGTACAGAGATATTTGGGGGGTTTCATATTTCCCCTGCTGTCTTCCAGACATTGCTGTTTTTAACCATTTCTGACTCCAGGTCTGAATATATGTCTGTCTGACTGTCCTGTCTGCCTGTCCCCCTCTCCCACTCTCTATCCCTCCCTTTCAGTTCATTCTTGCCTTTTAATCAAGCAACATCTCTGTTTGGGTCTAATTAAATTTATCACAACTCTTTGTAAGACCCCCCCCCCCCCCAAAAAAAAAGGAGGCACATCTTCAGTACAAAATCTGCCCCCTCGCTCCTGTATTCTATCATTAGATAAGAGCAAAATGGTGGGAGATATGATGGATTCTTTGTGAAGCAACTATTAATGCAATGTTATACCCTTTTTACACAGGCTAAAATTTCCTTAACCCCGTACTATAGGTGGGGCTAAATGGCAATTTAGCCCCACCTATAGTACGGGGTTAAACTTAGCCCACTTTCTTTTTACACAGCATTTTTGCAAAGTGGGCTAACCCCACCTATAGTACGGGATTATTTGGCCCTGCAAAAAAGCAGGGTTATCCCACCAATTGCGGTGCTAAGAGCAATAGTACGGGGTTAAGATCGCATGTGTAAAACGAAAGTGGGCTAAGCTTAACCCCGTACTATAGGTGGGGCTAAATGGCAATTTGGCCCCACCTATAGTACGGGGTTAAGGAAATTGTAGCGTGTGTAAAAAGTGTACGAGTGAAGTACTTGTACTACGAATGATCGGCAAAAACCACTAGTCCGGGGTTAGCGAGTTTCGTGTGTGAAAAGCAAGCATTCCTTATCCGGGGTTAGCAATAACAATTTGGCATGTGTAAAAAGGAAAAAAAATAGTACAGGGTTAAGGATAGTACGGGGTTAGCGATAGTCCGGGGTTAAGAAAATCCTGTGTAAAAAGGGCATTACATTATTATTGTTGTTGTTATTTTTGTTATTACTATTATCATTATCATTTGAAATTTTCAACCAAGAAAATATATGATCCCTGCCCCTCCTAAAAAAAAAACAGCATCAGTCTCAGTTATATCAGAAAATTACATAGTTCTCACACATATCCACAAGCCCCCTTAAGACGTCTGACAACCATCAAATATATCTGTGATTTATACCTTACACAGGGAATAAAATACAAAACCATTGCACTGACAAGAAAAGGTAGCTCAATGACAAATGGACCATAAATTCAAATATTATCCCCTAACGATTCAAAAGAATTTCATAGACCCATTTATGGAATAAGTTTCAATGGCCAATTCAGATGACCAATATAACCCAACCACATCAACCACTGTCCAAGTTCATTTCATTCAAGTCTGATTCAGTTGCTGAAAAGGCAAGTGGGCAATAGCTCAGTTTGTTGGACGGTGGCTCCAAATCTGACATCCTAGGTCTAAAACCAAGTATATACTGCGTTGTCCTTTCATCAGGCATTTATCCTTGTTATTAGGTCCCTCGGACAGGACCTTTTGCTGTTGGTCCATTGGTTGCTTACTACAATCAACAATTCTAGTAGTCACATAAAAATGGTCACGAACATGGTAGGTGAAAATAAATAGAGCACAATTCCAACCCCCCCCCCCTATCTCTCTCTCCAACCACCTGTTGGACTGCTGCATAAGAAACTGTTCATGAAAGGAGACAAGTTGCACTAATACAGAATGCAGTAATTGTAATGATTCATTGTACCAAATTCATGTCATATTCATTTCAAATTCCCAGAGTAAGGTACATTTCTAGCTGTCATCTGAGTGAGTCATGAGATTTACAAGACAAAATACCCCAAAACATATAAACGTATAAAGTATTCTAGCTATTCCCAACAGAAAATTCCATTTATTTCTTGGCAATAACCTGTGGGGGTTAGGCTGGCCAGCCTCTGAGGGTGTATTTGGTTACGGATCTAGGTAATGGAACCAGTTCAGCTTTGACCTTGCCCGACCCCCTCCGCGACCTCATCGTGACCTCGGACATGACCCCTGAAGACTTCAACTAAACACCCACATACATCCCATACCAATGGACAGTCTATAAATCGAAAAGCCATTTCATATAGTTCCGGTATTCTTTTGTGTTGCAATTACTACAGGGGATTTTTTTTTTCATTTTTTCCTTAAAAGAAACTACAAACATTCTTTTGCATCATTGTAAGTTCATTATTCAATGATTAATCATTATCTTTTCCTTTTTTATTATAAAACAGGGAGGTTCGGACGAAGATGTTGCACAAATTATGTGACAATCGAGGGCACTTGGCTTGCAACTGAGGGCACTTTACTTGCTACTACAAAAGATGAGATGAATAAAAGGGTAACAAAAACACTACCCTCATATAAATAGCAAGAATCAGAGAAAGATAAATCAAAGGAAACTGAAGTGATTTTAAATTTGTTAATCTTATTAGGTAAGATGAGACACCCATCTACTTCTGCATGCTCTTTAATGTCGAATTAAGTGACCATCATCAATTCATCACTCTCTCGCACTAACAGCACACCACACCACCTAGGTGTACCAACACATGTCACTCTCAACTAATGACAATCACATCGCTCTAGGATTCGTCTAGTGTGTCGGAGCAAACGAGGCTAGATGAATATTTGTAGAGGCTCAATTTCCCAGAGTCCTCCTGCCTGCTCACGAGATACATTGAGTTACACCTCTTACTTATGAGTGGAAGAAATGGGAAGATGACTGCTTTGCAATCAATTATTTCACTGGCCATTAAAACCTCATAATGCGGAAAAGTTGAAAACATCATCAGGTTTTATACGAACTAGTATTAACTTCACTGCTGCTGCTGTTGATACTACTACTACTTTAACTACTACTACTATGTTAGTACTACTTTTTCTATTACTCCTACTACTAATGCTACTAACACTACTACTACTACTACTTCTTCTACTACTACTACTATTCCTACTACTACTACTACTACTACTACTACTACTACTACTACTACTACTACTACTACTACTACTACTACTACTACTACTACTACTACTACTTCTACTACTACTTCTACTACTACTTCTACTACTACTACTTCTACTATTACTACTACTACTACTACTACTACTACTACTACTACTACTACTACTTCTACTACTACTACTACTACTACTACTACTACTACTAATACTACTAGTATGTTAATACTACCTTTTCTACTACTACTACTACTACTACTACTACTACTACTGCTACTAACTCTACTTCTACTACTACTACTACTGCTGCTACTATTACTTCAGCAACTACTACTACTTCTACTAAAGGATCTACTACTACTACAGCAACTATTCAATGAAGTTTAAGTCAGTCAAATTAATACATTACTTGGCCTAGATAATAATTATAGATTTTAATGTTATGCTAATCAATCATTCTTATTTTCATTAGAAAAAAATATTTTTTTCTGTAAATCAAACTAAGTCATATCTGTCTTAAATTTCCTCCTGTTTTTAGTTCTGTGTCATAAAGGTTTGAAAGTTTGTACTTAATTATAAAATGTAAGACAATTTGTATTTATGTCCTCATTGATTTTCATGATTGTGCACAGTGCCATGATTGCATGCATGACAGGTGTGTGCGCTTTACAAGAATCTACCATTATCATTATTTTATCATTACTCACAGGTTGTAGCTGAGGAGACACAATTTTGATGACCTCTTTTTTTTTGTTGGTTGGTTTGTCAGAAAACTTTGACAGGTGCTTCTGGAAATGGCAACTATTTTTCCTTTCTTTTCTTTTTTATTTTTTTTTGGGGGGGGACTTGTCAGAAAATGTTTGCCCCTCCTGACAAGTTTTCCAGATGTGGCACTGCTCCTGCTACTTCTTCTACCTCCACTTCTACTGATACTTCAATATGTGCTACTTATGCTACAACAGTCAATCACTTCATTGCCACTGAAGAACATACTCACCTAATTCATGCATTGAATATGAAGGGCACTCCATACTGCCTGGTAATAATCTTCCAAAATGTGCATTATAGATGGCAACTACTTGGTTTTCTTCATCACAATATACATTCATGTGCTTATCTTCACACGTCTCCACCTTTGTGAATTGATCTGTGTATTGGGAAAGTGAAAGGAGAATGAATAAATTACAAAAATGCATTTGCTTTGTTGAGCAATATTGTGAGAAAATACTGCTTTTAATGATTTGGCCTACCCAACATCAAGTTGATTTGAATAGAATTGGGGAAAAAATAAACAGAACACTGTAAATTTAATCAAAATTGGATGAAAAAATAAGAAATTCAATTAAACATTATGACTCCAAGTTTGGCTTCATGTACAATTACTCTGTCCCATGACCCAAAATCTAGATAATGTTGACATTTTGAAAAGAACACCATTGAGAATAAAATTTTAAATTAAAATTAATATTTTGAATTATTCCTTCTTTAACTGCAGAAAAAGTAGCCTTCAAATCAATAAAAGGTACTTTTCAGCCAAAAGTTCAGCTCAGAGCAACTGTATTGATATAAATCAATATACACCCTGGAAAATAGTTGTGCAGACATTTCTTTGAAAATATTCCATTCATTTGGCAGCACTTAATAACACAGTCTAGTAATTCACTACCTTGTTATTAATAGCACGCTGACACATAAATCTCTTTTCTTTCCTTACCACACAACTAAATTGATATTTCTAGGTCTATTTCATGGCTGAAACCACAATCCACTGACTTTGAAATGGGACCGTATTTAGATTTCAGCTTTGACCAAGCTCCGTTAATCTCCCCTGTTTCGGCATCAAACTCACGTTTTCTCCTAGCCAAGGCCATGTCCCCTATTTTGACTGCCTTTAAACAAAGCCTAAGGAAAATAAAGAGCCTGGCTGGGAGCTCCACACGCCTCTTTTGTCCACTCACAAGGAGTCTCATTTCAACTGTTCATTCATAAAAATATACATCATAAAGATTTTCCACTAAGGATTCACCAAGGGCTAATACCCCTCCCGAATCGAAGCGCAATGCTCGTAAAACAGCAAACGGTAACTGTCAACATTTTCAATAACATCAAAGCTACCGAGCAAGAAGCAATCAAAATGTAGATTAACGTTGGTCTATAAGATAAAAGAATGTATTTTTTTGTATCCTTTTTAAATGGATTTGGTGAATAAAGGGGTTAAGTCCAAGAAGAAGAGGTGATTATCTGATGCCACTTGCGTAGGAATTATGTTGCCCTCTGGGTGACGGAATAGGTCAGGGGTGTAATAAGTTTTTGCTTAGTTTTCCTTCTGTAACATGGGCCATCTGTTTCAATTCCAATGTTCCAATGTTGCCAATTACTAAATGGAATCAAGTTTTACATTTCCCGGTGGCTCCGAATAGCTCAAACAATCATTTGAATTTACCGATCAAGATGATTTATGCAGCCATATGGTTCATCGGGGTGACTTGTACTGGCATTGTTTAACATAAAAGGTCTATTTATGCAGACAAAAACAACTTATCAATGGGCCTTTGTAACATCCAAGTTTGTGTCTTCATTGAACTGACTTCTGATGATACTGTTACATGTACATGCAGGTAGTATTTGGCATCAGTTTAAAAATTGTTAAATGAATTGAAATATGAATTCTTAGCAAGTCAATCTTTAGACAGGAGAGCAGTCTGTGTCAAAATAGTTGTCTTGTCCCTTGTCTTAATGGTATCAATTTCAAGCCAACAAGTACCAGCATTAATGCACTGCTTTCAGTGCAGACCAAAGCAGTGCAGACCAAAGCAGTGCAGCCTCCTTCATTGTAGCCTTGCAGTTGTTCAAGTATGTGAAGTTGTACTAAGGTCAGTGAATAGCAATTCTACCATAACCAAGTCTAGGCCAAGTGGGCAGAAACACATAAACAAGCAAGGTAAATGTAGCCTTTAAAGTCACTAAACAAACCTTTGTTGGAAATATGTGATTTCATTCATTATTTTGGTTCAGACACAAATTCATCAATAATTTTTTTTTTGTCCAATCCTTTTTTTTAGAGTAATGAAACACCGCTTCACACCCCCCCCCCCCCCCAAAAAAAAATGATAGTACCTAAATGATTTAAAAAGAAATAATTAAATTTAATGTATAAGCAAACAAATGAATAAATAACCAAATAAATAAGTGAGCAAATAATGAATAAATACATACATTAGCCTACACCTACATAGATATATCTGAAATGTTTTTCATCAAAGCCAATAAGGACCTTGTTCAGGGACGCAGACAGAAACCTAAATATTCTGTCTGCAGTTGAAATAAAGTAAATACTCCCATTTTTCCCCTAAGCGAATCATCATCATCATCATTATTGTTCCTATGTTTTTCACCCTCCTTCTGTGAATTTTTAAGTGGCCCAATGCCTTCATCTCCACAAACACTGGAACCTATTCCTGTGATTGTGATGGCATCAAGGACCGACTGTGAACCTGACAGGTCTAAGAAGCTGAAAGGCCACTCCAGAAGATAGGTGATGTGACCCCTGACAAGATCCAGAGTACTTTCTCTAATGGACTCCCTCATCACCAAGCTGTCTCCATGGTAATACCATTGACCCCCCCCCATTGTCCTCTCCCTACTCTTCACTGCCTTAAAGGAGAATTTCGCACCAATGTCATGTCCAGAGTACTTTCTCTAATGGACTCCCTCATCATCACTTATATCACATCACAAGCTTTCTCCATGATAATACCATTGGCCCTCTCCCCTCCTCTAACTCCTTCTCCTCAATGCCCTTAAGGAAGAATTCACTCCTGATGTCAAGTTTGATTTAATAAAAGCAAAAAATTAAAGATATTAACGAGGGCATCCAGATGATTCTTCAAAGTTTGATTTTTTTTTTGTCAGGGTTAGCAACTCACCTATTAATTTTGTGTTTATAAATTGAATAAAATTTCATCCATACATTCATCATTATCATCAGATTTGATTATTTTTGTAACATGTATATTTCAGCCACTGGCTGCCAAGCGTGTATATATTGCCAATAAACCATTACTATACTATACTATATTTCACGAACAATCCTCTGAGAAAACTATATTCAATCATCAGGAATCACAGAAATACTAACTTATACCTTTTTTTTATATATATGATGAAGAAAGAGGATTAATACTTACGTGGTCTACATTTATATGAAACATCAAGGTATTTATGTGTCGTTGGACAAGGGTCCACACTGAATAAACTTGTTTTTACTTCTATCCTACATTCTGGCATGTCTTCACACCTATCTGTAATAATCTGAGGAAAGGAATATGCAAAGAATAAGAAAAAAAACAGAAGTCAATTGCGATGGACTATCTTCTAAAATCATGTTTTTGTATTACAGATGACCAACAAAAGATTTTTAAAGAACGTTACCTTCAAAAAGTTAATGTTTGATTTGTATCGTTGGTTTAAGTGTCTTTCAACACGCGAATAATACAAAGACCCTAAAATTGGTTATAAAATCAAATCTTTAAATGCCAAGGTTTACTGAAGTCTACCATTGCACAAATTACAGAAGTACACTGATGTTTAGCATCCAAATTAAAATAAATTTGACCTTGCACAAATCAACTTTATTTGGAAGTAATTAGAAATATAAGAACAAGTGAACTCTGTCTACGAAAGTAATGATCAAAATATAAATTTAAAAATATATATGTTTTAGTTGGTATCAGTTTCCATTTTCCAAGCAAATAACATTGCCATCGTACATCTCATTGAAAACTTCTTCTTTGACTGGTACAATAAATTATGTCTAGAAAGTATACTCTTCTTTGTCACAAATTATAAAATCTAGTTTGTGGATAGCATGGCAAATATGATTGCAATTATGTATATCATAAAGTCATACATTTTTTCTAAAAGAAAAAATATACCAAAGAGGAACAAGAGCAATGTTTCACATAATTAACACTTCCCACTGATAACTCATGTTACATCGATACATACCCTTCAATTTAACAGGTCCATCTGTGGACTCACATTCACATTGTTTTGTGAAACATTACCCTTGTAACTTACTTGTAATGAATCAGCTGCTCTACAATTAATATTTTCACTACGAAGGCTTTCGCTCCGCGTCCCTAACGACGTCCACGGCAGCGGGCACATGTCTGTACTGGGTACTCTCCGACCGTAGTTTGCGTTTTGTATGCTTATCAACGTCCCTGATGGGCATCTGATAGTTAGGTAATCATTTTCACAAGCAAACACAAAATGAGTCCTTAAAGTATTCATAAATAAATCTGCAGAGGAGAAATAAGAGAAGAGAAATAGAGATAGGGGTTAATCCTTGATTGCTAGTTATGTGATTCATATTAAGCACTTATTTTGAAGAAAAAATAAGAATTATGTATTTCCCCCAAAATGTTCACATTTTAAAAATGTCAATATGTTTTGAAAATAATTCAACATTCTCAAAACATTATGTGTTTGTTGGAATACAATTTATTTTAACAGTTAAAACAGACAATTATAATTTATTGCAAAATGCAAATGTTATTCCTTTTATGTTACAGGGTCATGTACACTATCACTGTATAGAATTTGAATTATTATGGTTAAATTGAATTAAGATTATCATTGTAATTGAGATTTTATTCATGTTTATGTGCAATTATACGTTTTTATTGTAAATTCAATGTCAATTCAGCCTTCATAGCTGCTAAATTGAATAAAAAATATCTTGAATCTTGAAAAAAATTCAATTACAAGGAAGCATGAAGCAAGCCTACCATTTACAGAGAAAGTGGCTTGGCTGAGTGGTCTCATACTTACATACTTGTACAAATAAAAATCGGTTAAAACGGTTGTTTTCGATTCGCAGTACGGCCACCATAGGGGAAATGTGACTACATCTTAAGGTACCTGACTACACAAATGAATGTCCAGGGTTCAAAACCCAGCCACAGCACTTGTGCCCCAAGCAAATCAGTTTATCTACAATGCTCTTTCATGTGTTTCAAATGGTATCATTAATGTCAGTTGTTAACGGCCCAGTCTTAGACATAAATAATCATATAATTTCAGAATCAATACAAAGCTTTAAAATCTCAAACACACAAACACACATTCCTATTTCCTCATACAAATGCAAACATAACCAAATCATAATCAGGAACTTAATAAGGAAGAAGCAGTTGGAGGGGGGGGGGTAATTCCTCCAACTTTCACTTGTTATTGACAGATGGAATAATTAATTCAGTCTGAATAGCAGGCTATCACCTGATAGAGTGGATGGCAAAGAATACCTGAAGCCAGGTGAGAGGGGGAAAACAAACACCTGGAACAAGGTAAAGAGGTCATTTATCTTAAGTAGGCTTAAAGATGTCCTTAGCGAGGTCAGATAGGATAAGAGAAAAACTGAAAGGTTCCAGAATATCAATACCTTGATGCAGATAGGGGAGGGCGATGGGCGGAGGGAGGGGTGAATGGAAAGAGGTGGGGGACGGGAGGGGGTGCCGAGCAGGGATAGGAGGGATGGAGGAGAAGGGAGAAGGGAGGAGGGAAGGGGAAGAGGGGGGGCAGGAGAGAAGGTATGTGGGAGGGGATCAGGGAGGTTGAGGAGATGGTGGTGATGTGATATTGTATGTCAGAAGAAAGACACAAATGACTGGCTAGTTAACCTGGATTTATTTCTCTAATGTACTTCCACAAATACTTTTGTTCAACTTTTTCCCCAAAAAACAACAAAAACGTACAAGAAAATCTAATTATTCATCTATTCCTTGACAATTGATTAATTTATATGATTTCAATCACATTCTGAGGAAGTCACATAATCAAAAAAGGAAATATTGAGGAATGTCCTTAAGACAATTCTGCAAGTAATATCCCACAGATGTGGTAGCAGCCAGCTGGCCAGGTACACATCTAAACTTGGGTGGGAATGGCAGATATGCATCATTATAAGGACAAAAGCTTGTTACATGATTCATCACAAGATTTTCAAGTTTTCTTTACACATTTCTGAAGCAGCAATAATTCTTCCAGAAAATATGAACAACCTGTAGGAGACCCAATATAAAAAGTTTTTACAACAACCCAAACAATCATCATGAAATACATTTCAACTTCATGCAGTGTCTGATGTCGCAAACGAATGGCATTCCACTATAGCTGCATTGGCTGTGGCGGCGTCACCGTGATGCGGGCAGACAAGGTAATTGTAATTCAATCAAGCCCACTCACCTTCCTCTTATATGTTTTCAGCTTCTCTTCAGGGGCAAATTAATCAGCCCTGAGGAATGTAACACACTAGATATCAAACGCTTACTGACTGGAGATTTGTTCACACCACCGGCATCACACGTTTTCAATGTGTTTCCATTCATAAATGCTTTAGAGAAGATCTGCTATTATGAGAACAAAATGTCTCTGTATTAAAAAATCTTGAATTCTGCTTTCTTCAATAGATAGACTATGTTATTATTCATTGGGCATGGAACCTGCCAATGGAGTCCTCCTGTTTTTTTTTTACAAAAAGGCCCCCTTAACTATCATTTTTCTTATTATTTGAGCAGTATTAAAGCCCATTCTATAAAAACAGGTTGCATAATACTGCTCTAGGTTTAAGAGTAGTTGGATATGTGCATATAAGATAAAGTACTGTATATAATTATGCAGCTATTTTCCATTTCATCTTTTTGATACTCTAATCAATTCTCCTCTAGATCAGTCCTCTGTAGTAGCTTTGTTTTAAATCAAAAAGTCATCACTTACTTGTAGTATTTAAAAAACATTCATAATCAATTGTCTTTTTTTCAACCATGGTACATTTCATTGATTTTTTTTTCAATTTGATAATTCCATCATGCAGGCATAACTTATTTGAACATTTATATTTTCAATGGATTTTAATCAATAAATGATTATAAAATAATGCCAAATAAGCAGTAATCTACAAGTCAGTGGTAACAAAGTGAAGACATTCCATCACCCCAATTGCCTCAGAAAATATGACAAGCTCATTCATCAGTTATGAATTAATATAAAATCAATATCCTGAAACACTCCTGATGAGCCTTTCATGAAACAAACAATAAACGATGTTCACTGACTGTTGTTATAAGCTACGAAAATCCTAGCATCTGATTGGCCGAGAGTAAATTTGTCAGTGATCTTCACTGCCCAGATGCTTCATGAAAGACACTCCTGAGGTGGTTGTTCCCTGCTCCTGGGTGTGAAAGAGCCCGGAGAGCGAGAGCTTGTCCCTTCCAGGTAGAAATGGGATGCTCTATTGACTCAGGTGAGTATAACACCGAAGAGCAGGGTATGAGAGGCTGAACCCCCTCCCCTGCCTCCGGGCTATGCTTGACTTGTCACGCAACATGAATGTGACAATCTTGGGGATACAGTAGGTGGTTTCAAACCGCCTCGATCACAAGAATCCCCGTTAAATTACGAGAACTTTTTAAGGCTGAAAAATGCCTGTTTATTATTCCTGCATTCACACCGCCCCGAAACACATCCTTCGGGATAAGTTCCCGAAGTTACGAGCATGCGCAGTGTGGTCTGATAAGCAGGCAAGGCGGGAGATTCAAAATCATTAGCCCAGCAGCCACCCACGCCGCCGCGCCCAACGACACGCTGGGATAAAAGTTCCCATAATTTGCTTTCACATTGCCAAAATACCTGCGACCTTGGAAAAATCCCCACGAAAATTCTCGTAATTTCGCCAAGAAAATACCTACTATTAAGCGGGTATTTTCTTTCGGGGAAATTACGCGTAGTTTGCTTTCACATTACCAAAATACCTGGTATTTTCTGATCGGGGTAAATTTCCCGATCAGAGAATACCTGGAACTGGCGAACTTCGAGGCGGTCTGAAACCACCTACTCACACCTGAGAAACAGTCGTCCATTTCCATGAAGAATTGTTATGATAGCAAACGCACAAATTCTACAACAGGTTCAGAGACTCCAACCCAAAGAGCCTTCTGATCTGGAGATTCTCCTGCCTGGATCCCCAAGCAAACTGGAGACTCCAGCTTGATGTGAGGGAAGTGCACATCACGAGCGCGAAGTCCCTTGCAGCCGGGGTCCAGGTCTCGCTAAAGCCTAGGTCACATAGCCCGGCCGGTGTCCGGCATCGGTGGAGCTCGGTGGATTTTTGAGGTGTCGCCGAGCTCCCCTCATCGGTGGCATAGCTCGGTGACGTGACCGGGCTCCGTCCGGAAATCTACAGGCGACCGACCAAACACCGGCCGATGACCGTCCGGAGTCTGTCTCAAAAGTGGAGATTTTTTTCGGCCGATGTGGCAGCAACTACCGGCCGATGTCCGGCCGATGGTCGGCCGGACATCGGGGGGTATACGGCCGGTACCCGAGCAGGTTAAAGGACACCGTGCGATCACCGGCCGGGTTGTTAACGGGCTTCGAACACTGCCCGGCCGATGTTCGGCCGGTGTACCTCGGACTTGGGGGGCCGATGGTCAGCTATTCCATACCTGTATATATATGTCCACCCTACCTGGAATGGTCAGTTCATCACTATGGCTGCACCGAGAAGACTACGAATGGCGTTGTTAGAACACGAGCTAGCTCAGGCGAGGTTCCAGTACAACTTGGTCCTGGCAGCACTGCTCGAAGAAGCCGAGAGGGAGCGACAGAGGGCCGGCAGAAGAATAAGACGTTGGTGGGTGCGCGAGTGGATCCTACGCAGACCTCGTTTCGGCCAGTATGAGACGCTCATGAGGGAACTCGAGGCCGAGCACGCTGCCGACTTCAAATCCTACCTCCGCATGGTGCCACAGATGTTCTATGAGTTGCTTGACCGAGTTGGCCCCCGCATTGCCAAGACCACAACGTAAGTTTACACTTTATGAACCTACTGTCAAATTGTGCTGAAATGTCTTCCATCCATATTTATTCTAGTTTGATTTTATTCATATTTCACCCTCTTCTGTTGCAGGCATCGAACCCCCTTGGATCCTGGGCTGAAGCTGGCGATCACCTTGAGGTTCTTGGCGACCGGAAGCAGCTATCATGATCTGGCGTTCGCGTTTCGTGTCCCACACAACACCATCTCTCTGTTCGTCCCCGAGGTCTGTCAGGCCATCTACGACGAATACGAGGACGAGATGTGGGCCACTCCCCAGACAGAAGATGAGTGGCGCCCGGTAGCCGAGGGATTCGGAGACAGATGGAACTTTCCCCACTGTTGTGGCGCGATCGATGGGAAACATGTCGCCATCAAGAAGCCCCCCAAGAGCGGCTCACTTTACTACAACTACAAAGGCTTCTTTTCCATCGTCATGCTTGCAGTGGTAAACTCTGACTACAAGTTCATCTGGGCGGATGTGGGGTCACCAGGGTCGTATTCCGACGCCGGCATCTTTAACCGGTCGCGACTGGAGCCAGGTCTGCGTGAGGGAACGATCGGACTACCCCAGCCGGATCCCCTACCAAATGACGACCAGGACACACCCTACTACATGGTCGGAGACGACGCCTTCCCCCTACGGCCATACATGATGAAGCCTTACCCTCATCGGCACCTGAAACGGGACGAGCGGATCTACAACTACCGGTGTTCCAGGGCACGCCGTGTGGTTGAAAACGCGTTTGGTATATTCGCCAATCGCTTCAGATGTCTGCTAACAACCCTGGGATTGAGACCGTCGAAAGTTACCAAGATCGTCAAGGCCTGCATGACCCTTCACAACCTCATGAGGACTCGTTACCCCAACCTTCAGAATGCTGACCTCGACCGGGAAGATGAGCAGGGTCAGATCATCGCGGGTGCATGGCGAGACCAAGCCGTGCTCGAAGATGTGCAAGCAGCAGGGCACGGGCCAAGATTGACCCGACCAGGCAAAGAACTGCGCGCATACCTCAAGAATTACTTTTGCAGTCCTGCCGGGAGTGTGCCATGGCAAGATGTGGCAATAAACCAGCAGTAACTTGTGTCTAATATTGTTACAGTATACCGGATGCAGCCACAGACATTCCATTATTCTTCTCAGGACTTAACGCATTTTTGATGTGTTATACTTTCCATTATTCAGTATGTTGTTTGCAAATAAATCTGTTATTGGGTAATCTTAAAACATTGCCTTTGCTCTTTTTAATTTGAACACTAGTAATAAATGCCAAAAGAAATCAAACCTGTTTGAAAGAATAAATCAATATTAAAATACACCAGTATGAATAAGATGAGATGTGTGTAAATAATACAACAGCAACACATTCATTGTGATTGAATTATTTTTAATCAAAGAATAATCGTCATTGTATCTTTTCTTTCACCTTTAAAAACTAACCTTTCATAAAGAAAAACACTTGTATCAACCAATATGATTAGCTTTGTAATTTTGTAATAGGCTTCAAATGATTGCCCATTAATATGTTTTCACCTTTTAAAAAGTATGTGTTTTTTCATAATGAGGAAGGATCTCCATTGTTTACATATCAGATAAAGTCTTACGAAATATTAATTTTTACTTGAGTACTGTTTAACTTTTGATCTATGCAACTTTGTTAAAATTAACCAATTTTTATGGTGTGTTCTATAAAACCTTCTAAATGACATTTTCTTTCCTTCTAAATTAACTTTGTTTTACCTTTTGAGTTCTCAGTTTATTGCTCTAAGATGTTAAAAAGATAAAAACAATAAAGACAACGACAGAACTTTAGTTTTCATACCTTGGATGTTACCACATACACAATAAATATGGCAATAAACATAAACTGGCACGGGACACCGGCCGATACTCGGTCGTACACCGGCCGATGCGTATTCCGATGTGGTAAGGATGGGGCTGCGATGAGGGAGCTCGGTGAGAGCCCGTCGAATTTTTAACTCCGAAGTTAAATTTCGCCGAGCTGCCACCGATGCGGTTTTTAGCCCCAAACGCCGGCCGGTGACCACGGGAGTCCGGCCGGTGTCCGGCTAAAATCGCATCGCTGGCTCATCGGAACCTCATCGGCCGGGCTATGTGACCTAGGCATAAAAGGGCCCAGGTAGATCTAGGGTTCTAGATGCTCTCTCATGCTATCTCAGGCTAATTTTTCAATATATGATGGCACCAGTGGCGTAATGAGCCAAACATTTTGAGGGGGCTCGATGAGGCGTATCGGGTAAAATTAATAAACACTTTTACTTTAAAAATCCAACTTTGTGATAGATTTTGACATCATATTAAAAAATGATATCATATTTTTAATCACCCTTTGAATTTTTTTTGTCATTGAAATTTCTTTATCATGACAAGATTTATGAAATGGGCCCATACCTACAAAAGCTTTTAAATTATTACCTTTGATAGATTTGGATACCACTTTAGAGTCAGACTCTGCAGTGTGGCTGGACCATAGACCCTTGTGGAAGAGTTTCATTGTTGCATGTGAAGAAGGGGACCGCTAGAAAGGGGGTGGGAAGAGTGTGACAGCTAGAATTGTGTTATGGGGCTCAGATCAGCTGTGTATCAGATGCTCTGGATTTAATTTTACTCCTGCAAATTTCTTTTTTAATCTCAGATGATTTGCATTCAAATCCTAGCCTTTAAATTTAAATCTTTACAAAGGTTTCAAACTTTCTTCTTTTGTTTAAGAAGCGATTGTTGACAGAGCAAATATTCTTTTCATCTAGCAGTGTTGCGAGACTGCATGGAGCTCAACTGGTTTCAAAAAAGGGCTTTTGTAGAATATACCACCTTTTATGATATCAATGTTTTTTTTTTTCTTTTGTTGTTGTTTTAGATTATAGTTTTTAAAGATTTTATCAAATGTTCTCTGACATTGCCAGAACCTGTGTAGAGCCCTCAAACCAAAATGCATCAGTGGATACTTACTACTCCAAAATAAATGTTTTCTGGGACTATGTGACAATATTGTGATGGAGATCATACTATGTTTTGAGTGATAATGTCATTTGGGATCTGGCATGATGTATGTTTGCTGGCTTCTAATGGATGACCTCATCAAGGAAAGGTCAACTCAATTTGCTTGTGAAATACCGCACAATGACAGATCTTAGCACCTGTGGGAAATAACATAAACTTGAACAAGTGGAGGGTTGGGATACATGTATGTTTCTAGATCGTCATTTTTTCAAGTACATATTCAAAAAGGGAATTTTCTTCTTTCAAAACGCCTGTTGCTGCTAAGTATGAAAATAAGCATATTGATAACTAAAATGAGCAGTAAATATATTTGCTAGTTAAAGGTAAAATGCTAGTTGTGGTAACGATTAAGAATGAGTTTGTACAGAATCCAATGAAATGACCACCAAAGTGTCTGTTTGTATAAATAAAACATATGTGCCAAAGGATTCTGGAAGAAATTGTCTAATTGCTGAGAAATCAGCAAATAAGCACAGGATTCGGGTCAAGCGTCGGGCCCGACATTATTATACACTGTCCCACGTGCGCTTATCTGTGTTGGCGATCTTCAGTGTGAACTCTTTTCAGCGTAGATTTCAAGATTTATGTAACTGTACCAGATCTAGATCCTTGATGATATACTGACAATCAAGCATTGTTTTACAGACTTTCTCATGAAATCAGTGTTTACCATATCATTTTTGTTATTATTGTTTTAGAGAGCTATTTTATATTGGTTCAGAATCCTCAAAAATTGATTGTGAAGCCTGAAGAACCTTGGCCTCATCCTCTAAAATTATTATTTTGTTAATTAACAATGAATACCATTGGTGGTCCCATCAAACTTGTATAGATCTGAATTAATATTATCAACAGGTAGATCCAAAGTTAAATCTATGCCTAAATGGAAGATGTTGACAACATCCTTCTCATTTCAAATCTTCAACTATTGTTTGCTAGCGAATAATAAATGGAGCTATGGATGCCTACCAGTTAAGACTGTCCAAAGCAAAGTTAAATGAAGTATGAACTGTGTGTTTCTCTTGCAGAATTGATACCAAGATATAGATAACCCTAAAACTGCTCATCATTACAGGCTAGCATGTATTATGATACCGCAGAGATGTGATACCAATCACTTGTGTCACTGAAGTCAATATGGACATAGTATTACCCACATGGACTGGGTATCTATGGTATCACTCACAGGTGTATCCTATCAGGCATTCATCTCAGTTAAGAGACAGAAGGACTTTAACGCCATATACAGGGAGGGACAGGCATACATACTATAAAATAATAATGCCCTTTTGTATCTTAACAAATCAGGCATTATGTCTCAAGTACTTTGACCTGGAGAGCATTGCATGAAGCAATATGACATGAACATGGTATTGTTATAAGCTACTATAAATCCTTGCATCTGGTTGGCTGGGAGCAAGTGAGTCAGTGAAAATCACGGACAAAACTTTTCAAGAAACACTTCCCTCTCTGGAAATACCGATGGTCATCGATTGATTATGAGAGTTCAGTGATTAGAAAGGGCGATGACCTGTCCACTCTCCTGCACCCATACAAAGCAGTGGAGAGGAATTACTCAAGCAGGACAGGGATGGAAAGTAAGCCCCTATACAACTTTGTTTCATGACAAATTACCATACTGTTCATTTAAAACCTTTATTGAAACACACCAGATTGGAGAAACTCTGAAATATTTTAGGAGGGTGCAGATGTTTCATGAATTTACAGATATTTACTTACAATTATTTGAAAAACTGTAAGACTAGATGGCAATTTAATAATGTGAAAGAGTACACAAAATAAGGAAGCAAAATATAAAAAGTAAGAATGAATAAAATTCCTTTCAATAAGCTTTTTAATCCATGCAAAGTGTAGAAGTATTACTCAGATTCATATCTAACGTAATTTGTATATACAGTACTAGTATACAAAATAAGAAAGTAAAAAGAAGAAGTATCAAAGAATTTAATTCCTTTGCAATTACATTGCATTACTTTCAATTAGCTTTTCAACCAATGAATTAAGACTATGTAGAATCATTCAATTATTACTCAGAGTCAGATCTAATATGATAATACCATTGCATGATTATGTGTTACTACTCAATAGTCCCTCGACAAAGGTTTTGACTTATGATTACTGTACAAGAATATTACAGACCAACTGATGAAAATTTCATTATCTACTATTACAAACCACAAACATCTCCCAAATCACAAAATTCCCTAAAATTAATGTCTGGAAGAATAGAAAGAAGAGGTAATAAAACCCCCAAATAAAAAGGAGCATGTGATGAAGGCGGAAACATTTGGATTATCCTTTGGAGATTAAGGTGCTGAAAATTCGGTACATTTTTGCTGGATTCTTTTGATTTCAATAAAGTCATGAAACTTTACGAAGCACCTCAAATAGATTAATCAAGGCTTAGCGGGGATAGAGAACATAAATATGGGTTTCTCATCCAAATCCGCTTCGCAATCTGTGAAAATATTTGTAAGCGCCTATCAGGTCCAGCCTAGCGAGACCAAGCAGAAAAGTGGGATTACATTTATTGGAGGAGCATGGATGACAGAGCACCCTTTCAATCCTGTTTAGGTGGTTTCAAACCGCCTCGATCACAAGAATCCCCGTTAAATTACGAGAACTTTTTAAGGCTAAAAAATACCCGTTAATTATTCCTGCATTCACACCGCCCCGAAACGCATCCTTCGGGATAAGTTCCCGAAGTTACGAGCATGCGCAGTGTGGTCTGATAAGCAGGCAAGGCGGGAGATTCAAAATCACTAGCCCAGCAGCCACCCACGCCGCCGCGCCCAACGACACGCTGGGATAAAAGTTCCCGTAATTTGCTTTCACATCGCCAAAATACCTGCGACCTTGGAAAAATCCCCACGAAAGTTCTCGTAATTTCGCCAAGTACCTACTATTTAGCGGGTATTTTCTTTCGGGGAAATTATGCGTAGTTTGCTTTTACATTACCAAAATACCTGGTATTTTCTGATCGGGGTAAATTTCCCGATCAGAGAATACCTGGAACTGGCAAACTTCGAGTCGGTCTGAAACCGCCTTTTCAGGAAGCATGGTGGAGTTTGCAAGACGGGTTGAGGTTTGAAAGGTCTTCAAAACATTCAGGGGCATGCATTTTTCTGTCAAATGAGATGTTCTTCTTCAAGTAAAGTTGGAAGACATTTTTGTAGAAGAATATTTGGGAAAATTCAACAATGAATAAAAGTGCTACAGGGTTTATAAGTTTCAATTTTTTGTAACATCTTATGTGTTAAGATTATGTGCATGCCAAATGATGTACAAGTCAATTACATCTTTGCATTTTTTAAACATCATTTCATACATGCTTTTAAGATGTAAACATTTAAGACACATCCCTGATATTATAAAACATTTGAGTGCTTTACACTCTTAATTTCAAGGATGTAAAATAAATCCTGAGAAGCTGTGAACAGTGACCGGTTGATTAAAAGTCAAAACATTTGAATTTAAATCCTTTAAGATTTAAAAATATATCCTTAGGATTCAAAACAAACCCAATGTCCTTGCTCTGGGATTAGGCCTATGTTAAAGCCTTGATATACAGAACATATCATGGCTCTTCATAATCCCAATAGTATAGCAAAGCCTAATACCAACAACCAAAAGAAATAAAATAAAAAAATAGGCTGCAGTGGGCAAACCAGATCATCAAAATCCATAACTTTGGTAAAAACTTTGGCCTATTTCTTTTAATCAGTTTGTTCCTTGGTATTTCAGAAGTTTTTTACAGATTAACAAAGGAGGGCTTAATGAATGATGACTAATCCTTATCCAAGGATAAGGATAATCCTGTTAACTATTCGAAGTTTTCTACTCATAGGGGAAAATCAATCATGATAAGCACTCCTATAACTGAAAGCTGGACCAAAGAACTGTGAACCACTAAGGACTTGGTCCAGTGCCACTGTACGAACTGGGACAACTGATAATTCTTTGAACAGATCTTGATGGATCTGAGTAGGCGTTTCATGACTGAAGTTAAGAGACACGTATTCACCCTTTCCACAATTAAAATAATTCACTATAGCAAGGATTTTCTTACAGTTCAAATTTTAAAATCAAAAGGTGGCATCAGAATTTCAGAAGGATACTATGAAATAGCAAGGATACTATGAAATAGCAGTATTTCGCTGTGTATTTACAGTATTTTTTTGGGGGGTTCTTTTATATCCATCATCAACATAATCACATTTTTAAACAAAATCACCATCATCATCCTCATCATCACCACCATCACCATTGTCACCATCATCATCATCAGCATCACCATCAACATCATCATCATCATCTTCTTCATCATCATCCTCATCATCACCACCACCACCACAACAATCAAAAGTAAAACTCACTTTATCAAGTAACTCCATATCCATTCAAACATTTATAATCTTGATCATGAGAGCCCTTCATAATGCTTCCCTGGAATTAAACAACCACTTTCCTCCTTCAGAACACGAAGTCACTTGACAGAAAAGCCACTGACAAAGATAACATCTATACATGATTCTTGGTGATAAAAAGGCCCATGATCATATTCAAAGCACTATCGGGCTTTGTTAACCTCCCACACCACCCCTTTCTTCCTCAAATCACTGTTCTTAGGAGGTTTCTGTTCTTAAATCTCAAAGTAAATTTCAAAGACCATTGAAGTTGTGCAACCAATTACAAGAGTTCTGGCTACCCTGCAATGCGATCTCACTCCTCAAATCTTTTCAGTTGCATCTTGCAAGGATTCTACCCCATTAGATTACCATGTAGTCTGACATCACTGCAAAGAGTCAATGAGCTTTAACTAATTTTCACTACAAAGATAAAGGAATAACTTAGAAGAGGATCAGCTCATACCCGAGTCTCTTGATCAAAGAGATCAGTGATGTAAAACTGGAATTTAATTTAGAGCATCAGAGATCGTGCAAAGTGCCATTACTTGTCCACTCTAGCGAGGAATTCCGTCAGAACATATATGATTAATAATTTGTAAATCAAAGGGAGTATTCAGCCTCGATGGCATGAGAAATGAATTATTTTTCTTGATGTCTGATGTTCATAAGATTGATAGAATCTAGAAACATAAAAATTAAACTTTTGTAATGACGGGTCACATACGAGTCACTCAAAGGATAATCACATTGAGAAAACACAACAGGTCACGTTTAACTGGTTTAGTGAAGCTATCTTCCAACCATAGAGCTATTAGCTCCATGTTCCAACTCAAGTTCAAAACTCAGTCAATGTGACCTTAGACATTTATCCTCATTACTCTGTCCCTCAGATAGGACCTAAAGCTATCACTCCTCTGGTCATGGCCTAAGAAAACATTATCATATTAATTACACTGACCGACCGCAATCATGCAAGAAATGCCATCATAGCAGATGTTGAGTGGAATCCTTTTTTTATAAGATTATAACCGTATCAATCCATCTCAGATATACTCAACAAAATCATTCTAAAAATAGCATCAGAATTTTATTGCCAGGGCCTAAAAATAGTTGATTTCAGAGAGAGTGCAGAGAACTGCCATAATCTATTGTGCCCAAGTCGTTTGGTTTTAATATACGAAGAGGAATAATGACAAAATGCGTAAAACGCACCTCCACATCCTGCTCAAGTATACAAAATATGTGAGTGATTTTACACTTCTGTCACATTTATGATGACAGGTTGTATGTTGTAAAGATTGTTTAGTTACTTTATTAAACCCTGCACAATAAGCCTGTCATCCTGATGTCCGAATGTCCGCAGCAGACAATTGACCGCTCTCATCTAGCCCATAGACAAGACAAGGACAGACCACTTCAAACATAGCTGCTTCTGTGTTCCTTGTTCAAACAAGAAACGATCCTTCATTTAAAATCCTGCACCCAAATTCAGACTAATGAAATACCTATTCTTACATTCATGAGAGCATCCATTCCAACTCATACTACATTATGTAAAACAAATATTTTCTTGATGGAGGTTTATTTAACTACCTCTGTAAGTCTAAATTACATTTCGTACTGAATCCAATAACAATTTACTTGGGCTATTTTTTACATAACTGTTGAATTCTTAAAACTACGATCAAATACTACTTCAAAATTCTTATCCAAATGCATTGGATATGACAGAACAAAGCTTGATATACCATGGAATAATAAGCCAATTACTGTAAGTGATATCTGATCCTGTTGCTAATCCGACAACAAGGAAAATTGAAAGCAATATCCTTGGCAATCTGTGAGGAATAATGAAAAAATAAAAATGAGCTGGCCCAATTTGCACAGAAAAATTAGACTCAATCTACTCACTCGTCTGTCATCCTTTCTGAATATCAAGCTGACAATCAAGCTAACAAGAAGTTTTCTTGCAATTTCTCCTCTCTCTCTCTCTCTCTCTCTACCAGATTCAGAAAATACCAGGTACCGGTACATATATGTTCCCCACTTGATATGAAAGAAAAATAATTGCAAACTTCCCCAAAGAAAATACCATACCCACTAAATAGCAGATACTTGTCAAAATTATGAGAACTTTTGCAGGGATTTTACCAAAGTTGTTCTGGATTACTGTGCAAAACTGAATGAGTTAAAGGTCAAGTCCACCTCAGAAAAATGTTGATTTGAATCAATAGAGAAAAATCAGACAAGCACAATGCTGAAAATTTCATCAAAATCGGATGTAAAATAAAAAAGATATGACATTTCAAAGTTTCGCTTATTATTAACAAAATAGTTATATGAACGAGCCAGTTACATCCAAATGAAAGAGTGGATGATGTCATATAATAAAATACAAAAGAAATAGTGAGTGAGTGATGTTATCAACTCTCTCATTTGGATGTACATGTAACTGGCTCGTTCATATAACTTTTTTGTTGAAAATAAGCAAAACTTTAAAATGCAAAAACTTTCTTATTTTTACATCCGATTTTGATGAAACTTTCAGTGTTATGCTTGTTGAATTTTTCTCTTTTTATTCAAATCAAGTTTTTGTTGGGGTGGACTTGTCCTTTAATTATCAAAAATCAAACTTTAACATTCTGAGCACATAGAACAGACTAAAAGCTTACATTTAAATTCCACTTCAATTTCAATTTATTCTTAAATTAAATTGAATTTTAATACAAATGGTAATCTACAAAGGTGACAATAATGCCAATCAAATTCAAAGTTTCCAAAGAAAATTATCATTTTAAAAAATGAGCAATAATTTTAGGCCACAGGATAAACCCTAAAAATATGTCTGAACCTTTAAAAATTTTATTAAGTACTTGCCAAAAAAAGATAAGCTATTCTCAAGTTGCATAACTATGTCAATGAGTTTTCTCTCTGTAATAATAATCCGCTTTTTTATATAGCGCTTAATACATCGGAACGACATGTCTAAGCGCTTTACAGATATACATGTATTATTACCCCGGTCATCGGATTCAATCAGTCATTCCCACACACAATGTGTGCACATCCTCCACTCCCTAGGGAGTATTCCAGTCAGTCGCCGATGAGGCGCACACAGTACTGGACAAGCTACAATGACTTTCACATCATACCGGGTACCCATTTAGCACCTGGGTCGAGAGTGGCAAACTGTGGATTAATGCCTTGCCAAAGGATGCCAGACCGTGGTGGGATTCGAACACACGACCCTCTGTTTACAAGGCGAGTGTCAGAACCACTACACCACGGCTCCTCCACAAATATTCAGTATCTCATGTCCTCAGTGACCAGGGCTTTAAGAAGCTACATTAAACTACTTCACACTTCACCGCTCAACGAGAGTGGATAGGGGATTAGTGCGCCCATTTTCAAATGATGAGATTCTTACGCACCCTTCGGGAGCTTTTAGCAGTTTCCTGGCATTTCAGACTGACATTTCGGATGGACGTAGCAAGATGAGGAATGATGGGGTTAGATGAAGTGAAGGGAGATACCAGTGCAAGAAAGGGATATAAAGACTTAGGGAGAATCCAGAGAAGAAAAAAAGCTTCCTGCATGAAGAATCTGGTTACATGTACAGTGCTTTGACTCACAGAAAAGATGAAATTAAATTGTTTGTCTTGATACGTATTGAAAGAATTCAATGATTTTTAAGAGAAATTTCATCCAACGGACCAATTTCATCATATCAGCATCAGGCATTCCCTACTCAAACTATTTCAAACAAATAATAAATCTTTAACTTTGTACCATACTTACAGAGAAATTTTTTTAAATATCAAATTTCTAAGCATGTATATTGTTTAACTATAGGTCATTGGACGTCCAAAATGCAGAAACAATTAATCTGAGTTTAAATGCAAAATCTAAGATTGTTTCTGCTTCCATGCAATCAGAATCTGGAACCGATCCTTCGATGAATAAACTCGCATCAGCCGATTTTCATCAAAGAAAAGATGCGCTACCAATAAACCTGGGGGCCGTTTCATAAAGCTGTTCGTAAGAGCGACTTTAAGAATGACTGGTGATCCTTTCTTACACGCTAAACCATCGCCAATGAATAAACCATTTACCACAAGTAAGAATCACCAGTCGTTCTTAAAGTCGCTCTTATCTTACGAACAGCTTTATGAAACACCCACCTGGTCTATCATCTCACCACATGCTAATAGTATCCTTTACCACTTACACCCAGATAGCTTTAATTACCAATCTACATCTGCACTGCCCGGGAAATTTCATACTTGAGAGATCTCTGATGAAGCTCTGATGAAATGCGGCGAACAATCGATGAAGGTACCGCTTTTCATTGGGTCAGGTGATTGCACAGAGTGGATGACAAGCAAAAAGTAATGGTTAGACTTAGAAATTGAGGTTTGGTTGAGAATTTTTATGGCATGCTTCAAGATTTATCAAGCTATTCTCCAAAACATTTGATGCATTCCAAAGTTAATGATGACTCTGGACCAAAAAGAAAAAGAAAATGGTCACTCTTCAGACAAGTTTTAATAAATGACACTCATTTATCACAGTAAATTTTAAACCCATCCTCTCTGCACTCTAAAAGCGTGTTAATAGAAAACAGGTATATCTGACTGACTGATAAACTTCATCTATTGTAAGACAAGAATGCCATAATCTAAAGGGCTTAACTAAATGACTACTGATATTTTTCCCTTCTATAGGTTTTGTACAGGGAATCCTTGTCTCGATGGGCAATGCCTTTATAGAGGATCCGACACACTTTCTAGCAGCACTGAACAGACAAAAATGATCGATTGATCCGCCTCCTCAATTACCAGAAAGAAACTAATATATAATCAGATATCAATCACAAGGGCTCACTTGTCACAAATGCGAAACGGGAGATCACGAAAATGAGAAATGCTGGATTGCCGGTCACCCGCAGCAACCGACAGGCCAGGAAATTTACATTTGCACAAAACACGAGGTGAGCGATTGGGCAGAGCTCTGATCATTTGTGGTTTTACCACTTCAAATATTTGATTGTCTGGGCTAAGCATTTAGGATTACCAGTCTCTTGGGGGTGTATGGATGTAATAAATGCTGATTAAAGTGCAAAGCAAGGCAGTAGATCTTTCAAATCGGCTGCTCGACACAAAGAAGGTTTCAATTAAATGTGGCTTTACATCCTTGTTTACATCCTTGTTTACATTGGATATGAAAATTGAATTTCCAATTATCAGTCTTTTAGAACTTGGTTACACATTTTAAAAACATTTCAATGCACTTTGAGGTTTTCGTATTCTTCAGATTTGATTTGATTTAACAATTAATAAGTTGTGCATAAAACCTTCCCAACTATGGTGTATGCTTAGCGCATGTTTTAATACTCTGGTTACAGACTACTTCGAATTCAATTTCAAAGCCTATATACAAACAAACTCTCTGTAAACAGATGTACATGTAGTCCTACATTTATTTGCTTTGGATAATTTTTCCTGCCAAAAAGCTAGTTTGGGCTTTGAGCACATACAAACATTCATGATTTCTTTATCCTCAATTAAAAATCTAATAAGATGATGAGCAATACTGAAATAGATTCCAATTAACTGAAAATTGATTCTATTCTAAATAATTGGTTAACATCTGCTTTAGATATAGATGGAAGCAAGTTTTCAGCATGACTAAATTAAGGCAAGGGGTAGTAAGAGAAGGAATGATTACAGTGGGAAGAAGTTTTAAATAGTAAAAGGGAAAGAAAAAATGTTTCCTTAATTTTGAGCTTCCTTGTTTCTACCCTTTTTGATGTGTTCCTTCCTTCCCACTCCCCTTCCCTTCCTCCATTGTCCCTTGTTCCATCCCTTCATGTAACCCATCCTGTTTAATACCTCATGCCCATTTTCCTTCCTTTTAAACTGTTAAAAACTTCTCCCCTTGCATCATTTCCTTCTCTTACTACTCTTACCTCAATTTAGTCATTCTGAAAAAAAAAATGTTTCTATCTAAAGCAGATATGAACCAATTATTTACAATAAATCAGTATTTTGTAAATCAGAATTTATTTCAATATTGTCATTGCTCTAAATATTCATGTGTATTGAAAAAAAAGTTGAGATGATTAGAAAAGTTGAAGGGAGAGCAGAACAAGGGAGGAAGGGAAGGAGAGCGGAATGGACGAAATGCATAAAAAGGGTGGAAAGGAGAAAGAAAAATAGAGAGAATAAAAGTGGAGGGATTGAGAAAATTGAAAATGAAAGGACTGAATGAGAAAAGGAGAAATAAAGAGTGAGGGCGGAATGATAGGAATGGAAGAATAAAGAATGGAGGGTAAAGTATAGGGGAAGAGTTTCGGGAGAGGAAGAAAGGGGTATAGGAAGAAGGGAGATAGAATAATTGAGTAGATGGGGAAATGGAGATACTGTGAAGAATTGAGAAAAAAAGTCTAGGGTGGAGTAAAACAGTACAGATAAAAATTAGGAACAACATCTGTGACATTCAGGATAATGGAATACTGAATATCAAGAATAAATCAAGCAAATATCGAACATTTAAACATTTTAATGCAGGATATGAAATGTAAGGTACATGTAAAGAGAAGGACAGAGCTGCACTGAAAAGATCGACATCTAAAGGTAGATCTGTCAGGTGAATGACTGACAAAAAACAAATTCACAATCAATACCTCCCTACAAACGATACTCCAAGTAAAACAGAATTCATTTTGAGATAGTGAAAGACTTGTCAATTTTCAATATCTTGGAGTGGCTTGCTAGAGTTGATATGATATTTGATTCCGCTAATATTGAATCCCATTCTAGCTGTTCAACTTAGAAAGGTCAACCATGCTCTGGAAATATCTCAAGCCCTACTTCCATGCTGGGCTGAGAAAATTCCATGTTATGTTTTGCCCAGTGTGTACAGCACGTCTTAAGTTATAACATGTAATCTCAGCAGACATAACAAATTACAAAATACACTTAAGTATAGGTGAATAATCTATAGACGAATTCATACAATGATAAAAGCTGTTAAGTAACATTATTAGATGCTCAAGAATGAGAGAAATACTCATAGTTCCAATGCTCACTACAAAATGAACCCACCTAAAACACAGTCTCGTAAACAAAGATTCAAAACCACATTTTCCAAAGAACAGATTTTTATGGTAGATTTCAATTCAATGCTTTAAAAAAAATAAACTTTTATGGTAGAGTCTGGAGTTCGAAGCAAAAATTTGCACTCTTAAGAGTGTGAACCAAAAGCACATAAAAATGTGCCCCAAAGTCTGTATATTTTAATAATAATAATAATAATCCGCTTTTATATAGCGCTTAATCCATCGGAATGACGTTTCTAAGCGCTTTACAGATATATTTTCACCTCATAATGTCAATCAATCAATCCTAAAGGAGTGAAAGTCAACTTCCTGTTAAACCTGAGATGGACCACATCCTTGGGTGTAAATAACACTTACATCCCAGAGATTGAACATACATGTAACACCAAAGAGCGTAAAGGAAACAGCCAAATGGGTTGCAATAAATTATAGGTGTTGAACACCAAAAAATAAACACCACAGCACAATAGCTGGTAGGGTCCTTTATGTACAGTAATCACTTAACATTCAAAATCATGTTTTTGCCTTGTTCGTTCAACACTAGATTGTACTACTTGGTTAGGGGATTCATAATGGATTGTAGATGATTCCTAATCCAGTTTGCAATCAACCAAAAGCATCTTTCAACTATAAACTCCCAAAAATATTGGATTTCTAAACCAAGGGCAACATATTTGGAGAAAAACAAGTCACTTCATACACAGCACACGAGCTATAAAACATGAAGAAATGAATGTCAGCACATTATTGCCAATTACATATTCCATGTGATATCCAATAGGGTGTACATTCAAGTAGCACTCGAGGCAATTTTCCAGAAAGAGCGTATGAAGGGCCTCAATCGCACAGACAGGATGCGAAGAACATCCATATCTTGGAGACAGACGGAAATTATGATGGTGACATTAAAGAATATAGCGCACATTAGGGTCCAGGGAAAAGTTGATTGTGCAGTTTCTCTATCCTTTCATGACATTTTTTCAAAGATAATCAAGTAAAAAAAAGCAATATTCCTTCACTTCTAAAAAACAAGTCTATCACTGATCATCAACAGAAACTTTAGCTGCCATTGAAGTGAGAAGCAAATTGGATGAGAGACTCCCCCCCCACAAACACACCCATTAACATCCCTGCTCGTATTTTATTTTCCACAAATTCCTTAATGTCACACAATGTAAATATAAGAAATCAAAAGAAGGTATGAGCAATTCAGTGAGTTCCATTCGCTTACCTCCTTTCACATCAAAAATACATGGCAATTAATAATAACAATAATAAAAATGATATTCATATACATGTAGCATTTTTGGCAAAAGTTTGAAATAACCCACACTTTGCACCATGTACTGCAAAAACTGGGGTGTTATAAAAGTGATACAAGTTGGTGCACTTTAGAAGACTACACCCTGAAAAATAATAACACTGGAGTAACAACACGGGTGTGGTCCTTCATACATACATCCATCAACATCAGAGTCATGATAGTTTTGCTATCTGTATGACACCGCTATCATTATACTTTCTAAAACTGGTCTACTGGAAACGGTTCAGAAAACCAACTTGTAGGATCACTTTGCTAGCATTCCCATTTGATCAACCGATAAAGGTTTTCAAAACCACTTCACATAGAGCGGTCTCTTGTTGCTATGGGAACACTCTCTTAGTGTGATGTTTTTCACATGAAATTTGACAATGTGTGGAGTACGCACGCTCGAAATGTGCGAAGATCACTTCCCAAGGAACAGTTGTGTCCTCACTTATGCTAAACCGAGGAAAAGCGATATTCACGTTCTACATCGCGAGGTGGTTTTCTGAACCAGTTTGGAAGATCGCTTCAAAGACCGCTTGACCGTTCTCATTACATGTTAAACTAGTTTCCAGTAAACTAGTTTTAGGATGGTAGTGAGAACGGTGTCCAAGTTGATCTACCAATTCTACTAGGATCCATGCTGGCAAAATGAATTCAGGTAGCAGTTCATGATTATGAGGATTATGAGCTTTGGAAAAAAAATCATTAAAAGATATTTTCATCAAAACTTTGATACAATACACATGATAAGCACTTAACAAATCAATACATCTGATTCATTTATATGCCCTACATGTATAATCTATTCCAGACATACAGCCAGGGGCCATGATGGGCAAATGTATCCCACTTAGATGGGTAATATTTTGAAGATGTGCTTAGACTGAGAAGGCTTCAAAGAATTCTGAGTATCATTATTTGAAGTACCTATGATAGATATGATGAGCATAATTGAGAGATCCCATTTAGAGCATTAGGAATGCTCATTAGAAGATGTTCCGGGGGGGGGGGTGGATTAAAGGGAAAGATCAGTACTTCTGAGTGATCCATCAAAACAAGGACTGTCTGGGTTTTATTTTAAGCGTTAATTCTCTGACTGGACATATTCATCCATTTTGTTTGCAAAACCAGACAATAATGGCATGACTTAATTTCTCACAGGCAAGTTTGGTTGTTGAATACTTAAGTTCAACAAAATCTGAAAAAGTCATACAAATGCAAAAATAAAAAGCCTTTAAGAACATTTGAATACACAATGTAGGGCCTATTTGAAAATAATCCATGGGTACCCTTTTCTTCTTTACTTTTCTGTCAAGTGACAGCCCCCCCCCCCCCATAAAAAAAACATAATACAGGTTTGTTATTTTCAGCTGCATACCAACATCAGAAGCAACTTGAACTACCGTTAATGACTCCAGAACCCCTCATGATTGAGCAGACCAACTAGAGCAGACTTACCAGGAATGCAATCACGATCAGTCATAATAATTGTTCTTTACCCAAGCTGTATGTACATGCTGTCCTACAAGAGTGATTATTATTCATTCCAAAATATATCTTGTTGATCCCCGTCATCAGCAAATGTTGATTCTAAGTACAATTACACAAGTCTTTGCGTCACTGAGTTCCATAACAGAAACTTTTTTTTCTTTCCTTCCTAAAATGCTCCTTTTGAATTTTATGTCAGAGACAAATAAGAGATTGCAAGAACCTAGAGAATCATTTCTCTACACACTAAACATTTAGAAATGTATATTAAACATTTGGGAATCCATGTTAAACCTTAATATCAAGGATTCTATCCCATTGCACATTTGAAGATTTTTATATGTTCAATTTTTATCACAATTAAATGAACGGTACTCATGGATGAATGCTGGATATTAAAACATGTGAAGGGATTTTACTCTTTTTGTTTTACATTAATGATTTTGCATGATTATTAAGATTGTGTGTCAGAATCTATAAGGACTAACTGGTAAAATGCAAATGGTTAATTGTTTCGGTTTCCTGAAGATCATTTCATGTTTTGTCAGTGATTTTTCAATGACCAACCGATTTTATAATCTAATGCAAATCCTTGTATCCAGACCTGCCAACCTCTGGGAATGAAAATTTGTATTCTGTGATAAAAAAACTGTATTTTTCCCAAAAAAAGTGTATTTCATGATAAAATGCATGGCGCACTCGCTCATCGTGGCCCTCAAGCTGCATGCAAGCTAAAATGCACACTGCTCTTGCAGATGAAAAAAAAACATCGAAACACATCTCACCCTGGTTTTAAACAAAATGATTAAAAAAAAAAACAAGTTACTGAAATTAAATGATCTAATAACCATATTTGTGTAAGTTTCATGAAATAGAGACATATAGAGATGATTTTTCTCAATAAATTACGATTTTGTTAAAACATATTTTTTAAAGAAAAAACATGACGTATTTTGATTGCAAAAATGTACTAATTACTCAAAAAACGTACTGGTTGGCAGGTCTGTGTATCTCATTGGCTGAGACCAAAATAGTCAGTGAAAATCACTGTGAAACCTTTTTATGGAAACCTTCCCTGGATCAGTGATCAATGGTCAGGTATCTCAGGTTTAAGCTATCATGAAGCGTGATGGAATGTCCTTCCCTATTTTTAATTAAATCTTCAATGCAAGGTGGTCAGTTATGGTGACAACTCTGACCAAGGTTGACAACATTCAAGACCTTCCCAAAGACCAAGAGATCATTCAAATTAGTAGGGAAGATGTATACAATGGATGGGATTTAAGTGATTCAAGTGTAAGTGATTCTTTGCAGATGTGCGGAGGCTGTAGGATGGTAACTGTTATAAGGGTGCTGCTTGACAACATTGGTCAAGATCATCCCAAAGACCAACAGATCATTTAAATTAGTAAGGAAGATGTATACAATGGATGCGATTTCAGTGTAAGTGATTCTTCACAGATGTGCTCAGGCTGTAGGATGATACTGTTATCAGGGTAATGCTTAAAGACCACAAACATAGAGGACATGTGTTTTGAGTTGCCAACAATATCAGCCCTTGAATTAAGAGAGATGATATAAAAATCACAATAAATAAAGTGACATGCTCATAAGAATCCAGATACCAGTGATGCAGGATCTGAAAGGAATGGTATTGGCACGTCCTTGTAGCCTCATAACGATCGGTCTGTATCTACTCCCTTCACTCATCACTTGATTACATCTTGTTAGATGTGTCTACTCACGCCTTACTAATAGCATTCTATCACTTCCTCTACATCTAATAAACAGCTTCCTGGTGGTTCATCCTCCATGCCCTTCTCACTCTCTCCCTCCATCCATCTCAATCAAGGACCTGGTATCACTGTCCCTTCGTCTTCATCTCTCTCAACTTCATGGACCAGCTTACACAGTACCCTATTTCCTCCAATGGTTCAAATTCACAATGGTTTTTTTTCAGAACCATACGGATATTAAAACATTTGTAAGTGTCCACTCTGAGTGTTAACACAGTTAGTTGCTTTGACTAAATTCAATATTATTATCAAAATTCATATTCATATTTTAAGTCAGAAATGCCTAAGCTTTGTAAACTATGCAGTCATCAATAAAGCAATGTATCTACAGTGTTGCAAATATCACTATACCAGTTGACAGAGTTGCCAAGTGTTAGGGTGAAAATGCATACATGTATGTTCTACCATGGAGGTATTGATAGCTCCATGCTTGTACTCTGTTTGGAGTCTGCTTAGACCCTGTGTCAAGAATGATGCAATACTAAAGTCTTGCCATTTGATTGGTCAAGAGCAAATCAGACATCTAGAATGCTTGCATGATATGATAACGCAACTGCTGCAACAAACCATACACGAATTGATAATATATAGTTTTAGTATTTAACATGTCTTTAAATATCAAGGTCTATAGCAACACTACTTTCACATCTACTGTAGATCACATGACCATGGATCACATGACTAGGTTGGCCCGTTTATTTTTGCACCTCACAGTCATGTCCTTCACGCAGGAAGCGCTATGAGGTATATGCTCACACTTAAGATAATACCCAACCATCGGAAGATATCAGGATTGCAAAAAGAAAACCTATATGTTTCAATAGTGATCATAATCTGCATTATGTATACATTTACATACTAAATCAACCGAAATATCTTTACAACCGTACTGTAAGCATCACATGATTTGCGAGCAATAAATGTCATTTCTTTGTATCTAAAACTCAACTTTCATGTATGTGACATTCACATGCACAACACAGTATCAACATGTCAAGAGTGATAGCAAAAGACAAAGTCTAATAAAACTTATTTACATGTACAATAAAAACCTCTCCTCCAAAACATTACATCATATAAAATGATGTAATGTAATGAGTGTGTGAAAATATCAAGCAAATACCACTAAAAAGATACAAATACAATAGTCTGTGTTCCTTATTGAACCCACATTTTAAAAATGAGTTAAGATTTTCTCCTCAACTTGCCATGTGAACACTTCCACTGCATACACCAGCTGTGATTCTATTGTGTGAACGCAGCTTGCAGTGCCAATCCACATTCTCTTCCTAATCTAATAATTCAGCGTGGAAAGACAAGGTGTGTTTCCTGCTTAGATAGAATCAAAGTGATGACCGCTAGAATGTTACCACTTATCAAACAGCTATCCGACCCAAGCCTGTTCACACTGCTCTAGAATCATCGTGATGACCGCCAGAATGTTACCTCTATCAAACAGCTATCCAATCAAAGGGACTCTTCACACTGCTCTATTCATAGAATCAGTCAGCTATTGATCCCCAACCCTGTTCACACTGCTCTATTTGTAGTTAAGAGTGATGAATACTAGAATGTAGCTTATACAGCCAAACTACATTTAGTAAGCCGACCAAAAGCCTGTTCATCTTGCCTCGATTCAAAGAGTCAAAATAGTGACAGCTAGAAATCAATGTTACCCTATATCCAACTCAAGCCACGAACTTTCACACTACTCTATAAATTGATAGAATGAAATATAGTGACAGCTACAATTTTACCACCAATCAGATGACCATTAAAAGTTATCGAACACCAAGTACACAAGTTCATATTGCTTTATATCTTTTATTTGTATGCACTACAGCCTTTTTATTTGTTGAGCACAGTATACACTGTCTTTAATATGTTTCTATGCTTCTGTTCACATACAGCATTAAAGTGATTGGTTACATTGGTTTGACTTTAAAAAAATCTGAGCTAGAAGGTCACACTTGTCACCTGTGTCTGTGATATGTTACAAGAATGAAGCCCAGAAAAAATTGCATTTGAAAATAATCATTTAGTGCTTCGAAAATTGAAATATAAAGTGACCGTAAAATACCATCTTAATTTCATCCCATACACTTATGTTTACTATTTAGGTGTCTATAAGACGCCTATTTACAAAATCAGGGATTGCCAAGTAGCTTTAGCTTTTCATTCTCAATAATGGTTGTTTTCAGGGTTTATTAGTTTTAATACATGCACTTGTACACATGTTTCAACTTGGTTTGAGAATTTTTTAAATCGGCTGCTCACAAAGTTAAACAATACCTTCAAATACAACTTGGATACGAATCAACATTTTAATTTTCATGTTGCTGGTACAGAAAACTTTTAGTTAAAATACTCAAATTGAGTCAGGCCAATGTTCCTGCCCTGATATAGCACTGCTCCGTGAAAAATTAAAAAGCATGTAAAAGGTGGATAAATACTAACCTACTCAAAGGTGGGTAAATACTAACCTACTCAAGACTTTAACAAGTGCGATAAGTGCATTAAAACATATCCGTTTAGTAAATTACAGAACACTGGAGCTTTCAACCGAATTACTGAAGTCAAGAGATAAAGACTACACAATCAATCACAACCAAGTAGTTTTATTGATTTATGTCTGGTTGTTTGATTGCATCATGTCACACATTTCAAAGTTGTACAATAGACCAATTACCAACAAAGATCAATAGGTGCAGTGGCCGTGTCTGACTATCTCCATACACTGACAAAAAGGTTTAAATATTTCTGAGCGTATATACACAAAAGTTGTATTTTGCTCCATGATCTTATACTACATAATTATGTCTGCTTAGGTTGACACAAATGTCATTCCATTGATTATCTAGTACTAGTGTTTTTCTTTAAGAGCAAATATTCATGTTTGCCTGCAAAAGGCCAATATTTCAACTTCATCAATAGAATAATTTTCATATGGAGTCAGAGACCTTGAATTTCAACCCCCCCCCCTCCTTTATCCCCTTAATTCTATCAATTTGCGGATATATGTTTTAACTCGGTGCAAGATTTCTGTGAGTCATACGGATGAATTCATGAGGCAAATTGGAAGAAATGGTCACAGAGATAAATCATCTATATCATCATAAGAATGATAAATGAGATACAATTTAATAATCCACGCAGCCCGCCCAACCAGAAAATGGTATAGGGTAATGAAGCGTGACAAGGGTTTCACATCAAGGACGAGGCCGCGGCACTGGACGTTTATTTACCCCTCCCCTTCTATTGAATGTAGACCCCACATACATGGAGGGGGAGTTCAGATATATGACATATGGTCAATGGAAAGGGCGGCAATCCCTTTTCCGCTTCTGTATTTACTCACAGTGAACTGACAAGAGGATACAGATGGAAGCACAGCCTCTTAAATATTTATCTGAAATTAACTATCATCATGTTTATTCGGTCAACATGGCTTTCAATTAGGCCTACCTAATTGTTTAATAATTCTTAAGGGAAAAAAATACTGTTTTATGCATACCTACAATTGTAAGGACGATGTTCATTCGTGGTAACATTTCCTTGCATAGTTGACATGAAAATATGATGTGTACAGAAAGTCTAAGGAAAACACAATATTGCTAATTCAGAACTTGAATCATCTGTCGAATACCAAACCATGAATTGAGAGTCATTCACATCAGACAAAATAAGGAAAGAGGAAAAATTTAAGAGAAAATATACTGAACTCCATGTACCATACAATGTAATCAATTCTTGAGGGAAAGGGAAACCTAAAATCAGGTCACACAAGGAAAAGGTTTTCTTTATAACATATGAGTACTGAAAACAATTTTGCTTCAAAACAGGGCCTAACATTGGAATAATGATAAATGAACAAGACCCATAAAATGCCCTCACTGGTGCACCTTTATCCAAAACCAAACCAATGCCTGATTCAAAATATTGAACAATTCCAGATTAAAATTCAAGTGTGAATGAACCATTGCCTCCCAGTGTCTAATGCCTGGGGTAGGACAGGGCAATCAGATGGAAGGGAAACACTGCGGTAAGGGGGAAGAGGTAATAGAATGAGGCCACTGACCAAAAATTGGATCAACTCAATTTACTCAACGCTCTTGAATTTATTGATTGAAGTCTCCATATCAACGTTTACCGTATGCACACAGATAGTAGGAAAAATATGTTTTGAGTTCAACTTGGGGGAATTTAAAAGCTGGAGCAGGCCTCTATTGAATTACCATGTACCAATATCACGTTTACAAGGTCCTGATTCAATCTGATAATTGGCAAAAGTCAAGAGCATGATTTTTTACCTACTTGTCGTGGAATTGAAGGAAAGCCCTGCCTAGCCCCCCCCCCCCCCCCCCCCCCACTTGTACTGAAACCATGTACTAAAACATAATAATGTCCATCTAATTGCAATTTTATGCATGTTCAGCCCCTCCACTCTCAAATTCATTTTGCGGCCCTTGAATGCTGCATGTATCAACATAATTGCAATGTGTGAATTAGTTTTCCTGGCATTTTCTGATGGACACACATGCATGGAACATACCACATTTAGCTTATCTTGCTCATTCTACTATACAAGAACTAGAAAAAAATACTAGGCAGGCCTACAGTTTTTGAAATTTCTTGTAAAGTCTCCAAAAACATTCAAAGTACTAGTATACATTGTAACAACAAAATAGGAAGTGAAAGAATCAAGACAAATCACTTCCTGTTGACCCCTATTATAGAGGGGTCAAGATATTTAGACCCAGAGGGGTAGGTCTTGGACTAACTGTCTGACCCATTCAAAATGCCATATATCAATTCTTGTAGAAAGGGAACAAAGACTCAATATTTGGTCTTTCTGAGAATTAAGTTTGAAGAATGAACCAGGAAATTGTGTGGGACAGAATGCAAAGAACAACATGTTCAAAATCAAATGGGCCAGATTGCAGATTATAAGCAATGTATAGGCCTACATATGTCCTACAGGTAACTTGTTAGAATAACAATTAGGCCCATATTAATGATTCTTTCCATTTTCTAAATCAACTAAAATCTATCATACGCCTACGGGTGAAATGATCAATTGAAATACCAAAAGATAAAGAATAATCTGTGATAATGAGAAAAAATGAATGCTTGGACTCTTGAATGGGAAAAACTAAAGTTGCATTATGCAAAATAATCCATCGAAAATAAATTCATGCTATTGCAAGTTCTAAAAGCTTTTCATGTGATAAAGACATGCAAAATCACTCCAATCGTCCTTACCGAAAGTCTGAAAGTTACCATTTTAAAGAAGCATAATTACAGGATTAAACCAAGAAGATTGTCTATAGTCCATTTTGAAGAAATAATAAAGAATTGAAGAATGAGAGAAACTTAGTTGATTTGAAAGCTGATAGCTAAGTAGCCCATTTACTTTATAAAAAGCAAAACAAATGTAATTAATCTGGCTGGGAATTTTTATCAATTGATCCTATTTCTGAGTCAAACTATAGTTCAGAGGAGCCAAGGTAATACATTTATAGAGCAGAATAAGAAAAGGAGACAAGATCAATACATTGAAGAGTTCAGTTACAAAAGGGGTTAGGTCCATTTTTCATCGAATTTGATTTTTTTTTGGTCTCAATGTTTAGTAGCTCTATAGATGATACCAAAGGAAAGGTGAAATTCCCATTATTTAAAAGTGAAAAAAAAATGGAAAAGAAAAATCACTTTTTTCAAAAGGGGTTATGTCCATTTCAGTTTTGTTGCGAAACGGGTTAAGTCCACATAATTTTTTTTGAAAAAAAAGTATAAAAATATGAAGACAGGTTTTTGTTTTTGTTTTTTGTTTCATACCCAATTTTATGTTCACATGGTAGGGTATCATGAAAATTTAGCTTCGCATAAGAATATTGCAATATGGGAGGAAAAAAAAATCATTTCCTTGGAGTGGACTTTACCCCTTTTGCAACCAAACTCTTCTGAAGAGCTCATTTGTCAAAAGGGGATAGGTCCATTTTTCATAAATTTTATTGTTTTCTGTCTCAAAACCTATGGATTTTTGGTCGCTCTGATGATACTAACAAATTTTCACATTAAAACATGAATAAAAGTGGTAAAGAAAGATCACTTTTTTTATTCAAAAGACATTGGATTCATTTCAGTTTGCTTGCAAAAAGGGTTAATAGGTCCACAATGATAATATTTGAAAAAAATATGTATAAAAAAAATTGAAGACAGGTACGTGTAGGTTTTTTTTATACCCAATTTTATGTTTACATGATTGGGTAGTACATTTTGACAATTTAGTTTCTCATAAGAATATTGCAATATGCGAGAATAAAAAACATGATTTTCTCTGAATGGTGCAAAGCGGACCTAACCCCTTTTGCAACCAGACTCTTCATATATAGTTTGATATCCAAAGTAATGAAGTCAATAATGACAGTCTTGGTTTAATCCTTTGAAGCTGGAGATGTATTTCATCTGGGACATTATCACCAGGGAATTCAATTCAAACAGGCAGCTGTTTCTCATACATGCAGGAGCAGAATTTCAGCAGATAAGTAGGTTAATTTGTTAAAAACCACTTGAAATCCCTTCAAATTCCTTTTGTCGAATGTACTTCTATTTCGGCAAGTCGCATCCAAGCTCAGATTACAAAAGAAGTCAGAGTATTAGATTCTATTTCAACTCTGCTTTCACGATACAATACACCTTGATTTGTATTATAGCAGATGGCAAAGAATTGGTCCTTGACTGCCAATTATGAAAAGATAGAGGAAGGATTTCATGATAAAAAATAGTCTGTGATTTTGCTCTGAGCCAATCAGATTTCAGTAGCTTATAACGGATAATTGGTGAAAATCACAGACAAGCGATTCGTGAAACTCTCTCAGGATATCTTCGGAAAATTGACAAAGATGGATTATTGCAGTCATTGTGCTGAATAAAATGGAATAGATTTTTAAAAAAGTAAGTTGATAGACAACTTTCCATCCCTATGAGCTAGTATGAGCACAAACCTACACGATTGTGAAATGTAGCAACTTGGAGAAAAAATATTTTTTGAATTACTCACAAAAATTGAATTAAACAGTAATTTTAAATCTCATAATTTAACTGGATTTCACATCAATCATTAAGCCTACATGTATATTTACAACCATGTAGTAAATAAAAGCACACACAAAAATACATTTCTTGCATGAAATCATAAATCAACATTTCTGTGAAGTTTCAAGATGCTTGAATGAAGGTTGACCTTTTCATAACAGACCAAAAATGCATTCCCATTAGGCCTACCCTTAAACTCAAAATTAATACTAAACTTCAAGTTCATTTCACTGCAAAATTACAACAGCAACAAACAAGGGAAATCCAAGAACCGATACTCCCACAATTCTACAGGTCCCTTTTATTGTCTACCCGGTTACTGACCTCCCCAGCATTCTCATTTAAAGCATTTCCATTCTTCATCAAATTATTTACATCTCCTGAGGCCAAGTTGAAATCAGAATTGATTAATTTCCTCTTTAGCCCCTAATCACTGGCATTCCTACTAAGAACCTATTAATACCTCGAGCTATCCATGCTCCATCTCATCCACCCACTTCCAGTGGAACCAATGACCCGGTCTTGAGGAGGTTAACAAGTTCTGGGTAGGGAGGAGAAAATCATGAACTCTGGTACTCCTGCTTTATGGTTCGCAATAAACCTCCTACATTGCACATGTATGTCCTCATTCAAAGATGGGCAACATGCAACATCAAGCTAAAACCCAGATAGCCATATCTATATTAGGCAACTCATGTTTTGCCGCAAAAGAGCCCCCCCCCCCCATAAAAAAAAATAATTATAATTTGCAAAAGATTATATATGCTTAACTAAATACGCAGTGTCCTTTGTGGAAGAACAGAAGTTAGAAAAAGTGACTCCATTAAAATAGGCCCCATATCAATTTTTAAAATGCTCAACATATAGCCCTGGCCTACAACCTCAAAGAATAGTAGGTAGTATTTAGTAGTTGCCCCAAAAGGCCTACTTACATGCTGCCTAGTGAAAATTGAAGCAAACATATTTTATTTATCTTCAACCGACTGTCAACAGTTCATTTTTTTTGCATGATTGAGAGCCAACTTCAGAGATCTGAAACTATTGCAAGATTTCAGGTGGGTGGGATTCCAAGAAAATTTCACTGCCTAGTGCCATCGGAAACTAGGATGACTTCCATTCTAAAGTATTTGAAGTTTAAGGATACCATTCACATGTCCAAGATGATGACACACCAAACCCATATGATGTATAGTGGTCCTGAAAAGCCTGACGTAATAATGATAATAATAATGGTGGCTACTTACATGTACATAGCACACAGGTCTACCCTTCGGTGCTCATGGCGCTTTAAAAAAAGGCCCTGCTATTATTTTTTTATATACACATGTAATCCTATCATCAATTAGAGGTACTGTAAACAAGACCATAGATTTTGAACTATGGATCACTAATCTGACCATTTTGCTCACAAATTTGAGCAGTTTAGGGTCACAATACTCCTCCTTCTTGGTCATGGTCAAAGGGTGGAATATTTCATTAAATGCCAATTGTGGTAACAATTTCAACATTATTGGAATAAGAGTCACCTGGAAAAAAAGTTGTATTCTGAATTGATTCCAGCATGGATCTCACTTCATTTTCAATCGTTTTAACTTGGTAACCTGAATGAATTACAAATACACGCACTCACGCAGGTGGCTCTCCTCAAAATCTCATCTTTCAGCAAGATGGATGTATCAGTTCTAACTAATCTCTGACAGATTTCACAACTTTTATCCTACATCATGCCCAGTTTCAATGAACTCCAAAGATGAAGCAGCATACCAGAGTCATGACTGAGGAGTTTCCTCAAATCTATCCTTGGAGGAGATACCATACAATAACCCCTGGTGTTCAGGGTCACATGCCCACATGGATGGGCAGATAGTGAGGTCATTGACCTCATCCTTTATGGACTCCAGCCAAGCTCTCTTTATATTTATAGGGTATCATTCCAAGGAGATAGGTCTACTGTAGATGCATAAAGTGACAGGCTTAATTTGCATTAATTCAACAAAATTTTGCTCTTTTTTATCTGTTTTTATTATTTTCTATGAGAGCATATCCTCATGCATGAGTAATAATGGGTAGAAGAAAATCTTGAAAATAAAAAGTGTAAAACATCATGTGTGTATTATAGGCATGACCTATTAAACTGCAAATCGTCAATTTAAACGAACTAATTGAATTAGACTAAATATGGATATCAAAAGAACTGGTTTCAGAAGAAACAGAAAGAGCTAGATGGAATCGGGCACATAGGAAATACACAAAATGGGACTGGACCAAATGGCATATCAAAGATTTGTTACTGATCATGTCTAGCATATCCTGGAAAGGGAAGTACCTCCTATCTTGCATATCATTTTTGAAGTCAATATTATGGTCTGATCTTCTTATCTTGCTAATGTTTGATTAAAATTGGTGTCACATACCAAAACCTCTCATCCTTCAAACAAACCACCCAGGTATTACTAGTGAGTGTGTTCAGGATTGTTTTCTTGTGTCCCAAACAAACAGATAAGATGTTAGCAAATATGCACAGCTAAAGATAGAAGACATTTGCCTTTGAGGGTGTAGGCTACACGTTCGCTAATGGCTGGAAAGAACTTTGTCATAATTTGAGGAGTTTGAGCTTAATGAATCCACACCACCAATTCTTTCTCATGAGCATTTCTTAATAATGATCATGAAACACAATATTTCATTTTTAAAATATAGGGCTTTAGGCCAATTTTTTAAAGCAGCATCAGAATACAGGCTAAGAAAATGTATAGCCTAAGCATTAAAAATAATCTAGGTTTAGATCTTCTAAATAGCCTGACAAGCACAGAAGCCCTACATAATCAAGTCTCATTCTTGGCAATACCTATAGAATATTGAGGTGCATCAGACTAACTTAATTTAAGGAGGTAATTTTGATGAGAGTTTAATATGAGATAGTACTCAAAATCATTACAGATCTACATGTATGGTAAGTTCCCCCAAGTCTGCGCAGCCCCCCCCCCTTGTCTGCGCACAGGTGCATCTTTGCGATTCTAGTAAAAAAAGATACGCAACAATCACAAATTTTACACATATGCAATAGTACATACAGGCCTAATGGTAATAAAGCTATGAAGTCTGTTTTTTCTGAATTAAATTGCTTTCCAATCAAATTAAAGTTGAATTCAGAAGCTTACATCCAGATTTCTAACTTAAAATCTATAGATACATTTAGGATTAGATTGTATTTCTACTTCCATATTTAGGTAACCAAAGTACCAATGTCCTCCCTATTCAGGCCCGATTCAAAAGGTTTAATTACATCTCAACCTTGTTAATATTGATTTGTTCTCATGATTCAAAGATAAAAAAAATTGCAGAAATTTTAGTGCTTTCTTCATCAAAGAGATGGTCATCTAACAACCTTTGTTCTTGGCTATTAAATATTGATCTTTGGATGAATACAACGGCCTTGAATGTTACTACTTATTGAATGCCCACAGGGAGGTGGAATTGTTGCACTATTTTAACACAGATCTTCAGTGTTCGCTTCCTTAATTCAAGACACACATTCAAGCACAAAGCATAGGCTACATGGAGGCCTACAGTTTAACCCATTGGAGACTTAATTTCTTTATAACACTCATATTCCATAGACTCCATCCAGCCAACAATGCGGTTCAGTCAGGTAGAAAATTATATTCGAAAGTCTTCCCTCAAATTCAGAATATAAACAATTCTTCCTGTTTTACATTGTACTAATACAAACAGTTCCATCTAGACAGCAATTAATTTTGATACCAAAAATGTGTAATACAATATTTACAAGCTTAACCTTCAAAACAGTAAGGCCGACTACCAGTGCCAGCAAATGTAACAGGTCACAACATTTAATAATTAATTAAATAGAAAAATAGAGAGAGGTCTGACATTCAAGCAGCTTTGTCTACTCATGTCCAAGCCTACTACATGTACATGCAAATGTACCATACACGGCCCTACAGTACTTACAGAAGCATGCCTTATTTTTTTTGGGGGGGGAGTCTATAAAACAATCATGAAAACTAAAATATCAAAGAGAAAAATCTACAAGCAAAGGTCATCTGGAAAGTTCTTTACATGGTCATTTGGTCAAATCATATTATAGACTGAACATAAAAATTAAGGTCTTAAAAACACTATCAAAGAATTAAAATAAAATGCAAATTTTGCCCATGCGTACATTTTACGGATACCCTCTAAAACATACCCCATTGCAATGTGTGAACTCGTCCTTCAAAAGTTGATTCCTATTGGGGTTTATAGGCTTGAATGGTGTGAACAACAGAAATCGTTAAATTTATTGATTTTGATATTATAATAAGAGCATCATTCTTTGGGCAACAGCTGCAAAGTGCAAACCTCCAGGTCTCAGCTAACCTGTACTCTGCCTTTCCTTCAACAATCAACCAGAAAGGCAAATTGGTTCAGTGGGTGGGTTAGGTGGTAACAAGCTGTATACTGGCACAGGAAGGTCACAGGTTCAATCCCGATTACTGCAGATGAAATTTGATTCTTTCCTCCTGATAATGTTTTCTTTTTAATGAAATCTTCATAGTATAGCCTACTCCATTAAATCTTTACAACTTTCTCCTGGCCAACTTTGAAATATCAAGGATTAAAAAGGGATTGAGATAAATTTTCACACCATAAATTTGGTCAAAGACTATGGCCAACAGGCTACACTGTACATGTACAAGGTACCATGAATTAACAAAAAGATAGTGATATTATTATCAGGAAACACTACATGTATCTTGATTCTTGATATCACACAAAAGTTATCCACCCCCGGCCGAATAAACCGACTCTTTGTGGTACAAAACAGCCAAAACTGAATACCACTGATCACATCATAGTCATTTACAATTCACTCAACACAAAATTGAATTCAAATTGAATCATGTTCATAATCTCCTTATATCTACTTGAAATGCCATACATTCATAGTTGCACTATCAAAGAGCAATTTTCTGTCAAATTATGAGGTGAAATCTGACATCAACTGCTGTTTCTAGATATCAGCCCCAGGCAATGAATTCTATGGTACTTGACAATGACATCCCCTAGCTTCCAGGGAATTATTTTGCTGAGCAGACTCAACCTCAATCTCAAGTTTGCAATACAGCTCAGCCATGGGTGCCATGTTAATATGAGATGAAAAGACTTACATCTGGAATTCCACAGGGATATGGATATAAATCTGCAAACTATAAAAATTGTCATGCCATCATTCCGCAAAAGATAAAGGGGACGAAATCACATTCTAAATTTCACTAACATTACTGTTCATTTTTTTTAAAAAAAAATACAAAAGAATTATAATCATCTGTTTTTCTGTGTTGCTATTTCCAGTCACGAAACATTGAAAATTTCATTATTTTTTTCTCATCACCTTTTTAAATGTAGTTCTTTTTCTTCAGTGGCAAAGTATTACATCATATAACTGTGCATACTTATTTGATGTTTTGTCCATTTCTTGGACTGAGATCGCAGTCTATGAATTTTAATGGAAATGCATAAAGGTCGACAAGTGAGGACCAAAATTCAATACTGCACATGTACATGTAGCTTCCCTTATCCCTCATTTCATATAATGGTTTATTCCTCAATAGAATTCAAACAATCTGAAATTTCCATCTAAATGGAAATTGAACTTTCTCTTCATGGTTCAAGCTACTTGTAGATATCATTAATATGGAAGAAATTTCACCAATCATATAGCTAGTAATATCTTTACATTTTTCATCAGTCTTCAGCTTCAAGCGGAATGTCAGAACAAATTTGTTGTCAAATAATCATTCAAGGATCAAAGATTAAAGCTTGTGTATAGTTTTGGTAAATCCACCAAAATGCACCTATCACTATTCCAATTCATTGCTAGCTAATACGAATGGATATGCCCTATAACAGTTATGATGTGGTGGATATGAAATGAAAATGTGTTTTACAGGATAAATTTTGCGATTTTACATGGAAATTTAACTTGATCGGGTCACCCGATCAAATTAAAATATCTGTGTGTTTTTGTCTTTCAATTAAATCCTATTCCAAATCATGGAATGGGCTGAAACTTTCAAGATATGTTCTTTGTCTGTAACTTTTGGATATCTAATCACTAAATCTATAAGATAAGTGCTTGAATGCCCATTTTTTTAATTTCAAACAAGCATCGCCGAGAGAGGGCGCTATATATCCAAGATTTGAATATTTGAAATTTTCTCAGAGAAGTGCAATTGGAAAAATATCTAACGGTCTCTACGCTTCAGTAAGACTGTCATATTAGATGATCTCCGATTATCAATCACATTATTGACCCTTTACCAAAGCTATACACAGGCTTTAATGTGATATCAGTAAACACTTTGAAGTTCAATTGATAAGACAAATTAGTAATCAATTAACGCTGCAATTTGTTCATTATGCATTTACAAAATGTTAGTGAACCCCATCAAACATGAACATACACTGGAAGTGTTAAAGTTCTGTCATGTTTTAGATTGCAAACTGTGAAATCAGGTGATAACATATTACATTCAATAAAGTTTGTTTCTCTGGGCTCACAGAACAATGTAATGTTGTTGTCTACACTCAACATGGAGGATTGCATTTTGTGGTTGGGGTTCACTAGGTTTTGAGCTCAACTGTCACAATTTCATTTTTATTTTCTCTCCTTTGATTAACCCGATGTATATACAGGGGTTATACACTTATTAACTGATGAAATCAATTAATTGTAATCTTGAAATCAAATTAGTAAATCATCCCTTCCACACCCCCCCCCCAAACATGTAAATAATTTTCACAAAAAAGTGGTCTAGACCATCCAGCTCTACACAATGTCATTCAGATTGCCTCGGCATGACAGGACTTAGTATTTTATCGGTCAATAGACTACAATCTCTTGCTATTTGCATTGGCTTCGCTTCTCTTTTCATTACGAGCAAATCCCTTTGCCCCTTTCCTTTATTCATCTCTATTCTTCACTATCCACATAACATTCCTTCCACTGACACTTACATGTAGAACTGATATCAACTATACAGGCCGTGAGCAAATTAGCTACACCCAAAGTGCAGAAAAAAAAATCCCAGGTTATCGACCAGGGTACTGTAAATTAAGCATGGACTTTGGAAGAGATAAGTATTCAGAAAACTTGCAAATTCCATTACAAATTTGTGTTATTTGAAGTCGAATTTGGATCTTGAATCTTTTGTTTGCATACCGCATCGTGAGGCCACTTCATTTCCTTCCGCTCATACTTACTGTGAAGGGCCTGCACTGTAATGAGAGTAAAAAGATAGACCTATATGATTCACAGTTGGGATACAATACATCACTTGTAAATATTGACTTGGCTTAACTCCAATAGGAAAGGAAAGAACCTGTATTACCTATAAGGCTATATAAAAAAAAATATGAGACAAAAAGAACAAGTCTAAGCCTACAGACAAGAAATGTAAGCCTACCAGTATAGTATCATGGACCTATAATAGGTCCATGATAGTATTGACCAAAATATTCTGGCAGTAAAGTCAGTGAAGATTCCATTCTGTCCAAGTCCAAAGATATGTTCTCAAGTGGAAATAAGTACATAATGTCCACTGATTGAAATATTACATAACAAGCTAAAAAAGGAAGCAAATGAGCTTAAAATTGGCAGGACAGGAATAAGAGGGGATGAAGGAATCAATCCTTGGGGAAAAAAGCACAATATAGATGAATGGACCAATTTTGTTCTGCCCCATCTAAACATAGGTTCACTTGCACTTCAAATAACAATTGCACTTCAGTACAGAGGATTTGTCACCAGAATTTCAAGAATTGAGAATGCCAGAGGGAAGAATTCTCTGTTTTGGGGTTTGGGTTGGGGATTTTCATTTGGGAATAATATAAACGTCATGACAATGAATATGAATTCAAATATGAAGTTAAATCAGTCAACGTATAAAGATACCTTCTGTAAATCATATCTGATATAAGATCCCAAGTACTGATATTTAAATCTTCTTCAAGCTAAACATCAATTTCTGCTCAGTATAGGAGACAGAATCATGGATGAAATTGCCTAAACAATCAAATCTCCTCCTTACAATGTTGACGAATTGGGGAGGTAGAAAGGGATTGTGATATTTGCCTAATATTTAAATAGGTTCTCTCTTTTAATGCAATACCACCACAGGGGCCATGGAAGAAGGGGCGAGGCTGGTTAGCCCGGGGCTAAGCCCATCTCCCCCTCCCCCTACTTTTTCAATAAACGTGTTCAAAAACATAAATATTACCATCTGATTGTGCTTTTTTACATGGCAAGCCCTCCCTTCTAAATGATTTTAAAAAATATAATGTACATGGACATTTCATCTAGAGAAATTATGCACTTTGTCTTTGGTGAAAGACAAAATTCTGTTAAAGAAAATTCAAATTTCTATTCAAGGGCATGCTAAAATTACTCCCTCTAAAGAGCCAATGGCCCATATTCTGAAGTCGGGTTTAACTTAAACTCAGGCTTAAAGTTGTGGTTTAAGTATGGCAAGCCAATTGTTACATAAATCACTAACAGTAGAGATATCATACTTCAGCTCATTTGGCTCTCAAATCATTCATAATTGTCCAGGAAGTATAAATAGATCTATAGATGATTGTCTTCACCATGGATAAATCAGGAAAGAGCACAGTAAATATAAGAAAAATACAAATTAGTAAAAATTTTGACACTTTTGGCTTCCCATAATTTTAAACCATGGTCTCAGTTAAACCTGACTTTAGAATACGGGCCAATGAGTTCACATATCTTTGTCTGAATCCAGAGACTACAGAGTAAAGTTCAACCAACTGAACATGCATAATGCCAATGAAGAAAAGATCACAGGGAGCCATTCAGGTTTAACTCAAAATTTGAAGGAATTCCCTTCAGGGTGAAAAATGAAACTATCCTACTGCCCACTTCAATTCCACAAAGGGTGGAACTTCCCCAGCAACTTCCCATGGAGTGCATCCTTCTTACCATCCTCCTCCCCCTCCTCTCACCCCTTGATTACCCCTCCTGCTCTTTTTGGCAACAATTGCACAATGGGTGCAATTTTCCATGGAGTTTTATCTTACCATCTCTTCAACCCTCCCCTTACCCCTGAAATACCCATTCTCAATCTCCCCCCCCCTCTTTCTTGCTTGATTCCACATATGGAATAGGCCTACATGTTTATACCCATCTTACCATCTCTCCCCCTCCCCTCTCCCCTCACCCCTAATGAATATCCTTTCTCTCCTTCCATCCCACTTGTCACAAAGGGTGCAACTAGTACCCATCTTACCAACCCTCCCACTCCTCTTATCCATTGATTGGCCCTCCACAATCTCCTTTCTCTCCCCTTCCATTCTACCTCCCCCCCCCCCCTCCCCAAAACTGCAGCTCAAACAAAAGTTTGGGGAACACCAAACAACTGCAGAATGTACGCAATGTAATAGGCCTACAAATTACCTTGGAAATAAAATCATGACAGATCTAGGTTTATCTAGAGCTGTCACGACAAAAGGCTGTTAACTGCCAGCCCCAAAACTTTGTAAAAACAAAAAAGAAAGAAATCAGTATCACTTGATATCCTTGTAATGATAATGATGATGTCCAGATTGTCATGGGTATGTGTCAGAATGTTGAACATTAAATCGATGCTACCAACTGACAGTAGTCGGATCACAAGAAACAACAAAGTCCTTTTGCTCCAAATGACGCCACGGAACATCTGGGTTGGAACGAACCGATGAATGAAATACCTCGGCGGCCCAGTCCCTTTCTGATGAATCTGAGGCGTAGAGAACTTTGACGCCACCCTTCACTCGCCATCATGTATGGTATGTGTGATGTGTAAATACCGAACTGACTTCACATACCATTAACCCCCTTTTATTCCTACCAGGCTTCTTGGTGTTTGGCCGGCCGAGGCTATTTTCCACCTAGAGCACGTTGACAAAGTAAATGTTATTCTAATTTCCTCCAGTTATCCTTTTTGGTTCAACCACAGAAACATATCCCTAGTTCAACAAGAAGGTACATGGTACAAGGTACTCTTCAACCATCTCCCAGGATTAGGTTCTGTTCGGTCTGTGATATTGGCAATATGCAGAATATGACACTCTTTTTAGGAAGGCAAACAGGAAAATGTTAAATATGTTAAGAAATATACAGTGAACAAAATTGAATCATTCGAAACATTTATTGTAGTTTGTTTAAATAAAGAATGTAAGGAACACCATAAGCTCAAGGGCATGCACCTGTGGACCCCCAACAACAAATCCTCCCTCTCCATAACATTCCTTGCATTTACCAACAATCACAAATGTAATGCCTTTTTTTTCTCATCTGACCTTGTTTGACCAACACAATCCTACCAAAGTCTGTTGCTTAGCAACCACCAATGTTTATACTACCAGGCAAATTTCCACCTAACCTTGGTCCCAGTAAACAACATTAAAATAGCTGGTCTGGTATTTGCAACAGTGATTATATGCTCCCAATCTTCAGATAGAAATATTATAAAGGTTCTTTTGTCTGGGTACTGGCGATTGTTCAATATCTATATTGTAGCCTATCCCCATACAATAACCTAATTATCACCCAATAAATATGTTCAAGGGTATTACAAATTACAAGTACTGTAGATTATTCAACAGACAACTCCATATAGACTTGAAGTTATGAACATTGGTTCATCAATGTTGCCTATCAGCTCAAATTTGTATTGAATTGAGTTGAATTGTACTCTTTGTGAAAATATTTTATAGGCCTATACTTGGCAAAAGTATCCAAACTTATTATCAGGAATATACATGTAGGACCAGCGTTTTATCCAGTTTCTATTTTCTCTCTCTGTTCAGGGCTGATAAATGCATGTTGGATCACACTACCCATCACAGCACATCGCAAAGAAAATACCAGAAAAACCAAAAACCATCAAGGTATAATTTTCTGATTTCCACTGACTGGTCGCACTAGACTGCACTCAATCACACTTTAAGTGAATATGAACAGGGCAACTGATTGCAGCCTGGACCAGGAAAACCTATGGTTCGCAAACACAAGGATGACACAGTCATCTGGTCAGAAAATTTGAATTCCACAAATATCTGGAAGTCAGACAAATACTATCTATCCTTCTGAGTAATGACCAGTATCTATTGACCATCCTGGAATGCCAATAGCACATGATCATCACACTGTCATCTATTCACAAAAAACCTCTCAATGAACTTCCCTCATCCTCAACTTGTACGGTCTCAGAACACTTTAAAAGGGATGCATCAGCAATTGAGCAAGTTAAACAGATTTGTGTACATGCAAGGAATTTGTAAGCCTTTACATCAGAAAGAAAAAAAAATAATATGCTACTAATAGTGATACACAAATAGTTTTGGTAAAAAAACATTCTTATAGTTTTAACAAACTTCTTATAGGTATTTCACTGCAAAATCTTTAATAAATCTATGCCATCGATGAGTGAACCAAGTATCCATGTACATGTAGGGCTTTTGATCTAGGAATTGGAAAGTAATGTCTGGTGGAACTTGACAATTCATCTGGGGTTTTTTTCAGTATAAAACATGCTGTAAAGAAGATACCACTTAGTTCCTCCCATATTAAATTAATAAGTACTGAACAAGAAAACATCATAATCCCTGATATTCAAACAAATTTGAATTAAAATTACTGGTAGTACTGAAGAGACCTCATATTCAATCCATTTTCACACATTTTCATTTATAATTGTTCCTATTTAGTGAAAGAATACAGCTTTGTTGAGTTCAAATCTGCTGCAGGCATGGCACACAGCAAGACATGCAACCAGCCAGCTAGCAGCAAATAATCCTTTGCTATTTGTGGATGCTCGGCTTGTATTTGAACGGGTAATAATGTTTCGCACCATCTGATAGAGTCTTCAAGACCCACGACATGCGCTACTCAATGAAATCCCTGGTACGGTAAAAAGACCTGGTAATAACTGCTGTTATCCCGAATGCAAGAACTTCAGTACAGATCAACATGCCAAAGTATGCCACACCACTGTAAGGCAAACTCCAAACTTACTGCATAGCTCATGATTATCAGTGAAATATAGGGCCATTGTTAATTTTCCTGGTCTATAAATGTAATGATACAACACCAAACATTATGTTCATGTCTAGTTCACCTAATTTGAATAAAATAAGGACTACATGAATAGCTTCAATACCAACAGAAGAAAAATAAAGTGCAGAGGTTAATGTAAAAAAAACCAGAGAATCAATGATTTAGGTAAATCTTTACATATTTACAAAAGTTCTACATGACAATTAGACGGCATACTAATTACTAAACAATATGCCATGATTTTACTATAGCATTTATGTCAGAAATATTGATCCCTTCTCATGTTTAGCTCAATAGCTGGAACCTTATTCTTTTCTTGATATTAGATAAGCAGGCCTATGTACTGTAGGAGGACCGTCAGAGGAAGCATAGTAGCTCCATGGAGGAAGTTAGGACAATTCTTTGTCTAGTGGGCCGAGTTCGGAATTGTGTTAACTCCTGGCAGCAACATCAACCGGAGGCAGAGTGTATTCACTCATAACAAAAGCAGCAAATTAATTTTCAGGAGAATGGGGGGTCACAGTGGGGGCATGACAGAGGAATGTATTAACCCCATTCCACATGTCAGGTATCTGGGTAGGGGTGGAGGAGGGTAGGAGGGGGGCAGGAGTGAGGAGGGGGGCAGGCAAGGCGATCAAAAAGAACAAAGCCCACAGAAAATGAAGACTGTAAGAAAACACAAGGAAAGAGCAGATCGATGGAAAAAATAGAAATCAAATATTGAATACGAAGTAGGGTAATATTGACAATTAGAGACAAGAGCCTTCTACAGAGTGACTTGTAATAAGTTACACCTAGGCCTACATGTAATATCAGTAGACAAAAATGACCAGGTATTCAGAATTGTTTTTTAACACCAGGTACTTTCACACCTGTCCCCATCACAAAACTTACTTGTATCTGACTTTTATGGAAGGAAAATACTGCCCTAAGTTTACACAATTATGAGAAATTTCAAAGGGTTTCCTTGAAGCATGGACCTACAGTCCATGCTTGAAGGTAGCAGAGATTTTACTTGTGTGTAAGCAGATTATGTGATTCTTTCAAGGTAAAGATCTAAAAAAAAATGTGAGAGATTCACTAAATATTTAGGAATGCACATCTTGTTGCAGCCTCATATTCAAAATATTTATACCCTTTTTGCATGTGATAAATGTTGAAAACTTTCTTGTTATTTCACCTTTTTTCTGATTGGGTGGGTATAACAAAAGCATCTACTTCATCACAGCAGGTTGTTCAAAGAGTTATTTAGGGAAGGGTGGGTGAGAGGTACAGGTACAAACAAAGAATTATAAAGTGAGAAATAACAGGGAACACTTTTTGCTAAAAAGAAGATACAGTAATGTTTCAAAAGTTCAGTAAATTCATCACTACTTTATTGATAATTGCAGGGTAACTTTGCCAGGGGGTAAAATAGCATAAAATTGTCATGCCGACTTGGATTGTGCGGGGAAATAGATTTAAAAAAAGAATAAAGATGGAGAGAGAAATCTTGTTGCCCTTCTCTCTTTATTCTTCTATGTCTCTCCAAGTCCTTCAATTTATAGGTAAAGCCACTTCAATATCTCCTAATCATAATCCGTTTCCTTTAAATTAATGCTTGTTTGCTGTATGCCTGCACACAAGCATGCACTCATTTCTGTTTTTCCTACACATGCATGAACAATTTGGCAGCTCAATACGACTGTGATATTATTTATTTCTTTTCTATCCAATATGAATTCACTTAGTGCAAACAAGATGTATTGGTGGAATCCAGTCCGAGTCTAATATATCTGTCTGCTGGTAATAAACATACGCCTCTCTCAGAAGAGAGTATCACTAACGTATTCGGCATCATTTACAGAAACTTGTCTCAGTCATTTCATACATGTCGGCCTACATCTGGCATGAGATACATGTGTAAAGTATTTGCCGGTCACGTTTGAGGCTGGCAGGTTGGTCGAGGTGCATTTAAAGGGAAATTTCACCCTGACATAATGTAAAGTTGGTTTCAATAAAAGAAAAAAAAAGCAAAAGATACTTAGACGTTTACACAAAATCTGTCAAAGAATAACCAATTCAGATCTTTGTTTATTTTTATTTTGTGACATCACAAGAGAATTGGAATGAGGTGAAAATATAAGGATAAATCTTTGTATACATGTACATGTAGAACATTTCATGTGTATATTTTATGTACAACCACTAAATCTGAAGTGCCTTTATAAATTTCAGATATTACAACATGCAGAGGGCACTAAATGTGATCACCGAATAATCCATTTTAATCAATAATCCAAAAACCAAAGTTTTGACACAAAATTTGCTTTTCGAGGACAGTTAATAATGGAATTAGACACAAAAATCTGTGATAAAAGAAACCTATTCCCTCCCATTACATCCCTCATTACACACTAATAACTTTAACATCCTTATCATTACCCCCAACTAAAATCAATATATGCCCATTTCTAAAAGACCCTCAATATCTCAGCCAGCTGCAGAATATGACCCAAAATCCCTTGAAGATGCTCACAAAGACTACATTGGATCAGAGCATACAAGAGGTCATTAGTAGCCTCACACTTCTCCTTAATGCCCATTGCATTTGATTAACTTTTATTATGAATGGTGCAACACTGACTGTCAAATTGGTCATGAATTTTTAATCCAGTTGTCAAAGGGGGCTAAGATTGCCTTATTTACCCCCGCAACAATAGAGTGTCCCAAACAAGATTAAACTGATCAATAGGATCACACCCAACACCTCCCCCCACTCACACCCCCTTCCTCTCCTTCAATAGGCATTGCACGCAGTCTGAATACATGGTGTCTTCCTTTGGTTCAGCATGCAGTTTACTTTCACAGGGAGAGTCTAATACCCCTTTCATAAACCCCATTAAAATGAATTAGGCGGCTAATAGCAGCATAATTTGGTCGTAAAATTGGAGGAGGACAAGAGTTATCCGCATTACTCTGATGCTGCTATTATCCGCATAATAGCAGCATCGGGACAAGATTTTGAGTTTATGAACGCATTTCCAAATTATGCGGATAATTGCCATGGTGCGGTCACAAGGTCACCCTTTTCCAACACAACCGCATTGGAGGGGGCGTGTCCAGTTGTCATGGCGATTATCCCCCTTTTTCAGGACGGGCGCTCCTAAAAATAATGCGGCTTATTTTCGGAGTTTATGAACGCAATTTTTATTGAATTATCCGCATTACTCTTAGGCGGCTAATTGGAGGATAGGTTTATGAAAAGGGTATATAAGTATTGTTTTTTTTTCCTCAAAGTTTAGATGAAAGAGATTTATAATATAGTCTATCCACATATTCACAAAGAGTTAGCCAATAACACAATAATTTATTTATTATTTTTGGATGATCAAAGTTTCAAGCCAGTCTGACAGATTTTGTCCTATCAAGGAGCTTCAAGGTGTGTTGGAAGCTCCTTGGTCCTGAGATGGAGAAAACAAAAAATTGGGGGGGGGGGGGTAATGCTTTTGATATCTACATGTTGGCCTACGCAATATTGCTATTGATACCAAGAAAAACTGATGGGCTGCAATACAGTTCATATAATGTACATCTATGGGATGAATGACTGAAAAATTATTAAATCACATTAATGACATTTTTTATTTATGGGGCTGCAAATAATTCCAAAAATAAATAAAGAATGCATTGCAAATCATCTTTGACCATGCATGCTTGAGTATGTAACACATGAAAATGGCAGTCTAGATTAAATCTATGCCTGAACATATTTCGGGACACCCTATATTAAATCCTGCAATTTTGAAATCCTGGCCAAAACAAAAAATCAAAGAGAAGGCGACGGCTGCAAACGATTTCACGACGGAAGACCCTCGATTCATCAAACGACCCAAGCTTGGAGTCATATCTCTAAACTCTCCAAATAAACCAAGAGACAGTCTTCCTTGATCATTTGGCCATGATGAAGATATACTATTTGCTTTTATTGTTTTCCATAATGCCGATGTAGGGCTATTGGAGACATGGGGCTGTGGGGATCCAGGCCTAAAGGCCTGCATTGATGAATGTCATTATTAACTGGGGTAAGTAAACCACTGTCTTTTCTTGGCCTTTACGGTTGCCATTTTTTGCAAGATGGAGAAACTGAGAGCTTCAGAGAGAGGGAAAAAAAGAGAGAAGCAGTAAAATGGAAAACTGAAATAGAGCAAAACAAAGCTTTTTCTACCCTTCAGGACAATTTACCACTAAACAGTTATCGTAATCATACATCTGAATATCTCATTGCTGAAAAAAATATAAGATTATGCAGCATTTTCAAAAGTTTGTTTTTGTTATCTAACTTGCATAAACCTGTAATTTTGGTCATGTGAATCAGGTTTGAGTACCCAATAAAAATATAAATTCAAAAAAAGGTATAACACTTAAAAACTGTTAATAACCTGCATTCACTTATCATGCTAATAGACCGGAAAATCCCCATCAAAAGTGCCGACACAAATAAACCATTTTCTAAGTTTTTATATAATAATCCAATAAACAACGGCTGAGAACTTGAGTGGGTGTTGTTCTTAAAATAGAATTTTCAAAGTTACAATCACTGACAATTCATGCAATGTATGAAGTTGTACTTTGAATGGCCACAAAATGGGCAGTCAAACTGAAGTGTTTCAGCCATATGCCGATGAAAGTATCCTAAACTCCTTTTCTCATTTAATCCTATTTCTTGGTATCATCAAGCATTCCATTCAAGAATTGCCTATTGTTAACACCCAAAATAATTAAGAAATCAGATTCTTCATCAAAACATTTTGTGTTGTTAACAAAACTGTACAATTGATTATCGATAAATAGGATTAAATGAGAATACGGCTTGCCATAATTAACATACATTGGCATAAGCTTGCTAAAACCTCCAGGTGTTGCAGCCTCTGAACGTACGATAATCATCATGAATGCTACTCCTCCAGAATATCACTCATATGGCCACGCACTTGCAAACCCTTTTGTCAATTTTACGACCAATTTCCAACAGGCACCATCAAATCTATACACACAGATCATCACCCCAAATAACCCACATTCAAAACATGTTTTCATCTGAAAATCTATCACATCGCATCGTTAAAAGTCCCAAACAAGGTATTTTGTAGGCATGCCGACAAAGGCATAAAAACGGAAAGGCTGCAGGCATCCCATTGCCTGAAAAATGCTTCTACATCCATTAACAATATCTTTGCAAGCTATTGTTATTGTTTTGGTAGTAAGTCACCCATGATAATTCAGTATTGTTGATTTGTGAAGATCAATTTCTGTTCATAAATCTAGTACCATTATCATGGTATCCCTCCATACAAGTGTGAATGTCATGTATAGTGAAATCATACCGCCAATTGCACAGCAATTACCAAGTGCAATACGAGATCAGATTTTGATGATGGGATATAACTGCCTCAGCAAATGTGTTATAGGTACTGATATCTAACCACTTAAAATTTGACGACCAACACATATCAATTTGTCAGGTTGTTAAAACTTCTCATATCACATAATGAAAATGTTGCTTCTGGCCATTAAAGTGCTTCTACATTGCGACCCAAAATCAAATTGTGTATGCCTAGGCCTACAGTGCCAATGCTTTTAAAGTTTAGAATTAGCGAGGTTGTATTATAAACCAATCATCAGAACCTGCTTTAATGCTAAATGCACTTTCTCTACGTCCATTATAAACAGAATCATGGCATTGCTTCAATTGCAAATCAAAACACAGAGCTACAAGAGTGCAGACTGAATATGTGATCTTTGAACACTTTTATTTATATATTTTTGCTTCTTTAAATATGAAAGGTAAGGAAATTGAAAGAAAACTGACAAGCCCACCCCCCCCCCCCCTTAAAAGAAAAAGGGATTATTGAATATTATTATTATTATTGATATCTTCATTTATCATTGGGTTGACTGACTGTTATTCGAACAATGCCAGTGAAGCTTAACTGAACAAATTATGGAAAGCTTTAATTAATGTATATTGTAAAAGAGATGCATGCACCTAGCATTTTAGAGAAAGGATTCTTTGACAAAAAAAAAGAAAGTAGATCATGATATGAGAAGTGGTGAGAGCACTGCATTGTATAATTTGCATGATCTGTGGCCTAATGTATGTAGTCAATTAAAGAGTAATAAAAACTCATGAAAAAGAAAGAATATGCATCAGACCGAAAAGATTGTTTTGTGGTGTCTTCATGCTCTATATACCACAAAAGGAGATTAAACTCAGGCTTGTTTCCTGTTTGTTAATCTAGACCATTGTTGAAGATGCTACCCATGATAGAGTCTGTGAGTGACATGGGATGCTCAAGTGAGTCCAGGCTCTCTGCCTACAGAATCTAGGGGCCACCTCTTCAAATCCTTGATTTCTTAGACATAGGTCTACTGGCCGTGCATCAATAGTACATGTAGGTCTATAATCTCAGAAAAGTAGATATCATACATGTACTTACTAGGCTTTTATAGGAAATCATTTGCAAACTTTACACGGGAACAACAACAAACATACTGCATTGCATTTTGTTCTCCAATTTGCATAAACCTTTAATTGTACCTTATCAATCAGTTCTGAGTACCCAATAAGAAATATAAACAAATATTTTTTAAAAGAAATGTATTGCATAACTAGTATCACTTCTGAATGTGTGATCAATTGATGAAGTTATTATTGAAAGTCAATCTATCCTTTCTTTGGCAAGACAATCGATCGGTGACAGACTTGTATTCTTTATTTGGGACCAATGATAGCTGAAAGATATGCGTTCTTTGAATTCATTTCTGTAACGATCAGTTCACACAGTAACGTAATTTACTGAGAATTTTTTTTTACAGAGCAAGATCGAGTTCTGTGAATTCATTTCTGTGAAGCTTCCAGTAACAATTTACTGAGCATCAAATAACAATTGTATAATATTAATTTCCACTGCAAAAAAAAAATCAAAATTAAAATACGTCTGTATTGTACCATTCAATTCACTATTCTACAGATTGCTGAATTTCTATTGTTTGGGGGCCTCACTTGTTATTTCACCACTCAGTTCACATGAATACTACCAGCACAATGATATCAATTGGCATTGTTTATTTTTCAAACAAATATGAATGAATGACGCCTGAATTGAAGCACTGTAACTTGGCTCAATAAACAAATCACTGACTTGCGCGCCCATTGTAAAGATCTGTGACTGCTGTTTGAAAACCAAACATGCAAGTGTACATGTATCTCCCGAGATATTTCACAAAATTGTTCTGATTGCTGCACATAGACCTAGATATTCTCTAAATATGAAATTTGAAAACAATTTTAGCTGCATTTCTTTTTTGGGGGGAGGGGTGGTCTCCAAATGTTTATCCAGTTTCTTGAGAAAACACAAACTTTGCAACAAAGTTGAGTATGAAATTCTTAGGAAGCCCTCTAACGTTTTTTCCATCCCATGAACAAAAAAGAAGATTTTTTTTATTTTTTTGCTTAAGATCCATTTACCACCAATTAAGGCTGTTACAAGAAATGAAATCCGATCTCTCGCATATTCTAAAGACATCAGTAGAGATTCGATATCAATGAGCTTTTTATTAGTCTTGATAACACCTATACATTTAGGCCTACTATAAAAGTCGGTAGAGCGTGGGTTTCGGATTCTGGTGACCCGGGTTCGATTCCCAAGTGGTGCGCTAGTGCCCTTTGGTAAGGCATTTATCCTCATTTCCAGGTCCCTCAGAGAGAAGCTTAAGCCGTTGGTCCCCTGGTTGCTTGCTCACAGGCATTCGTGCTTTTAATAGCAGTCAGGTAAACCTCAGTATAACAAAACTTTATGAATGGCAGGCCTATATAATGTATTTTCCTAAATGATGTTCATACTGTTCAAGAGACTCAAAATGCAATAGAAGTTTTTAAACTCTCCCAAACTAGAGTTGACTGAATGTCTTATGCACTTTAGTAAAAACATCCTTTGTCAATACCAAGGCAAACTAAAGAATCATTCTGTCATTGGTATGCAAGCCTATGGCAAAGCTACATCAACAAAAGATGGGGTAAAATCCCTCACTTTTATCTTCTTTTAGGCGAGCTGCTTTTCGTCCAGTTCTCTGTTTAAAGTTTGCTTAGCGGAAGGGCAGGTTAGCTCAGTAAACTGCATTTATTTGTACATCATGTGATCTGAAGCCAGGCCTTCTATTCAATGTTTAATAAAGATGGCCATATGCAGGACTTCAAGCTGATTTTAAGCAAAGTATAGGACACTTCCCTTAGCCCTGCCCATCGACCAGGCATGTGTACCGACCTGGGTACATTGTAGGTGGTTTTCAATTTGATAACAAAAATACAGTATTCTTCTAAAATACTTAGGCCAGTTCATCTTTGTTCTTTGTCTTTCTTGGTAAAGTATTTTGCTCCAATCTAAGTCAGCCCCCGACCTGGCTAACACTGTAAGTCTGGCTTGCATGCAGTTTACAAATTACATACCTGTGCACAGATGGATACATTGCGCATTATTCAGCTTGGAGTTCATGACGTACTGACGTCACAATCAATATAAAATAATAAGTATTTAACTTAAATGTGACTTGATAAAAATGATAAAGGCCCTACATTTTAAATATTTTTTAGCCAAATATAATGCTAACTAATTTACTTAGTCAATCAGCACTCTGAATATAATACAAGCCCAGAATACCAGGGATACCAGGAGGTGCGACAGCTCGGTCGGTAGAGCGGCGGTTTCAGATTCCGGTGACCCGGGTTCGATTCCCATTTGGTGCGCTAGCCTAGTGCCCTTTGGTAAGGCGTTAATCCTCATTACCAGGTCCCTCGGAGAGAACCTTAGGCTGTCGGTCCTCTGGTTGCTTGCTCACAAGCATTCATGCTTTCTTAGCAATCAGGTAAAAAAATCACCATTATCAGTGGTTACATGATGACCGGTCCGGTAGTGCGAGCTAGTCAAGCTACTCCAATCCATGTTTGCACTTTGCAGACAATTATATGCATGGGAAGAGCTTTTTGGTATATTCATCGACAGTGACAATTCACCAGTACCCTGACTTCTGTAACCTTTTGTATTTTTGTATGTTTGCTACAATGTGCCGACCATAGGGGGTATGCAATTGCATTGTTGAAGTTCTCATTGGAAATTCTTCTTACTCATGCTTTAGCCTTTATCTTTTGAGCTATGTCCTGAAAGTGGCGTGCCACCCACATGATATAAAAGGCTTCATCTGCATTCAGAAAGGCTTAATTCAGTTTCAGCTAATAAATTTCATCACAGCGGGTAATTAGCCCATGCTAACATCACAATGATAATAGGCCTTCATGCAACAAGGATTTCTACTTTTTTAGATAAATTCTGTAAACCCAGGCCAATATGTAAGGCCTACATGTATGTGTATAAAGCTGGGACTACACTAGGCATTCAAATATTTCAGGTCCCTTATTGGAAAATATACCAATGAAATTTGGTACAAATATAAATTTCAAGCTCATGCTAGGGTGCTCAAGTACTAGGTCTCCACTGTTTTTAGATGGAAATGGAGGAATCTAGCCATCGTACATCCAAGCAAAGAGATTCAAACCGACTATTTGATCCAAATAACCATGAAGGCCAAAGTGACTGTGTCCACCTCCAAACTATAGTGTGACACTAACATTATTGTAAGTTTCTGATAAAAGCCTATGTCACATGATATAGGGTACAGCTCACATTTGTGTCTTAAAATCAAGACTAAGAGCTTTTAACTCTGTCTTTCTTTGATGGATGTGTGCAATAAGGTTTTTAATTATATCTTTTTGTTCTGCCTATATAACAGCCAACTTGAAGTCAGGGCAGACTTATACTTTAACTCTTTAAGGATATGCAAGCCCTTGTTGAAAATTTAAATTCAGAATAGGAAAGACGGAAAGGTATTTGACCCAATCTTGGCAAGTAGAGAAGTGTGCATGAATGCACTAATAGACAAATATAATACACATCATCGTTTGTCAACACTAAAGTTAATTCTGAAAGCCTAATCTTACAGCATCCATTTCCAATGCACTTAGCTATAGAAGAATACAAGGATTTATCAAGTTACTTTCGAACCAAGTCAGAATAGAGAGGTTGCACCAGGTATTGGCCAAATTACATTGGACGAGTTTTTATATATATGGCCTATACTGTAGACCTACACACAATTTTCAAGGTTTACACATTTATGAGATGATATTGTTCCAATGTTGTGAATTTCTATTTAAAAAGAGAAAAATTGTAAGCCTTGTGTAGGTTTGATCATTTTGTGTATCTATAGATGAAACCAGATGTTTGGGGGGATTTCATAATGGAATCTAAGCAAAATCAAATAATGAAGTTTAAATGTGTGATTTAAAATAAAATTTATCAACTACTACTTCTACAAATTATCTTCTTCATTGGTCAAGATCATCCAAACTTACAAAATATTAAACACACTGGTTCTTCCCCTTCTGAGGAGAGAGGCCTTACAGATTGATTATGATTGATGAATGGTCAATACTACTGACCATCAGGCTTTGTCCATTCTCTGGAGTGTGAGGTTTCTTGTAACTGTGGTCAGTTATCTCTATAGCTCTACAAAAAACCTACTCACATATGTACAAAAAGGATAATACTAAAACTCCCTTCAAGAATCTCCTATGGACCTTAATCATGATAATCAAACAACTGAACTACTCCCAGTCTCCAGTACCGGAATGATTTGGTAAAGAGACATAATCATGTTTGCTCATCAGATATTGGGTGATAAAACACTTCCAGTTCAGGTGATAACAAATATTATGATTCAAAGACATCTCCAGATGTACATGAACTTAGCAAGCTATACAAAGTAGGCCTATATCTGCATGAAAGAGTGGATTGGCCAAAAAAGTAGTAATTGTATTTTGGATGGATTTGTAGGGAAGACCTTCCACCTTATAAACAATAATTTTGAGGATTGTGTTTGTGAATAACAGACTTCTCCCTAGATAGGCCTATATATTTCACAGAAATATCCAAGACTCCAAGTTTGTAATTTATTAATAACATATTGACAGTATTGAAACTGAGGCTTGTGAATGGGATGATCGTTTGAAATAGATATCAAGAAAAGATAACATTTTTTCATTTTGGCTAGTGAATTGGTGAAATAACGGAAGGGCAACGCTGACAAATGCCCATAAAGATTATGCATGTGGCCTGAATTTTATTTGAGGAATTTGAGGAACTGAGAAATAACTGCCACCTACATTGTAATCCTGTATAGCACCAAGAGTAGTTTCATTTCCTCTTCTTGTTCATTAAAAACCAGTTCAACGCAAGACTGAAGTTCTTTAATTTAGTAGAATTAAAAACTGAGAGATTGTGACATCAGCTCAATGTAGTATGACTACATGTAGAAGGCCTACATGTAGATCTAGATCTATATTCTGCACAAAAAAACAGTACTCAACAGAAGAAAAAGGGTTACTTTAAAACAAACTGTCACAAAACTTTTGAGACGTCTCACTTTATCCTCCAGAACAAAAAGGCAACTCCAGAACATAATCCAAAATGATCATAATTAATATGTAAAAAAAGAATATTTGAGTTCTTGACTTTTCTTAATCTTATTAAAAAGAGACCAAAACTGGGGGAAATGTTGACAGAGACAAAAATGAGGATAATAGTTAAGAATGTATTTACTTATTAGATACTGTATCAAGTTTCCATTCTCACGGTATCAGAAATCATTTAAACACAAAAGGATATAACTTTTCCACCAAGTTTCACACATTCACATCATGCTCTCGGACGTGAAATGAGGCCCCTTATCCATTACCAACTGACCTGCAACGGAGAACTCGGCCGGGCATGTCGGTAGGAAAACGAGCAGGAGTAGGCCCACGCGTAGCACCAAATCGGCTGCCCAGCTCCAGTTCCCCATCTCCAAATCTTCCCCTCTCTCGCCTCCCAGCTCTCGAAAAAAGGGTAATTATCTCCAATAAATTCCTGAGTGAGACACAAAATCAGATCCAGATCCGAAGATCACCGTCACAAAGTTGTACACCTGTCCTCCACGACGTGACGTTCCTGGTTTTTAACAGAAAACTGTGAACCTCACTGAAGAATTAAAGGGTATAAGAAGTTTGGTAGTGTACAGCGAGCTAGCACAGGGATCCTCTTTATTCCAATGAATAACGGAGTTTTGTGAGCGGTTTGTTTACCTCATTCGCTCGAGCGTTCATACTGCGCACGTGTGTGTCCCCAACGCATGGTGTATGCACTGCGGTTTTGAGGGGAGGGGGAGAAAGAGTTGTTCTAAAAATGCAATAGCTGTGGTCCACTTGAAAGAACTTGAATTATGTCCAAATCCCTTGCATCCAACCGCGATACATGGGCCGAACTTGGACAGAGTAAATCCCCTATGGTCAGATGTTTCCAATTAACTTTTACACGAAGGAAAGTCACTTAGGACCAAGCCACGCGGCGGGTTTTCTTATGAAATCTCCGCCAATCCGCGAAATATGATGAACTTGATGATGATGGTTATACGGGGCGGGCGGAGCCAATAGAAAGTTAATCTATAAAACTGCTCTGCGGAACCAATCAGATGGATGAACTGGAGGCTGGCCTTAGTTGCAGTTATTTTATTCAGACTTTTATTTCTAACAGTCATAGATTACTTTCTCAATTCGTTTTTTAGGCAAATATCCTATGAAAAAAGGCTCGGCCTATATAAATTCCCGGTATAAATTAAAGCTAATATCCGGAGACTATTCATTCCTGAATTTTACCACCATATTTTTATAGAAAGTTTTTGTGATGCCTTCATTAGTTTTATTCCAGAGTTTCATTTAAAGATCATCTGGAAAGACTTATTTTGTTACTAATTCGCTATATGCATTTAACAGCACTTTATCATCTGGAAATTCAGAAGACATATGAAATCTAATAATCATCATTAATATTAATTTTTCCAACGGTGATCAACAGTGAATTGGACATTTAATAAAACAACCACTTTGGTATCAATCAGATAATATTTGGCACTAGGGGTCGTTTTGATTGCAAATATAAATCTTCTTGTTTTAGCATGAGACCACCGTCCTATCTCGTGCTATTACAATGGCACGCTTCTATTAAAACCACAAAAGCCACAGGGAAAGACCTCGATAAATTCTTGAAAACCCCTAACCGCAATATTCCAAATATCTTACGATATTCGCATAGCATTGTGAATAACGACTATCCACCGAGTATTGCAAGGCATAAATCAACTTCATATTCATATTGCACGTATGGGTTATAAAGCGAGTTGTATTTTTGAGAAAATCTCGAAAATCCTTTCATCTCAGCTCCCGCAAGCTGGCGCTATGCGACACGCTGCTTTCTGAAACGATGGGCGCGCGTCTTTTTTACCTCTGAGTCCGAAGTCTTGCGAATGGGTTGCTTTTTGTGGGAAACTGTATTTCCTTTTGTTCGGTTTGTAGAGTGATTTCTCGTACCATAATTCACCTCAATGTATTATTTTCCTTGGATAATACCTATATCCAAAAATAGATATTCTCAAAATTACAACATATTTGGTAAATATCCTTCCTTTTTTAATAATTTTTCCCTTATTTTAAAGTCAGGTTTTTATATTTTTAATTCACAAAACATCAAAGAAAGCGATACATTTTTTACTTTTTTCCCTCCACTTCCATCACTTCTTCTTCCAGATGTGGAAGAGGGGAGGGAGAGATGCATCATTTTTGCACAGTTAGCCCCCCCCCCTTCCCACTTTTAAAACCGTCCTATGTTCCCATGTCTCCCCCTGCCTTCTATTTCATCATATTTTTACATTACATTACAGTACTATCCCCTTCCTCTTTGTCATGTTCTCATTGCCAAAAATAAATGTTTTTAGGGGGCTTCTATTTCATTTATTTTTTGTTGTTTGTAATAATATTTCAGAAATAAACACAGCAAGTTGATTCAATACCATGACTTCAACAACCATGTAATTATGATTGACCCATTAGTGAAGAAATCAGCAATAAATACATATTTTTGTAGAAGTAGAAAAGGGGAGTAACATCTTTCCATACAGTCAATTTGAGTATGAAATGGTGCATTTCAAATTATATCAGGTCAAAGCAAAAACACAAATGAAACGCTGAACTATATGTACAGTATATGAGTTTGTGAGTCTTTTTTATTACATGATCTTTGTATCATGATATTTTACAAAGGCACATGAATACACTACCAACAATAATGTGCGACATTATACTCCCGCAAACTGTTCTTTCGTCCTGTGACAAATGCTCAAAAGAAAACAAATCCAAACATTGTAACTCGATTTTTCTACATGCCATCATATTCCCAAAATACAAATAACAGCTGAAACTATTAATGGCCTACGATTTGGGTGCGGTCCCACCCATGCTTATCTGTGTGTGCACTGTGCAGTGCGTGCTGTATGTGACTTTCACAAGAATTAAGTCTAATTTTTATCATTTTATTATGATACTGATGCTTGACAGCAAAGTGAGCAAGCATCAATTCTTACACAATTTCACAATCAAGCTTCCTTCATAAATTGAAATTCACAACCAAAATTAAATTTTACCCATCTAAAATCAAGCTACGCCATGCTTCAAATCCAATGGCAAACCCCAAACCTGAACTTCTACTTGGGATGAAAGAAAACCAAGCAATTGTCACAGGAAAAAAAAATCATTATCCTACATCTGCCACTGCATTGTACCCATAAGAATTAATTAGCATCTTATTACCTCCTTCACCATCTAATTATTCATTATAGTACAAAACTAAGCAATTTTACTATATAAATATAATACAATACTCTTCGATAATACATTTACTTTTCAATATAACTATCAATTTCAGCTCTTATCAATGAATTCATTTGTATCTGTAATAAATAGTCATTCAAATCTACATACTATCAGGTGAATATGAATAGACAGATTTGCAAACAATTTTTAAGAATTAACATTCCATAATTAATTAATTTCATCATTCTGCATGCCGATCTTCATCTTAGAATTTGCATTTCAGAATCAGGATCTTATTTCATAAAACTATGTATACTTGATGATTGATGATTATATGATTTAAAAAAAAAAAAAAATAATTGTAAAAAAATCATGTGGAATTTCATTGGCTAAGAGTAATGTTACATCAATTATTGATGATTGACTTCAGGTTTAAATAAAAAGTTCCTAGAAATAGATTCAGAGCATTATGTTCCTTTACAACAATTCATTTGTAGTATTTTGGGTTCACATGTCACGTTTTCATATTGTTTCGAGTTAATTATCTTTTTTTTGCCTGTGAATGAATATCAAATATGCTATTCTGGTATAAGGTGTGAAAGAATTTGAATATTTTAAAATATTTTGTCATTTACAGCCAGATTGTGAAACTACTAGTGACCTATGTCCTAAATGTCCCCCGCATCATACGTGGCAAGACAAAATTTCATCACTGAAAATGAAACTACTGAATTACATATTTTTGTCATATATTGTGCTTTTACTATCACTTTGGACTTCATTATTCACTGTAGGAATAAATAACAAATATACTACAGAATTTCTCAAGGGTGGTGAGATACTCTGAACATTCAAATAAGATTCTGCCATGTTGGTTCTACTACCAAGTGTATTCTTAATTTATTTTAAGAGTGATATCATGGAAAAAAATTAATACAAATACCATTGCAACTTGAACAACATTACATTTACACTCAAATTCATGTGCAAACACAAGTGTACGATTAAACAAAAATGTAAACTACTAATCCATATCTTCTCAGACCACTCATTTTTTAGAAATAACCATTGTTACGAGTAACTCAAGATTAGTTTTCAATATGTCATGACACTCAGTCCCTCAGATAGGATGTTAAGTAATAGCACTGTAAAGAGAAGAATCATCAGGTCTATATGTTAAGAACCCACTGACCTATGGGGTAAATGGTGGTGTAGTGATTTACCTGCAAACCCCAAGAAGTAATATTGTGAGGAGAGACCCCTAGATCACAGTCAAATGGAGCGTTGTGGCTTGTCTTCTGACTTTGAAACAGAGGGTCTTGGTTTCTAATCCCAGCGATGGCAAAATTTCCTTCAGCAAGAAATTTATCCACATTGTGCTGCACTCAATCCAGGTGAGGTGAATGGGTAAATTTTCTTGAATGCTTGAGCGCCTAGGCAGTCCAGCTAAATCCAGGGTAATAATAATAGCAGGGTGCGCTGTGAGAACAGTTTTCAGAACTGAAGTGGCTTCCCTGGGTAAATATATGTATATTATTATTAATAAATCTTCGCTCTTGCCAGATGCCAAACAAAATAATAATTAATAATTGTATTTCTTCTCCTATATAAAAGATAACAAATACCTTTGAATGAATTTTTCTATTTTTAAGGCATAATTGTATTAAATCTTATTTCATGTCAAACCATGTATGTGTTTTTCTGTTCAATCACCTCTCAAAATGGGAGAGTAGGTGGCTAATAAGTGCTGACTAGGAATTCTGACAAAGCAGAACAATTTTTCCTCATGAGATGTTAACGAATAGTCAAAATAAAATTCAGTCTTATTAAATGTATACTGGGTTGAAAATGTTTGAAAGAATTGAAAAAGCGAGATGACCATAGGATAGCTCTATTCTGAGATCCATTTCAATTCACATTGCTTTTTGCATTCATATTTCACATTTACAGATTTCATATTTCATGATATAATACAATTTAAGGAATGTATCAAAAGCTTCATTGATACAATATAAAAGGAAAATTAAAAAAGAGTGCAACAAAATTACACTACATAAAAAACATAAACAAAAAATATACAAAACATTGAATTTGTATGCATCTACATAAACAAAATACATGATCTACACAAAATTTCTATTAAAAAGTATGACTGCGAATATAAATTCATTTAATCATAGGGGGAAACAAGAACATAAAAATGTAACATGTATACATTCCTATCACAAATTTTCAATTTCAAACATAAAAACATGAAAATGATCAAGGAAAATATATCATATAATCAGATCTTCAGATGTATATACATGAATAGTGTATATAGTGAGGGAGATATAATACTGGGAGTATGCACACTCTGTTCGAGCCATGAACAAACTGGGATATGAGAAATGATATGATCGAACAGAATAAAGTGTGGCAAAGGTGTGAATAATATATTTCCATAATTTGCTTGAATATTAAAAATTCCATGATGTATTCAATATCGCTGGACTGAAATTCAAGGCCCTGTATTACAAACTATATAATTAATTATAAAACTGATGAGTGCAATAGATTGCAAATATTGATTGTATATCTTTGTGACAAGGACCTAGTCTTTTAAATGATGATCAACATAAATATCAAGTTGAGAATTATGGTAAGCAATTGTATAATGAAGGTGAAAATTTGGAATTTGTTATCATAATTACCGGTATATCATTTTGAATCTGAACTGTGGCAAACCTGACAAAGTATGAGGTGAGACCTTGGAGCAATTTTCTGAGAGGAGCAGCTCAAGGCCAACATGTTTCAGAGCAAAAGGTGCATTAAATGCAAAATTAGTGAAGTAATTATCAAAAAGACCAAGAAATTTAGAAGATGGCTCCCAATGCTGCCGAGAGGTAATGTACATTACCACTGAGGTGTCTGACAGGAGTGGCAAAAATATTCCATGACACAAGATGCATTAAATGTAAAAGAATAATTATCTTGACCAAGAAATTGAGAAGATGGCAACCTCTGCTTTCGAAACACGCTGCGCAATCATCGCTGAGCTTCTCAATGGTGGATGATGATTTGGGAAATGCACTTCGTAGTTCAACGCACAGAATGAAGAGAACTTGGAATCAGAAGCAATTTCATGACTAAGCATTAAAGAAGATTGCTGCCTCAGCTTCAAAAAGACGCTACACATCATCACTGAGCTGTTTCAATAGAGGATGATAATTTAGGCAAATGTGCTTCATAGTTCAACAAATGATGAGAGGATGGCCTCAGAAACGATGTCATGACCGGGCGTTGAAGAAGATAGCTGCCTCTGCTGCCGAGAGAGGTTGGGCATCGTGACTGAACTGCCTTACCGGAGGATGGCGATGGGCCGAGAGGGGAGACCTTGGAGCCCTGTAGTTGGTGACGACGGGAGATGGCTGGGACTTCTGATGCAGCTTTAGTTCCCAATCAGCGGGGATGGCCTTACTGCACGAGGATGCCGCTGCCGTCGCTGAAGAATCGCAGGGTTTCTTGGTGACCGGTGAATCGCTGTCGCCATGGTCGATGTCAGGGACCACCTGAAGTTGCTCACCTTGCATTGCCATTGATTTCCTAAATAAAAAAAAAAAGAACCAGCATAACAGATAATGATTCAGATTGATAACTCTGGGTTGAACTTCTGGATTTGTATTAAATAGACCAGTTTGTAGTTAGCCCATGTTCCAAATGACCTCTAATATCCACAGATATTTTAAATAAGGAGAAGTCTTTTTGTGCACTTTATTAGGCACTCACAAAGTAATGCAGTTGCCTCATAAACCACTTTTTAATTCCCTTTTGGAAAGTAAATCCCTCCTCCTGGATACCAGTGAACAATAGATTTTTTCTGAAGGGCATTCTAATTTTATAATATGCACGCACTTTTCAGCTATGAGCAACTAGAGACAAGCTATTCTATTCACCTGCCTTTTTTATTCTAGTCTGCATGTATTAAGTGTTGCAACGTCAGGCAACCACATATATCTTTCATGTCAGTGGTTTGAAGTTCCTGGTCCAAATGACCTCTAACTGCACATGCTCAGAATGTATCTCTGATCTGGCTTATTGTACTGTGTTTACAATACACAGAAAACCATGTTTCTAATTTATTTTATCACATCTGGATGTCTAAAAGCCACCGCAACCTTACGATTGGTCTGCGACCCGATTTTGGAATAAAACGTAATAGAATTCGACGCTATTATTGAGACATGGAATATCTTACTGTGTAATGTTTTAAATTGTACGAATACCTATGTTCAAATCTGTGACTATTCTATCATCCTTAGAATAAAAGCAAATTTAATATCTAGTCGCAATTACGTCATAGCAATCGTATGATTGTCTAGGATTTGAAACCAAGTCGACCTTTACTCCAAAATAAAGGCTTGCAATCATCAACAATTGTTATATTAGTTTTCTTTTAGTTAATACAACCTCAAATGAATTGATACTTTTCATTCACATTTTCAGAAAATAAGCGAAATGCGATTTGTTCTAAATATGGGATGGTGGGCCAGTCGTACGGTGATCGGTGGCCTTTAAATAGAAAGCTTTCAATAACGAAGGTTTGGAATACTCACCACATGGCCAATGTAGTTTTGACTGACTCTATGACCTGTGATGCAGTAAGTCTGGTAGAAGCATCTAAGACTAACAAACTCTTGATAAGACCTGTTGTATTCTCAGATACACGCCCATCTCTGTAAAGGGGAGGAAGACAAGGAGTAGAATTTGTTAACATGGACATTTCCATAATTGAATGAAATGTGCAATATCAATGATTTTGTGACTGTAGTTCCTTTGTTAACAGTCTGATTCATGCACACATTTTTTTTACATCGATTCAAGTATACAAATACTTTTACAGACCCAGAGGGGGTCTTGACAATTCATATATTCTCTCCAATTAAAAAAAAAGGTGTAACAATGCCAAATTAAGCCTTGCCCTTGAAGGTAGTAGGCCCATCCAATTTTTATATCAAATTGAAAAAAGTGCATTTAGAAATGGCCAGACTAGGCGCCTTACAAATGCTTTGTATTATTTTTATCAAAACATTGTTGAGAATGATTAAAAAAGACAAAGCTTTACTTCTTAGCTTTCATGAATGAAATCATATTATATTTGACAAGATGCCGTATATAAAATCTGAATTCTCTTTTTACACTTACTGAGGAATGGTGAACTCTGCTGCCTTGATCTTCCTGAAAAGTTCCTGAGGGGCACTATCATAGAATGGAAACTGACCATACAGCATGGTGAACAGTACAACACCCAGTGCCCACATGTCACTTGGCTTACCCAAGTATGGTTTCCCTGGGGAGAAAATGGAACAGGAGCCATTAAATCATGGAAATTATAAAACAACAACAATAATTCTCATGTAATGCATATCACATTCAAATTTTCAAATTTTGCATCTATGTGTGCCTTGAAAGGACTTGGATATTATAACCCCGGCTTAAGCCTGGCAGCCTTTTATAGCATGCAAGCATTTCAAGGAATAAATTGGCACATCCCCATTTACCTCACCTGGGTTGAGTGCATCAGAGTATAGATAAATCCCTTGCAGAAGGAAATGAACATCATAGCAGAGATTTGAACCCCAAAGCATCTGTTCCATTGGCAAGAGTCAGAACCATTAGACTACAATGAAATAGGCATTTGAATTCTGCTCTCCTAAGGAAAGGAGACATCCACCCAATCTGCCCTATTCTCTTATTTTCATATTCAAATTTTGTGAAGTAGTTTTGACTAATTTTATCATGTCCTCTTTGTACAATTTAGACTTTTTCTGTTTTTTTCTGTGTCTTGACTTGCATTTTACTGCTTATATTTCTGCTGACCTCTAACTGTCCTGGCTGATCTCACTTACAGAATGTTCCATAGAGAGGGCACCCTTACCCTAAAAATATTGGAACTAAAGGAACCTATGAATCTAATTTGATTATTGCAACAAATGCCATTGATTCATTGCTAAGGTCTAACCAGGCTACCAATCACTACTCACCACTCAATACATCTGGGCTGATATAAGCAGGGCTCCCTCGTTGGTCCTTGAGGAGGTCATGCTCACTGACGAGGTGTTTGCCAAGGCAGAAGTTGGTGAGAGTTATCTTGCGTGTGTGGCAGTTGAGTACCATGTTGCCCAACTTCAAATCACGATGAACAATGTTTTTCTGAAAAGTGATAGAACACAAACATAATAATAGTGAGGAAGACCTGCTCATTAATAAAAAAATATATACATGTATATAAGTAGGCAAAGAAATTGTAACAGCATCAGTAAGTTTAGTGGTAAAATGTTTTAACAATAGAATTAATAATATCAGCAGCAGTTAACAGTAATAGGAGTAGTGGTGGTGGCGGCGGCAGCAGCAGCAGTAGAAGTTGTAGTAGCAGTAGTAGCAGTAGTAGTAGTAAAAGTAGTAGAAAGAATAGTAATAGTAGTAGTAGTAGTAGTAGTAGCAGTAGTAGTAGTAGTAGTAGTAGTAGTAGTAGTAGTAGTAGTAGCAGCAGTAGTGGTAGTAGTAGTAGTAGTAGTAGTAGTAGTAGTAGTAGTAGTAGTAGTAGTAGTAGTAGTAGTAGTAGCAGTAGTAGTAATAGAAGTAGTAGTAGTAGTAGTAGTAGTAGTAGTAATAGTAGTAGTAGTAGTAGTAGTAGTAGTAGTAGTAGTAGTAGTAGTAGTAGTAGTAGTAGGAGTAGAAGTAGTAGTAGTAGTAGTAGTAGTAGTAGTAGAAGTAGCAGTAGTAGTAGTAGTAGTAGTAGTAGTAGTAGTAGTAGCAAGCAGCAGCAGCAGCAGAATGAGCAGTAATTGTAAAAAAAATAGAAGTAGAAGCAGTAGCAGCAGCAGCATCACTTATTTATTGGAAAATAATTCAAACCCTCACCTTATGTAGACTCTCCACGATACTGACTACATCATGAAAGATATAGACGGCCTCCTTCTCACTTAACTTCTTCTCATGAATCACATGATGCTGGAGATTAACAAGGTCCACCGTCCGACTGCTGAAGTCATGTGACACCAGACAGTCCAAGACAAGACACAACCTCTTCTTGTAAGACGTCTTTCTTCCACTGCTGGATGCATCGGGTCTGATCTCATAGGCACGGTCCTGTCAGAAATTGAAGGTAACCTTACATAATTGGTACTTACACGTTTCAACTTTGTCAAAATATGACTTGAATGGGGAGCCAACTGACTAGAAGATCTTTACACATCTTACAACTAGTTCACAATCTGACTTTGGAACAAGTGCATTTTGCTTATTCTGGAAATCAAATAAACTGGGAAAAAATAAATAACAATTTTGATGAATTCTGGGGTTATAATCAAGCTGCTTTCACTGTTTAAATTGGTTTAAGTTTGAGATAAATTTTGATGTAGAATATTGTAATTATGTTTGTATGCATTTGTTTTGTTATATCTGTATATTGTACTTCATGAATTTTTGTAAATTGACCCTTTCAGCTTGTGCTGCTGGTCAATTTTTATGTGCAAATATAGCAATAAATAAATAAATAAATAATAACACATGTAAAAAAAAATATTTGTATATAGTTACACAGTTGGAGAAAAAAAAACCTATTATACTAATATAAAACCAATAAAAAATGTAATGGAAAAGTTGCTAATTTACATTTTCAAAATAACGATTTGTTTCCATTGCACTGCCAATTTGAAAAACACAATGGTTTGCTTGGTGTAAAAACAACTTTTATTGAAGAATGGCACATCCTGAACTGAAAAAGGACTAAAAAACACATTTGGTACATTTTTCTTTCTTTCTAGAACCATACCTACATGAAATTACTAGCATTCAAGACCAAGAGAATTTTGAAAGTGACTCTTACATGAGACATAGTTCTTCTTAGGCCCAAACCGCTTTGACCTGTATTCTAAAATTTGATTTGATTTAAACTTTGGTCAGAAGTTGTGGTTTAACTATGGATAGCCAAAGTAATATAAATCCCTCACACTACAGATTCAATGTATCTGCCTTTTTGACACTTTGACACTTCATTCATAACTGTCTGGGAAAGAAAATAAAATAGCTGTCTTCAACATTACAGAATTAATGAAGATCACTTCAAAAATAAGAAACAAACAATATCAGGAAAATCTCAACATTTTTGGCTTTCCATAATTTTAGCAGGCTTAGACCATTGTCTACTTTAAAACCCAACTCCAGAATACAGGCCTTTGGGTTAATAAACTAACATACCTGAAAGAGTCCATGATGGTGTACAACCCCTTCTTGATCTCTTAGCAAAGACAGCAAGGAGTATTCTGTGTGTAGGAGCATTTTCCCTTGTCTTTCATCTTGATTCTCTCGTCCACTCTCAGACAAAGTCAGAATCTGAAGGCAAATCACAACCATAACAATATCAATATTTCATGAGTATTTTTCTCAATTCCTTTTAGTTATATTAATTTCAAAATGCCAATGCCAGCAAGTTATGTAGAATGGTTTATCTAATCTTCAAGAACTGCACAGATTCTTTATTCAAACTTAATTGATGATGAAATTGTGCGTTTGTTGTTGTTGTTTTTTCTAAACTTTCGTAAATAGTTTCAATTAAGAATGTTTCCATATTTAGGCTTTAATTTCTACTTTGTTGACTACCAAGGATAACAAACTATGAATCACTTCCCTACTCAGAAAAAAAAGATAAGTAAAGAAGGAATAAGTCACTTGGATGCTCTGTACACTGAAAATATTCTTCTATTTGCCTCGAACAGATCAACTCTACATATCCGTGAAAGTGTAGTAGTAAAACCAGATGTTGTGAAGGAGCCTCTTTAACCCATTGGTGACATACAAGTGCTTTGGGAGTTAAACATATTTTGGCATGAACAAGAGTACTAAAGATGATTCCTAAATGGGATGTGTTGTGTGTGGTTTGATTTCTTACCTTTAAAGAATAAAAGTCATCACTGCCATCTTTCCTGGCTAAACATTGGACAATGCTTCGGACAGGCGATGTGCCAAGCCTTGGCCCCAGCAAATAAGGACCAGCTCGCTTCAGAGTAGATGTACCTGCAGTATGCTTGGAGGAACCTGGCCCATTTCTCAAAGGAACAGTTTGTGAGGACTGGGTCTGGTCTCTAGGGAATGAAGAGGTGGTGGAGGAGGATGGAGACAAGGTTGAAGTAGTCATGTTGTGGTAGGGGTAAGGATAGGTTTCTGAGGAGATGAATGTGGTAGGAGATGGATATCCCGATGAGGAAGGCAATCCTGGTATCCGCAATTGGAGCGATGTCAATGCTGCTGACTCAGCTGCCATTATCCCCTCGGCTGCAATGATCCCTTCGGCTGCAGATGCGAGTGAAGAGTTGTCGTCATTGGACGGTGGTGAAGTGCGACGCTCCATCATACGCCTGGCATGAAGCATGGTACGTTGGTTCGTCACAGGAACGTTTGCCAGGTGAGGTATTCTGAGGTTAGGAGTAGGACTAGCTTGAGATGAAGAAGCCACTTGTCTGCTGTGATGCAAAGAACCATTCCTCAAATTACTAGCAAAGTCCATAGGAGTCATTGTGCGACTCGTCCCCTGACGGTGACGAGGTCCAGGGTACCCTGGCATTGCCGGACCACTTGTCATTCTAGTCCTATCAAATTCGAAGTCTGGAACATTCCTCTCTTGATTGATGGGAGGGGTACCGTCAATGACAGGCGAGTCGGCTGAGTCCGACGATGATGACGACGACTGTGAGGTATTGAGGAGCAGAGGAGGTCTCCTGTGAGCCATACTCTCAGCTGCCTGACTCAGTCTCGTTGGAACGTTCCTTCGATTGGAAGATACCTCCTGCTCATGGGCAGCAGACCCAGATGACGTACGCTTCATCTTGTACCCAGACTGTGCAAAGACCTAAGTATCATCACCTTCGACTGCATTCAAGAAACAAGCTCGTACCTTTAGATTCCATTGTACAATCAGTGTGCAGCAGAGAACTAAAACAGGACTAACTGCTTTACAAGAAACATCACAGATCAATGGCCTTTCGGAATGAATCTCTTACCACCTGCAACATAAAATATAAAACAAACTACCATGATTGTGTTCATTTTCTTAGTATCCTGTAAAATCATCCTATAAAAGTCTTTCTTTTCATCGAAGTCCAGGAATATCAAATCTGCTGTGATATTAATTATAAGCCCATATCCTGTATCCTGGACTCCTTTAAATCTCCTATCTATGAAAGGACTTTAGAGAAACAGGATGTAAACTCTACAGCATTGTTTGTGTTTGGGGGAATGGTTTTGATCATTCTGTCAAGTCATTAGCATGTCTTTCACTGTCAACCTAATCCAGGGATAACTTTGTTGATTATATCCTGCTTCAAGGCACTGTTCCATGAAACTCATTCACAATACCACAGGTTGAACACCTACATGTATGGTAGACTGACTTTGACTAATCTTATTGCGGGGTATCAGTAGCTTATCTGTAACCTTAGAACACTGCTGTTTACAACTAGCTAATCATAACAAATTTGAGATGAGATTTTCCGCTTTAAGATTGAAAAGAAAAATTTTATAGAAAAACGTGTTCATGCGCGTTGAAAGATATCACATAAATGTACTCTGCATTAACCAGTAAAGGTGGAAGTTACGTCAGATCACCATGGCTACTGCCATCGTCAGGCCAGTGATGAAGATGCAAAGAGAGATCACTTAGAAAACATTACCATTTCACATACATGTAATTACAGTTACTGCTTTGTCTAAGTCAATAAAATGAAGGAATCAATAACCACTTGTCCATCAATTATTACAGATTTAAGATATCATTTAAGATATAAAGCTATGATAAGATCAATCAAAGCTTTAATAAAGATTAGAGCAGTATGATAGTTTGATTAATTAATAACAAAAAACAACAACAAACTTAATTGAATTTATTTGTTCAATTTTGATAGAACAAACGAGACAAAACTTTTCCTTTTTTTGAGGGTCCAGTTTGTGCCTCGATGTAAGGATTCTGTGTCTCACGATAGATCTTTTGGATAGATCTAATATATATTTTCCCCCTTTTATTTTGAGTTTTATTGCGACCAAATTCTACCCCATTTTGGAGAGCATACGTCTGCCCACTCATTCAATGAACAAGGTTATGATATAACCTTGTTCTCAGTTACATCTCCATGTGTGGCAAAGTAAGAGTGGCAATGTTTGGCTTATTTTCTCCTTTTCTATCGGCCAAATGCTTGATTTTCTTACACTGTCAGTTTTCATCACAGCGAATCATCATATAACTTAGCTCTTAATATGTAAATTTAATCTTTTAAGCTATTTTTTTCTTAATTAAAAGTAGAGATTGAAAAAATGAAAAATGAAAATTTTCTTGCCATATTACTTTCCACCAATTGAGGGCGTACACAAAAATATACCCAAAATTCACATATTTGAGCGCTCTGGTGAATACAAAAATTATTCCCAAGTTACTAATAAAAAATCAATTGAACCGGAAGGAAAATTAGATATTTTAATGATTTTTTAAAGTGTGTGCTCAATACAGCATTGGCATACCATAGTCCTACCTGTAGATTCTCCACAGGCAGGATGGTAGCAATGAACAAGTGCGTCTGCCTAGTATTACACGGACGAGTCCCACTCGCACGTATTGCGAGGTTAGTATTAGTATATACTAACCTCGCACCATGAACCGCGTTTGGCAGTGGATTTCTAACTAGTGGGTTGCGCGTGGGCTGCGCGTGGACTGGTGCTCCCTGGGTTAGTCCACTTGTTCACTGCTACCATCCTGCCTACAGGTGGAGAATCTACAGGTAGGACTATGGTATGCCAATGCTGTATATAGCACACACTTTAAAAAATCAATTAAAATATCACTTTTGTGACCAAAATTTCTAATTTCCATACAGTTGCAATTTATTTTTCATTAGTAACTTGGGAATAATTTTTGTATTTCCCTAGAGCGCTCAAAAACTTGAATTTTGGGCATATTTTTGTGTACGCCCTCTATTGGTGGAAAGTAATATGGCAAGAAAATTTTCCTTTTTTTATCTCTATTTTTAATTAAGAAAAAATGATTTAAAGAATCAAATTCAAATAAAAGCCAAGTTGTATGAATAATAGGTGTAAACTGTCATTGTAAAGAAATCAAGCATTTGCCCCAAAGAAAAAGAGAAAATAAGCCAAACATTGCCACCCTTCTTTTGCCACACATGGAGATGGCAGCTGCGCCATCGGCAAGTGAGGTGCAGCAACGCTAGACCAAAAGCTTCGGTCTCTGTTAATTTTTATGTTCATTGTTCCGCTGAACTCCGAAGTTCTAGCTCGATCTGTACAGGGAATCAATGGCCATATGTTAGCCATATGTTTATGTATTAAGTTCCGATAAAACAGGGAAGTGAAGTTTGCGTGACAGCCGAAGTCACTGTTTTTTAACTTTTTCCCCCGTTTGGTGCATTTTAGGACAAAACGGAATAATAATCTTTATTTTGGAACAGTTCTTTTCATATATTTTTATGAAATAAAGACAAAAATCGATGAGCCCCGTCTGGGAGATTTTGCATTGTTAACCCCCTAGTAATGGTGGCTGCATGATAGTCGATAACGAGCCGTCGGCCGTCTGTGTACGAGGAGAAAATGAAAATGTTTTAAAACTCCTTGAAATACGGCTGCCAGCTGTTTAACGTTACAGCAATGCATACAATTACAAAAGTAACTAACACACTAGTCACTACACAGCAAACATCAACGTACAACGTCATGGTCTACAAAAATATAACTGAGTTGGCCTTATCGTGAAATTAATTATTCACTCACCCCCGGCCTCTCGAGGTCTCGTGCGTGTCGGTGCGTGCACTTGTTGTGTACAAAGTCAATGGGAGTTGAAAGAAGTCATGTCAGTTGTCACGAAAAAACGCCAGAGAATGGACAAGTGACCTAAAAGCTAAAATGCCATTTAGTTCTGCTAAGTTACTTACATGGACAGGACTTGCATGCATATGTAGCAACAGTGTAATATGACCCAATATTACATGTCTATCTGTTCCATCAGCTGAAATCTACGACTACGTCATTATAATCTGCCGTTGTTTGTTACGCATACACCGATATGTGACTCACCCATTACGTTATCACCAGTCAATTATGGAGTGCCGTGCGATGGTGCAATCACTCAGACTTTTATGTTTCTTTTAAACGTTTTTTTCACGTTCGTCGGCTTCTTCCTTTGTCTGTTTTTTTTTTTAATTGCCCTTCTTTTTAATTCATTTGTTTTAATTATGTTTCCTTCTTTTTTGTCTGTTTTAATCATGTTAATATTTACTCATTTGGCTGCCCATAAGCTTCCTCCACAAATTGATCCCATCGATATCTTCTGAGGAGGGTGTATACGTACGGGGGGGGGGGGGGCACTTGGCATCATGTAGCAGTGTAGGGAGAATGCAAATTAAATGATTTTTCAGAGTGATTGTTTTGTGGGTTTTTTTATACCCTTTTCTATTGTTTTGCTTTTTGTTTTACATAGGGGATGGGGGTTGAACTTTCTTATAGTATATAGTGCTAAATGTTAATAATAAAGTGAACTTTTATATATTTAGGGTTTGTATGTTTTCAAATGAATGCTTATGTACAGGGACTAGCGCGCACATGACTGCAGCCAATGGCTGAAATTTATGAGCCTACAATATATAGGTATCATAAAAAAAATACAGATTCACAAGCGTATTTAGGTATGATAGTAACAAAAATTGACTGGTTAGAATATCACAAACTGGTAAAAAAAAACACTCACACACAACAACAACAAACAGAACATGGCGAATAGTATTCAGTACGTCTATACATATTATCATGTAGAAAATAAACAAATACAATGCAATATAATTATTATAGCTCAACCCATCCTATTCATATTGAAAGGGGCACTTTTAGAAGTTTTGATTATTAGATTAATAATAAGATAAGTTAAACAAAACATGACTTTATGGGCCCAACCCACTGCATGCACCAAATATATAATTTCGTCAAAATTTCTAAATTCTTTATCATTTATAATTTAATTTGTATATTCGCATCTAAGCCTAAATATCACGTTAAGGCCGCTTCCAACTATTTTCTACAATCCCAATTAGCCTGTAAAATATGGACATCGCCCCAGTCTCCCTTTCACTTCTTGTTAAGATAGAGGTGGGAGGAACAAAAACTGTGTGCTCTTTGCTTTATGAATCATTTACATGTATTTATTTCCATGGGTGTTAATCCCGAGGGGATTATTTTGAAATAATCAATGTTTAACAAGTTTATCTAGGCTAACCCCGGACTGTTGCTGGCTCGGAGGGGGAGCGACTGCCTCGCGAATCACGGCCTGGGGTTTATTTTCTCTGACTTGTGAAAAAAGGACTTTCTGCATGGATATGCATGCCTTCTATTGTCAGGTGCCAGAGGTATTAGATTGGAGAAGGTGATAATAGCGTTAAATTTATGTATATAGGGCCCTCTAGGAGAATCTAGGAGAACAGTTCGTGGGAGCTGAAGTGGGTAGATAATAATAATAACGACAACAACAACAATAATTATGATATTAATAATAGTGATGATGATGGTGGTGATAATGATGATGGTGATAATAATGATAATGATATTAATAATAATAACAATAATGATAATAATAATGAAAAGATCAAATTCCTACAGTCTTCATAATGTCTGTCAGAGTTACACTACACCATAAACAAATACAACATTTGAGTTGCATTCAGCACTATACATCAAAATGAATGATCTCGACTTTGGGGATACAGGACTGGTGCCTCTTAAAGGGCTGAGGGCATTTATATCTAAATAAATAGAGTAAAATTCACAAAGCAAAATGCTAAAAATTTCATAAAAATCTAGTAACAAATAGCGAAGATATTCAATTTTGAAGTTTAGCAATTTTGTGAAAACAGTTATATGCACAAAAGCATCGTCATGAATATTCATTACGTTGGCTGATGATGTCAAATTCCCACTTTTTTTATGTTAATACATGCAAATAATAATTGTTTCATTATTTCATAATATATGTGTGAATGATGTGTCTTCCATATAATCAAATAAATTGCAGCAATTAATATTTAGTGGACTAGATCAGATGTCAGTTCAACTTTTTTAGTTCTAAGGGGAAATTTTTTAGAACAAACCGAATTTCATATAATACCATACAAAATAACAAGTGGGGATGTGACATCATTAGTTTGCTCATTGAATATTCATGAAGACAGTTAAGCCTAGGACTATTTCGCCGGAATAATGCAAAACTTCAGTTAAGTGTCATATAACTTTGTCATTCTTTGTCCGATTTTGATCACTTTTTATATTTTTGTTGCATGTGTGAATTTTATTTATCTGTTCAAATCATAATTAGTTGACTGGTGAGATGTCTACTCTTCAATGAATTCCTAAAATCAGTCCTTAAAATGTCAAGTTTTCTGATCTCAACATCAAAAATTTTCAGCTCGCTCTTCGCGCTCGCATCATTTTGTTAGTGAAATACGTACAGTCTTAGTGAATTCCTGCAAACAAACCAGTCTTAGAATGCCCCTCTTTATGTCTGAATTTCCGAAATTTTCAGCTCGCGCTTCGCGCTCACAGTATTTGATTAGTGAGATGCGTATGATTATCATGATTACCATGTCTACAAAAAATGCTTAATGTGTTTAAATGTAATTCTAACAAAATCAGCAAAGGTTGGTACTAGCATTAGATGACTTTGCTGAGATATGTATACTCTTAATGGATTCCTAAAATATATTCCCCGTTTTGGGTCAATTTCAGCTCGCGCTTCGCATCATTTGTTCAGCGAGGCAGGTACATATCATGATTACAAAAAAATTGCATATAATGTCCCTTTTTAGGTCTGAATATCACAAATTTTCAGCTCGCGCCTCGCGCTCGCATTATTTTATCAGTGAGATACGTATCCATTTAATAGCACTGCATGTCCTTAAAATGTTTCTATTAGGTCAGTATACCTAAAAACTGAGCGCGCTTCGCGCGCTGCCTAAGTGACTCGAATTTTTTGCTGGTGCCGGCCCCCAATGCCGTGGCCCACGGTACGCCACTGCTTCGCTATCAATGTCTGTCTTTCCACACTGATCTTTTCAACTTAGTTCGGACATGCAAATTAGGCAAGATGAATACTGACACAGTAGAACTAGCGCGGGTTTATGATTTAATAAGTTCCGTTTATTTGCAGAACCGATTTCGTGATGAAGCTCTGAAATGGATCGATTTCGATGAAAACGACGACATGCTCGATGTCGGATGTGGTCCAGGAAGGTTGTGTAAAATGTTGTCTCCTCTCGTAAAGTCGGTTACTGGTGAGTTCTTAAGACTATTCGTTCCAGATTGTATGAAATCTGGAACAGATAAACATATTGTATGAGTAACTGAATGTCAAGCAATGTTATAATTTCCCTATCTAGCTTTCAATTAGATTACTGGCGTACAGTCATTTTTTTCGCAGAAGGGGCGTTTAAGAGGGGCTTTAGCTGACTCTCTTCAACTGCCTTGTCCGTCAGCTTTTATAGTTTGTTACGTACACAGTCTGTTATGTATTATTATAACTTCCATCTGTCTATTAGTTCCATGGAGAAATTATAACAAGCAAGGGGTGTTTCCAATGGAGGGCGTCAGCTGCCTAGCCCGATGTACAGCTTTTACGTTTTCTTTCATGTTTACCTATCATATTAACTAACTTATGCCCATGGGCCTGATGGAGCAAACGACAACAAAGTCTGCTCCAAAGCCAGTACAGACACATGCAGAAAGAGACACACTCTGTGGCAAAAAAAAATGTATATACATGTGCCCTTACATTGGTGTTGAAATGGGTAACAGGATGCGCTGCAGCTGGGACGCCCAGATCAACAAAGTCTGCTCCAACGCTTCCCGAGTCCTCTGTTTCCTGAGAAGGAACTTCTGGTCTGCTCCATACAGGAAATAAAACAATCTGTCAAAACTAGAAGAGTGGCAGAATAAATGGGCCACGATCTGTTACGGCACATTTTGGTAAAAGAAATTTGTTACCAAAATATGTCGATAGTGCACTTATGCCTGACAGGATTTTTTTGTTACTAAAATGTGCAGTTAAAACGCGACAGTGTGCATACATATTTTGGACGATTTGTACATTTTACATGTGATTTTACGTGTGATGCCATTCTTCTCACTCTTCCTCTCTCCCACCCTCTCTATTTTCGAACTTCTTTTCTCTTTATTTCCCTTTCCTCTCCCACTTTCCTTTTGTTTTCCTTGTCCTGTCTTGGACATCAGCTTTTTTTTTTTTACTCATTGTTAAAATGAGTACCCGAATAATGCCTATGTTTATAGTGTATATTTGTATATATAAGTTGCTTTGTTATGTTTTGTTTTGATTTTGTTTTTGTTTTTGTTTGACAAACAATACTATTTTGTTTTTGTTTATCTGTTTATGTATATATTTTCTTGTTTTGAACAAAATGTTGGCAATTGCCGGTGACGTTCTGTAATAAATTCAATTCAATTCATTTTGGTAACTGAAAAAAAAAAATTGAAGAGTATAATGGCGTCCAATAGAGTAAAGACTGATAGGTTATGGTATTGAGTTAGAGACAAAGTCAGTGGTAGTAATTTGTCTGTGTGGGGGGGGGGGGGTGATTTGCCTATACGTCCAATGCCAGATGTATAGTCTAATGCCGTTTGGCCCAATATTATTCCGTTCGATAGTAATTTCGTCCGATAGCCACTTCATCAAAAAATCACTTCGTCTAAAAGTCATTTCTTCCAAAAGCCACTTCGTCTAAGAAGCACTTCGTGCAAAGCCGCTTCGTCTAATAGCAATTTCCTCCAATTACTACTTCCCCGACGAGCAATTTTGTTTAAATGCCACTTCATTAAATATTTAACATTTTGAAGAGCTGTAGTTTTTGGTCTCGTTTGCATTTTTTTATATGGCGGTTTTATTATTATTTTTTGTATTTGTTTATTGCTCTCTCCGTTTCCTTCCTTCACTCTCTCTCTCCTTCTTTCTTGCGCAAGGCGTCAGTTGATTTGGACAAGGAATCATTAGTATTTATGTTTGTTTTTTTTTTGCATTTGAAACAAATGGCAAGGCCCACTCTTACTCTAATGAGAAGTTAAACCAGATTGAAATCCCCAAATGCATAAATCAAAGAAGGGAAAATCGCTCGCACTTCGCGCTGGCATTCATTCTTGTTTTTTAAGTGATTTTATATATTCATTTTTTTTTCTTCATTAACACATCATTAAAAAGGTGTTCTTCAGTCGCCTTTTTCATGTGGCCATGAAATAAGAAAATTCATACATGCATTTAAGGCACTTAATTTTTTTCCCCTGGCGGGGAGAGAGGGAAAGCCATTTTTGGATCCATACACAGAGACGCCAAAATCAAGTCAAATTTGGGCCCCCTCCCTATACGAAATCCTGGATCCGCGCCTGCACTTAAGTACTGTCCCTGCCAGACTACCAATACTTGTACCTTAGATAGTCTGTTCTAAATCGATTTTTTTTCAGGCTTGGATATCTCTCACGGATTGGTAAAATTCGCTAGAATTGAAAACTCAGGGCCAAATATACGATTCTTTCAAGAAGACGCTCAGACGTTTGGTTCTCATCTCAACAACTGGCGGGAAAGGTTCAACAAAATTCTGAGCATGTTAGCTCTGCATTGGTGCTTTGACAAGAAGAGTGTCTTGAAGAATATCTACCAGTGTCTTAAACCAGGAGGTACATTCCTCCTTGGTTTCGGTCCCGGGGGGGGGGGCACTTACATTGACGAGTGGATACCATGCGCGACCAAAAAAAACACGTAAAAAGGATGTCCTTTTCACGATAGGGCACGTTACGTACGTAACGTGATAAGGGTGTCAAAAACACCAAAAAAATTAGAAAAGGGTATTTATTTCGCTAGGAAAATTACGTGTTTAGGGTCGCATTTGCGGGAATGATAAAACAAAATTAAAATGTTTTATAAAGGATGTCGTTTTTGCCCCAACTGTTCGTGTTTAGAGTACGATTTGCGCGAGGTGTAGAAGGTGGGGTCGTACTAAACCAAATAAGGTAAAGCCGACCACCGAAGGACCCGTAACAATAACACATTCCTGTACTTGTTTAGGGGTTCATTTCAGGGAATATTTGACAAGAGGATCGTTTTGTTTCCAATACTTGTTAAGGGTATGGTTTCACACGCCAATACTTGTTAAGGGGTGCATTTTCAGAATATGGAAATTACGTGTTTAGGGTGCTTTTCGAGACCCCACACTGTTAAAAATACCTGATTTTACAGAAAAAAGAAAGACTATTTTGCAAAGAGCAATCACAGAATCATTCTGTAAATTCATAAAACAGGAATTTTTCTGCAATTAACAGATCAGGTCTGTTTAAAAAGGGGAAAAGGGTGTTTTATTAAAGGAAATTTGTAAGGTTCCATACACCCAATACCAATTTCCTGTAAGATTGCGCAATTTGGTAAGATTACAGGTGTTCTCGAGACTCTGCTGCAGGAACTTCTTTTATTTTAAGGACAAATTTTCCCGGGGGGGGGCACTCGACCAAAAAAGTGGTGGAGGTGTGCCGCGGGCGAGACAAAAAACGGGGGCCTTGGAGCGGGCTTATTGTAAAAAGGAGGGTCCTCGGAACGGGCTTCGGAACGACAAATGTTTGTGAAAACGGGGGTCCTTGGAACGGATCGCCAGCGTGTGAGTGCGTATGCATCCCTATGGAACGGTCATGCGTGCATGATGCAGCTAGCGCGGCCTCCGCCGGGTGAGCTCTGCGGCCGTTTTTCACCAAAATTGCAGCTCATTGTAGCAGATCGATGCGATCGGAACGGCGTAACGAAAAATATGCGATGCTTTGGAGCGGATTTCTCTCTTCTTTTTTCTCGATAAGAAGAAAATGATATGCCTTGGAGCGGCTTTCTTTGTTCTTTTTCTCAAAAAGACAAAAATGCTATGCCTCGGAACGGAAATTTGAGTGTAAAAATGGGGGTCCCCTCCGCGGCACATACCCACTATGCATTATATACTGAGTGCCCCCCCCCCCCGGGAAACAGTGCATGGTCGCGCATGGTATCCACTCGTGAATGGAAGTGCCCCCCCCCCGGGGTTTCGGTACACAGTGCCAACTCTATTCGGAGTGGAGTTCCTACGGTGAAACTTGTGATGTGTGGATTCGGCAACATACAAAATGGGGGCGATATCTACAGGTATGTACATGCATCTAGAGAGATTCAGTAACGTAGAAAAAAAGTTTCCCGTCGTAACATCCGTTTTAATCTTTCCTATTTTTTAAAAAATATTTATAGTGAAATACACCAGACGCGAATCTTTTTTTCTCATGAACATTTCGTTCATTTTGCTTTATAGGCTTTATTAGGCACATGCATGCCCTCCGATCATGCCAATTTCACGAGAATTACGGGCCATGTGGTCTAGGGGTTAGAGCATTGGACTCATGATCGTGATGTTGTGAGTTCGAATCCCCGCCTTGCCATTCTCCAATTTGATCAAAAAAAATAAAAAATAAAAAAGACCCGAGAGTAATATATGTCGTCTATAAGGTCAGCCATCACTGCAGGTTAAGACGTAAAATGTTTCCTATGAAAATGGTTACTTCACCAGCTTGGCGTTATACTAGCTGAAAGCTGTCCTGCCGAGTTAGGAGAGTTACCAGTAGTAACAGACTTTAAAACTGATAAGTATTTGGTATATAGATTTCAGGACAAAACTGCGGTGTTAATTCATCAACTTTCGACAAAGGCCCGTTGTCATGAAGTGCACTTGTCACTACATTCTCTATGTTCCCAAATTCTTCTTGAGAGTGAAGACTCCCTATTTTTATTCATGTCTTTTAAACGCTGAAATCTATTTCTCAGACAAGCAGATCATCTGTGAAAATCTGTGAAAAGTAAACGCGTATAGGGTGTCTAATAGGACTTTGCAAGAAACTTGTTATCAATCGTAAGTCAACTTTGGGTTAAAAAAAAGTAATAGGAAATTTGCTCCTGATTGCTGGTCTGTTTTTTAAGCAATTACCTGAAAAAGCGCGGTATTTTTTTGATTGGGGATGAGGGCTTCTGGGGGCTTGAGAAATTTTCGTCGTTGGTTTATTCAATGCAATGAAAAATGGCCTATTGTGGGTAGTCTATACCGACCAAGCAGATAGTCCCCATCCCCCTTCCTATAAAAAAAATTTCCAATGCTATGCGAGAAAGGCGTAATGACTGAGCGAAATAAAAAAAAATCACATTTTAAAAATGTTTGAGAAATTTTCATCTAAAACATGCGCTGGGAGCATGATGGATATCGTAGATGAAGATGAGGGCATTTAACGATTAAGGGGGTAGACTTGATTATTAGGAAATGGGGTTATGTTATTACTCTCTCCAGACGGTTTTTTTTTAAGAGCGATATTCTAAAAAAAATAGATACCTTTGAACGTAAAAGGTATAATAGAACATGACAGGCTATAGGCCTACATCAGAAGCCTTAAAATAAATCAGGAACTGTGCGAATCTCGCAGAAGACAATTTCAAGATGAGAACAATTACAAGACTTCGGTTCCAATAATGATATATTTTGTTATCCTCTTTTCTAAAGAATTACGACTTCGAGACCTTTGCAACAAGAAGTACGGAGAGCTTTCTAGACCTTATGAGATCAGTTGGTTTCATCCTTAAACATTCAGAGGTGAAACAATCCCCTTGGGTTGAATGGAAGGAATGTGACATCAAAAGTAAGTTCAGCCAGTGTTTTACCTAGATGATTAAACATGGTTCAAGGGATGATAGGATAATACTTCTTCAGGAACCTGGGTGGCGTTTTTTTTATCAAGCTTAGCCTAAATAATGATTTTAAGCAACTCCAAATGTCATGGCCAGGGTGGTTATAATATGGCCAATATTCAATTCTAATGATTTTTTTATCGTTGGCAAATTGTGTGATATAAAAGGATGTTCATTGTAATACATGCAGGAAACCTGAAAGCAATAAATGCTTTTACTGCAGGAAATAATAATTTTTCAACTTAGCTATAGAGAATGAAATTTTCATACTCCCTATAGTGAAGTTGAAAAATTAATATTTCCTCAGTCATTATATATTTGTTAACTGTTTTCATCGTTTTAGAAGATTATGATTCTTTGAACAGTCTGGTGAATCTAACATTATTTCTCATTGCCCAGAACAAATACGTTGCTTGTTTTACCCGATAAAGTACATCCCTGTGGAACACCAAGAAGAATTCGTCGATGACGTCTACAAGTGGTTGTTTGACATCACACCTAAGAGATCTGGTAATGTTTTCCAAAGTGAACTGGGAAGGGCTGAAATTATGACCATTTTGGCTACCAAAGAATGACATTCGTCAGGTTGGTGACCCGATGTAAACGAATGAAGCCCTCGGTTTTTGAAACACAAGTAACCTTTACCATGTTTACGTTTCATGATACAGTAGTAAGATAGATGTTTTCCGTTTGTTTATTTCTATACTCTGCTGAACCAAATTCACTTTTTATTTTTGTTTTTACCTTTTATATTTTTGGTTTTTACATCTTCAGTGGTTATATCTCGTGCATCAATATGATAATTGGTGATATTTTTCTGACTCCCAAATCATCTATTCTGTAAATGTCCGTAGGCAAATAGCAACCATTGCGTCTCTCTCTCTCTCTTTCTCCCTCTCTCCTCTTTTCTCTTCCTTTAGGGGGATTCACATTATACAAGCTATGCTTTTGAGTGAATCCCCCATTTCCACAGATACTTTTCTTCTATCCAAACAAATTTTTTCTACAAAATATTTTGTATTTTTGTATATGTTATTTATCATGATTATCATTAATGTATTGTAAATATTTGTTAAAATGTATGAAAATGATTTGTATCAATATTTGTTATTTCTGTTGGAAATAAAATCTGAATCGAAGGAGAAGGGATCACCATTATATAACACAGATGGAATAACCTTATAAGTATATAGTTTGTAAGATTTGAAAAAAATATATATATATCATTTCCTCTCTCGTAAACTTTAATCTTGTTTTTGTACATGATAGGTTTTACATAAATTGTCTGTATATTCAACATTTCGTGACCCGTCCCTTGAGGCTAAAGATTTGCACATTGACTTTTTAAGGAGAGCGTATAACAATAAAAACATCTTTTGTACGGTGTGGATTTATCTAAACTTGAAATATGCTATAAAAAGATAAAGCCCTTAACTATAAAATGCATTCTTTCCGATACTGATAACTCAGCGAGGGAGCGGAGCAACCAAGCGGGGGGGGGGGGGGGTCGGTTGAGAGACTCACTTTTTAGGGGGTAGTAAAGCGACCCATATATATCTTTCTTTTATTCTTTCTTTTTTTCTCTCTCTCTCTTTCACTTTCTTTCTTTTATTTTTTTTCTAATATCCCTCCACTATTTGAAAAAAAATAATATAAGGGAGTGGCAACCCCTGCCTCCTGTAGTAATATCCCCTGCTTGTATTTATTTGTTTATTTGTACATCGTGATATAAACACAGCTTTCTTGTGAACTTTAGTGGACATTGATCCATGCAATCGATTGGTAATTCGCATAAATATGATCCTTAGCAACAATGAAGAACAAAAATATGAGAGTAGTACTGGTTATATAATACCAATCTTGCCTCATCTTGCCCCCATGTGTTTGGCATTTGCTCCTCGGATCGACAAGAAATTCAAATTCGCATCAAATTGAATGAAAAAATATACAGTATTTCGTCCTTATGCTATACCGTATTTATACGGATTTGAGAGCGGAAAATAAATTAAAAGTCATATAGGCCTATTCTAAGAAATTTAATGAAAATCATAACGTTGAATAATAATTTAGGGAAGCTTCTTTCCTTCGGGGGAGGTATGCAAGTGCCATAAAGTTTATATTCACATGAGAGAGAGAGAGATAAATATTTTTGTGCTTATATAATTTACTTGGGCATTAATAAGTGGGCGTTACCATCGATCAGCTGATCGTGTTGTCAGTTTTAGTCTTCATTGAGAAATAGCTATATTTTTTGTGTATTCGGATGTTCTATTTTTTCAAGTTATTCATTGTAAAACAGTATTTTATATATGAAAAATTGCATTTTTAAAAATAAATATGATTTTTCACGTTTCTTATCAATTTGTTAGTCTTCTTGACCCTGCTTTCTGTGTGAGTATTAACAAAAAAAAACTTTATGATACTTGAATTCCCAGAATTCCCACACGAGACAAAAACATTTACAGCGAGCGAGCCCGAGCTGGTGGTACGGTGAAGGCTTAGAAGTCACGTTGAATTTCCTTCTTTCTGCAGTCTGTATATGATAAAGCTTCAAAATCAAGCGATATGGAAAATCAGAAAATTGGCATCGTGGGAAGGTAAAGTGTTATTTTTTATTATTATGCGTATTATATTAAAAAATACGTTTCAGTGTACGCGCGATTTGGCTTTGCATTGCCCTTGCAAGAGCTCGGTCCCACATGCTGAATATGTTGTGGTACAATACAAACACTTCGACACTTTGTGGTAGTGTATCCAATTGCCGGACAACTTTAATTCAGTGCTTTAAAAATGACATTTAGAGGAAATAAAATCAAGACGAATTTGCACTTGCCATTTCAAATATTATGCGAATTAATATGATATTATTTGATGTTAATGTTTACCAACCGTTTTCTTTGCATGGCACTTGCCGCATACCCCTCCACGAAATCGAAGCACAATTATTTTTGTGCGTGACAAATTACATCATGATTCTGGACGGGCGACAATATTCTTGATTAATAAAGATGTAAGAAAGAATTTGTGTGATTTTTTTTGTGTCATGCATAAATTCTAAGTTACTATTGTTTGTTTTTTTTTCATATGGAATCTGAGCAGATGTTAATGGTAATAAATTTGTGTTTGCTAACAAATGTTTTTATTGTTAAACTTAAGTGCATTTTCCATGACTCTTTTCAATGTTATGCTCGTTCGTATCGTGACGCTCATCAATTTCTATCAGTGCGCCATCGATCGTCGCTCGCAGTATACCTTGAGTCTAGCCGTCGACGATCAGCAAGCTAATTTTTACGTCATTTGATTTCATCTAAAGCCTATACAATTTTTTCTCCTTTTTGTTTTCTCCTGCAATAGTGGATTGATAGGGCGGAGCTGGGCGATGATCTTTGCCAGTGCTGGATACAATGTCACAATATTTGATATAGAGCCCTCTCAGGTTTGTTGGTCTGCTGTGAACATGCAGCAATGCTTTTCTTTGTATGAGTTTTTTCAATCTAAATATTGCTGTTTTGTTTTTTATTTATAAATAAATTACCATTATTGTTGATAAGATAAATTTTGATTAAATTATAATGTTAATAATTTCACATATAGCCCTTGTAAATTTGTTTCATCCACAATATCAGTAAATGTATGGTTAATATTATTAATTGTTGTTCCTGTTGTGTTATTATGACTTGTGCTTATCCTATTTAAAGGACAATCTTGAATGAAGATGTTAATTCTGCTAAAATGCCAAACAATATTAAGGGGGTATTGAAACCTACAAATTTGAACAGTAACCGGGCATTGTGGCGTGCACCTGTAATCCAAGCTACATGGGGAAGTTACAAATTGATGCAGAGGTTCGCGGTTCGAACCCTGGTCACGTCTTTCGGATGGTGACGTTAAAGGTCGGTCCCAGACATAAATAATCATATCTGATTGAAACATGTCTGACAAAACTCAAATACACACACACAGTAAGGAAAGACCAAAAAAAACTTAACCCTTTATATGGATGTTTTGATTGTATCTAACATGGTATGTATATTATTATTAATGATAATTTTTACTACAAAAATCAAAATGTTTTTATTTCCAGTCCTAAGTCTATTTACAAATTTTGTTTTCTTTCTTGCAGGTGAGCAATGCCCTGAAGTTGATCAAGGAACAGCTAGAGGAGTTGACTTCATCAGGGATGTTGAGAGGTACCCTGTCTGCCGAGGCCCAATATGCTCTCATTAAAGGAAGTAATAGCATGGAGGAAGCTTTATCAGGAGCACCATTTGTACAGGTAAGAGGGCCCTGTCCACGGAGGATTATTCTATTGTTACTGAGGGTGCAGAGCATTGTCACAGCATCCCTGGAACAATAGACAATCCTCTGCCCAGGTCCATGACAGGTTAATGAGTAATTCCATCGGGTTGGGTCCAAAACTTACAAGATGTCCATGTACCTTAGTCATCAACTATTCTATTTCGCAGTGAAGATCAATTCAGGTTTGAGTAGGTTTTGATTTGTCAATGTGAGGATGGTCTCCTAGTTTAATTCATGTTTGATCTTGAAATCTTCTGGAATCGATGTATTTCAATTCAACTTTTTTAACAGCATTACATGGACATTACATTCATATATCATTGGCAGTAGACTCTCAGGTCTGTAATTGCAGTACAACATGATGTTAATTAGTAAACCTTAGTTGGACACCAATTCTTTTTGCTAAAGTGATCATTGGAAGATATTTGCCTAGTTTAAATGAAACCTTTTTTTTAGTTCTGGTGGGTGTTTCATAAAGCTGTTCGTAAGATAAGAGCGACTTTAAGAACGACTGGTGATCCTTTCTTTTGGTAAATGTTATACACCATTGGCGATGGTTTAGCGCGTAAGAAAGGTTCAACAGTCGTTCTTATAGTCACTCTTAACTTATGAACACCTTTATGAAACGGCCCCCTGGTATGTCACCAAAATGGACACAACCTGTTGGAATGACTCAAATAGGAAGGCTATCACGATGGAGATTTCAAGCATAATTTTTATATAGATTTTCAAATAAATGAGCATTACCGTACAAACAGAAAATTTGTGGCATATTGTTGTTATCTGAAGTTCAACTTCTTGAAGTTTTCTCTTGCAGACTATTGCTACAGTTGGAAAAAGAGTATGTTCATATTCATGTGTTTAAGTAATTTCTAATGCAAGATCGGACATTATATTGATTGTTCTTTGTCCAGGAATGTGTCTTTGAGAATCTTGAAGTCAAGCAGAAGGTGTTCAGTGAGATGGAGCAACATGTTGGGGATGACACCATATTGAGTAGCTCGTCATCTTGTATCATGCCGTCCAAATTCACAGAGAACCTTAAACGTCGCAATCAGTGTATCATCTCCCATCCTGTAAGTTTTATAAGAAGTGAAGATGGTTTGATAGGCCCCCAAATTCCCATTGTATCAAGAGTTTCTTACATCTGGGGTCTGTTTCATAAAACTTGTTACAATAACAAATTTACAAAGACAGTTATAAGCCACTGAAATCCTTCGATCTGATTGGCTGATACTAAATTTTTTTATAGAAATCTTGCATTTCTTATTATAACAAGTCTTTATGAAACTGAGCCCTGGATTGTAGAATGGCAAAAGCAAAACAAAAGCTGCTTTGGATTTTCTTCCTTTTCAAGTTTGATGAATAGAAAATAAAGCACAAAGGACAATCTATTTCCAGTTGCTTATTGGTTTTCTTTTTAGATCATTGGCTGATCTAGCCTGGAATAACACAATTCCATTACAGGGGCAGTTTGGTTTCGCACAATAGTCAGCCCCTTTAAACTAAGACCCATTGGCCCGTATTCTAAAGTCGGGTTTAATTTGAACTCTGGTTTTAAGTTGTGGTTTAACTATGGAAGGCCAGTTGTTACATAAATCTCTAACAGTAGAGGTTCAATATATCAGGTCATTTGACTCCCAAAACATTATTAACTGGCTGGGAAGGATAAGTATGACAATTGTCTTCACCATTAAATGATTAGTGAAGAGCACCGTTAACATGAGATTGAGAAGCATTCACTGGAAACAAAATTTTGAAACGTTTGGCTTCCCATAAGTTTAGCACAGAGTTAAACACGACTTCCGAATACGGGCCCTTGTGTATAATCCAGTTTATCTGCACCTGACTTAGATGACAAGTGTTTTGGCAACTCGGCCTCCGCCCATACTTCCAGACAAATGAGAAACATGTCAGCTGTGTATCCAGTAGTATGTGGCTTGAAGCGGCCTTTCGTTGGTCGGAACGTAACTGTTCTTTGTTGCATTCACCATAAATCTTGAGTGAAAATCTCACACAATCTCCTGTGAATATCTTAGTTATGCAATATTGAAATGATGATTTTCTTGTGGCAGCGGTGGGATGAATTTCAGTTTTTATTAGCTTGGTAATTTTCTTGAATTCCTTTATTTTTACTTGATGTTAGGAATTGTTACCATGGTAATTTATATGCAACAGATACCGGGGCCCATTAACATAAAGTATGATATACATTTTTAATGATAGCCTATTTCTTCTGCTTCTACGTCATGTACTTCTTGGAAGTAGTGAAAATAACTGTTTGATTTTCTTATGTAATCTTTATTCTTCAAGATTAATCCACCATACTATGCACCCTTGGTAGAAATCATTCCTGCCCCCTGGACTGACCAGTCCGTGATTGATAGGACTAGGACCATCATGGAAGCCATTGGCCAAGTACCGGTCACTCTGAAGAAAGAGGTCCCAGGATTCGCTGTCAATAGGGTCCAGTATGCTATCATTGCTGAGGTGTGGAGGCTTGTTGAGGTATGGTTTGGTCGGACTTCCCAGGGGATTTCCTTTTTAAGAATTAAGTGTGAACTGGGGAGCATTTCAGGAAACAAATAGTCAATGATTTTCAATGAGAATTGTTTTAAGCTACTGAAATCCTTGCATCTGATTGGCTAAGAAAAAGAACTATCATCGAAAATCATTGACTAGATGCTTCATGAAACCCTCTTGAAGTTTCACTTCAATTCCAAGTTGTATGCATATATTGTGCATATAGTGCATGCTCTGCAATCGACTAATTATCATAATATAAGTATAAATTATATATGTGAATTTCTAACGTTGATTACATATCACTGAGGCCGTTAGCAGAGGTGAGATGTAATTCACAAGATAAGCAGTCTCCAAAATCATGAGATTGAGATTCACATTTCAACTTTGTGATATTTTCTCTGCTGACTACACTCTTGTCACAAAAATGACATGAATATAAAACCTGACCCCAATTTCAATGTAACCCAGGTCTTCACTGCATTATGATGAACTGAAACACCCTCAAAAACTCTTACCCTTATTGAAACTTGCCTTGTAAGAAATTAAACGAGGTATCTCATTGAGTGGCAAATACTTGCGAACATAGCAAATTTGAGACTTTACCAGGGTTTGTAAAAGGTTGCAAGAAATTTCGTTAACAGTTATCAGTATTGAAAACAGTTTTTCTTTTCACACAGAAAGTTTTTACATGTTCACATTTCTTTGCATATCTATAAACAGTTGCTTGTATTCACAAAACAGTCATAAACATTTATAAATGGTTGTAAGACAATATCACATAACTTTTTTCTTATTCTCCAATGAGAGTGACCAAATGACCAAATGGATCCTGTATCACTTAGACCTACTGATTAAAAATATGTGTTGAATGTTTACAGACATATTTATTCCATTTTGAAGCGTTCGCAAATAAAATTTTACATCGCAAACAATCTTTGTAAGAGTTTGCAACACTCATCAGAAAAGTTGGCAAATTCAAAATGTGGAATGTTCACAAGCATTCCCTACTCTGTGAAATCCCCCCTTTAGATACAAGGTAAACCCATTAAGAGATCATTAGTTATCTGCTGCCCTAATTTACATTATAGCAGGGGTTCTCAAACTTTTTCTTTGTAGGGCCAGATGAGACTCCAAGTAAACCTGAAAGGGCCAAGTTGAATTGGATACTTAGAAAAAAAAATTTGCGTGAAGCGCAAAGACCCTTGCGGTCGGGGGTCCTAGATGCTCTCTTGTTCAATCTGGCCCTTATTTTGAGCGCATTTAATTCCAACAAATTTTTGTAGTTTCATATGGAACGCAGGCAAAATTTGAAAAGATCTCAAAAATACAACGAGAGTCAATATTAATGATAACAAAATTGTAGTACATGTACTTTGTTAAAAGGAATCTAGATTGTACCTATACATTCTTGGTATTGGGGAGACTGTCAGATAATGTCTTGGAGTATAAATATTTTGCAGTGGCCACGGAAGCAGGGGCCGGGGAAGCAGGGGGGGGGGGCTTCAGCCCCCCACTTTTTCCAAAACCATGTACAAAAATGTAAAAATGACCGTATGATTGTAATTTCTTGCATGGCCAGGACCCCCCCCCCTTTTGAAACCGTTCCGCGGCCCCTGTCAAGGTACTTTGGAAATCTTGCTCCTGCCTAATGCCTAGAACTTGTTTTATCAGAAATCCCTAATCCCCATTGCTTTTTGACATTTTCTTCTTGCATTCCAGGGGGGTGTGCTTTCAGCTGATGATGTGGATAAAGTAATGTCTGCTGGTCTAGGTTTAAGATATGCATTCCTTGGTCCATTAGAAGTCATGCAACTCAATGCAGAGGGTGAGTGGAAACTAGACTGTACAATCCTAGACACTATGGTTCGTATTCTCAAGAGGTTTTAATTGTACCATGTTACGAATCCATGGACTATTCAGAATTGTGTGCATTATTACGCCTATTTCAATATACATACTAAGAAAAGTTGAGTAAAAGCCCAATTATAAATGCAGGCTTTTGGCAACAGCAACTAATTGATGCACGATAGTGCAGGAATAGGTATAGTCCATGTTTTTGAACCATGGTACAGTTGAAACCTCTTTTAAAATACAGACCAATCTGTATTCTGAATTACGTGTTGTATTAGTCTCGGTAAACTGGGTGTTGTAGTGTGTGCCTGTAATCCACAGCTACATTAGGAAGTTACAAATCAATTCGCTTTCGCTTTTTTTTTATATAGCGCCCAATACATTAGAACGACATCTCTAAGTGCTTTACAGATATTTTATTACTCTGGTCATCGGATCCGGGCATGCTCATATACAACGCTTGCACGCTTGCATTCCAACAAGAGTTCCAAGACTCAATTGCTAGGCATACTATATAGGCTTTCGCATCCTACCGGGTACCCATTTGATACCTGGGTGGAGAGTGGCAAATTGTAGATTGACGCCTTGCCAAAGGATGCTAGTCCATGGTAGGATTCGATTGAATGAAAGGAAGTTACAGATTGATCCACAGTTTTGAGGTTCAAGCCCCATGTTGTAGGTCTGGACGACTGTCCCAGACATAAATAATCAGTTGCATACACTTATAATGTTTAGGATATCATACATTATAAGGGCTTCCCCTCCATTTGAATCATCATTTGCCCAAAGAAGCCAATTGGCGAAACGTTGCAACTATGAGTCGTTATTCTCAATTCTTTGATTATGTTCTTCTTACAATTTCTTGAATTAGAGGGATCCTCTGTATACAAGCCATTGGCAGGAACTTTAGGCTGTTTATTCAGACCATTTTCCTTGAGGAAGGGTTTGCATAGTAAACTCCATTATGTATAATGTCATTAAATAAACTAACAAAAATTGATTGTATTTCAATTTTATATAGGCATGCACAGCTACATGGACAGATACACTAAGGGCATGCACGATGTTCTCGGTGACTTCGGCCCCACCCCAACTTTCACTGGGAAGGGCCTGGAACAAATCGCGAAGGAAATGAATGCCAAGATTCCACTGGATAAACTTGAAGAACATCGCAAAGCTAGAGATACCAAACTTGCCGCCCTTGCCAAGCTGAAGAAGGACTTGGAAAGAGAAGGAAAATAAGCCTTATCAAATTATGAACCTGTTGCCTACCAAAGTCTTTGATTCCCTTATCATTGGTGAGCTTTTAAAGCAGTGTAATCCAAAATCTTAAAATGTTTAGGACGGCTTGGATAAAGCTGTTAAAAAAACACCTAAGAATCAAAATTGGATTATAAACTGATGAAGAATCAGAATATCTTAATTTTAAAGATAAATTCCAGTTTTGGTTACGATCTCAAAATGACTTTTTACAGAATCTAATATAATGACCACCCAAGTGTCTGTTTGTATGAATAAAAGGATTCTGGGAATAATTGTGTAATTGCTGAGAAATAAGCAAAATAAGCACGGATTCTGTCACTTCCGTCGCGTCTTTATTCCAGCATAATACACTGTCCCACGTATGCCTATCTGTGTTGGTGATCTTCAGTGTGAACGTTTTTCAGCGTAGATTTCAAGATTTCACAAAGTTCAGCTTATGTAACTGTACCAGATCTAGATCGTTTACTGCAACTACTGGCATTTCTCTTTAACATCTAAGGTATTTCAAATTGTATGAATTATTATTATATTCACTGTGATGAATATGGGACAGTGATTTCAGATCATCTTTTCCTGTAGAGAATCTAGACTTTTGTGCCATAATTCAATGATATTCTACGTGATTATGAAATAAAAAGGACAAATTAAGAAATGGTGTTGGGAACACAGTGAAAATGTCAAATCTAAATGGCTGTAGCAGGCTTGATTAACTTCCATATTGTTGGCTCCTGGTGGGCATCTCAGGAAACAGTTGGTGATCTCGAGTGTTTTAAGCTAGTGAAATCCTTGCATTTGATTGGCTAAGAGCAATTTTTTTTCAAATTCCAATCAGTCTGTTCCTCTGAATTTTCTGCTTCCAAAGTTGATTATCAACTTAACTTATGATTCCACTCAGGTTATTGATTATGTTGTGCGATTTTTGTGGACATTGGTGTTTGGTTTTATGTAGGTTTGCAATATATGACACAATATGAAGATATATTTACATTGGAATAGATGATCAGGTACACAATTTATCAATATTCATATTATATTGAAGGATGGCAGTTTTGATCCTTTTCGAACAAAAGATCCTACCCAAACTGCTGCAGTGTGTACAAGTGAAAAAGCATACCTCCCTATCTCAATCCAACTTACAGGGGTATAAATAGAAAAGATGCAGACCATATTTTTTTCCATATTGAAGAATGACGGTTTCGATCAGATCCTATCCAAACTGCTGCAGTATATGCAAGTGAAAAAGCATACCTCCCTAATTTAATCCAACTCATGGGGGTTGGAAGAGATAAGATGCAGACCATATCACTTCTCATTTCTTACCCATGTCCCTTTCGATACACCTGCGCGATATTAACCCATTGCTTACTGGAACCTGGTGATCCCTGTAAAAAGCCTATGGGAATTACAAACGTTCAGTAGTCAATTGGTTAATCATTACCCGTAAGTCAAGAACATGTTCTGTTACAATGTTAGACAAGTGGTTCCATGACATTTGCTTTGGCGACCATTGCTCTGCTATAAATTTCACACAGGTATCAAACTTTAACCGTGGAGCGTCGTGGCCCAGTGGATGAGCCTTCTGACTTTGAAACAGAGGGTCATGGGTTCGAAATCCCAGCCATGGGGTAATTTCCTTCAGCAAGAAATTTATCCACACTGTGCTGCACTCGACCCAGGTGAGGTGAATGGGTACCCGGTAGGATTAATTCCTTGAATGCATGAGCACTGAAAGGCAGCTCGAGCTAAAGCCGGGGTAATAATAACAACGCGCCTCGGAATAGAATATTTCTAGATAGATGGCGCTATATAAATGCCTATTATTATTATTTAATACTGTATCCTACCATAAACCTAACCATATTCCAATCCTAACCCTACATCTTAGACAAAATAGATACTGGAGCAATTGTCGCAGGAGCACATTTCCTGTCGCCAGGCAAGTATTCATGGGGAGTTATATGATTGTGATATTACAGTTGGTGATGAATGAATACTCAGTATCCATTCATGCAATATATTACCCAGCCTTTATCATACCACAAAGAGATGCATTTGATTTGGAATGTGCAAGTTACATAAAAGATTTTATTCTGTCATTAGAAATTCATTATCAGTGTAATACATCATTTTACTTCATCTATTTCTTTCTGTCTTATTACACTTTTTAGAGTGCTAAGAGTCTAATTGTAATTGTGCTATATAAAAACTGAGTATTATTTTTATTATATCAATCCTAAAAATGTTACCTGTAATAATGATGTTTGTTGGAGATTGATCACCCTCTTCACTAAAGTGACTTAGGATTAGACTTCAACAAATCCATATTTACTTACCGTATTAAAGTAAGGGTTGCATGGAAATGTGGCTACGCACAAACTTCTCAATGTTTTCACTCTTTTCCATACATGTATATTCTAAAATCATTGACCAAGCTTTAGAATGTTAGATATAGCATTTGGGTTCCAATTTCCTTCTTTCAGATGTAAATGAAATAAAATGAATGATTTTTTTTAAGGTTAATATTCTGCATTTTGGGTCCCATGAAATTCTAAGCAGTATTATTTAATTTGATAGTCTATCCAATGCACAGATTATGTTATAGTTATTGTATTTCCATTGTACAAGCACATGACTGCCAGTCAAACCTATTTTTGTGATACTACACCATGGAATCATGTATTATGTGTGTGATATAGGCCTGTATACTTTAAAGAGGTTTCAATTGAACCATGGTACAAAACCATGGACTATGCTGATTTTTGTTGTTAATTACGTTTATTTTATCACCTACACTAAGACAATACAATTCAATGCATAAATAGTGCTAAACGGGAAGCACAGTGATTTTTTTGCATAAACCATGATTATGTACCATGGCACAATTGGAACTTGTTCTTATTTTGTTACTAGCAATATATTGCAATATTGAAGAATGCCTCTTGATGTAAAGCATTGATTAATTTATTTCTTGTAACATAGAAATATGATCATACTTAAAGCGTCCCTACAACCCAAATTAAAATTGATTCTTGTTGATGCTATTGGTGAATAATGGTACTCCGGTATTTAAATAGGGTTTTTAGAGTTATACGATTTTCAAATCAATATTTTTCAACTTGCTAAGTTCTATCCTTGAATAAAGGGTGGCGCTTAGATAGTTAAGAAATGTTCTTTCAAAAATATCTTTAAAATCTATGAAACATATTTGGATATTCAAACAGCAATACATTTAGGATTGAGCAGTAATGGTAATCAACTTGAATTAGGGTTTCAGGGGCTCTTCAAATTTTTTAATGAATGCTTTTAACAACACTTTTTGAAACTTCATGGACAAATAAACTGGTATTTAAATTGGAAGTATTAAATAGTTCATACTGTCTCATGTTTTTTAACATTGATATAATTATATTTGAGTGTTACTAAATACTGTATGTTGTAGGTAATGCAACTCCTTGGAAGTGCTGATTATTGTTACATCAGTAGTAATATTAACTAATAATAATAACTACTAGAAATCAGCATGCATAAGGCGATTGGGAGAAAGGTACTAAATATACACAACAAAAAAAGTAACTCTCCCCTTAAACATCAATAATTTCCGAACCAATGCGAGTTTTTGTCTCACCTGCGAAGCAAAGTGAGACTATAGGCGCCGCTTTTCCGACGGCGGCGGCGTCAACATCAAATCTTAACCTGAGGTTAAGTTTTTGAAATGACGTCATAACTTAGAAAGTATATGGACCTGGTGGGTGTTTCATAAAGCTGTTCGTAAGTTAAGAGCGACTTTAAGAACGACTGGTGATCCCTTCTTGCGGTGAGATGTATATTGAATTGGCGATGGTTTAGCGCGTAAGAAAGGATCACCAGTCGTTCTTAAAGTCGCTCTTAACTTACGAACAGCTTTATGAAACACCTTCCTGGTTAATAAAACTTGGCCATAAGGTTAATCAATTATTACTGAACATCCTATCAGAGTTTCATGTCACATGACCAAGGTCAAAGGTCATTTAGGGTAAATGAACTTAGACCATGTTGGAGGAATCAACATCGAAATCTTAACCTGAGGTTAAGTTTTTGAAATGTCATCATAACTTAGAAAATATATGGAACTAGTTCATGAAACTTGGACATAAGGTTAATCAAGTATCACTGAACATCCTACATGAGGTTCACGTCACATGACCAAGGTCAAAGGTCATTTAGGGTCAATGAACTTTGGCCGAATTGGGGATATCTGTTGATTTCCCATCATAACTTTGAAAGTCTATGGATCTGATTCATGAAACTTGGACATAATAGTAATCAAGCATCACTGAACATTTTGTGCAAGTTTCAGGTCTCATGATTAAGGTCAAAGGTCATTTGGGGTCAATGAACTTTGGCCGAATTTGGGGGTATCTGTTGAATTACCATCATAACTTTGAAAGTTTATTGGTCTAGTTCATTAAACTTGGACATTAGAGTAATCAAGTATCACTGAACATCCTGAGCGCGTTTCAGGTCACATGGCAAAGGTCAAAGGTCAATGAACTTTGGCCGTATTGGGTGTATCTGTTGAATTACCATCATAACTTTGAAAGTTTATGGATCTGATTCATGACCCTTATAAAAAAAATTGAATGGTATACCATTGACTACCATTTATCATACACCATTGATATACCATTGGAATACCATTCGCACAGCACCCACCATACACCAATGGTATACCATTCAAGCCTCAATGGTATACCATTCAAACTAATTTAAATAATTGGGACGTTACTATTACCATATTCATGAGCACCATTTACCATTCATATACCATTGATCAAACACCATTCACCATTGATCTACCATATGGCCACTATAGACAGGTTTACCATTGACCACCATTCACCATTCAGCCACCATTCACTGGCCTACCATTTACCATTCAGCCACCATTCACTGGACACCATTGGCCTACCAATTGCCTTTCACCATACACCATTCGCCTACCATTGACCATACACCATACACCATTCATGTACCATCCACCATCCGCGCACCATTCATCGTACACCATTCGCGTACTATTCACTGTACACCATTCACCGTACACCATTCGCGTACCATTCAACGTACACCATTCGTGTACCATTCGACACTCACCATTCAACCACCATACACCGTTCACCATTGATTGACCATTCACTTTACACCATTCTACCATACACCATTGACCTACCATTTACAGTACACCATTGGCCTACCATACACCATTGAACTACTATTCACCGTACACCGTAGGCTTACCATACACCATTGGCTTACCATACACTGTACACCATTGACCTACCATTTACCATACAATACTGTCATACCATACACTCTATACTATTAGTCAACCATTCAAATAACACCATTGGTCATACACTATAGACCACAAGCGTACATTCAATGGTAGACTAATGGTAGACAGAACAAAGATGTGCAATGTATAGTAAGCCAATAAAGTACAGTGAATGGTAGACCAATGGTGTACAGCATATCTCTGGGGTTAATGGTAGGCTTGATAATGGAATAAGTATACACAAGAAAAATAAATGAAAGCAGTTATTTCAAGAACGTCATTAAATTGTTTTTACTATAAGAAGTTTAAGTACAGCATAAATGGCACAGAGTATTCACAAGTATAGACTTTATAATTAAAGCACATAAGTTATTAATATATATGACTTAGTCTTAGCTACTCGTTGATATCTCTGTCAATCTTGTTATGAAAAAAATAAACATGTATCAAGACAGATCGAGTTTGATTGAAAAACACAACAAATGAAGACTAACATTTCCAAGAATAAACCTGTTCTCTCTTATTGCTTTTTACATGGATTGAGTACTTGGCAAAACCACTGTTCTGCGTACAAACCTGATACTTGATGTTAAATCTGTGTGTAATTGCTTTCAACAATATTAATAAACATTTTTTTACTGATAAGTTCAAGTACAAAAGAGTATTGACAGGTATGGCAAAAAAGCACCATATTATGAATACATGTGACTGCGCGACACGACAAGAGATCAATGATTACACTCCACATAGGTATTATGTTAATCTTTCTATATACAAATTTACATGCAAGACAGAATTTGGACAACAAACTAATGAACACCAAATTTTGAAGATTAAACTCAAAATGTGCGATAGCCTTCACATGGCCAAATGAATAAAGGGTACCACACCTAGAAGAAATGAAATATCCCCAAAAGGGGGGAAAATAGTACCCCGTCCCCCAAATTGTTCCCTTTTTTCTTTTCACCTAAAAAGATATATCAATGGCGTGTTTCTACAAAGAATTGTTAAAAAGTATTACCCGCCTAAGTATCCAGAATCCTGGATAAGTTTCCTGTAGAAACAAACGCGATGCAGTTAATTGATAAATTGCATCGCGCAAAATACGGTTTCTCATAACCATCTTTGAGAGGTGGTTATTGCCATGTAAATCCGTTTAACTTTTCTGTAAACATGGGGCAAAATAGCATTCATGTCTGGCTTAAGTGCTTGAACCCAGAAGTGCGATCTCACAGTATACATATATTCTGGCCTGTTTAATCTCGCCAGCTGATCGCGAAACATGTATACCTGCTACAATGAGTGAGATCTACCATGAATTTTGAAAATTTTCCTGACGAGATGCAATTTTTGACATACCAAAATGCAATGTTGATGTTATAGGTTGAATTTTCCGATTTCTGCCGTATTTGCGAAGCGAAATGCAAGTTAATCAGATTATTTGGTCTGTAGAAACAGCTTGGTTTAAGAGCGATAAGGTTATTCGAGTCTGGAAAAGATAAACTGTTTTTAATGATTTACTGTAGAAACATGCCAAAAGTTTATCATAAATACAATAAAGATACATTAAGAAATAAATAATATATCACACATAGAATGTAGATATAATGAAAATAGGGAAAGAAAATTATTCAATTTGGAACACTAAAAAACATAAAAAAATAGAGACCTCTTTTTGCAAAATATATAGAAAATAATATATACAAGATACCCACTTATTTCTTTTCTGTCTATTTTTGCTGTGCTGAATCAGATGAATAACTCAAGTATGTGTGAGAAATAATATGATTATTGTCTTACACAGAATCAGTAGTCAATTGTAATTTTTTACAACCTAGCTTGGACAAAATTTGAATTCATATAATACAAAAAATATATAAATTGTGATTTTGTATATTCATGAGGACTTGAAGAGAACAGTTTTACAAAAAATAACAACTTTAATTCGTCATAACTTCGTTAATCCTCAACAAATTTTGATGAAATTTTAAGTGCTTTTTGTTTGTCTGATGTACACTTTGAATTGTATCACATAACTTTCAGTCTCGAGTACCTCTAGCCCTTCAATCGAATGGGTTGGACGACTGGTTACATTTTACACATAAAATAGTTATAAGGAGAATGAAGGGGACCATAGAAAGAAAGCATGAGAAAAGGGGAGATTTTGGTAGGGAGAGAATGAATCAGAAAAGCATCATGCTGAAAATTTCATTAACATCTAATAATAACAAAGTTATTGAATTTGAAATTTTAACAATATTTTGGTAAAAAAAATAACCTAATGTACATGATCGTCAGGAATATTTGCTAGGCTTATTGTATAAAATGAAATCATAATTATTTAATATTTTCATACATGTGTGTATGATATGTCCCAAGTATCATATCATTATTTCCAGCAATGAATATCTTCACATTAAAGGTCAAGTCCACCACAGAAAAGGTTGTTTTGAATCAACAGAGAAAAATCAGGCAAGCATCATGCAAAATATTTCATCAAAATCGGATGCAAAGTAAGAAAGTTATGACATTTTGAAATTTCGCTTATATTTCACAAAATAGTTATATGCACAATTTACCCACATGCATATGAGAGAATCGATGATGTCCCTAACTTTTTGGTTTGTTTTTCATTGTTTGAATTCTACAATATTTCAAATTTTACAGATTTGACAATAAGGACCAACTGGACTGAACCAAATAATGTTAAGCAATGGTAACTCCACATGTTCAGTGAGAAATAAAACTTTATTTCATAGGTCAATGGGGAGAAAATTATATTTCATATTCAAAAAAACAAAAGAAAAGTGAATGAGTGATATCATCAGTTCCCTCATTTGCATACCGACCAGGATATGCATATAACTATTAAGTGAAATTGAGTGAAACTTAAAAATGTCATACCTTTCTTATTTTTCATCCGATTTTTATGTTTGATTTTTCTCTTTTTAATCAAATCAACATTTTGTTAGGGTGGACATGTCTTTGAAATGAATTTTCACTCCATTTTTTATAGTTCTCAGAGGACAAAGTGTAAATAAGCACGACTTCTTGTAATAAAATACAAAAGAACAAGTGGGGATATGACATCAGCTTGGGTACGTCATGGTCTAGTGGTTCTGACTCTCACCTTACAAACAGAGGGTCATGAATTTGAGTCCTAGCCATGGTGTGTTTTCCTTCAGCCCGAAATTTATCCACACTGTGCTGCACTAGACCCAGGTGAAGTGAATGGGTACCCGGCAGGATTAATTCCTTGAAGCTGTAATAAGAAATATTGGATGAAAACAATGCAAAGGACAGTATATTAGCTAAGGGTTCAAAACATCAATGCTTGTCGTGTGTGTAAGCTTTCTTTAGAAGTTCATATATTTTTTTAAATATCGAGCAATTTGCAGTATACACTACCATTCAATTGAATGGTGCCAATTAACAAATACCAACAAAACATTTTGTAAAATATGATAAATAAATTTATGTTTAACCATAGATGGGAAGAAAATAACCAATTATCTAATGGGAGGCCCCAATGATGACAAATACCACAACAAATGAATACCTGAGGACAAAGCGTCCACCCCTCCCCCTCAGCCAACATACTGATTTTTTTTTCAGCTATGCCACTGCAGGAATACAATCTGTTTTATCTCATGAAGCTTTGCAATATTTCCTACTGAAGAAAATTCTTACACACATACCTTTCATAACTCCATTTTTTTCTTGTACACGGCACGTTTTCTGTGTTCAACACCCGTCGTGTCATTCCCAGATAAGGCTGGACCATTAACCTTATCATCCAGTGTATCCGTCGTCCAAACTTTGAAAATGAAATAAAATCAATTTGAGTGTTGTAAAATCTGCATGTATGTGCAGATACAAACAAAAATAGAATACTAATATAGTAATAGAAAAAGAATGATCTTAGAACTTTAATTTTAGAGATATTTTTCATGGATCTCTGATTACCAGCCCAGAATTCAAGAAAACAATAAGGAAATGTGATATTGTTCAGCTTAGTTCAGACAAGGCTGTATTATAACTGTGCATGATTTATACTACTAATAGCTATGTCATCTGAAATCAAATTTCCAGAGCAGCAATTTTCAAAAGGAGGGTAATCGATGACATAAATTCCATTTCCCTGGTATTGACAATCGCAGAAGCGGATCCAAGTGGGCACATTTGACCTGGGGTCCGTTGTATATTTAGAGTTGCAATAAATCGCAACTCTAAATATCATGCGCAACTTGATTTTCAACCAATCAACAGCGCGCATTTGGGACTTGCTATTGATTTTTTTACCTGCGTTTAAACGCAACTCTTTCTGCAATGGACCCCTGTGCCCCCACCTTGAGAGCAAGATAAGAATGTGGCTTTCTTACACAAGTGTTCCCCCCCCCCTCGAAAGTTACAGCAAATATTTATATTGAAAATATTGTCTCATACAAGAGGATCTCTTTTTTGGTTTGCTTGTTATTCAAAGTTTCCTTGGGAAAATCTGCCCCACTACCCCCTTTGAGAAATCATGGATCCGTTCATGGACAATCATATGTCAGTGGATGAATTCCAGACATTGTTTTAGGCAAGTTTTGATCAGTAAATAAATAAAAACAGATAAAATGTGATCACAGGACAAACTTAAAAAAAAGGATAAAATTTACTTTAAAAATTGATATGCCTAGCCCCATGAAAAAATCTAATAATACCCTCCTGCATTAATGCTTCACAAGTTTCACACCAGCCAACTTCGAGCAAAACTCCCCACCAGAAATTGTCTACACACATTTTGAGGTCAATACACAATATGCCCACCACTTTTCAAAATATTGCGGATTGCTTGGATTTGCCGTCATGTTGATATGGACCGAAGTTATGCGACCAAAAGATTCGCATGTGGCATGTTGGCTGTTTGTTCGCCACATGTAAGCATGATTTGTTCGCTAACTTCAGTCCCAATAAACATTACAGCGAATCCAAGCAATCCGCGAAGTGATGTCTACGGATTAGATCAACTCATCGAGATCGAAGACTAAATACAGCCGTTCCAGATATTTTGAAAAGCGGTGGTATTAACATCGAAATGTGACTGAGAGACCTGTCATGACATTTGGGAACAAATTTTGGTGACGAGGTATGCTGGTAATCAGCCGGTGCAAAACTGCATTAGCGCCATTTTTCTCTGCATAATTATTGCAGCCTCTGTAGAAAAATTGAATAGGAATCGTTTGTCACTCTGTCCAGTCACAGTTCCACACACAAAGTGCACATTTCGCCATACGTGCCATGAGTGGTAGAGTGTAACTTTATACTAATTATAGGGGCTGCGTAGCCTTTATCATTTTTTAAACTTTTTTAAGTTTAGGACCCCTTCCATGTTTCACCTCCATTTTATCTCATTTACCAACATCCATCAACAACAACAAATTTATAGGCCTAATTCCAAAACATTATTTGTCGCGGCAAGTTTTCAATTTCAGTGAATTAACGTTGTGCAGTATAGGCCCTACGTGTTTCACAATTAACGTTTTGACAGTCTTGACATTAGATTAACAAATCATTCATTCATGAATTCAACGTATTCAGAGACGGTTATTGTAAAACATTGACAATAAACATCAGGCAATATGAGCGAATTACTAATCTATTCAATGCTCCCGAGCTAAACTCAGCCAACACAAAGCATAAGCACTCCCTATCGTCATAGCCACGTCCCGGCCGCGTAGAGCAGCGGCCAGCGCCAACGGGGCAATGGCGGTGGCAGTGTAGTGGTCGTGGCAGTACACCGACATCTAACATTTTGAGACAATTTGAGAAATAAATCAAAGAAAATTGTTATAGAACTTACTGTTTAGACTTCTACAAATGACTTTGAAGTCGCTGTCCGAATCTGACCCATGTTCCTTTAGTTTTTGATGAATTATCGACGGACTTATCAACAGCAAAACGGCGGTCCCGGTAGATGGAGTTTTCTTTTTCAAATATTGTAATTGGCGGTTAGACGCACGTACGTGCGCGCGCGTGCAATAGAGCTAGCTAGCAAGCAGCCAATTAAGCGGCCCGGCCCTGCTTGCCAACGCATATGGGGGGGGGGGGGGGAGGGGTGGATTAAAACCAAATCAGGGGTGTCTTCTTTTTCCTCTCGATTGCTTCTGGGTTGGAAACCATGATGGCGTGAGTGCCACTGTTTTCCTTGGATCTTGGAATCTATGAAAAAAGTTTTCGATCCCTTCACCTTTTTTTCCTGTTCTCTCTCTTATTTTCTTTTTTATTTTCGTTGTCTTTTTTTCTGTTAATCTTTCTTTTCTTCTTTGCCTTTTTTCTTTTCTTGTTTTTTCCCCTTTATATATATTTTTTTTACTCACTCCTCTTAGTTTTAATTTGCTTTTGTAATGATTGAAATTGAGATTTCATTCAGTAGATTTCTTTTCTGTTACATTGTACTATACCCTGTATGGCGGCAGGGAATTTTGATAGGGGTGAGGGAGCAAGACCATGTGGATAAATCATTTCAATCAAGTAATGCCGGCCTATAGAATAGCTCTCCTCTTTATAAACGCCGTCCACAAGTGGGAAAGAATATTTAGGGTCTAAAAATAGAATTTTGAAAATATCATTTGTAAAAAAAGGGTGAAATAATTCATGATTGGAAGCAGCTATAATAGCGTACAAATGGGTTCAGATGGGGCTTTTGACGTTGCAGACAGACCAAATCAGGGTTTGCGGATGGGAATTTGATAGAGGTTGGGGGACCAAGACAACCAACAGTGAATTCATTTTGAGCAAAATATGGGGCATTGCAAGAAACTTGCAATCGAAGCAATCGAACGCAAATCAATTTCAGACTCCAAAATCATGAGAGTCATACTTTTCATTGCAAACTTGCAACTGATCCATAAAAAAATCCAAATTGATATGTTCTAGATAAACTTAATGTATCATCACCTGTAAATTTGCATCTGATCAAATTTTGGGATTGATTGCAAATATCTTCTTGAAACACTCAATATATAGTTCTTTTTACAAAAAGCGGCCATAAACAAGCAAAATGATTATAAAAACAGAATAAAACTTATTAATTAAAAATTAAAACCCTTTTTATCAAAAAAGATTTCATTGACCGATTGATTTTATTTTTGCACCCATTGCATCAGATTTAAATTTAGACGGTAATATGTACAATTGTAAAATATAACAAATTTATAATATTGTATCATAACCACTGGATCAATAATATTTAAACACATATAGACCTTTTACTTAATACGGACAAAGACAATTTAAAAGAATGAAAGAGACCATGTTTACAATCATGAGCGATTACACTTGATTTGGGGAAGCTGCTCGCATAAAAGTCACAGGTCAAATATTTAATTAACTCTAAATACCTTTTAATCTTTGATATATTTTCTTTAAATCTTCGGAATTATGTTAATGGGTAATGCAATTGGGCATATCATTCACCATTAACACAAATGGCATTCATTAGGCAAACACAACTAAGCCACTATAGCTTTACAATTATCCAACATGATTATATATACCACTAGGCACATACTACTAAGACACCATATTGATACCAATCATACCATTATAGAGGCACATACTACTGAGACACCATTGAATACCACTGAGACACCATTTTATACCACTGAGACACCATTGGGTATATAATGGTATACCATGCAGTCATACCATTAGAGGCACATACTACTCAGACACCATTTGACACCACTGAGACACCATTGGGTATAAGGTATACAATTCATCATACCAGTCATACCATCATAGAGACACATACTACTGAGACACCATTGAATACCACTGAGCACCATTGTATACCACTAAGACACCATTGGTGCATGGTATACCATTCATTATACCAGTCATACCATTAGAGGCATACTGAGACACTATTGAATACCACTGAGATACCATTGTATACCACTGAGACACCATTGGATGTATGGTATACTATTCATCATACCAATCATACCATTACAAGCACATACCATGCACTGAGACACCATTGAATACCACTGAGACACCATTGTATACCACAGAGACACCATTGGGTATATTATGGTATACCATGCAGTCATACCATTAGAGACACATACTACTGAGACACCATTGAATACCATTCATTATACCAGTCATACCATTAGAGGCATATACTACTGAGACACTATTGAATACCAGTGAGACACCATTGTATACCACTGAGACACCATTGGTGTATGGTATACCATTGATCATACCAATCATACTATTACAGGCACATACTACTGAGACACCATTGAATACCACTGAGACACCATTGTATACCACTGAGACACCATTGGATGTATGGTATACTATTCATCATACCAATCATACCATTACAAGCACATACCACTGAGACACCATTGAATACCACTGAGACACCACTGGGTAAATGGTATACCATTCATCATACCAATCATATCATTAGTCACATACCACTGAAACACCATTCGGTATATGGTATACCATTTACCATTAAATAAACTACCAATTACCATTAAGAACTTACCATTGAAACACCACTTAAATACCATTCGCTTACCATTTACCATTCAGATCACCATTCAACTACCATTCGGCACCATTCAAATACCATTGGCGATTTTTATAAGGGGAAACTTGTACATAAGAGTAGTCAAGTATCACTGAACATCCTGTTCGAGTTTCAGGTCACATGATCAAGGTCAAAGGTCATGTAAGGTCAAGAACTTTGGCCATGTTGGGGTTTTTTGTTGAATAACCATCATAGTTTATTGGTCTAGTTCATAAAAAGTGGACATAAGAGTAACCATGTATCACTGAACATCTTGTGCGAGTTAGAGTAGTATTCAAAGTCAGCACTGCTGCTATATTGAACCGCGTGATGCAGGTGAGACGGCCAGAGGCATTCCACTTGTTAATATATTTTTACACGAGTGTGTAGGTAATTTTATAAGCTACCCTCTGAGGAAATTTTATGGACGTATTTTACGTCATGCTTCAGTGAGCACCGTCAGAAGGCAAAAATGTCACTTCAAAAGTCACAAGCCAAATATCATGACTTTAATTCCATTTTATTGGAACTAATTCCACATTCTCATCATGAAAAAAGTCAGAAGGCTTGTAAAAATTACTTTTTAAAAGACGATACAACTTTTTTGGCTAAATTTCACGGTCGAATAAACACAAGTTCAAATTTGCTATAATTGGATTTTTGACACATTTTTATCAATAAAAATGATAGACTATGATGACAGTTATTTTGGGGAAGAGTATCTTCAACAATATTCATCGTTTCACGGTTCAATGAACATTTATTGAAAACAAAACATACGATTTTCAAATATCATAGGCAAGTATTGTTTCATTTTGGTAACTGAAAATGTTTTTTTCTCAACTTTTTTGTTATGTTCATGACCAATTAACATGCTTCAATGATTCAAAGGCATTCAAATAAACATCCACGCTTGAATGAACATGTGGAATGTGATTAGTTAGCTCTTTTTTACGTTATTGGAAAAAATGAAATTTGTAACTATTGATATCTGTCACAAACCTCCTTGCATAGTTCATATCTTATTTTATAAGCCTCGGAAAGTAATTTTTCAAGATGGCGGTTGGCGGTAATCTTGGATTTGATCTGAAGATTATCCTTTGTGCAAAATATATAACTACATGAATTGAATCAACATACCTAATGACTCATGAATAGAGTTATTACGCATGATTCTGGGGCAAAGGTTTCAAAAGTTGATATTTCTAGATGGTGTCATTGGCGGCCATCTTGGATTTGACCTGAAGATGACATTATATTGCAAAATAGAAAGCAGAAATGGATTCTGCACACCCCAAAACCCCTAAATAGAGGTATTACTCGTCATTCTGGAGCAAGGGGAACAAAAGTCAGGTTTCAAGATGGCATATGGCGGCCATCTTGGATTTGACCTGAAGATGACCTTATATTGCAAAAATGATTACAGAAATCGGTTCTACACATCTCTAAACCCTTAAAACGAGTTATTACTCATCATTTTGTGGACAGGGGTTCAAAAGTTAGGTTTTCGATCAAAATGGCATCTGGCGGCCATTTTGGATTTATGCAAATTAGCAAAATTGCTCAAACGGCAACTTTGGGCAACCAAGCTGAATTTGTTCTAGGACCCCATAGGAACACGAATCAAGAAAAAAAATTCATCGGAATGGACATTTCTAGGTTCGGAAAGGACATTTCTAGGTTCGGAAAATGTCAAATCGACTAATATTCGACCCTAAACACGTAATTTTCCTCGCGAAATAGATACCCTTTTTTCATTATTTTTGTGTTTTTGACACCCTTATCACGTTACGTACGTAACGTGCCCTATCGTGAAAGACATCCTTTTTACGTGTTTTTTTTTTTTTGGTCGCGCATGGTATCCACTCGCCAATGTAAGTGCCCCCCCCCCCCCCCCGGGGTAGGAATACATGGATATTACAAGATAAAGCTTTTTATTTAAATATTGTAAAGAAATGGATGAAGAGAACAATGGTAGGCGTAGCTTAAATCAAGGTTCCCAAGAGCTATCTACCCTTGTAAAGAAATGGATGAAGAGAACAATGGTAGGCGTAGCTTAAATCAAGGTTCCCTAGAGCTATCTACCCTTTGGAAAGGGTAGATAGCTCTTGGGAACCTTGATTTAAGCTACGCCTACCATTGTTCTCTTCATCCATTTCTTTACAATATATATATACATGTATATATTGTACTATGCTTTCTATTCTGATGTTTTTGTGATTTCCTAATGTGATGTCTTTGACATCTTTCATGTACGAATGTGAAATAAACTTTATGAACTTTATGAGCATTTCGAAGTATCCCACCTGGCCCCGTCGTTGTCTCTGCGACGTTACCCCCGTGGAGGTCACCATGAAGTAAGGCAGGAACGATGCTGTCAATACCGCGGTACAACCTCGGTATAACCGCTAGAAGACGCGGCCACAGCTCGATGAGTGTGCGGTCCCCATACTTTCGTTCAATGTTGTCTACTTTTGGCTTTAGTCTGTGGCGGATGTAGAAATTCTGATGGTATAAATATATCACACGCAAGTTATTCCTATGTATTTGCGTTCCTGGTATCACTATTAGACATACATTTGTATTTATGGTTTGCACCTCGTTCGACATTCACTCTAAAAAAAATTATGCTCCATGAGGGTAATTATGTGTCCAGCCAACATTGGGCATTTCTTTGGGGCATATTTGTTAATATAGTGTGATGAAAATTTTGCCCATTCTAAAGTAATTGCTGCATTGGGTAAAGTACTGCCCCAAATTGGTTGGACATATACCCTCGATCGTGCTGGTTAAAATTTTACCCAATGTTTTTTGTCTCGCCTGCGTAGCAGAGCGAGACTATAGGCGCCACTTTTCCGACGGCGGCGGCGGTGAGAATCAGGGACAACTCGGACCACGGGACATCTCGGACCGCGGGCCGAGTTGTCCCACCCAGTACGAGATTTTTTTCTCACAAATTTGCGTCTATTTTTCCGTAATTTCGAAATTTCTTGTAAAGATTTTCTAGAGATATGGTCTGATGGTAATGTTCTTCACTTTCTATCACTTTTTTTCGCTGAAATTAAAAAAAAAAGTGTAATTTTAGGCGTTTTTCGACAGCTCGCGATTCCCATAGGCGCGCGTGTATTAACTGTGTCGGTGCTCGGCTCGGCCCCGCTCAATAACTGACTTGATTTTGTGATCATTTCTCCTCAAAGTACCACTTTTATCGCAGAAGATGGACTTTGTTGTATTCCATTACCTCCATTTTCTCATCACAAGGATAAAATTTGGTGTATTTGCACGATTTTGTTCAAGTTTTTCACCTTTTTCTCTCTGGTCGCAAGAAGCGAACAACCGATGAACGGTCCGCTGCTCTTCATCGTAATTCTCCGTAGCTCGGCCGCCTAAACTGGCGGGGTGGGATTCAGACCGAATCCACAATGGAAGTGGGCGTGCACAGCAAAGAGCTGAGCTTGACTGAGTGAGAGAGAGTGAACTCGAGTTTGAAGCTTGGCAGTGTCGTATAGGCTCTGCCTTTTTTGTAAATATATATTTTTCAATTTTTTCTATATTGATTTTCCCTGGTTTCGAGCTCTAAGATTGTAATGATATAATTATGCTTCAATTTCTTTGACTGAGTGTGACTATGGTGTGGATGTTTGAGTTGCTCAAAAATATTTTTACGTGGGTGGGGGCTCGGGGCGATTTCACTCTTGCCCCCGAAATGCGAAAAAAAATATTCGGGGTGTAGCTGTGTGGGCATGCCGGGCTGAGGGTAGCCCTCAATAAAAAAATGTTGTTTTTTTTTTGGGGGGGGGCTTAATTTTTCACTTTAAATTTATTATTTTTAGGCCTATTTTTTGTACATTCTATTTTTCATATTGAGTTTCCCTTGTGTAGAGAGTTGAGTTTTAAGTTGCAATAATTAATATGCTTCAATTTCTTTGACTTTGAGTGTGACCGTGGTGTGGATGTTTTGAGTCGAACAAAATACTTTTACGAGCTAGGGTGGTGGCTCAGGGCGATTTCACTCTGCCTCCGAAATGTGAAAATGATCTAAGTGTATCTGTGTGGGCATGTCAGGCTGAGGGTAGCCATCAATTAAAAAAATGTTTTATTTGGGGGCTTGATTTTTAATTAAATTAATTATTTGTATTTTTTACAGGATTTAAAATAAAACTGATTTACTTTCTTTAATTTCATTTCTTGGTCTCAAGGGTGGATGGCTAGGCTGCCGGGATGGAATTCAGCCACAATTGCCAATGGAAGTGGACATACTTGTACAGTCGTGAGCTTGGAGACTGAAGCCTTGCCCTACAGCTTAGAATATTTTTTAATCAAGTTTTAGGCCACTCAGTCTTATTCCCATTTGAAATATAATCAGGGCCGGATCCAAAATTTCCCTACAGGGCCGGGGGGCATTTTGTCTAGGAATTTTTGACAAAAGGTCTTTACTGCCAAATCACAGTAATTTTTTCTCAGGAAAAATTTGACAAGCAAAAAAAAAAAAAAGAAAAAAATTGTTGTAAGTTGCCTTTTCAGTACTTTTTAAGGGGGGCGAATGTGCCCCCTCCCTCGATTCGCCACTAGAACTTATGTCCATATTATTTAGTTTTAATTTTTACAGGAGGAAAGAATACCAAATTAAATAAGTTTTATGTTTTGCATTTTTACCAATTATTGTTTATTCAAGTAAAATGTATTTAATTTAGTATTGTTCCAAAATGCATCACCTAATTAACTTGTTTGAATTTAAAATGCAAACCTGAATAAAAATGAATTATGAACTTTGAATAAATAGAAAATAATATGTTATATTCTGTAAATTGTAATATTTTCAAATCATATTTTATCTCCATTCTTATCTTATCATTGTCTCCCTTTCTCATTATGTTCATCACTCTCATTTCAATTAAATTTATATTCTATTACTGGAATAAAAAAAGACAATACTCAACAATGAAACATCGATCAATAGAAAAAAAACAAAGAAAAAGAGGGAAAATAAAAAAAATGACAGGTACAAGGAGGGGGGGGGGGTAACAACAAGTCATTCTTGTCTGGGTTTTAAAAACAGGAGAAGAGTCGTCAATACAATATTGCAAATAGCAACTATGAAGAGGGTTTGGTTTTTATCAAATAATTTTTGCAGTTCCTTTGGAGTGATGTTGTTTTTGTTTCACCCATTCTAGAAAGTGAAATTTGTATCTAACACTAAGTTGCCCTAGTGTTGTTTTCCAATTTACATTTTCTAGTTCCTTGTATCATGTATGGATGAAATCATTTAAGTTGTACCAGTTAGAAAATTGTTGACTTTTGGTATATATTTACATTAATCATGCAAGTTGCAAGTATGATCACCTTCTCAATGACTCTTAAGACAAGCTTCTGCAATTAGTAAAATATATTGTATTTACTAGATAATTTGAACAACTGGACCAAATTGTGGCAAGATTAATGAGCTATATATTCAAATTCAAATATATAAGTGACAATGCGGAACCCGAGGCTGATAATGATATGATTTGAGCAAAGAAACAATAAAAATTTGATCAAAATCGGATAAGGAAAAACAATATCGCTGCATTTTAAAGAATGATTTGTATTTTTCTGGTGAAACAGGTCTGGCGTTTCTTCATGGATATTTAATCAGCAACCTCATACATGATGTCATATCCTCACTTGTTCTTTGTATTTTATTATGTGAAATTAGATTAATTTTTTAAAGTTGAATTCAATAACCCCGCTATTTGTTATCAGATTTTTATGAAATAAGCACTTTGATATGTGAATGTTGCTATGTCTACATTATTCATATATAAATATTTTCATCCCGGAGCATCCCTTTAAATGATTTATTTATTATTTCTTTTTCTCGAGAAAGAGTATAGTCTCTACAATAAAACAAGTGGAATGCCTCTGGCGGTCTCACCTGCATCACGTGATTCAATATAACAGTAGTGCTGACTTTGAAAACTACTATATACAACTCGCACAAGATGTTCAGTGATACTGGGTTACTCTTATTTCCATGTCTTATGAAATATACCAATACACTTAAAGAGATATGATGGTAATTCAACAAATACCCCCAATGTGGCCAAAGTTCATTGACCTTACATGACCCTTGACCTTGATAATGTGACCTGGAACTCGCTGCAGGATGTTCAGTGATATAAGTTATGCTGTCATTTAATAACCTTCGGTTATTAAATGACAGCATTAAGATTTGATGTTGATGCTGCCGTCGGAAAAGCGGCGCCTAGCTATAGTCTCACTCTGCCATCCAGGTGAGACAAAAATCATGACATGCACAGTGATGAAAAATAAAGCAATAAAATGAATTTAATCAAAAAGAAAAACCACATGCTATGTAAAAGAAATTAAATTTAAAATCATAAATTCGTCATTTTTATTGAATGAAGAATTTAATTTATTTATAATTGGAAAAAAGGATTACCCCTATTTTCTTTCAATGTAACCAAAATACTGGTAGGGCCTAATATGATTTTTTATCACATGACATGATTTTGAACAAAAATCAAGCCATATTTTTGGGTTATGTGGGACGGAATCTACATGGCGGCATTCGTGGGACGGATTTTTCTTCTTAAATCTATCTCTGCCGGCTATTCACCTTATCCCCATCCCTCCCCATCATCCTCGTCCCTATCATCATCCCCTTGGGCGCAAAACTGTCCGCAAAGGTAGAGGGGACCACAGGCTGCAAAAGTTGACAAACATTTAAAAAAAGGTTATCGCCCAAATGTAGGGTAATTTTTAACCCCAAAACAATTGACAAGAAAAAAGAGGGGGTTTTCAATAATAAAAGGTCATTTAGTCCTAAACACATGTATCATTTCAATTGTGAATGATTCATTATTTTGTTCTCCATGAAGAAAAATAGTAGGGTGGACATTTGGTATTGTGTCCCCCTATTTTTGGTAGGGGGACACGTCCCCCCCCCCCCCGATTTCCTCCCATAATCATCCCTCACATCCTCGTCCTTCTCACCATCTCATGCACCCCTCTTATCAAGAGTCATCATCATCATCATCTCTCTTATCTATATCCCTCATGCACCTCCTCTTCCCTCTCATCATCAAGGCCCACCCCTTATCATCGCCATCCCTCACATCCTCATCTCCATCTCTTTCCCTTTGTCCCTCTCATCATCCCCCCCCCCCTCATCAAGAGTCATCAAAGATCCTCATCCCTCTTATCACCATCTCTCACCTCCTTGTCCCTCTCATCAAGGCCCATCCCTCGTTATCGCCGGTATGCTATCATCGCCATCCCTCACATCGTCCCTTTTACCCTATATCCAAAACTCTGCTCTCTACACAAAGGAAACTCAATATAAAAATTAAAAATGAAATTGGCATGCCCACACAGATACACCTAGAACATTTTCACATTTCGGGGGCAGGAGTGAAAATGCTCGGAGCCCCCATCCACGTATTTTTTGTTCGGCTCAAACATCCACACCACAGTCACACTCAAAATCAAAGAAACTGAAGCATATTAATTATTGCAACTTAAAACTCAACTCTCTACACCAGGGAAACTCAATATGAAAAATAAAATGTACAAAAAATAGGCCTAAAAATAATAAATTTAAAGTGAAAAATTAAGCCCCCCCCCCAAAAAAAAAACATTTTTTTATTGAGGGCTACCCTCAGCCCGGCATGCCCACACAGCTACACCCCAAACATTTTTTTTCGCATTTCGGGGGCAAGAGTGAAATCGCCCCGAGCCCCCACCCACGTAAAAATTTTTGAGCAACTCAAACATCCACACCATAGTCACACTCACTTGTTCACTGCTACCACCCTGCCTGTGGGGAATCTACAGGTAGGACTATGGTATGCCATTGTTGTCCAGAGCGCACTTTAAAAAGTCATTAAAATGTCACTTTTGTGACCAAGATTACTAATTTCCTTAGAGTTGCAATTTATTTTTCATTAGTTACTTTGGAATAATTTTTGTATTCACCAGAGCGCTCAAAAACTTGAATTTTGGGCATATTTTTGTGTACGCCCTCTATTGGTGGAAAGTAATATGGCAAGAAAATTTTCATTTTTTGATCTCTATTTTTAATTAAGAAAAAAATGATTTAAAGTATCAAATTTGAATAAGAGCCAAGTTGTATGAATAATAGGTGTAATGGAAACTGTCAGTGTAAAAACATCAAGCATTTGCCCCAAACAAAAGGAGAAAATTAGCCAAACATTGCCACCCTTATTTTGCCACACATGGAGATATAACTGAGAACAAGGTTATATCATAACCTTGTTCATTGAATGAGTGGTCACACTCAGTCAAAGAAATTGAAGCATAATTATATCATTACAATCTTAGAGCTCGAAACCAGGGAAAATCAATATAGAAAAAATTGAAAAATATATATTTACAAAAAAGGCAGAGCCTATACGACACTGCCAAGCTTCAAACTCGAGTTCACTCTCTCTCACTCAGTCAAGCTCAGCTCTTTGCTGTGCACGCCCACTTCCATTGTGGATTCGGTCTGAATCCCACCCCGCCAGTTTAGGCGGCCGAGCTACGGAGAATTACGATGAAGAGCAGCGGACCGTTCATCGGTTGTTCGCTTCTTGCGACCAGAGAGAAAAAGGTGAAAAACTTGAACAAAATCGTGCAAATACACCAAATTTTATCCTTGTGATGAGAAAATGGAGGTAATGGAATACAACAAAGTCCATCTTCTGCGATAAAAGTGGTACTTTGAGGAGAAATGATCACAAAATCAAGTCAGTTATTGAGCGGGGCCGAGCCGAGCACCGACACAGTTAATACACGCGCGCCTATGGGAATCGCGAGCTGTCGAAAAACGCCTAAAATTACACTTATTTTTTTATTTCAGCGAAAAAAAAGTAATAACATGTGAAGAACATTACCATCAGACCATATCTCTAAAAAATCCCTACAAGAAATTTCGAAATTACGGAAAAATAGACGCAAACTTGTGGAAAAAAAAATCTCGTACTGGGTGGGACAACTCGGCCCGCGGTCCGAGATGTCCCGTGGTCCGAGTTGTCCCGTCCCCGGCGGTGACGGCCTCAACATCAAATCTTAACCTATAAGGTTAAGTTTTTGAAATGACATCATAACTTAGACAGTACGTATTATAAACCTCTCTTTAAGAATGTCGAATAATCCGTTCCTCTGATTGGTCAAAACTGAGGTCATGTAAACGACCATGCCTTCAAAACAACAAAACTTATGTGGTAACCAAGGGCAACGGGCATAGTTAACAAGGTTTCTGCCCGTTGCCCCCTGACTCGCCCCTTAACGACGGGCATGGCAAAATTTTGCTGAGATCCCTATTTGATTGCATGCAAAATGTTGCTTTCTGCGGTGATTGCGGAAACCATAAATATCAGCGCGATTTGATCGAAAGTAATAGACGATTCGCGCATTTACGCATTTCCCCATTTACATCCTGCATGTATGTAGGACGCGAAACCGGAACCCCACCGATCCTGCCCCCGTGCTTTTTCTCTTCCATCTTCAGACGACTGTTGTGGAGATGTAGCCTGATTTGTCGTATAAAGTGTGAATAAATTCAGAACACTCAGTGGCGTAATGAGTCAACAATTTTGAGGACGCAAGATCGAAGTATCGGGCAAAATTTTTAAGATTTACGAGCGAGCAAAAATTTCGACATTTCTATTACAAAATCCAATCTTGTGATAGATTTTGAAATACATGTAATATTCTCGAAATAATATCATTTTCTACCTTCTCTCTTTGCTTTTCTCTGTTTTTTTTTTCTTAGTCATGAATTTTTAAGGGGGGCGCCGCTGAGTGCAATCTAAATTTGAGGGGTATAAAGTTAATCCTGGAAACAGTTTTATGACAGTTGCCAGCACTGACGAATTGTTATTATCCGGCACTGATATTATTAATTAAGCCTACCAAAGTGATAGCCGGATAACTAATCAACCAACCAATCAAAACCAAGGATTGTTTTCAGTTATCAAATTAAGAGAAAATTTGATAAAACCCCACAGATCAGTTGTGCTCCTTGTCTTTGAATAACATGTGCTCAACATGAAGTTTCCCGAAGATTCTGAAGATTCGTTTGTATCGAAATTTGCATTGAGTGCAAATCTTGAATATTTTTATAATCATGAACTTTTAAATAAACAATTTTGTTATTTTGTTATATTTCAAAGTATGAGACCTTTGGAAGAGCATCGTAATGCCGATGTAGTATCATAGTGAAATTAGTATTTATTCTAACTCCACGATTCAATTTTTTTGTTAATCAAGGCCAAAGGAAAATATCAAAGTTAACCTGGAGAATATACTGTAATGGAAAAAATATCTAAATGGCAGTAACATAAAGGCTTTTTTTTTTATTTTAATTTTTTTCCATTAAATGCCTATAATGTAATATCATCTAATTTACGAAACATTTTTTATTCCACTCCCTTCGTTTTCTATCTCTTCTTCTCCTGCTTCTCCATTTTCTTCCTCTTTTTATCTTATCATTATTCTTCGTCTTCTTGCTATTCTTCTCGCTTGTCACTTCCTCCTCTATCTTTTCTTCAAGTTCATTCTTTATATCTCCCTATCCGCTCTTTCCATTTCAGGAAGCGTGTGCTTGATCTATTTCCATTTTCTTTTCTTTTTTTGTAATCACCAATGTATAATCGTTTCATGTAATAATGTCAAACAAAAAACCCTTTGTACGGTGTGGATTTATCCAAACTTGAAATGTGCTATAAAAAGAATAAGCTCTTAACTAAAGGCATTCTTGCGAATACTAATAACTCAGCGAGGGAGCGAGGCAACCAAGCCGGGGGGGGGGCGTTGGAGAGATTCACTTTTTAGGGGATAAAACGACACATATCTTTATTGTATGTTCTTATTTCTTTCTTTTCTCCCTCTCTTTCACTTTCTTTCTTTTATTTTTTCCCTCCTCTATTTGAAAAATACAAAAGGGAGTGGCCACCCTTGCCTGTTGTAGTAATATCATCTGCTTGTATTTATTTGTTCTTCTAAATACATCGTGATATAAACCCTGCTTTCTTGTGACCTTTTTGGACATTGAACCATGCAGCCGATTGGTTCCCATAAATATGATCCTTATTAGCAACAAAGAACAAAAAATATTAGAGTAGTACTGTTATATAATACCAATCTTCAGAGGCGTCGATCCTGGGGGGGCAGGGGGCGATCGCCCCACCAATGAAAATATTTGGGGGCAAACATTGTTTTGCCCCCCCCCCCCAATAATTCCGCATGTGCAAAAAAGTAAAATAAGATTTTAATTTTACACAGAAATCAGCAAGCGAGATTGAGATACACAACTTGCTCCTTATCGAAAATCGTGCTAAAAAAGGTCTGCTTTTTACATTGGAATACCAAGAATATTTCAGCTCGCGCTTCGCGCTCGCATCATTTAGGTAGCAAAACCCATACTTTTCATGGATAAATAGGTGAAAAAATGTCCTGTTTTCAGTTCTAAACCTCGAAAGAACTCTCACTTTGATGTGCAATAATCTTTTGTTGAATATATACCATGTTCTTTATTAAAATCCTCCATTAAACTCATTTTTTTCTGATCAAAACATCAAAATGTATATATATATATATATGACATATATATTTATATATGTGTGTGTGTTTGTATGTGTGAGTTCGTGTGATCAAACGCCTTTGGAACGTTGATTCATGCAGAGGCGTCGATTATGGGGGGGGCAGGGGGGCGATCGCCCCACCAATGAAATTATTGGGGGGCAAACATATCGTTTTGCCCCCCCCCCCAATAAATAAAATATAATTGTAATGTTACGGCACAGAAATCAGCAAGCGAGATTGAGATACAAAACTCGTTTTTCGTCTAAAATCGTGCTCAAAATGTCCACTTTTCAGTTTGGAATATAACAAAATTTCAGCTCGCGCTTCGCCCTCGCATCATTTCTGTAACAAAAACCCATACTTTCCATGATTAAATAGGTGAATGTGGTCCCGTTTTCAGTTCTAAACCTCAAAAGAACTCCTACTTCGATTTGCAATAATCTTTTGTTGGATACATATATCTTGTTCTTTATTAAAAACGTCCACTAAAAACTCAATTTTTTTCATATCGAAATATCAAAATTTTCAATTAATCTGCTGATGGGATATATATATATATATATATATATATATATATATATATATATATATATATATATATATATATATATATATATATATATGTGTGTGTGTGTGTGTGTGTTTGTGTATATATATACATATATATATGTAAACATATATATATAGGCATAGGTGCGTGTGTTTGTGTGTGAGTTTGTTTGTTTTGTGTGATCGAGCGCCTTTGGAAAATTGATTCATGATTTTGCCCCCCCCCCCCCAATCTGAAAAATGGATCGACACCCCTTATAATCTTGCCTCATCTTGCCCCCATGTGTTTGGCATTTGCTCCTCGGATCGACAATAAATTCAAATTCGCATCAAATTGAATGAAAAAAAATCCGGGAATAAATATACAGTATTTCGTCCTATATGCTATATGCAGTGGCGTACCGTGGGTCACGGCATTGGGGGGGCACCAGCAAAAATTTTGTGTCACCAAGTGAGCGCGCGAAGCGCACTCAGTTGCTAATTATGCTGACCTAATAAAGATATCTTAAAGGACAGTGTCATTAAACGGATATGTATGTCACTAATCACTTAATGCGAGCGCGAAGTGCGAGCTGAATTTTTTTTATATTCAGACCTAACTTGAAGGGGAAATTATAAGCAAATTTTTGTAATCATGATATGTACCTGTTTCGTTAAACAAACAATGCGAGCGCGAAGCGCGAGCTGAAATTTTTTGTATATATTGATCCCAATCAGACATTTTAAGGACTATATTTTAGGAATCTATTAAGAGTATACATATCTCACCATAGTATTCTAATGCGAGTGCCAAGCGCTTGCTGATTTTGTTAGAATTATATGCATCCAAACACATAAAGCAATTGTCATTGTAATCATGATTAAAATGCGCATCTCACTAATCAAATATTGCGAGCGCGAAGCGCGAGCTAAAAATTTAGGAAATTCACACCTGAAGAGGGACATTTTAAGGCTTTTTTGTAGGAATTCACGACGACCCTACGTATTTCATTAACAAAATGAAGCGAGCGCGAAGCGCGAGCTGAAATTTGGGTATATATTGACCCCAAACATGGATATTTTAAGGACTATTTTTAAAAGAATCCATTAAGAGTACACATATCTCACCATAGTTATCTAGTGCGAGTGCCAAGCGCATGCTGATTTTGTTAGAATTACACCTAAAGACATACTTTTTGTAGTCATTGTAGTCATGATTATCATACGCATCTCACTAGTCAAATATTGCGAGCGCGAGCTGAAAAATTTGGAAATTCACACCTGAAGAGGGGTATTCTAAGGCTTGTTTGTAGGAATTCACGTAGACCACTAACCAAATGATGCAAGCGCAAGCTGAAATCTTTGATATTTAGATTAAAAAAATTGACATTTTAAGGACTGATTTTAGGAAATCATGAAGAGCAGACATATTATCTCACTAATCCACTAATGCGAACGTAAGCACGGACGGGAAATGTTTTATATTAAGATCTTAAATTGATATGTCACTACATAAAACAATAATAATTCGAAGTGCGAGAATATATATTCGGTGTAAATTGACTTGAATACGGGAGGCTTTAGTACAACAGGATTATATATCTCGTTAAACAGACAATGCGAGTATCAGGAACAATGAAGACATAGGCCCTGAGCAAATTATGTTTCATAAAGTTATATATATTTTTTTATTTTTATGTAATATAACATAACATAATTATAATATAATATAACATAATTAACAATAATTTCTTCCTTCCCACTATGTTTCTTTCACTTTCTCCCTCTTTTTCTCTTTTTATCCCCGTTTTTTTTTTTTTGGCCAGCCGAATTTGTATTGGATCATGGTGGCAGCTGAAACCAGTGATCGCCTTTGAAATGACAGGGATCAAGTAACCAGATACTGTATTGTTGGGAAGTAAACTGCATGTCTTTTTACCGAAATTCGCATGCTTCATAACCTACTTACTAACCCAACGGGTGCCCGCTAGCCCCGGCTATCGCATCGCTCATGTACCGTACTGTGCATACCCAATGCACTGTCACAGCAAATCACCGTGTTGTGAGAAGGAGCGAGATGCTAACGGTAACTGTAAACAATCAAATATAGCCTGAATAAGTTATAACTGTGTTCAATCACTGGCACAGAGGTCTGCATCATAAGATCAACATACACTAAAAGTTGATAAAACCTAAATTACTTAATGTTCTGGACTAGAGTGTGAACAATGAATTAATATTTTCCTAATATTAATTGTAAATCTGGAGTGTGAGAAGTGAGTGGGAGTGACCAGCATTTTCACTGCATGAAACACCTAATGACATTCACACAGGGCTGTGAGTGCGTTACAGGTATCATCACCAGTCGACCTGTGACTGTAAGGAGCGTTCACACGTGGATATAATCAGACATTAATATCTACACTCATTCATTTAAATACCTAATACGTACAGCGAACATACACAATGAGTAGTGGAAAATATCCAGAAATGAACTGGGAGGCAACAGACCTACCCGAAGAGTTCCAGCTTTTCAGACAAAGAATGGAGCTGATTCTAGCAGACCAAGACATAACTGATCAGAGAAAAATGGCTATAAAAATCAAGATTGCTGTAGGCAATGAAGGCTTGCGTCGAATCAATGCATCGGGGCTATCAGAGACCGATAAAGAAAAACCGCAAGAGCTATGGAGACTATTAGAGGCACAGTTAAAGGTCAATATCAATTTTCGCATACACCGCTTAGAGCTAATGCGGTACAGGCAGAAACCGGATGAAACGATCGATGAATTCGTAACCAGGTGTAGGGACAAAGCCAAAAATTGCGATTTCGAGGAAGCTGAGTTAAATGAGCGAATCATGGAGCTAGTGATTGCGTCAACTCCAAGTCTCGAATTCCAAAAGTCATTGCTAGATCAACCGAAAGGTTACAAGGTCGAACAAATTTTGGTAGAAGGTCGTAAATACGAGGCAGTTGCTGCGAGCCGACAATGTCTCGAGACACTAGACCCTAAACAGAATATCGATTCGTTCAAGCGTAACCAGGGACGAAAAGCATGTGGTAACTGCGGACGTTTCCACAAACCTCGTCAGTGCCCTGCGTATGACGATGAGTGCCGTGCCTGTGGCACCAAGGGCCATTGGGCCAAATTCTCCCTTATAAAAATCGCCAATGGTATTTGAATGGTGCCGAATGGTAGTTGAATGGTAATCTGAATGGTAAATGGTACGCGAATGGTATTTAAGTGGTGTTTCAATGGTAAGTTCTTAATGGTAATTGGTAGTTTATTTAATGGTAAATGGTATACCATATACCGAATGGTGTTTCAGTGGTATGTGACTAATGATATGATTGGTATGATGAATGGTATACCATTTACCCAATGGTGTCTCAGTGGTATTCAATGGTGTCTCAGTGGTATGTGCTTGTAATGGTATGATTGGTATGATGAATAGTATACCATACATCCAATGGTGTCTCAGTGGTATACAATGGTGTCTCAGTGGTATTCAATGGTGTCTCAGTAGTATGTGCCTGTAATGGTATGATTGGTATGATCAATGGTATACCATACACCAATGGTGTCCTAGTGGTATACAATGGTGTCTCAGTAGTATATGCCTCTAATGGTATGACTGGTATAATGGATGGTATACCATGCACCAATGGTGTCTCAGTGGTATACAATGGTGTCTCAGTGGTATTCAATGGTGTCTCAGTAGTATGTGTCTTTGATGGTATGACTGCATGGTATACCATGATATACCCAATGGTGTCTCAGTGGTATACAATGGTGTCTCAGTGGTATTCAATGGTGTCTCAGTGGTATGTGCTTGTAATGGTATGATTGGTATGATGAATAGTATACCATACATCCAATGGTGTCTCAGTGGTATACAATGGTATCTCAGTGGTATTCAATAGTGTCTCAGTAGTATATGCCTCTAATGGTATGACCGGTATAATGAATGGTATACCATGCACCAATGGTGTCTTAGTGGTATACAATGGTGTCTCAGTGGTATTCAATGGTGTCTCAGTAGTATGTGTCTCTATAATGGTATGACTGGTATGATGAATTGTATACCATATACCCAATGGTGTCTCAGTGGTGTCAAATGGTGTCTGAGTAGTATGTGCCTCTAATGGTATGACTGCATGGTATACCATTATATACCCAATGGTGTCTCAGTGGTATACAATGGTGTCTCAGTGGTATTCAATGGTGTCTCAGTAGTATGTGCCTCTATAATGGTATGATTGGTATCAATATGGTGTCTTAGTAGTATGTGCCTAGTGGTATATAATATAATCATGTTGGATAATTGTAAAGCTATAGTGGCTTAGTGGTGTTTGCCTAATGAATGCCATTTGTGTTAATGCTGAATGATATGCCCAATTGCATTACCCATTAACATAATTCCGAAGATTTAAAGAAAATATATCAAAGATTAAAAGGTATTTAGAGTTAATTAAATATTTGACCTGTGACTTTTATGCGAGCAGCTTCCCCAAATCAAGTGTAATCGCTCATGATCTCTTGCATTCTTTTAAATTGTCTTTGTCCTTATTAAGTAAAAGGTCTATATGTGTTTAAATATTATTGATCCAGTGGTTATGATACAATATTATAAATTTGTTATATTTTACTATTGTACATAAATTTAAATCTGATGCAATGGGTGCATGCAAAAATAAAATCAATCGGTCAATGAAATCTTTTTTGATAAAAAGGGTTTTAATTTTCAATTAATTAGTTTTATTCTATTTTTATAATCATTTTGCTTGTTTATGGCCGCTTTTTATAAAAAGAACTATATATTTAGTGTTCCAAGAAGATATTTGCAATCAATCCCAAAATTCGATCAGATGCAAATTTACAGGTGATGATACATTAAATTTATCTAGAACATATCAATTTGGATTTTTTTGTGGATCAGTTGCAAGTTTGCAATGAAAAGTATGACTCTCATGATTTTGGAGTCTGAAATTGATTTGCGTTCGATTGCTTCGATTGCAAGTTTCTTGCAATGCCCCATATTTTGCTAAAAATGAATTCACTGTTGGTTGTCTTGGTCCCCCAACCTCTATCAAATTCCCATCCGCAAACCCTGATTTGGTCTGTCTGCAACGTCAAAAGCCCCATCTGACCCATTTGTACGCTATTATAGCTGCTTCCAATCATGAATTATTTCACCCTTTTTTTACAAATGATATTTCCAAAATTCTAATTCTATTTTAGGCTCTAAATATTCTTTCCCACTTGTGGACGGCGTTTATAAAGAGGAGAGCTATTCTATAGGCCGGCATTACTTGATTGAAATGATTTATCCACATGGTCTTGCTCCCTCACCCCTATCAAAATTCCCTGCCGCCATACAGGGTATAGTACAATGTAACAGAAAAGAAATCTACTGAATGAAATCTCAATTTCAATCATTACAAAAGCAAATTAAAAGGGAAGAGGAGTGAGTAAAAAAAATATATATAAAGGGGAAAAAACAAGAAAAGAAAAAAGGCAAAGAAGAAAAGAAAGGTTAACAGAAAAGAAAAAAAGACAACGAAAATAAAAAAGAAAATAACATAGAGGAACAGGAAAAAAAGTGAAGGGATCGAAAACTTTTTTCATAGATTCCAAGATCCAAGGAAAACAGTGGCATGCACTCACGCCATCATGGTTTCCAACCCAGAACCAATCGAGAGGAAAAAGAAGACACCCCTGATTTGGTTTTAATTCACCCCCCACCCATATCGGGATGTGTATTTATCTTGGCGAAGAAGTCCCCTCCCCCCATATTTTGTCATAATTTATCCCCCCCCCCATATGCTTTGGCGAGAGGGGCCGCTTGGCTGCTTGCCAGGTAGCTCTATTATACGTGTTGTTCTCGCACTACGCACGCGCGAACGTCTAACCGCCAAGTGCAATATTTGAATAAGAAAACTCGATCTACCGGTACTACCGTTTTGCTGTTGATAAGTCCGTCGATAATTCATCAAAAACTAAAGGAACACGGGTCAGATTCGGACAGCGACTTCAAAGTCATTTGTAGAAGGCTATAACAGTAAGTTCTATAACAATTTTCTTTGATTTATTTCTCAAATTGTCTCAAAATGTTAGATGTCGTTGTACTGCCACGACATGCACGACCACTGCACTGCCACCGTCACTGCCCCGTTGGCGCTGGCCGCTGCTCTACGGGCCGGGACGTGGCTTTGACGATAGGGAGTGCTTATTATGGTTTATGCTTTGTATTGGCAGAGTTAAGATCGGCGAGCATTGAATAGTAATTCGCTCATATTGCCTGATGTTTATTGTCAATGTTTTACAAAAACCATCTCTGAATACATTGAATTCGTGAATGAATGATTTGTTAATGCTAATGTCAAGACTGTCAAAGTTTTAATTGTGAATAAATAGACCGTTACTGCACACGTTAATTTACTGAAATTGAAAACTTGCCGACAAATATTACTTTGAAATTAGGCCTATAATTTGTTGTTGTTGTTGTTGATAGATGTTGGTAAATGAGATAAAATGGAGGTGAAACATGGTAAGGGTCCTAAAGTTTAAAAAATGATAAAGGCTACGCAGGTCTATAACTTTGTTACACTGTACACACCACTCATTGCACATACTATTTCAATGGTAAAATGTGCACTTTGTGTGTGGAACTGTGACTGGACGGAGTGACAAACGATTCCTATTCAATTTTTCTACAGAGGCTGCAATAAATATGCAGAGAAAACTGGCGCTAATGCAGTTTTGCACCGGCCGATTACCAGCATACCTCATCACCAAAACTTGTTCCCAAATGTCATGACAGGTCTCTCAGTCACATTTCGATGTTAATATACCCACCGTTTTTCAAAATATTGGGAATGGCTGTATTTAGTCTTCGATCTCAACGTCGTTGATCTAATCCGTAGACATCACTTCGCGGATCTCTCGGATTCGCCGTAATATTTATATGGACTGAAGTTAGCAACCAAATCATGCTAACATGTGGCAAACAAACTGCCAGCATGCCGCATGCGAATCTTTTGATCGCATAACTTCGGTCCATATCAACATGACGGCGAATCCAAGCGATCCGCAATATTTTGAAAAATGGTGGGCATATTGTGTATTGATCTCAAAATGTGTGTAGACAATTCTGGTGGGGAGTTTTGCTTGAAGTTGCATGCACAACGAACAATTGTCCATAGACTGTGTACAACGGATAGATCGTCTCCGCACAGCGATTCGAAGACCGCTGATTGGTCAATAGCGCAGATCACGTCATGACCACGTGGTCCCAAAAATAATTCCTTTGGACTGCGTGCGGAAGTATCGATAACGATATCCGGTCATGTTGTGTACACGGTAAATGGTCTTGGTTCGTGATCGGATCGCTCCGGTATCGATCGAAAATTATCGAAACTGCAATTTCATGCATATTCACGCGACGCTCCAAAACCCGGAAGCCAATTGACTTTATGCACGTTGCGATAGACTCTACAAATTCCAAGGAACACGATGACATATAGACGCTAATTCGTAAGATTTTGACGGAAAAGCAAGAAGTATTCAAATTTGCTTACCTGTGCGGTATCGGTGAGAAAATAGATCCTCCGAGAATACCTTTCATAATTCATATAAAATATAGGAAAATTGAAATTCTAGGTCAATTTTGGTACGAGGTGATAGGGAATTGCACACTTGTTTTGGTGGAATTCTGTGTGGGGAAACAAAAGGCTTGCACTGCGCATGCTTACTATATTTTCATTCATAAATTGGTTCTCGGCAGTGGCTGGATGACGTCATGTAATAAGCAAAAATGTACACGACCGCTACGTTCACGCTCCGCTATCCGTTGTACACAATTGTTCACTGTGAGTTGGCTGGTGTGAAACTGCATTAGTGCCGGAGGGTAATTGCACACTTGTTTTGGTGGAATTCTGTGTGGGGAAACAAAAGGCTTGCACTGCGCATGCTTACTATATTTTCATTCATAAATTGGTTCTCGGCAGTGGCTGGATGACGTCATGTAATAAGCAAAAATGTACACGACCGCTACGTTCACGCTCCGCTATCCGTTGTACACAATTGTTCACTGTGAGTTGGCTGGTGTGAAACTGCATTAGTGCCGGAGGGTATTCTTAGAACCTTTCATGGGGCTAGGCATATCAATTTTAAAGTAAATTTTATCCTCTTTTAAAGTTAAGTTTGTCCTGTGATCACATTTTATCTGTTTTTATTTATTTACTGATCAAAACTTGCCTAAAAAACGTCTGGAGTTCATCCACTGGCATATGATTGTCCATGAACGGATCCATGATTTCTCAAAGGGGGTAGTGGGGCACATTTTCCCAAGGAAACTTTAAATAACAAGCAAACCAAAAAGGAGATCCTCTTGTATGAGACAATATTTTTAATATAAATATTTGCTGTAACTTTCGAAGGGGGGGGGAGAACACTTGTGTAAGAAAGCCACATTTTTATCAAACACATCAACTATTGCTCTCAAGGTGGGGGCACAGGTCAAATGTGCCCACTTGGATCTGCTTCTGCGATTGCCAATACCAGAAAAATGGAATTTATGTCATCGATTACCCTCTTGAAAATTGCTGCTCTAGAAATTTGATTTCAGATGACATAGCTATTACTAGTATAAAGCATGCACAGTTATAATACAGCCTTGTCTGAACTACGCTGAAATACTATCACATTTCCTTATTTTTATCCTAAATTCTGGGCTGGTAATCAGAGGTCTATGAAAAATATCTTTAACATTAAAGTTCTAAGATCATTATTTTTCTATTACTATATTAGTATTCTATTTTTGTTTGTATCTGCACATACATGCAGATTTTACAACACTTAAATTGATTTTATTTCATTTTCAAAGTTTGGACGACGGATACACTGGATGATAAGGTAGATGATCCAGCCTTATCTTGGAATGACACGACGGGTGTTGAACACAGAAAACGTACCGTGTACAAGAAACAATTGAAGTTTATGAAAGGTAGGTGTGTAAGAATTTTCTTCAGTAGAAAAAATGCAAAGCTTCATGAGATAAAACAGATTGTATTCCTGCAGTGGCATAGCTGAAAAAAAAACCTTGTCAGGAATGGTAAAAAAATCCTTAGAAAGGACAAATGTCATCCCTATTTAGAGGAGCACACGTCTTTTCTGACACCCCCCCCCCAGAAAAAAATCAGTATGTTGGCTGAGGGGGGAAGGGTGGACACTTTTTCCCCAGGTATTCATTTGTTGTGGTATTTGTCATCATTGGGGCAACCTCCCATTATATTATACAGATATTGCCTACCTAGAGTTTGAATATAACATTTCCTCTCCCCGACGGAGTTATATTTTTCCCAAGGGAATATATTTTGCCCGAAGCGCGCAGCGCTGAGGGAAAATATTATCCCGAGGGAAAAATATAGCTTCGGAGGGGAGTTGAAATGTTATTTATTAAAACGATAGACCAGGCAATATCTGTTATATTATATAGTATATGTGGATTCGCCATCAGAAATTGTATTCATTATCCGACTCAAACCCGAAATTCTTGCAACTGCTCTGATCCATCTACGTCATAATAGTTTTTTTTTAATATATTAAGCGCGTTCTTCATGCAATCGACGCGTTAACACTAGCGCGTACATCAACTACCTTGTTGCGCAACTTGTATGCAGCGAGTGACGTCACCTTAGTGGATATAACGCCGCAATTGAAAATACAACGCGGTATATTCCCTGAGGTGACGTCAAAACCTAGAATATAACAAATGCGATCCTCGCAGCCATGGTCACGTGATGGCGTATTGACCTATCACTGATTCGAATCTACATGACCTATGTAATATAATAGGTTTTCTACCCATCTATGGTTAAACATAAATTTATTTATCATATTTTACAAAATGTTTTGTTGATATTTGTTAATTGGTATCATTCAATTGAATGGTAGAGTATACTGCAAATTTCTCAATATATAAAAAATATATGAACTTCTAAAGAAAGCTTACACACATGACAAGCATTCATATTTTGAACCCTTAGCTAATATACTGTCCTTTGCATTGTTTTCATCCAATATTTCTTATTACAGCTTCAAGGAATTAATCCTGCCGGGTACCCATTCACTTCATCTGGGTCTAGTGATGCACAGTGTGGATGAAATTCGGGCTGAAGGAAAACACACCATGGCTAGGACTCAAATTCACGACCCTCTGTTTGAAAGGTGAGAGTCAGAACCACTAGACCACGACGTTCCCAGCTGATGTCATATCCCCACTTGTTCTTTTGTATTTTATTACAAAAAGTCGCGCTAATTTACATTTTGTCCTCCGAGAACTATAAAAAATGGAGTGAAAATTTATTTCAAAGACATGTCCACCCTAACAAAAAAGTTGATTTGATTAAAAAGAGAAAAATCAAACATAAAAATCGGATGAAAAATAAGAAAGGTATGACATTTTTAAGTTTCGCTCAATTTCACTTAATAGTTACATGCACATCCAGGTCGGTATGCAAATGAGGGAACTGATGACATCACTCATTCACTTTTCTTTGTTTTTTAAATATGAAATATTATAATTTTCTCCTCATTGTCCTATGAAATAAAGTTTTATTTTTATTTTTTATTGTCAAATCTGTAAAAAAATTGAAATATTGTACAATTCAAACAATGAAAACCAAAACAAAAAGTGAGGGTCTTATTTTGCATCCGATTTAGATGAAATATTTTGCATGATGCTTGCCTGATTTTCTCTGTTGATTCAAAACAATCTTTTCTGTGGTGGACTAGACCTTTAATGTGAAGATATGCATTGCTGGAAATAATGATATGATACTTGGGACATATCATACACACATGTATGAAAATATGAAATAATTATTTCATTTTATAGAATAAGCCTAACAAATATTCCTGACGATCGTGTGTACATTGGGTTAATTTTTTACCAAAATGTTGTTAAATTTCAAATTCAATAACTTTGTTATTATCAGATTTTAATGAAATTTTCAGCATGATCCTTTTCTGATTCATTCTCTCCCTACCAAAATCTCCCCTTTTCTCATGCTTTCTTTCTATGGTCCCCTTCATTCTCCTTATAACTATGTTATATGTAAAGTGTAACCGGTCGTCCAACCAATTTGATTGAAGGGCTAGAGGCACTCGAGACTGAAAGCTATGTGATATAATTCAAAGTGTACATCAGACAAACAAAAAACACTGAAAATCTCATCCAAATTTGTTTAGGATTAACAAAGTTTTGACGAATTAAAGTTATTTTTTGCTAAAACTGTTCTCTGCAAGTCCTCATGAATATACAAGATCACAATTTATATATTTTTTGTATTATATGAATTTAAATTTTGTCCAAGCTCGGTTGTAAAAAATTACGATTGACTACTGATTTACTGTGTAAGACAATATAACACAACAAAAATAGACAGAAAAGAAATAAGTGGGTATCTTGTATATATTATTTTCTATATATTTTGCAAAAAAGGTCTCTATTTTTCTTCTGTTTTTTAGTGTTCCAAATTGAATAATTTTCTTTCCTTATTTTCATTATTTTTTTCTATGTGTGATATATTATTTATTTCTTAATGTATCATTATTGTATTTATGATAAACTTTTGGCGTGTTTCTACAGTAAATCATTAAAAACAGTTTATCTTTTCCGGACTTGAATAACCTTATCGTTCTTAAACCAACCTGTTTCTACAGACTGAATAATCTGATTAACTTGCATTTCGCGTCGCAAATACGGTGGAAATCGGAAAATTCAACCTATAACCTCACATTGCATTTTGGTATGTCAAAAATTGCATCTCGTTAGGAAAATTTTCAAAATTCATGGTAGATCTCACTCATTGTAGCAGGTACACGTTTCGCGATCAGCTGGCGAGATAAAAAACGGCCAGAATATATGTTTACTGTGAGATCGCACTTCTTGGTTCAAGCACTTAAGCCAGACACGTATGCTATTTTGCCCCGTGTTTTTACAGAAAAGTTAAACGGATTAACATGGCAATAACCACCTCTCAGAGAGATGGTTATGAGAAACCGTATTTTGCGCGATGCAATTTATCAATAAACCGCATCGCGTCTGTTTCTACAGGAAAGTTATCAGGGATTCTGGATACTTAGGCGGGTAATACCTTTTAACAATTCTATGTAGAAACATGCCATTGATATATCTTTTTAGGTGAAAAGAAAAAAGAGACCAATTTGGGAGTACTATTTTCCCCCCTTTTGGGGATATTTCATTTCTTCTAGGTGTGGTACCCTTTATTCATTTGGCCATGTGAAGGCTATCACACATTTTGAGTTTAATCTTCGAAATTTGGTGTTCATTAGTTTGTTGTCCAAACTCTGTCTTACATGTAAATTTGTTTATAGGAAGATTAACATAATATTTATGTGGAGTGCAATCATTGATCTCTTGTGGAGTCACACAGTCACATGTATTCATAATATGGTGCTTTTATGCCATACCTGTCAATACTCTTTTGTACTTGAACTTATTAGTAAAAAAATGTTTATTAATGTCGTTGAAAGCAATTACACACAACAAATTTAACATCAAGTTTATTGTATTACAAGTATCAGGGTTGTATGCAGAACAGTTGTTTTGCCAAGTACTCAATCCATGTAAAAAGCAATATGAGAGAACAGGTTTATTCTTGGAAATGTTAGCCTTCATTTGTTGTGTTTTTCAATCAAACTCTGTCTTGATGCATGTTTACTTTTAGATAACAAGATTGACAGAGTATAGATATCAACGAGTAGCTAAGTCATATATATTAATAACTTATGTGCTTTAATTATAAAGTCTATACTTGTGAATACTCTGTGCCATTTATGCTGTACTTAAACTTCTTATAGTAAAAACATTTTATTGACGTTCTTGAAATAAGTAACTGTTTTCATTTTTTTTCTTGTGTATACTTATTCCATTATTAAGCCTACCACTAACCCCAGAGATATGCTGTTCACCAATGGTCTACCATTCACTGTACTTTATTGGCCTACTATACATTGCACATCGTTGTTCTACTGTCTACCATTCAGTGTAAACCATTGGTCTACCATTGAACTTGTGGTCTATAGTGTATGACCAATGGTGTTATTTGAATGGTTGACTAATAGTATAGTGTGTATGACAGTGTTGTATGGTAAATGGTAGGTCAATGGTGTACGGTGTATGGTAAGCCAATGGTGTATGGTAAGCCTATGGTGTACGGTGAATAGTAGTTCAATGGTGTATGGTAGGCCAATGGTGTACTGTAAATGGTAGGTCAATGGTATACGGTGTATGGTAGAATGGTGTAAAGTGAATGGTCAATCAATGGTGAATGGTGTGTGGTGTACGACGAATGGTAGTTGAATGGTGTATGGTGAGCGGTGAATGGTACGTGAATGGTGTACGACGAATGGTAGTTGAATGGTGTATGGTGAGCAGTGAATGGTACACGAATGGTGTACGGCGAATGGTACGCGAATGGTGTACGATGAATGGTGTACGATGAATGGTACGCGGATGGTGAATTGTACACGAATGGTGAATGGTACACGAATGGTGAATGGTACACGAATGGTGTATGTTGAATGGTAGGCGAATGGTGTATGGTGAATGGTGTAAGGTAATTGGTAGGCCAATGGTGTCCAGTGAATGGTGGCTGAATGGTAAATGGTAGGCCAGTGAATGGTGGCTGAATGGTGAATGGTGGTCAATGGTAAACCTGTCTATAGTGGCCATATGGTAGATCAATGGTGAATGGTGTTTGATCAATGGTATATGAATGGTAAATGGTGCTCATGAATATGGTAATAGTAAGGTCCGAATTATTTAAATTAGTTTGAATGGTATACCATTGAGGCTTGAATGGTATACCATTGGTGTATGGTGGGTGCTGTGCGAATGGTATTCCAATGGTATATCAATGGTGTATGATAAATGGTAGTCAATGGTATACCATTCAATTTTTTTTATAAGGGCTGTCGTAAATCGAAAAATTATCGTAGTCGTAAACAGAATCGTAGATCAGATGACCAAGGATCAGACACGGTATCTGATGATCGTAAACCAAAACAAAACAAAACACGATCAAAGTCGAAAAGTCGAAAGAGTAAACCAATAAGCGAAATGGACATAACACATGATACTACCACAGATCATGATCATTATCAATCTACAGACAGTCCATTCAACGTAGCACAATTCGACACCATACACACTAATGGACCACACACAGTTGTAAATCCAGAAGGTACTGTAGCATTTGCTAACATTGACATAATATGCCCACAGAGAGTAGGTCAACATAAGCTTTACCTAAAAGTGGACTCGGGGGCAAGTGCTAACACTATCACAGTACGTACCGCCAAAGCAATATACGGTCCAAAGTGGGAATCAGTAGTGAAACAAACAACAATAAAACTTATAGCTTACGGAGAGACACAGATTCCATGTAAGGGTACACTAGATATAAAGTGTAGATACAAGAGTACAAAATGGTCAACACATACATTCTATGTAGCAGATGTCAAGGGTCCAGCGATCCTAGGGTTGTTAGGTTGCACTGACCTTGGAATTATCACAATTCACACAATGCACAACGAAACACCTACAACCAATCCTAAACCTAAACAAACACCTATCACAAGTGTAAGGGATCTCAAACAAGCATATCCAAATCAGTTTGACGCTATTGGTAGTTTCCGAGGGAAGGCAATGCTTCATGTCAAGGATGATGCTGAACCTACCATAGACGCATCCCGCAAGTGCAGCGTACACTTGAAAGACAAAATCAAGGCGGAACTGGACAATATGGAGCAGCAAGGAGTCATCAGAAAAATTGAGTACCACACCGATTGGTGCAGCTCCATGACCACTGTTGTGAAGAAAGATGGATCCATCAGGATTTGTCTTGACCCCAGGAGGTTAAATGATGCCTTGAAGAGATGCCCACATAAGGTACCAACCTTGGAAGAGGTCCAACCTGTCTTCGCAGGAGCTCAGTACTTCTCTAAGTTAGACGCGAAGGCTGGTTACTGGTCGGTTCACCTAGCAGAGGAGTGCCAGGATCTCACCACATTCCGTACACCATTTGGAAGGTACTGCTTCCAAAGACTACCATTTGGGTTATGTACTAGTCAGGATATCTTCCAGCAGCATATGGATAGGATTGTCCAAAATGTGCCAGGCTGCATATGCATCGCAGATGACATAGCGATCGTAGGAAGAACGGAGGAGGAACACGATAGGAATCTCTACCTACTCATGGAGACAGCAAAGCAAGAAGGCTTAGTGTTCAACAGCTCCAAATGTACTATCAAGAAGGAAGCCATCAACTTCTTCGGTTCCAAGTACACTAGATCAGGTATCTACCCAGATCCGAGCAAGGTAGAAGCTATCACCTCGATGCCATCACCCAAGGACAAAGAAGATGTTCAGAGATGCCTAGGATTATTCACATACCTAGCAGCATACATTCCTAACTTCTCAGAGAAGTCAGCGCCACTTCGAGAACTTCTACACAAGGAAGTACCATTCATCTGGGACGATGATCATGAACATTCCTTGAACAGCCTGAAAAGTGCAGTATCATCAGGTGCATGTCTACAATTCTATGACCCAAAGAAAGAGACAACTCTTGAGGTAGATGCATCGATGAAAGGGCTAGGAGCATGCCTGCTCCAGCAAGGCAAACCAGTTGCATTTGCATCCAAAAGTCTTTCCACTGCACAGTCCAACTATTGCAACATAGAGAGGGAAACCTTAGCCCTAGTGTTTGGTATCAACCGCTTCCATACATATCTGTTTGGGAAGGAATTCACCGTCATAACAGACCACAGACCATTGGAAATGATATGGAAGAAACCTCTTAGAAGTGCACCACCACGTCTACAGAGATTGCTTATCAAAGTCCAAGGATACCGATTTCAAGTCAAGTATCGACCAGGAAAAGACATGATTCTTTCCGATACCTTGAGCCGACTTCCTAATCCCAAGGAAGCACGCGATGTTCCGCTAGATGTCAGAGTGGAATCCATCTGCTCTGAAGCCGAAGATTCGCACCAGATTGACTTGATATACTTCGGACAACACAAGAGAACAGAGCTTCAGAGAGAAACAGCTAATGATCCTGTTCTCAGATCACTATGGCAAATAGTCACTCAGGGATGGCCTGAGACCATCCAAGAATTGCCGACATCCCTTCGTCAATTTTGGTCTTACAGAGATGAAATTGGTGTATCACACGGAGTACTCTTCAAGGGAAGTCAAGTCATCATACCGAAGACACTAAGGAATGACATCCTTAGACAGCTTCATCTAGGACACATGGGAATCGAAAGCACGAGACGACTTGCTCGTGAGACAGTGTTCTGGCCAAACATCAACAAGGACATTGATCAGTTGATAAAGCAGTGTGAAACATGCCAGAAACACCAAGCAAGACAGCAGAAAGAGCCACTGCATCCCCATGATGTACCACCAGCACCATGGACCAGACTGGGAAGTGACTTGTTCATGCTCAATAGACAAGAATATCTACTCGTTACTGATTACTATTCCAAGTATCCGATCATTGCTAAGCTAACCGACACATCCAGTGCAGCTATAGCAAGACAGATGACGGGAATCTTCAGTCTGTTTGGTCCACCAGGAGAGATTGTGTCCGACAACGGTCCACAATTTGTCGGAAAACCATTCCAAGACATGTGCAAGAAGTGGAATATCAAGCACATCACTTCTTCACCGCACTATCCAAGATCCAACGGATTAGCTGAGAGAATGGTTCGTACAATCAAGAATCTGTTGACAAAGTGTTCTCAAACTAGCCAAGACAGTCAACTAGCCATGATGCACCTGAGAGCAACACCAGTTGACAATAACTTGAGATCACCAGCAGAGATGTTGTTTGGAAGACCCATCCGAACCACATTGCCAAGTCACTATCTTTCGAGAGATTCTGCTGCTACCGAGTTTCTCTTGAATAGGCAAGACAAGATGAAGGAAGTGCATGATCGACATGCAAGTTCTGATCTGCCACCACTGCATGTAGGACAGCCAGTGAGAGTTCTGCATCCAAGAGACAACACTTGGATACCAGCCAAAGTATCCAAAATCTGTGAAGAACCTCGATCCTATGAAGTTTCAACGCCGAATGGAGGAATCTTGAGGAGAAATAGATCTCACTTGAGGGAAATTCCATCCACCAACCCAACTCCGAAGCGTGTGAGGTTCGACGAAGAAGACCACTCCACAGAAACTCAACCAGAGGAAGACAACGTCCAACGAACACCAATGTCCAACTCTAATCAATCTCAACAGACACACTCACAAACCACGAGGTCTGGACGCACTATTCGCAAACCAGAGAGATTCATGTTCGACGATTGAACATTATGAACACTCTAAACTCTCAAATAAAGAAGAGAAAGAGAAGAAAGAAGACAACACTGAAGACATTAGTGTAGTTTTAAGTTTGTTATGTGCATGTATAATCATTGTACATTATTTTTGGTATGTCAAGATAGTGTTCACGAAATTATCAAAAAGACACTATAACCAAAACTTATTGTTTGGAAATATTGATTTCAGGATCAATCCGGTTATCCAAATTATTTTCAGTTTTGCACAAGATTGAAGTTATGTAAAATTGAAGATGCATACAGTTTATCACAAACTGATATTCTCACAAACCAAACAGTTTCTATATTATTATCTGATAAATCATAAATAAGCCAAATTACCAAAATTTGCAGACTACCAAAAGTATTGTTTGAAAACAATATCATTGAAATTTGAAATTCTCAATCTTATCAGAAGAAGGGGGATGTTACGATATCAGTATGGATATCTAAGCACTCCATACACCTCCCGCAACATGGATACCATGCCTGTTGATTGACCTGCCTAGCTGGCCTGTATAATAAACCTGTAACCTGTATATACGTTCATACCAAAGTCTCCACCAGAGTCCTTTGTATTGGATCAATTGGGGGGGCACGTGCCCCCCATGCCCCCCCCCCCCCGTAGTTACGCCACTGGCTATACCGTATGTCGGGCCGTATGTATACTAGCGGAAAATACTGAAATTAAAAGTCACATAGGCCTATTCTAAGAAATTCAATGAAAAGCATAACGTTGAATAATAATTTAGGGAAGCTTCTTTTCTTTGGGGGAGGTATGCAAGTGCCATAAAGTTTATATTCACTTGATTCTGGTGGGCTTTATAACTTTGGCATTAATAAGTGGGCGTTAACCATCAGCTGATCGTGTTGTCAGATTTAGTCTTTATTGAGATATAGCTATAATTTTTTTTTCTGTATTCGGATGTTTTATTTGTTCAAGTTATTCGTTGTAAAACAGTATTTTAGATATGAAAATTTTATTTTTTCAATAAATATTATTTTCACGTTTCTAATCAATTTGTTAGTCTTTTTGACCCTGTTTTCTGTGTGAGTATTAACAAAAAAAAAAACTTATGATACTTGAATTTCCACACAAGACAAAACATTTACAGCGAGCGATCCAGAGACTGGTGGTGGGTACGGTGCATGCAGTGAACGCGTAACGTTAGAAGTCACGTTGAATTTCCTTCTTTCTGCACTCTGTGTTTAAATAAAGCTTCAATATCAAGCGAAATGGAAAATCAGAAAATTGGCATAGTGGGAAGGTAAAGTGTTTTTTTTATTATATTAAAAAATACGTTTGAGTGTACGCGCGATTTGGCTTTGCATGCCGCATTCCCCTCCACAAAATCGAAGCACAATTATTTTTGTGCATGAAGAATTACATCATGATTCTGGACGGGTGTCGATATCCCGGTGGGGTCACTCAGCCGCAGAGGGGGACACGTATGACCGTTACCACAAATGCAAGTGACCCCCTATTGCAGTCAATTTCAAGGACATTTTGTGAAATTTACCCCCCTATTTTCACGCAAAACAAGGACAAAATTGCGGTAAAATGGTACCTTGAAACACCCCTAATTATAAGATTGTAAGGACACTTGCCCATTTCGCAAATTTACCCCTATTTACCATATTTCAAGGACAGGGCAAACACCCTTTCCTCATTAGAGGAAATTGCAACACAGGCGTCAGAGTGCTCAGTCCTTAAAGATGACCAAGAGCCAAGTCATACTGATACAATAATCCAAAAGAACTTTATTTTTCTTGAAAAATAAGAAAAGTAACAAATGTATACAGAGCATGATGCGCGCCCGGGATGCGCGCACCCTCTGCGGCTTGTGACTCGGCGACGGATTTTACTTCTCGTAATCGTTCTCCCCTTTTTCCTGACCCCTATTTCCATCAGATTGAGGACGGTGAGCACCCCTATTTTCACTACTTCGAGGAGTGTTCTGTCCGCGGACGTTCCGTGAAATTGACCCCTTTTCCCGCGATTTTGGTAACGGTCATGCGGTCCCCAAGTCATATTGAGTGACCCCACCGGGGTCGATATTCTTGATTAATACAGATGTAAGAAAGACTTTGTGTGATTTTTTCTTGTGTCATGCGTAAATTCTAAGTTATTATTATTTGCTTTTTTCATCTGGAATCTGAGTAGATGTTGGTAATAATAAATTTGTGTTTGCTAACTAATTTCTTCTTGTTAAAACTTAAATGCATGTTCCATGACTCTTTTCAATGTTATACTCATTCATATTGTGACGCTCATCAGTTTCTATCGATGTGCTGTCGATCGTCAAAGGCAATAATCACAGTAAACGTCGCGCACAGTATACCTTGAGTCTAGCTGTCGACGATCAGCAAGCTAATTTTTACGTCATTTGATTTCAGCTAAAGCCTATACAATTTTTCCCCTTTTTGTTTTCTCCCTCAATATAGTGGATTGATAGGGCGGAGCTGGGCGATGATCTTTGCCAGTGCTGGATACAATGTCACAATATTTGATATAGAGCCCTCTCAGGTTTGTTGGTCTGCTGTGAATATGCAGCAATGCTTTTCTTTTTAGGAAAATTTTCAATCTAAACATTGCTTTTGTTTTGCTTTTTATTTATAAATAAATTACCATTATTGTTAATAAATTATGATTATTTTATTTTTTCCACAAAGATATAAAAAAATTATAAATATGTACAAAATAGGAAACAACATAATTGAAAAAGGGAAGTGAATTAACCTAGTTAATCAAAAGTAATACAAAGAAATGTGAATTACTGTGGGGGAGCCAAAGAAGACAAAATAAGTCTTAAAATCAGGCACCCAATACATTATAATGTTAATAATTTTGCATATAGCCCTTGTTTTTAATTTGTTTAATTGATATTATCAGTAATTAATTAGTTGTTGTTCCTTTTGTGTTATTATGACTTGTACTTCTATATCCTATGAAAAGGACAATCTGAATAAATATGTTGATTATGTTACAATGCCAAACAATGTTAAAGGGATATTGAAACCAACAAATTTTAACAGTAAGGAAAGACAAAAAAACTTAAAACTTAACCCTTTATATGGATGTTTCGATTGTATCTAACATGGTATGTATATTATTATTAATGATAATTTTTAATAGAAAAATCAAAATGTTCTTATTTCCAGTCCTAAGTCTATTTTCAAATTCTTTTTTCTTTCTTGCAGGTGAGCAATGCCCTGAAGTTGATCAAGGAACAGCTAGAGGAGTTGACTGCATCAGGGATGTTAAGAGGTACCCTGTCTGCCGAGGCCCAATATGCTCTACTTAAAGGAAGTAATAGCATGGAGGAAGCTTTATCAGGAGCATCATTTGTACAGGTAAGAGGGCCCTGTCCACGGAGGATTATTCTATTGTTACTGAGGGTGCAGAGCATTGTCACAGCACCCCTGGAACAATAGACAATCCTCTGTGGCCAGGTCCATGACAGGTTTATGCATAATTCCATCTGGTTTGGTCCAAAACTTATGATGGTGGGCCCCAAGTCTGCGCACCTAACAATTTTAGTTAAGATTTAACATGAATTTCTTCTTTTATTTCACAAAATCTTTCAGTTGATAATGTTCCTTACATCATAATGAGTTAGTGTGCCAAATATCTCATAAACATTTGAAAGAAATATATGATTTTCTTGGAAAAACCTCGGGCAGTCATTTTCAGATTGAAAAAAAATGGTACCCCATGTCTGCGCACTCATTCACTTTTGCACACAATTTGGGGATTTTGATGAGAAAGGCTGCATTTTGAGGCCGTCACATGAAGTGCCCTGAATTCATTATTTTTCCACCATTTTGAGTCGGATTTTTTAATGAATACCTGTCTATGTATTGCATGAGTAAAGTTTGTGCTCGTTGCGTATCTTCTTTTACTAGAATCGCGCAGATACGCGGGTGCGCAGACTAGGGAGACAGCGCAGACATAGGGGGAACTGACCATACAAGATGTCCATAGTCATCAACTATTATATTTCACAGTGAAGATCAATTCAGGGTTGAGTAGGTTTTGATTTGTTAATGTGAGGATGGTCTCCTACCATATTAATTCATGTTTGATCGTGAAATCTTTTCTGGAATCGATGTATTTCAATTCAACTTTTTTAACAGCACTACATGGACATTACATTCATATATCACTGGCAGTAGACTCTCAGGTCTGTAATTGCAGTACAACATGATGTTATTTAGTAAATTAATCGGACACCAATTCTTTTTGCTTAAGTGGTCATTGGAAGATATTTGCCTACTGGTAGTTTAAATGAAACATTTTTTTATTTTAGTTCTGGTATGTCACAAAAATGGACCTAACCTGTTGGAATGACTCAAATAGGAAGACTATCACAATGGAGATTTCGGAAATCACCATATTTAAGTGAAAAAATAACACAATAGAACACCCCTCCTATATTTGCTGTACAAATACTAGGCAAGCATTGTAGCTTTAATACTTTTTAATAATTTTTATATAGATTCTCAAATAAATGAGTATTACAGTACAAACATAAAATTTGTGGCAGATTGTTATTATCTGAAGTTCAACTTCTTGAAGTTTTCACTTGCAGACTGTTGCTACATATGGAAATAATTCCAAACCTGGTGGGTGTTTCATAAAGCTGTTCGTAAGTTAAGAGCGACTTTAAGAACGACTGGTGATCCCTTCTTGCGGTGAGATGTATATTGAATTGGCGATGGTTTAGCGCGTAAGAAAGGATCACCAGTCGTTCTTAAAGTAGCTCTTAACTTACGAACAGCTTTATGAAACACCCACCGGAAGTAGATTATGTTCATATTCATGTGTTTAAGTAATTTGTAATGCAAGATCAGGTATATATTGATTGTTCTTTGTCCAGGAATGTGTCTTTGAGAATCTTGAAGTGAAGCAGAAGGTGTTCAGTGAGATGGAGCAACATGTTGGGGACGACACCATATTGAGTAGCTCGACATCTTGTATCCTGCCGTCCAAATTCACAGAGAACCTTAAACGTCGCAATCAGTGTATCATCTCCCATCCTGTAAGTTTTATAAGAAGTGAAGATGGTTTGATAGGCCCCCAAAATCCCATTGTATCAAGAGTTTCTTACATCTGGGGTCTGTTTCATAAAACTTGTTACAATAACAAATTTACAAAGACAGTTATAAGCCACTGAAATCCTTCGATCTGATTGGCTGATACTAAATTTTTTATAGAAATCTTGCATTTCTTATTATAACAAGTCTTTATGAAACTGAGCTCTGGATTGTAGAATGGCAAAAGCAAAACAAAAGCTGCTTTGGATTTTCTTCCTTTTCAAGTTTGATGAATAGAAACTGAAACACAAAGGACAATCTATTTCCAGTTGCTTATTGTTTTTTTTTAGATCATTGGCTGATCTAGCCTGGAATAACACAATTCCATTACAGGGGCAGTTTGGTTTCGCTTAATAGTCGGCCCCTTTAAACTAAAACCCATTCGTCTGTATTCTGAAATCGGGTTCAATTTGAACTCTGGTTTTAAGCTGTGGTTTAACTATGGAAGGCCAGTTGTTGCATAAATCTCTAACAGTAGAGGTTCAATATATCAGGTCATTTGACTCTCAAAACATTATTAACTGCCTGGGAAGGAATTTTCTTTACCGTTAAGTAATTAGTGAAGAGCACAGTTAACATGAGAAGCATTCACTGGAAACAAAATTTTGAAACGTTTGGTTTCCCATAATTTTAGCACAGAGTTATACCATGGTCTAAGTTAACCCGACTTCAGAATACGGGCCCTTGTGTATGATCTAGTTGATCTGCACCTGACTTAGATGACAAGTGTTTTGGCAACTCGGCCTTTGCCCATACTTAAAGACCAATGAGAAACATGTCAGCTATTTATCCAGTAGTATGTGGCTTGAAGCGGCCTTTCATTGGTCGGAAAGTAACTTTTCTGTGTTGCACCCACCATAAATCTTGAGTGAATTCCTCCAAAAGTCATGAGTAAAATTTCACACAATCTCCTGTGAATATCTTAGTTATGCAATATTGAAATGATGATTTTCTTGTGGTAGTGGTGGGATGAATTTCATGGTCTGGGCCCTGTTGCACAAAGTTATTAGCTTGTTAATTTCTTGAATTCCTTTATTTTTACTTGATGTTAAGAATTGTTACTATGGTAATTTATATGCAACAGGTACAGGGGCCCATTAAGTATAATATTTATTTTTAATGATAGCCTATTTCTTCTACTTCTCCATCATATAATTCTTGGAAGTAGTGAAATTAACTGTTTGATTTTCTCATGTAATCTAAAGGTTAATCCACCATACTATGCACCCTTGGTAGAAATCATTCCTGCCCCCTGGACTGACCAGTCCGTGATTGATAGGACTAGGACCATCATGGAAGCCGTTGGCCAGGTACCGGTCACTCTGAAGAAAGAGGTCCCAGGATTCGCTGCCAATAGGATCCAGTATGCTATTATTGCTGAGGTGTGGAGGCTTGTTGAGGTATGGTTTGGTCGGTCTTCCCAGGGGATTTTCCTTTTAAGAATTAAGTGTGAACTGGGGAGCATTTCAGGAAACAAGTAGTCAATGATTTTCACTGAGAATTATTATAAGCTACTGAAATCCTTGCATTTGATTGGCTAAGAAAAAGAATTGTCATTGAAAATCATTGACTAGATGCTTCATGAAACACTGTTGAAGTTTCACTTCAGTTCCAAGTTGTGTGTGTATATTGTGCATATAGGGCATGCTCTGCAATTGACTATCATCATTATATAAGTATTTATAGATGTGAATTTCTCCCATAGATTATATACACAACAAAAAGAGTAAGTCCCCCCTTATCCCTATATAGCCCCGGGGGGGGGGGGGCCTAAAAGGCCCCCCTCGACATTTTTCGCGATGATTTCTAAATGCAAAAAAACAATATGCTGAAATTTCATGACTTTTTTCTTTCACATCTCCCGCACATTTTGAGACCCTGTTTGCGAAAATCGGGGGTACACTTGCGGAGATATAGCACATATTCGTGACCAATGTCACGAAAATGGCAATTTCCATCGACTTTTTGGTGTACAATGTATGGGTTTTACAAGAAGTGTTGTCAGATGAATGTCAGATGAATCTTTCTTTTGGGCTATAACCAACTATTCTAGATTTAAAAAAAAAATAAATTCAGATTTTAATTTTCAACAAAGAAATACGTAATAAATCAAAAACAAAGAAATACATAAGAATTTGGAAACACGGAAGGAAACAAGAATATTATCAAGAAAAATTAGCATATGCGCATAATTAATTACTATTATAATCTAATAATTATACAATTTCAATACAGTTGAGTGAGCTGTCTTTTAGATTACATGACTGGCTACTAACATGCTTGATTCCATTGCATTTTCTCAAAAAATGGGGGAAATCTACAAAAAATGAAAATTCCTTGAAGAAATTGGAATATTTGCATAATTAATTAGATAAATAAAAAATGATAGTGAATTTGACAACGCATTCTTGTAAAATACATAATGAGACACCCACACACCAAATTTGGTCGCAATCGGTCGATAAATGGCTCATATATCACGAGGCTATGCAATTTCAAAATAGCCCGGGCTATATAGGGTTAAACAAACATCAATAATTTCCAAACCAATGCGAGTTTTTAATATATTTTTACATGAGCGTGAAGGTAATTTTATAAGCTACCCTCTGAGTAAATGTTATGGCCGTATTTTACGTCATGCTTCAGTGAGCACCGTCAAATGGCAAAAATGTCACTTTTCAAAAGTCACAAGCCAAGTATCATGACTTTGATTCCATTTTATTGGAACTTATTCCGCATTCTCATCCTGGGAAATAGTCAGAAGGCTTATAAAAGGTACTTTCTTAAAGACGATACAACTTTTTTGGCTAAATTTCAAGGTTGAATAAACACAATTCCAAATTTGCTATAATTGGATATTTTACACGTTTCTATCAATAAAAATGATAGAATATGATGACAGGTATTTTGGGGGAGAGATTTTTCAACAGTATTCATCGTTTCACGGTTCAGTGAACATTTATTGAAAACAAAAAATACGATTTTAAAATATAGGCAAGTATTGTTTCATTTTGGTAACTGAAAATGATGTTTTCTCAACCTTTTCGTTGTGTTCTTGACCAATTAACATGCTTCAATGATTCAAAGGCGTTTAATTAAACATTCACGCTTGAATGAACATGTTGAATGTGATTAGCTCTGATTGGAAAAAATGCAATTTGTAACTATGGATATCTGCCACAAACCACCTTGCATAGTTCATTTAATTTGATATTTGTTAAAATCCCGATGCATCAGTGCGCACACAATACTCGAAAATTATGCAAATGAGAAGAAAGTTCAAGGCCTTGACCCCACTCTGTGCCGTATCGAAGGGTTATTTTGGTGTGCGCACCTTTTGGATAGTGTTACTCTGAAGCCATGTGCGAAGTTTCATGAAATAACTGTTGACAGAAGTAAAAAAAACCGTCCATGAAACAAACCCTCAATTCAAAATTTTGACTTCCTCTCTCATAGACTTGTGTACATTATGGATGCATATGTTTACGAATAAGTAACCTCTTATTCAATATGGTGGAACTTTTTTTCAAAGCTGTCTTTACCAATGTCGTTTGGCAGTATTGTTTATCAACCTATGGGCAAAATTCTGTGCAAAAATGAAATCGATTTTGTTTATTTATGGATGAGTGAGCACGCATCAAAGTGGGAAAATTGGTATTTTCAATGTCACAGACGCATTTTAAAGGGTAATAAAGTGATTATTGGGGAGAAATTCGGTTTCAAATGTGACTTTAATTGCTGTTGTTTTATCATCCATCATTTCTATCACCACACACTTTCCGAACTTTAAACATTTTCATGGTTGAGCGAGCACAACGGAAAACTTAGGAATGAATACTCTCTATACAGCATAAATGTATTCTTTTCCTAGCAATTTCGCAGGATCAGTTGAATGAATGGACAAATCAGTGGCGGATCCAGAATTTTAAAATGGGGGAGGGGCCTATATTCGGGGGAGCCACCAACATTTTCAAATTTTAACATGATCTAACAAGTTGTAGAGGATACTACCTTAAACCCCTATGATGATACGTCACAATTCAGGGGCCGCGGAACGGTTTTCAAAGTGGGTGGGGGGGGGGTTTACTGAGCCAAAAGTGAGGGGGGGTGATCATGCAAAAAAATCCAAATCATATGGTAATTTTTACATTTTTGTACATGCTTTTGGAAAAAAGTTGGGGCTGAAGCCCGCCCCCCCTGCTTCCGCAGCCCCTGCAATACATTGTGCTCACTTAACCATGAACATACAATATCAAAATCTGGTCTGAAGTGGTGGAATGATGGATAGTAAAACAGCATAACCTATCCTGCATAACACTATAAAATTCACCTGAAAACAACTTTTGCCCAACTTTGTATTTGAACAAACTGAAAAATGACTCTTGTGACTTTTAAAAATGGTCATTTTTAATTCAATCTTTAATTAATTACTCATGCAAGACTCAACCGATCGATCTCGTTTTTCCCCAGGAGTTGCTTAATGAGTGCAGAAAACCACCTATGAATTATCATATCTCAAACTAATTCGGTTCAAAAGTTACAGCAATTTGATTTAGGGGGGACTTTTTTTGTTGTGTATATATCACTGAGGCCGTTAGCAGAGGTGAGATGTATTTCACAAGATAAGCAGTCTCCAAAATCACAAAATTACGATTCACTATTTCAAGTTTGTGATATTTTCTCTGCTGACAAGCGCTCTTGTTGCAAATGTGATACACGAGTATGAAATCTTACCCCAATTTCAATAGAACCCTGGTCTTCATTGTATTATCTTGAACCGAAATGCCCGTTAAAACGTTGAGTCTTACCATAATTGAAACTTGAGTTGTAAGACATTAAAGGATTAACGGAGGTATCTCATTGAGTGGGAAACACTTGCGAACACAGCAAATTTGAGATTTTACCAGAGTTCGTAAAAGGTTGCAAGAAAGTTTGTTAACTGTAATCAGTATTGCAAACAGTTTTTCTTTTCACCGAGAAAGTTTGAACATGTTTAAATTTCTTTTCAAATCTATAAACAGTTACTTGCATTCACAAAATAGTTGATAAATGGTTGTAAGGCAATATCACACAAGTTCTTTTTTATTCTCCATTGAGAGCGACCAAATGACCACATGGATCCTGTATCAATTAGACCCACTGATCAAAAATGTGTATTGAATGCTGACAGACATATTTATCCTATTTTGAAGCAGTTCGCAAATAAATTTGCACATCGCAAACAAACTGTTATAAGACTTTGACACATTCGTCAGAAAAGTTGGCAAATTCAAAATGTGCAACGTTCCTAAGCATTCCCCACTCTGTGAAATTCCCCCTTTAGATACAAGGCAAACACATTAACAGATCACAAGTTATCTGCTGCCCTAATTTATATTATAGCATAAAAGCCTAAATCCAAAATAATTCAAATTCAGATAATGGTTGTCTGTTAGGCAAGAATTAGAATGCTTTTAATATTTTTTAAAACTTGAATCCATCTTGAAGATTGCAAAATAGTTCTGATTATGTTGTTTGCATAATAGCACTCAGAGCAAGAAGCAGATACAAGTGAGGAGGGAGGGGCCTTGCCCCCAATGTTTTGTGGGTTATCGATCTGTTTTTTGAAAAAAAATGCCCCCCCCCCCCCTCTTTGGAAATCTTACTCCTGCCTAATACTCCGTAACAAGTTTTGGCATGTGAAACCCTACCCTTAACAAGTATTGGGAACAAAATGATACCCTTGGCAAATATTCCCTGAATTGAACCCCTAAACAAGTACAGCAATACTTAAGTTATGTCACCGACGTCGGTCGTCTGTTTTAACATCATTGGGTGTAGGCCCAACCTCCCACACCTTGCGCGAAATCGGACTCAACATGCCCGGTCAACATCTAGTGTTGATGGGGCAAAAAGTTATACCCTCGAAAATCTTACCCTAAACACGTAGCTTTCCTAGCGAAATAGATACCCTTTTTCATTATTTCAGTGTTTTTGTTACCCTTGCTACGTACGATGTCCTTTCTTAAAAAAGACATCCTTTTTACTTTTTTTTTTTGGTCGCGCATGGTATCCACTCGTCAATGTAAGTGCCCTGCTCCCCATTGCTTTTTGATATTTTCTTATTGCATTCCAGGGAGGTGTGCTTTCAGCTGATGATGTGGATAAAGTAATGTCTGCTGGTCTAGGTTTAAGATATGCATTCCTTGGTCCATTAGAAGTCATGCAACTCAATGCAGAGGGTAAGCGGAAACTAGACATTATGGCCCGTATTGTCAAAAGAGGTTTTAATTGTGCGATGGTATGAAGCCATGGAGTATTCGGAATTGTGTGCATTCTTACGCCTATTTCAATATTTTTAAGAAAAGTTCAATAAAAGTCCAATTTTGAATGCAGGCTTTTGGCAAGGGCATCTTATTGATGCACAATAATGCAAGGAATAGGCATGCTCCATGTTTTTCTACCAAGGTACAAATGAAATCTCTTTTGAGAATACAGACCAATCTGTATTCTGAATTATGTGTTGTATTAGTCTCTGTAAACAGGGTGTTGTAGTGTGTGCCTGTAAGCCAAAGCTACATTAGGAAGTTACAAATTAATCCACTTTTGCTTATTTTAATGTAGCGAGCGACATCTCTAAGCGCTTTACAGATATATTATTACCCCGGTCATCGGATCCTGGCATGCGTGCATACAACGTATGCACCTTCTCCACTCCCTGGGGAGCATTCCAACGAGAGTTCCAAGACTCAATTGCTAGGCATACTATATAGGCTTTCGCATTTTACCGGGTACCCATTTAGTACCAGGGTGGAGAGTGGCAAATTGTGGATTGACGCCTTGCCAAAAGACGCTAGGCCATGGTGGGATTCGATTAAATTAAAGAAAGTTACAGATTGATCCACAGTTTTGAGGTTCAAGCCCCATGTTGTAGGTCTGGACGTCTGTCCCAGACATAAATAATCAGTTGCATACATTTATAACGTTTAGAATATCGTACATTATAAGGGCTTCCCCTCCATTTGGATCATCATTCGCCCAAAGAAGACGATTGGCGAAACGTTGCAACTATGAGTCGTTATTCCCAATTCTTTTATATATTTTCTTCATACAATTTCTTTGAATGAGAGGGATCCTCTTTATACAAGCCATTGGCAGGAATGTTAGGCTGTTTATTCAGACCATTTTCCTTGAGGAAAGGGTTTGCCCAGTAAATTCCATTATGTATAATGTCATTAAATAAACAACAAAAATTGATTGTATTTCAATTTTATATAGGCATGCACAGTTATATGGACAGATACACTAAAGGCATGCACGATGTTCTCGGTGACTTCGGCCCCACCCCAACTTTCACTGGGAAGGGCCTGGAACAAATCGCGAAGGAAATGAATGCCAAGATTCCACTGGATAAACTGGAAGAGCACCGCAAAGGTAGAGATACCAAACTTGCCGCCCTTGCCAAGCTGAAGAAGGACTTGGAAAGAGAAGGAAAATAAGCCTTATCAAATTATGAACCTGTTGCTTACCAAAGTCTTTGATTCCCTTATAATTGGTGAGCTTTTAAAGCATTTAATCCATTTTAATCTTAAAATGTTGAAGACGGCTTGGATAAAGCTGTTAAAAAAACACCTAAGAATCAAAATTGGATTATTAACTGATGAAAAATAAGAAGAATCTTAATTTTTACATCTATGGAATTTCAAATTTTATGAATTGTTATATTCACTGTGATGAATATGGAATAGTGATTTCGGATCATCTTTTCCTGTAGAGAATCTAGACTTTAGTGCCATAATTCAATGATATTCTACATGATTATGAAATAAAAAGGACAAATTAAGAAAGGGTGTTGGGAATACTGTGAAAATGTTAAATCTAAATGGCTGTAGCAGGCTTGATTAACTTTTATATAACTCAAACGGAGATTCTTGCCATATGATTGGTTGAAAGGTGTTTGAAATAGGCCAACCTAATCTTTTTTATTCCTTTTTTACATTTTAAAAACTTCGTAACTTATATGAGTTATATAAAACAAATAATGAATGTAAATATTTGTGCAATGGAAAGAATATTTACATTCGATGAAAGGTTAAAAGTTCCATTCAACTCGGCTAACGCCTCGTTGAATGGAACTTTACATCTTTCATCTCATGAAAATATTCTGCCCATTGCACGCATACACATTCATTATTTGTATACCATATTGTTGGCTCCTGGTGGGCATGTCATGAAACAGCTAGTGATCTTGAGTGTTTTAATCTACTGAAATCCTTGCATATGATTGGCTAGGAGCAATTTTTAAAAATTCCAATCAAACCTTTCCTCTGAATTTTCTGCTTTCAAAGTCAATTATCAACTTAACTTATGATTCCACTCAGGTTCTTGATTATGTTGTGCGATTTTTTTGGGGACATTGGTGTTTGGTATTATGTAGGTTTGCAATATATGACACAGTATGAAAATATTTTTACATTGAAACCTTAATGAATAGATGATATGTAGGTACACATTTTTTCCATATTGAAAAAACGGTGGTTTCAATCTTTTTCTAAAAAAAGATCCTACCCAAACTGCTGCATTATGTGCAAGTGAAAAAGCATACCTCCCTAATTTAATCCATCTCATGGGGGTCGGAAGAAATAAGATGCAGACCATATCACTTCCCATTTCTTACCCATGTCCCTTTCAATACACCTGCGTGATATGAATCATTACCCGTAACTCAAGAAAATGGTCTGTTACAATGTTAGACAAGTGGTTCCATGACATTTGCTTTGGCAACCATTGCTCCGCTATAAATGTCACACACTTATCGAGCTTTAACTGTGGATTTAATACTGTACCCTACCATAAACCTAACCATATTCCAATCCTAACCCTACATCTTTAGACAAAATAGATACTGGAGCAATTGTCGCAGGAGCACATTTCCTGTCGCCAGGCAAGTATTCGTAGGAAGTTATATAATTGTGATATTACAGTTGGTGATGAGTGGATACTCAGTATCCATTCATGCAATATATTACCCAGCCCTTATCATACAACAAAGAGATGCATTTGATTGGGAATGCACAAGTCATGTACATGTAAAAAAAAATTATTAGAAATCCATTATCCGTTTAATACAAGATTTTACTTCATCATTTTTTTCTGTCTTATTACACTTTTATAGAGTGCTAAGAGTCTTAATTGTAACTGTGCTATATAAAAACTGAGTATTACTTTCCTCAAATGTTACTTATAATAGGGATAGTTGTTGGAGATTAATAACTCTCTTCACTAAAGTGACCAAGGATTAGACTTCAACAAATCCATATTTACTTACCGTATTAAAGTAAGGGCTTGCATGGAAATGTTGCTATGCACAAACATATAAATGTTATCACTCATTTCCATACATTTATATTCTTAAATCATATTCTTAAACCAAGCTATAGAATGTCAGCTAAATATCTGATTCCAGATGTAATAAAAATAAATCATTCAGCCCTTTTCAGTCGGTTAGTAGCCTACACTTTGAGTCCCATGAAAATCGAAGCAATATTGAGTTCATTATTGAATTAGTTGTACTTTGCACAGGGACCAGCATTATTTTAATGTCTATATCATTCACAGATGTTATATGCATATTGTCTGTTCATTGTACGAACACATGACTGTAAGTCAAACCTATATCACTGTGATTCTCATCCTTGGGATTATGTGATAATCTGACAGTTTGAGGAAGATTCTTATTTTTTATAAATAATAATAATCAGCAATAAAATGCAATATTGACGAATGCCTCTTGATGTATAATATTGAGTTCATACAAGTTGTACTTTGCACAAGGACCAGCATTATTTTATTGTCTATATCATTCACAGATGTTATATGCATATTGTCTGTTCATTGTACGAACACATGACTGTAAGTCAAACCTATATCACTGTGATTCTCATCCTTGAGATTATGTGATAATCTGACAGTTTGAGGAAGATTCTTATTTTTTATAGATAATAATAATCAGCAATAAAATGCAATATTGACGAATGCCTCTTGATGTATAATATTGAGTTCATTATTGAATAAGTTGCACTTTGCACAGGGACCATCATTATTTTAATGTCTATATCATTCACAGATGTTATATGCATATTGTCTGTTCATTGTACGAACACATGACTGTAAGTCAAACCTATATCACTGTCATTCTCCTCCTTGGGATTATGTGATAATCTGACAGTTTGAGGAAGATTCTTATTTTTGATAGATAATAATAATCAGCAATAAAATGCAATATTGACGAATGCCTCTTGATGTATAATATTGATTTATTTATTTGTTCTAACTTGGAAATATGAATATACTTACAGGGTCCCTGCAACTAAAAATTGAAATTCATTCTTATTGATGCAAAATTGTGAAATACAACTATTTTATTTGAGTATTCAAATATGTTTCTAAGATTTTTTATTTTTCGAATGAATATTTTCAACTTGCTATTAGTTCTATCCTCTTAAAAAGTGTGTGGCTTCAAAAGTTTAGTAATGCTCTTTTTAAAATAGTGTAAAAATCTATGCAATATATATGGATTTTCAAACAGCAACATATGAGTTACATTTAGAACTGAGCAGCAATAATAATCAACTTAAATTTAGATTGCAGGGGCTCTTCAAACTTTTTAATGAATACTTTCGATAACACTTGATGAAACTTCATGGACAAATAAATTGGCATTGAGAAGAATGAAATGGAAGTATGGAATAATCCATACTGTCCAATGTTTTGTTTAACATTGATATTATTATATCTGAGTGTTACTAAAAGCTTTGGCCAAATTGTTAAGAGTATACTAAATAAAATTATAATAAATAATGAGCAACATTCATAAAGTGCTTAATATGCATTGTTTCCAAGTGCTGGATACATAGACAAAAATAAGTACATGTAAGTTAAACAGTTGCATAGAATTAACAGAATACAACTACCGAAAATTAAAGGAAAATGCATGGAGGGCAAATTAAGAAATGACAAGGAATAATATAAAAACGAAAAATGTATGGTGGTAGGTAATGCAACCCCTTGGAAGTGCTGATTCTTGTTACATCAGTGATATTGCAACTACAAGAAATCAGCATGCATAAGGCAATTAGGAGTAGGATACCAAATGGGTTGAAATCGTACTTTTAAATCAGAAGTATCGTACCCTATAAAAAGAATTATATACATTTGAAAAGTGAGAATTTTATCAATTAGTACATATTTGATACATTGTGCAGGTAAAATGACCTTAATTTGTATGTATTTCATCAAAAGAAAAAGATGGCAAGTACTTCAATATGATTTTAACCAAATATAGACAAGATATAAGGAATGAAGATTTTAAAAAATGAATTGCTTATCACAACTACGCAGCATCTTATATTCTTGAGCTGCCACAAAAAGTTTGAACAGTACATTTATAAATTGTAATGAAATACAATTATTATTTCAGCTTGTTACCCAATAATGATGATGCATCTTATTGCGCTTCACATACGTACATGTATATTATGAGCAAACATTTTCAAGAAACGATAAATGAGTCTTGTGATTGAGGATGAACATTTCATGGACATGAAGAGGTAGTTCATTCTGAAAATAAATGAAACCAATCAGTACACTAGAGAAATAATGTACATAAAAAATATAAAGAGACTTCCGTTTTCCAAACAGTAAGGCAGCAGCATGGTAATGATTATATTGCGAAGGTTTATTTTGTCCAATTTCGGTCAATTACAAGTTCCCAAATAGCAATTAATTGATTGCTTATTTTTTCTATATTTTTGTATACAAAGGGGTTGTATCTATAGGTTCATAGTTTAGTAAAAAAATAAATAAACTCCACGATGAAAAAAAATAGATTTTGAAGAATTATCCAACTATGATAGAATAATATAGATATACAGGATATTATTATTTATTCACTGCAACCATGACAGTTGGATTATTGAAAGCATAAAAATGAAAATGACACAATTGAATACACAATTGCACATACAATTGAATACTTCAAGACGATTGGGAAAAACATAAAATATCTACTGTACATTGATAGAATATATATGATATAATATTCACAATGAGATATATCAAAATGCAATACCATGTTTCAAATTAGACTGTATAATTTGCATATCAGTATTCTATATGTAGAATATACATATAAAGCAGTACATGGTCACTTTTCCACCAGCTCGCCGATGAGCGTTATTACTTTGTCTTTATACTTGGGTCCAAAGTGACTCCTGAAATAGGCGAAAAGAAAAAATAAGAGAGTGAAATATTAGAAAAGTTTAGCAAAATATTGAACATGGGTTAGCTAGGATAGCAGAGGCGTCGATTATTGGGGGGGGGGGGGGGGGCAGGGGGGAGGGCCGGGGCCACTTCCATTCACAAGTGGATACCATGCGCGACCATGGGGTCTCGAAAAGCACCCTAAACACGTAATTTCCATATTCTGAAAATGCACCCCTTAACAAGTATTGGAAACAAAACGATATACTCTTGGCAAATATTCCCTGAAATGAACCCCTAAACAAGTACAGGAATGTTTTATTGTTACGGGTCCTTCGGTCGTCGGCTTTACCTTATTTGGTTTAATACGACCCCATCTTCTACACCTCGCGCAAATCGGACTCTAAACACGAAGTGTTGGGGCAAAAAGGACATCCTTTATGAAACATTTTAATTTTGTTTTATCATCCCCGCAAATTCGACCCTAAACACGTAATTTTCCTAGCGAAATAGATACCCTTTTTTCATTATTTTTGTGTTTTTGACACCCTTATCACGTTACGTACGTAACGTGCCCTATCGTGAAAAAGACATCCTTTTTACGTGTTTTTTTGGTCGCGCATGGTATCCACTCGTCAATGTAAGTGGCCCCTCCGGGGGGGAGGGGTGGCGGTCGCCCCACTAATGAAATTATTGGGGGGGGCAAACATATCGTTTTGCCCCCCCAATAAATCCGCATGTGCTGAAAATAAAATGAGATTGTAATGTTACACAGAAATCAGCAAGCGAGATTGAGATACACAACTCGTTCTTCGTCTAAAATCGTGCTCAAAATGTCCACTTTTCAGATTGGAATATCAAAAAATTTCAGCTCGCGCTTCGCGCTCGCATCATTTCAGTAACAAAAGCCCATACTTTCTATGATTAAATAGGTGAATATGGTCCCGTTTTCAGTTCTAAACCTCAAAAGAACTACTTCGATTTGCAATAATCTTTTGTTGGATATATATATATCTTGTTCTTTATTAAAAAGTCCATTAAACTCAATTTTTTTTCAGATCAAAATATCAAAATTTTCAGCTCGCGCTTCGCGCTCGCATTAATCTGCTGGTGAGATATGTATATATATATATACCGGTATATATATATATATAGGCATATGTGTGTGTGTTTGTTTGTTTGTTTAGTGTGATCGAGCGCCTTTTTGGAAAATTTATTTATGATTTTGCCCCCCCCCCCATCTGAAAAATGGATCGACGCCCCTGTAGGATAGATTTGAACACTGGCGAATAGATGTAGGGGGGGGGGGGGCTTTGGGCACTTGCCCTCTCCCTCCCCCCCCCAAAAAAAGGTTTAAGATCAGGAAGAAGAAAAAAAGAAGAAAAAGGAGGAAGAAAAGGAACGGAAAGGCGTGAAATATATTTCTAATGTAATGTATAAAACTATCACCAAATTCAATTTTCATTTTTAAAAGGTCAACGTTTTCACTTGCTTGCCAGTTATTTCAAAAATTTGCCCCATATGCTAAGAATGCCTCCCCAAAATGGTTTGTCTCTTTGTGCCATTGCGTTTGGGTAGATAGAGTTAGCCAAATCCCTATAATTTAACCGTTTCAATGAAAGTAGCTTTAATTTGTTTATTTTATTTTTCACTGTGCGTAACTATTAATGCTTTGTTACTACTCTCGGCGATCCGTTGCAAATACCACGATTTACCTTCCGTATAACTAATAGCGAGAATTTTCGAACCATTCTTATTTTTTTTTTTTTTTGATGGTTATATTTACTGGATTGGTACAATGTAGTCAATTTCAAGGGCTAGATCTAGTCAAAACTATATTTCAACTTACGCTCATGGCCTTTGTGTTCGCACAAATGCACCTCTGTCATACTGTATTGCAATATGTAAATTCCGGAATTCCAGGGCGCGCAAGTCGATTGGTTGGAAAGTTGCACCACTTGTAATCGGGAGTTGCAGTGACCAGTGTGAAGATGTTGGATTGGATATCATTTTTTCCCGAAATTTTGTGTTTTTTGTAACATGCGTTTGTCCGTCTTTATGGCAAATACATGTAAATTGTAACAGATCGCGAGAGAAAGTGTCAACGATGCGAATGATAATGTCTATCCCCGAGATTATTCTTCACTCAAAGATGAAGCCCTATATCGGGCGCCACGTGCGCAGCATTATCATTCTGCCTTGGTCATGTACGTTTTCACTGAAATGTATAGGTCAGACATATTTGTATTTAATGTAAACTAACTTTTACACTTTCTGGTAGATTCAGAGGCATATTATCCAGGGCGCCCCAACTAAGTTTCGCCGAAGCAATCATTCCAACGAATTATCAAGGAGCAAACTGCATTTTGGGGAAAAAAGAACCAAATTTTATGCATGTTGCAATTCTCGTTTGAAACACACAATGTAAATACACAAATGACAATAAACAGAATGGATTATTCGGAACTTATCGATTACAAGTCTCAGTTTCGTATCATTTAAATTTGACGTTTCAATCACACGATGCAAGCAAGTGAAGAGCCTTTGCCAAATGTATGTTTTGAATGACCGCTTATACGGTGTGTGACTGGAAACCAGCTCCTAAATGAGTCAGTATGTGTCTTTTATTCATGAAGTTACAGTGATTTAAGTGTGCATTTTTCTTCTAAAGGTGCTCTCAAAATACGACTTTTGGACATGATTTTTTGAAAAAGTCCTTGCCGTGGGAGGGGGGTATCCCCCTCCCACACCCTCCCCCCGCTCGGTCGCTTCGCTCCCTCGCCGCTGGCGCCCCCCCTATTTCAAAATCCTGGATCCGCCCCTGGTATGATTGCCACGACTGATCTGATACGATCTGACACTATCACTAAGATTGTTACACGATTAATATCTCCGTGTGGGGCGATTCATGAAAGAGGGAACTATGTATTAACGTATAAAAAGAACATTCTATATGTCAAACCTCTGTCCTTTTCTTACCAGTTGTTGAGGTAATGGAATATCTTATAGAGTTTTTCCCTCTCGTCGAAACCCTCTGCTTTGGGAACCAATCGGTAATAGGCTGGGTAGAAATCTTGGTTGAAGTCGACAAAGTCTCGCGTCTCAGCAAGATCCAACTCGTGATGCCCGTAGAAACAAGCAGGATCATATGTCACTACAAAATAAGGAGATCGAGACAAGGAAACAGAAAAAAAAGTGCATGAAGAAGGGGAAAGGGATGAGGGGTGGAAGTTACATCAGGACAAGCATGCTAAGCATAAAAGAGTCACACGAGTGGTCTTTTTTGGCACGTTCGTATGCATATCATTTTTCGTTGGTAGGAATTATTCATGGATATTACAAGATAAAGCGAGAGGGAGCAAAGTAATAGAACTGTTATTCTGTATGACATGTTTATTTTGTAGAATTTAGGTCATAGTTCACTATTGGCAATGTTTGGGGAGGAAATCATCAAGAGGGTAGATGGTTTTAACGCCCCCCAGCTGCTCAGGACTATTATAAATCCCCGGGGGCACTTCCACTGACGAGTGGATACCACGCGCGACCATAGGGTCTCGAAAAGCACCCTAAACACATATTTTCCATATTCTGAAAATGCACCCCTTAACAAGTATTGGCGTCTGAAACCCTACCCTTACCAAGTATTGGAAACAAAACGATACTCTTGGCAAGTATTCCCTGAAAAGGACCCCAAAACAAGTACAGTGATATACAGGCGCGCCGGAACACTTTCAGTTTTGGGGGGGGGGGCAAAATCCCGAAGGGGGCACAATATTTTTGACAGCGTGAGATACCGAAGCGATCGAGCGGGAGAGGGCGTGGGACCCCCCCCCCCCCCCCACACGGTAAGGACTTTGTGTAAAAATGGAGTTTAAAAGTTACGTTTCTAAGAGAATTCAAAAATAAATTTCTTGAAAATTAAACATAGAATTCACTACGAAAGGCTATACTCAGTGTTTATGAGAACCTATGAAATCTACGCGCAAAACGATCGCTTAATTCGGAATGTGGTTTTCGTGTCTGATTACGTAAATTACGTAATACGCTGATATTGACTCAAAATAACAGAAATTACATTTTTCATACAATATCCTTTCAGAAATATTTATTTATGTACATTCACATACACGGACGACGCGAGAGAGCACAATTATAAGTTTCAAGGAGTGTATTAAGCAGAAGAAGCGTAACAACAGAAACAAAATACATTCTAATGAATGTCTTTTAAAATTCAAAATGTCATACTGTTCTGACGTGGCAGACGACGATAAGCGCTTAAATCCCCATTCTATTTAAATCATTTCTGACCTCAGCATTGGAGAGAGTCCCTGATTATCCATGCATAGGCAAAACGTTTCATAATTTGTAACTGGAGGAAAAAGAAATATGACCTGCTTAATTATTGTCTAACAATTTAAAACTTTTCTGAAAATTTAAACTTTTCTCGATTTATGTGTTTCCTTTGGCATGTTTTGTATGGCTGGGAAGCACTTTTGGATGACCCCTTCAAAATCTTCTTTTTCCTTTACATATTTTCTGGGGAAAATGTGACCATAACTAGGAAATGATGAATATCTAATTCCAGGAAATATTCATTTGTAAATAATCATGAACTAACAAACTACGGCAGTTCATAATGTACATTATGTAACATTATTTAGAAGAAAACAATTACATTCCAAGAGCGGATGTGGTTGACGGTACACCATGTGGAGTTTTCGAAAAAAAGTGGATAGAGGAAGAAGTGAATTAAATTGAAAGGAGGAAGTAGACAGTTGATAGTCGAGTAATTTTTTGTTCAAACGAGCGTAGTCCTGATAAAGAAAGTAAACCAGAAAAGGTTGAAGAAGAGGCTTGATTAGTTGATAGATGAGTACTTCTGCTCTGCACTCCATTCGCCGACTCAAGCTAGCATCTTCTCATTTATCCAATAAGCAACTACTCAATATCCTCTATAACTCTTTAAACTTTTCGGTTTTACAGCTATTTTCAGATTCCATATATGTTGCTCGAGTAACTAGCGTTCACGCGCGTTGGTGATATCGGGTCCGGGGAGCGTTTCATGAAAGGACTTGTAGGACGTTTTATCCGACAAGTCCTGTTTTATCCGACAGTTACTATGGTAACACTGCTTCTCAACCAATCAGAATACAGGAAAGTTGTCAGATCTTACAACTTGTCGGACGAAAATATTGATGAAACACCACCCCGGTCTGAGCGTTTCTGGGCGAATTTTTTAGTCTGAAATGTATTCACTAATAGGCCCCCATTCCACAGAACGGAGACCATTGAAAGACCACTGATAGACTTGAAATTGGTGAGGTCTTACAGCGGTTTTCAAGATCAATGAAATTTGTCATCTCTGTGGAATGGCTCAGAAAGACCCCTCAAAGAACTCTGAAAGACTGATGGATATTTCTTGTCGTACTGGTCTTAGACTAGTCCTCTCGAATTCTTTCAATGGTCTTTCAGATATCTTTTATGCAAAAAGTGATCTTTCAGAATTCTTTCCATGGACTTTGCCTGGTCTTTCAATGGTCTTTCAATGATCTTTCAATAATCTCTCATGAGTCTTACAGTGATCTCCGCAAAAATCTTGAGAGACTGCCGAAAGATCAATGAAAGACTATGAAGACCTTTGAAAGTTCATCGAAAGACCGCTGAAAGACTGCTGAAAGACCACTGAAAGACCATTTTCCTGTAAGACCGTTGTAAGACTGTTTTGAACCGTTTCAAAAAGTTTTGGAGCCCATGAAGACCACGAAGACCACTGAAAGATTGGTCAGGACTCGTGTAAGACCTCAAAGACCATTGTAGGTTCTTTGAGAGACCTCTGAAAGATCAACCAAAATTCATGGTCTTTCAAAGGTCTTCCAGCGGTCTTGTTCTCTGTGGAATGGGGGTTTAAAAGGTTAAACGTTATCACACTGTAATAAGATGGAAAGGGGCTTATCAAAGGTATGTTTCACAGAGGGACATGTTCGTCAAAAGACGCAAGGCTTGTGTAATTGCCCCGTCAGGGGCGAAATTTTTTCATTTTTGACAAAAGAAATGACAATTCTTAGGCAGAAAAGTGCCTTCATCGTTACTTTTGTCCTTAAATAATATCATTTTTCTACTTTTAGGGGGGCACATGGGGGGGGGGGGCAAAATCTCGTTTTGCCCCCAAAAAATTTTCTTGGGGGGGGGGGCAAGTGCCCCCCCCCCCCGCTTCCGGCGCCCTTGGTGATATATATGTCGCACGGGTCCGTCGGTCATCGGTTTTACCTTTACACACCATTTGGTTTAATCATAGAGCTATTAATAACCCCATGGTTTAATTAGTACGGCCCCACCTTCAACAACGCACCTCGCGCAAATCAGACTCTAAACACGTATAGTGTTGGGGCAAAAGGACATCCTTCAAAAACCAGTAGAATCTTGTTTTGTCATCCCCGCAAATTTGACCCTAAACACGTATAGCTTTCCTAGCGAAATAGATACCCTTTTTTCGATTATTTTTAGGTTCTTGAAACCCTTATCACATTACGTACGTAACATGTCCTATCTTGAAAAAGACATCCTTTTTACGTTTTTTTTGGTCGCGCATGGTATCCACTCGTCAATGTAAGTGCCCCCCCCCCCCCGGGTATTAATCATGTGCTACCTTGTGGTGTAAATATATTGAAACAAATATAAATGTGTTAAGGGATGGAGCAGAGAGAAAGTAAAAGAACGATATTAAGAAGAATAAATATGTTGTACTATGCTTTTTATTCTGATGTTTTTGTGATTTCGTGATGTTGAGATGTCTTTGACATCTTTCATGTACGAATGTGGAAATAAACTTGCATGAACTCATAACCTTTATGAGCATTTCGAAATAACTCACCTGGCCCCGTCGTTGTCTCTGCGACGTTTCCCCCGTGGAGGTCACCATGAAGTAAAGCAGGGACGATGCGGTCAATACCGCGGTACAAACTCGGTATAACCGCTAGAAGACGCGGCCACAGCTCGATGAGTGTGCGGTCCCCATACTCCCGTTCAATGTTGTCTACTTTAGGCTTTAGTCTTTGGCGGACGTAGAAATTCTGATGGTATAAATATATCACACTCAAGTTATTCCTATGTATTTGCGTTCTTGTTATCACTATTGGACATACATTTGTGTTTATGCTTTGCACCTTGTTCGACATTCACCCTAAAAAAATATTGGGTGAAAAAGCTCCACGCGGGTGATTATGTGTCCAGCCAACATTGGGTATTTCTTTTGGGCATTTTAATTTATCCATTGTGATAAAAATTTTGCCCTTTCTAAATTAATCGCTGCTTATTTTGTAACCTTACTGGGGAATACACTTCCCGCATTGGGTAAAATACTGCCCCCACATTGGTTGGACACATATGCCCTCGTGCTGATAAAAATTTTACCCAATATTTTTTTACAATGTTGGTAGGATTGTAACGTCGGCAGTTCCCTCTGGTATAGTACTAAGGGGCCGCCGATTTTTTTTAAATTGCAAAGGCCGGGGAGCTAAATGTGCGCAAAGAATCACAATGAGATGGATATTTTCAGGTCTTTGTACAAGTTGGCAGAAAGAAGGGGGGAGTGAAGGGAATTAATTCCCCCAAATTCGCAGCCTGTGATACTGGGTTTATCTGAAAAGTAAGGGTGATAAATCGTATCCCTGTGGTATGTCGGGTGGATCTCCTGGCTCACACATAGAGCATAGGATGACATCAAAAACGTTTCAGGACTAGGCAATCCCCTGCATCCTAGAAAACTAAATTCTTTCATCGATATCATTCACAACTGTTGGTGTGCTTCACAGATTCAATCAAGTTCTGTTCAAGTTTGCGAAGGATAGAAATGTCGAGAAAACATGAGAAGGTGTTGATATGAAACAGGTGTGGAGTTCGGAGGCGACGACATTGGTTTGTTTTAAAAAAAGTATTATAAAAGTATGAAGTATTGCTCTTTTGGGGTAATTATTAGTTTTATTCTCGTAAGTTTCCTACATCCCAGATCTTATTCCTGATTTAATCGAAGCAGGCGTGGTGATTTCAAGCGTTTGCCTCATTGCAGAGGCGTCGATTATGGGGGGGGGGGGCAGGGGGGCGATCGTCCTACCAATGAAAATATTGGGGGGGGCAAATATATCGTTTTGCCCCCCCCCCAATAATTCCGCATGTGCTAAAAAATAAAATAAGATTGTAATGTTACACAGAAATCAGCAAGCGAGATTGAGATACACAACTCCTTCTTCGTCTAAAATCGTGCTCAAAATGTCCACTTTTCAGATTGGAATATCAAAAAATTTCAGCTCGCGCTTCGCGCTCGCATCATTTCTGTAACAAAATCCCATACTTTCCATGATTAAATAGGTGAATATGGTCCCGTTTTCAGTTCTAAACCTCAAAAGAACTCCCTCTTCGATTTGCATACGTATTGTATGTATATCTAGTTCTTTAAACTCAATTTTTTTTCAGATCGAAATATCAAAATTTTCAGCTCGCGCTTCGCGCTCGCATTAATCTGCTGGAGAGATATGTATATATATAAATATGTGTGTGTGTATATATATAAATATGTGTGTGTGTATATATATAAATATGTGTGTGTGTATATATATAAATATGTGTGTGTGTATATATATGTGTGTGTGTGTGTGTGTGAAGCTATACATGTACAAGAGCTTTGGCAACTCTATCTACCCTTTGGAAAAATTGGTTATGCTGAAAAAATGTCTCTGCCGGGAATCGAACCCGGGCCCCCAGCTTTGAACGCCGGTGCCTTAACGCCGGTGGTCTAGTGGTTAAGGCACCGGCGTTCAAAGCTGGGGGCCCGGGTTCGATTCCCGGCAGAGACATTTTTCGGCATAACCAATTTTTCCAAAGGGTAGATAGCTCTGGGGAACCTTGATTTAAGCTACGTCTACCATTGTTCTCTTCATCCATTTCTTTACAATATATATATACATATATATATATATATATATATATATATATATATATATATATATATATATATATATATATATATATATGTATATATATGTATATATATATATATATATATACATATATATACATATATATATACATATATATATATATATATATATATATATATACATATATATACACATATATATGTACACATATGTATAGGCATATGTGAGTTTGTTTGTGTTGTGTGATCGAGCCCCTTTGGAAAATTGATTCATGATTTTGTCCCCCAATCTGAAAAATGGATCGACGCCCTTGCCTCATTGTCTTGGGAGGGGGACCGGAATGCGTTGTCTAGCCATACCCTTGATATGCAGTCAAAGTACACATTCTTGCATTAACGTTTTCATGATATTCGTTCAAACTGCACACGGATGGTTTGCGACTAAAGATATTTATAGATAACTTTCTTCAAGTTTTGGACTATTGCATTTTTCTCCCGACATGCCAGATGAGCTTACCTAATCTTGCACAATACTATGAAAAATGTTCGCGTGTTACAAATTTAAGACGGACAATCTTACCATCCAATCATCCGACCATGTGTTATCTAAAGGTTGATATCCTCCGCAGGTTGTGGTGTGGAATCCAAACTGAGAGACAGATCGTTGGGTTTCCTCCTCAACATCTTCCCCATTTACATCCTGCATGTATGTAGGACGCGAAACCGGGACCCCACCGATCCTGCCTTCGTGCTTTTCCTCTTTCATCTTCAGACGACTGTTGTGGAGATGTAACCTGATTTGTTGCATAAAATGTGAATCAATTCAGAAAACTCAGTGGCGTAATGAGTCAACAATTTTGAGGACGCCAGATCGAAGTATCGGACAAAATTTATAAGAGTTGCGAGCGAGCAAAAATTTCGATTTTTCTATTACAAAATCCAGTCTTGTGATATAGGTTTTGAAATAATATTCTCGAAATAATATCATTTTATCATTATCCGGTATTGCTATTTACCCTACCAAAGTGAAAGCCGGATAACTTCTCAACCATTCAAGACCAAGAACTGCTTCAGATGGTTCAGATCTCAAATTGCCAGAAGATAAAAGTTTGATTAAAAAAAGTACAGATCAGTTGTGTTTGACTTTGAATGACAATTTATTTGCGTGCAAATCTTAGATATTTATATAATCATGAACTTTCAAAATAAACAACTTTGTTATAATTTATTTTCGCCATAACTTCTCTGTTAAATAAAAATGCATTCATTGGTGTTGATTGATGTTTTTATTTCAAAGTATTGAGACTTTTGGAATAACATCGTACTGCCGATGTACTAGTGGTTAGTGTAGTGAAATTAGTATTTGTTCTAACTCCGCGATACATGTTACATGTAATCAAGGCCAAAGGAAGACATCAAAGTAAACATTGAGAATAGACTGTGATCGAAAAAGTATATGGCCTATAAATGGCAGTAACATTACAAAGATTTTTTTTCAATTAAATGCCTATAATGCAATATTATTTTATTTAAGAAACTTTCTATTCCACTCCCTTCGTTTTCTATTTCTCCTCCTGCTTCTCCATTTCCTTCCTCTTTTTTCTCATTCTTATTCTTCGTCTTCTTTCTCTTCTTCTTGCTTGTCACACGTTTCTTCCTTCTCTATCTTTTCTTCAAGTTCATTCTTTCTATCTCCCTACCCACTCTCTTCATTTCAGGAAGCGTGTGTTTGATCTATTTCCATTTTCTTTTCTGCAATCACCAATGTATAATCGTTTCATGTAAATTTTCTTGTCATATTGTTTATCAGTAATTCATTTTTTTTTCAATCATCAGTCCGGTACGTTATTCTTTGAAGAATGTAACCTGATTTTCATTGCATATTACTTCCCTTTGTTTTATATTAAATAAATGTGATATGCACAAAAATTGTGACGAAGCGTCGTCAATATAGACTAGTAACCCCTGAATGTTCGGGATTAATTAACGACGGTTTGATTAGAACAGGTATAACAGGTAATAGAAATTGATAATAATGGATATCAGAAATTCAGCGTTGTTTTTTCTTTGATAATGAATATTGAACAATAAAAAGAGAGGTAAATGAATGCCCATTAATGTACGCCAAGATATTCGTTTATACCCCCTATACTCTTATGTCTGATTATATTACCTTGCAATAGCTTCACCCAACGTGGCAGCATACCGATCAAGATCTCTCAATTCCATATACTCCATGACAAAGATCGATCCTGGACCATCCTTAAGGTCGTAGATCTCGATAGGTATCGGGCAGCGGACCAATCCAGTGGCTAAGATGGCGCTCAAGCCGGCCTTTTCGCCTTCAAACATTGTCCTTGCCTACATTATGAGAAGATTGATGACTATAACACATTTCTTAGGTTGCTCTCGAGCAGCTTTTTGCAAATGATCTTTCATTTTATTCGATTAGTTAAGTACTCCATTAATTGTTAATTTTTCAAAAGAAAAAAGTTGTGCACGCTTGCCAAGTACACCAATCTATATTTAACTATGTTAAAGGGACCACTGAGTACAGGGTAGCGGAACGGTTTTAAAAGTGTGTGGGGGGGGGTTTAGCCAAAAGTCGGGGGCTGACCATGGAAAAAATCACAGTCAGATGGTAGTTTTGACGATTTTGTACGCTGTTTTGGGGAAAAGGTGGGGGCTGAAGCCCATCCATGCAGCCCCCTCCCCCGTTTCTGCATCTCCTGGCATAGACCATGGCTCCGTACACAAAGATTAGCGATCAATCGCTAAATGAATTGGCTAATCAAGATCAATGTTACACGCGCATTTGTCGCAAAATACTGACTTAGAACCAATCAGAAGCGTTCTTTCATATTTGTTATTCATCGCAAACCTTTGTGTTACGGAGTCCAGGCGACACGATGCAGGTTGCGTTAATTTACAATTGGCAAAGCTCTTATTACATTGTCCGCTTTAAAGTAATTGGCTATGATTTAACCCATTGTCACATAACAAACATGACTTCCACCATTTACTGTAGTTCTTTAAATGATACAACAGGCACATTTTGAAATAGCGTAACATCAATTAATAAATGTCATCTCACCCAAGTTACCTTTGTTATGTGAAATTACATTTTTTAAATGCACCAATAGGTACTTGACAAATCAAATAATGCAAGCGCGCAGCGCGAGCTGAAAATGATGATACAATACAACGGACATTTTAAAGAGCACTTTTTGAAAATCAATTTGTAAATCAAACAAAATACTGAAATTTCGATGTTCGACCTGAAATATGTTTTGTATTTTGACTTCAAAACTTTATAAATTAAGCTCCATATCAGCCTATAATTGAGCAAGATAATGTATGTATCTGATCGAATATGCAATGCGAGCGCAAAGCGCGAGCGAAAATTTTATTTAGTGCCATGAATTGTATTTATTTCCAAGTCTTCCCCTCACTTTGTTTTATTCTCTCGTCTTCCTCCTCTTATTTTCGTTTTTTTTTCCTCCTCTTTTCCCCCTCCTTTTTCTTTTTCCCTTTTTTCATCCCGCCCCCCAGTTCCGCCTATGATCCAGGGATAAAGTTGATAATTCCTTTAGTGTATGGAATTTACAGAGGAGCAATTGTCGCCGGAGCAAATGTCATGGAACCCTAGATCTAACCTCGGACGTCTAGTCCTTTTGGTTTCCTGGCGGCAAACACTCGGACCTCGGCAATTGCCTTGGCTTTTCGATCTTGAGCACAACTCGCAGTAAAATCTTTGTGAAAGGCCTACCTGACTTTTAGTGTTCATCTTGACAAAGAATTTTCCTTTCTCACTCTGGAAACTCCTGCATTCACTGATGAATCCTTGTCCAAGTGTCATGAGTGAGGGGATCTCCTCCAAGGTCTTTAACCCCGTCAGATCGTAAAGCGCCTCTTCCATCTTGGAGAAAATTAATATTCGCAAAACAGTCATGAAATGCAGGATAATCCAGGATTAAAATTCAATTCACAGACTGCACAGCTATTTATGAAAACATTCGTAAATGCGATCATACTAGGTCAGACCTGACTGGTCAACATTTTGAAAGGGCTCTAGCAGATTTTGATAATTACTTTTGTATAGGGTTTATTTGATAAATTTCCCATTGAGCTTATCCAAATTTACCGTAGCAACAACGTAACGTTTATCTTGTTTATTGTGTAGTTTACAAAAAAATGCATCAAATATATCTGAATAAAATAGGACGATGATGATAATGATGATGATATGATGATGACGACGACGATGATGATGGTGATGATGATGGTGATGATGGTGGTGGTGATGGTGATTTTGATGATGATGATGGTGATGATGATGATGATGATAATGATGGTGATGATGGTGATGATGATGGTGGTGATGATGATGATGATGGTGATGACGACGATGATGATGATGATGGTGGTGATGGTGATTTTGATGATGATGATAATGATGGTGATGATGATGGTGATGATGATGATGGTGGTGATGATGATGATGGTGATGATGATGATGGTGGTGATGACGACGATGATGATGATGGTGGTGATGGTGATTTTGATGATGATGATGATAATGATGGCGATGATAGTGATGATGGTGATGATGATGGTGATGATGATGATGATGATGATAGTGATGATGATGATAAAGTTGGTGATGATAGTGTTGATGAGGAATGAAGATGACGGTTATGGTGATGATGAAAGTGATGAAGATAATAGTAATAATGATTATGTCAACGATGATGTCGATAAAGGAAATGATAATGGTGATGCTGATAACGAATTCGGATATGCTGCTGGTGGTGATAACAATGATTAATATGAAAATAACTAGAACAATAAAGGTGCTATACGAAATGCACTTGTAGCAAATATTAATCATTGAGAAATTTCAATTTATTGTTAAAACGGATTCTATATGTACATGTATATACCTACCGCAACGATGATGATGGTAAAATCAATTCAGTGTGCAATTATTATATTTCCAGATAAAGGGTACGTAAGGATGATATAGCATTCACTTCAAATATCGGGAATAATGATCTCAGAATGAAATCCGCTCGTGTCACTATTTACTCTAAACTCATAAACGAAAATAATAGACGGTATGATTTTTTACAGATTGTGATCAAACAATTGCCTGCAAATTCTCCGATATGAATACAGAAATGTAAGATCAAGGAACGAATCAGATGGATGTGCAGCAAAGATATACATATCATCTTTATTATTACCTGAGAAAAATCGTAATTGAGTAAATAGCAGTTTGTACCCGGGGAAAACCCACCCGTGTTTGCAATCGTCAGGGTAGTCCTTTGCCAGGACTGTTCTACTATTCAGTTATGTTGTTGATCAATAACACAATCTTCGACCTCTACGCCCGAAAAGAAAACTGCCGCACGATATCCCATCATGGTGAAGGGCGTGAAAGAGGGGATAGCGCGATCACTGGGGAAGGCGCGCAGGGGATGGAGAATGAAGCAAACGGAGAGAATAACAAGTACACCGACGTCTAGAATCTAGACTATCGTCAGGGTCGCGTCTCGTTGTGACGTCATTCATTATGTTATGACGAGAGCTGTCAAGCATGCGGCCCATGCATTGAACAAATAACATGGATGGTGTATTAGCATGTATTTATTTCCAAAATGCATATAGCAACACTTAAAATACAAAATGATGACATATAACTTTAAGCATTGAATTATATGCACAGAAAAGAAATTACATTTGGTTCAATGACCATAAAAATTGATAGGCCTATAAACAGTGACTGTAATAAAAAAAAAAGCCCTGAGATGTTTTACATAAAAAATGAGACATTTTCTTAATTATTTTCGCAAACAGTTCTGTGCACAGCAGTGAGGATATGCAAATGAGTCGATGATGTCACAGTTTCACGATATCTTTTGGAGAAAGAATGATAATGATGATGATGATGGTGATGATGATTAGGATGAAGATGATGATATCGATGATGACGTGTTAAGTTTTAAACGTGTTAAGTTTAAGTTTAATGACAAGCTTAGTCGGCTGCCGCCTCGGATTCCCATAAAACTTCATCGTAAATACAATTTTTGGAGTCATATTTTCACAACAGACCTTGAATCAGGTCTTTATTGGAGAAGTGAGGATAAGTTTCTTGACTTTTGGAGGAAACCTCGTGTTTTTAATGTCAAGTAAGTGATTGTTTTAATCTGACAACTAACTCTCGTGAACTGGCAGTCAGTAACACGCACGCTATAAGCCTTTACGTCTATACATACTAAATCGTTACCAGAACGCCGTGTAAATCAAACTGACGGATATGCAGTCACTTCTTTAATATCAATTAACTCTTGATGTAACGCTTATAGCAATGATGTAATATTTTACTATATTTTACCAACTTTCGCGGATCCCATGATGTATTTGCTATTGGATTGAAATTGTGAGCCTTCGATTTCGCAGTAACCTATGTGAACTAAAAGTGTTTGTGATCAAGGACCTGAAAGTATTCGTGATTAAGGAAATAAAAATAAATCAATAAATAAATCAACGCACTATTGTGTTAAGCTCTTCGAGACATTTTATAAATGATACAGTGATATTTAACGAGTGCAGCCTAAATATAGACCACAGAAACAGGGGTGACGACTGAGATATACAGCCACCATCTTTTTCTTTCCTTCATTCATAATGGCGCCAACTTCTAAATCGAATCAGAATGCCATCGATGAGGCCATTGAAAAAATAATGACCAGTGAACGGCTGACCGAAGCTATCAGGAAAGCTGTCAAAGAAGCGGCCAGTGATGAGTTCGCTAAACTAATTAGTCAACTTGAGAAGCAAGAAAGCAGAATAATGGAATTAGAAACTGATCGGGATTCGCAACAAAAGGAGATCAAAGAGCTGAAAGAAGCAATTGATGAATACCAATCCCGCTTCCAACACTTAGAAAAGGAGACTAACGACCTGGAACAGTACTCAAAACGGAATTGCCTACTCTTCTTTGGGGTCCCGGAGACAAAAGGAGAGGACACCACCGAAGTAGTGTGCAAAATCGCGCGGGAAAAACTACGTGTTGATCTGCATCCCTCGGCTCTCGATCGAACACATCGTCTGCAACGTCGTAACCAAGGCGACGCGTCTGATGGGACGCCAGCTAGCGGGCGCATGCAGACACGGAGCACCGGCCGAGAAGACCAGAACCAATCAAGCAGATCGACAGCACCGCGACCACTTTTGGTAAAGTTCGTGTCGTACCAGCATAGACAATCCGTCATAAAAAGTCGCAAACTACTAAAAGGATCGCGTATGTCTATACAAGAGCACCTAACACGAAAAAATCAGGACCTTCTCGCAAAAACAAGAGCAAACCAAGCGGTGAAGGATGCCTGGTCATCAGATGGGAGGATTGTTGCCCTCATCCGAGCGACAGGAGGAAAGTTTATAACGCGAGGGATCCGCGGAGATAACGATCTTCCTAAACGCTAATTCGTTATAAACAACTTTAAACATTGGACCATTTGCACTTATATTTCCATAGATATATCTTTTTAATCAATATATTGAATTATATGGGAAAGAGTTTAATATATGTACTTTTCTATAACTTGTTAAATTCATAATAATTCTTTAAGGTAGTTTTTGTAAAAGGGATTTAATTTCAATGTCTGTGAAATATCCATGCATTATTTGTAGAAAATCAGTGAAATGTAATCAAAAAGCACTGCTCTGTGTGAATTGTAAAACCTGGTGTCATTTTAATTGCACATCTGTATCTGAAGTTGTATTTAACTCAGAATGTGACTGGATCTGTAGCCCAGGAGGTTTATTCAACCGAAAGCCGGACAAGCAAATGACCCCATAGCTGGATGGCATGGACCTTGAAGTTTACAAAAATGCATTGCTGCCGGGTTCTGTGCGTGGTCTTCCCTCCGAAATGGCGTAATATATGACGTCACTACGAAATGGCCCTATTTCACCATTTTTCAGACATTGTACACATATCATGAAGTCAAGGGAGAATATCTCAGCCAAATCATGCTTGTTTTGTATGAAACTTTCACAATGTATTGTTCAAGTGGTGCACAAGAGATATGCAAAATTTCACGAACAGAAATTATTGTTTACATATGCAAATTAAGTAATGAAATTTGCATATCATTAGTTTTGGAGATTTCTCGCATAAAAAATTGTCAAAAATCGATTTAGAAATTTATTTTCTTTTGTAGTGTACTTTATTTGATATTTTTTCTCTCAAGCATAATATCATTGTCTTCATCTATATCTCTACTTTAAGAAAATATATAAGAGTAATTGAAAAAGACATTATAGGCTGTGATTTCAGCCCCCTTTCCAATATGGTGCGCACGTAGAAATCGTGCGTTTTTGGCCTATTTTCACCATATGGCTGACGTGTGCGAACGATATGCCTACTTTATTGATGTTTCCTGCATTTTGCATGATATTAAATCTTCCAAACAACATATTTTCTTCTTCATTATGTCTCTGGTGATCAATCAATGATTTCAGCAAAAATTGATTGCCCACTGGGCAGTCTATAGGCTACGTTTTCAGCCTAGTTTTCAACAACGAACCTATACAATGTAAGACTGCATCGTTGTAGTCGAGTCGGATAAGAGGTTCCTGTACATGTGTACCATCAAAATATTTTTCACTCAATTTTTCAATCAACGTTTTGGTATTTGTCTAAACTGTCTCGTTAATGAATCTTGATGTTCCCTTCCCAAAATCGTGTCCAACGGGGTTCAAAATTGATATCTTTGGCGGCCCTCTTGGACTTTTTTAAAATGAAAATCAATTATTTTCATATTTTATTGCACAGAGTCTGACAATGGGACAATATTTTAATCAATACGCATTTCTCTATGATTGGGATAGTAGAAATCGATTTAATTCGTTTTCTGATGATATATTTTGAAATAAAATTTATCCCGAAATGGGCATGATTTTGGTCAAAAATTTGCATGTGCATTGTATCTGTTCAACCATTAACATCAACAACTATTTCAAAATATCAGCATTCGACACGAAAGAGGATATAATATACCGATAATACTGTAACGCTTCATGACAATATGTATGTCTTTATTTGCTTAGTTAAAGGGCAAATACCATTATTACCCATTTATTGGAAAATATGCCACTTTGGAGCCCATATTAAGGCAAAAAACGTTTCTGATATGGAATAAAGCCACTTTCATTCTTTTTAAACTACATGGAGATAAGAAGGGTAGAGTTTCCTCTATCTGCTACTAGCATACTGAAGCATACCCCTTCAGGGAGTGTCGAAATCACCCACCCTTTTTCATATTTTACCTATTTGTGGGAAAATATGCTTTTTCAAGCCCCCATTGAGGCAAAAAGTGTTGCTGCTATGTAGTACGGCCACTTTCATTGTTTTTAAACTATGTGGAGTTTTCTCTATCTGCTACAAAAAAGGTGTGCTGTTACAGCAAAGCCTACCCCCTCTGAGGACTGCTAAAGTTACCCGATAATTATACGTATTTTGCCCATTAATGGGAAAATATGCTATTTTCGAGCCCCCATTTGGGCAAAAAGTGCTTCTGCTATTTAGTAAAACCACGTTTATTATTTTCAAACTATATGGAGACGAAAGAGTAGAGTTTCTTCTATCTGCTACATATAAAGAGGTGTTGGCATATTGGAACATACCCCCTTAGAGGGTCTCCGAAATCACTTACCCCTTTTCCATATGGAAAGTATGCAATTTTCGAGCCCCATTGAGGCAAAAGTGTTTCTGCTATGTAGTAGGGCCACCTTTATTTTTTTCAAACTATATGGAGACGAAAGAGTAGACTTTCTTCTATCTGCTACATATAAAGAAGTGCTGGTACAGTAAAGCCTACCACCTTTGGGAACTGCCAAAGTTACCCGCCCCTTTTACGTAATTTGCAAATTCATGGGAAAATGTGCTATTTTCGAGCCCCCATTGAGGCAAAAGGTGTTTCTGCTATGTAGTAAAACTACTCTTATTGCTTTTAAACTATATGGAGACGAAAGAGTAGAGTTTCTTCTATCTGCTACATATAAAGAGGTGTTGGCATATTGGAACATACCCCCCTTAGGGGGTCATCAAAATCACCTACCCTATTTCATATTTTAATTATTTATGGGAAAATATGCTATTTTCGAGCCCCCATTGAGGCAAAGGTGTTTCTGCTATGTGGTAAAACTACTCTTATTGCTTTTAAACTATATGGAGACGAAAGAGTAGAGTTTCTTCTATCTGCTACATATAAAGAGGTGTTGGCATATTGGAACATACCCCCCTTAGGGGGTCACCAAAATCACCTACCCTATTTCATATTTTGATTATTTATGGGAAAATATGCTATTTTCGAGCCCCCATTGAGGCAAAGGTGTTTCTGCTATGTGGTAAAACTACTCTTATTGCTTTTAAACTATATGGAGACAAAAGAGTAGAGTTTCTTCTATCTGCTACATATAAAGAGGTGTTGGCATATTGGAACATACCCCCCTTGGGTGGTCGCCAAATTCAACTACCCTATTTCATATTTTAACTATTTAGGGGAAAATATGCTATTTTCGAGCCCCCATTGAGGCAAAAGGTGTTTTTGCTATGTGGTAAAACTACTCTTATTGCTTTTTAGCTATATGGAGACGAAAGAGTAGAGTTTCCTCTATCTGCTACATATAAAGAGGTGTTGACATATTGGAACATACTCCCCTTGGGGGGTCGCCAAATTCACCTAACCTTTTTCCATATTTACCTATTTATGGGAAAATATGCTATTTTCGAGCCCCCATTGAGGCAAAAGGTGTTTCTGCTATGTAGTAAAACTACTCTTATTGCTTTTAAACTATATGGAGACGAAAGAGTAGAGTTTCTTCTATCTGCTACATATAAAGAAGTGCTGGTACCATAAAGCCTACCCCCTTTAGGAACTGCCAAAGTTACCCGCCCCTTTTACGTAATTTGCAAAATCATGGGAAAATATGCTATTTTCGAGCCCCCATTGAGGCAAAAGGTGTTTCTGCTATGTAGTAAAACTACTCTTATTGCTTTTAAACTATATGGAGACGAAAGAGTAGAGTTTCCTCTATCTGCTACATATAAAGAGGTGTTGGCATATTGGAACATACCCCCCTTAGGGGGTCACCAAAATCACCTACCCTATTTCATATTCTATTTTGGGGGAGAATATGCTATTTTCGAGCCCCCATTGAGGAAAAAGGTGTTTCTGCTATGTAGTAAAACTACTCTTATTGGTTTTAAACTATATGGAGACAAAAGAGTCGAGTTTCCTCTATCTGCTACATATAAAGAGGTGTTGGCATATTGGAACATTCCTCCCTTGGGGGGTCGCCAAATTCAACTGCCCTATTTCATATTTTAACTATTTATGGGAAAATATGCTATTTTCGAGCCCCCATTGAGGCAAAAGGGGTTTCTGCTATGTAGTAAAACTACTCTTATTGCTTTTAAACTATATGGAGACGAAAGAGTAGAGTTTCCTCTATCTGCTACATATAAAGAGGTGCTGGTACCATAAAGCCTACTCCCTTTTGGAACTGCTAAAGTTACCCGCCCCTTTTACGTAATTTGCAAAATCATGGGAAAATGTGCTATTTTCGAGCCCCCATTGAGGCAAAAGGTGTTTCTGCTATGTAGTAAAACTACTCTTATTGCTTTTAAACTATATGGAGGCAAAAGAGTAGAGTTTCCTCTATCTGCTACATATAAGAGGTGTTGGCATATTGGAACATACCCCCTTAGGGGGTCACCAAAATCACCTACCCTATTTCATAATTTGACTATTTTGGGGGAGAATATGCTATTTTCGAGCCCCCATTGAGGCAAAAGGTGTTTCTGCTATGTAGTAAAACTACTCTTATTGCTTTTAAACTATATGGAGACAAAAGAGTAGAGTTTCCTCTATCTGCTACATATAAAGAGGTGTTGGCATATTGGAACATTCCTCCCTTGGGGGGTCGCCAAATTCAACTGCCCTATTTCATATTTTAACTATTTATGGGAAAATATGCTATTTTCGAGCCCCCATTGAGGCAAAAGGGGTTTCTGCTATGTAGTAAAACTACTCTTATTGCTTTTAAACTATATGGAGACGAAAGAGTAGAGTTTCCTCTATCTGCTACATATAAAGAGGTGCTGGTACCATAAAGCCTACTCCCTTTTGGAACTGCTAAAGTTACCCGCCCCTTTTACGTAATTTGCAAAATCATGGGAAAATGTGCTATTTTCGAGCCCCCATTGAGGCAAAAGGTGTTTCTGCTATGTAGTAAAACTACTCTTATTGCTTTTAAACTATATGGAGGCAAAAGAGTAGAGTTTCCTCTATCTGCTACATATAAGAGGTGTTGGCATATTGGAACATACCCCCTTAGGGGGTCACCAAAATCACCTACCCTATTTCATAATTTGACTATTTTGGGGGAGAATATGCTATTTTCGAGCCCCCATTGAGGCAAAAGGTGTTTCTGCTATATAGTAAAACTACTCTTATTGCTTTTAAACTATATGGAGACGAAAGAGTAGAGTTTCCTCTATCTGCTGCATATAAAGAGGTGTTGGCATATTGGAACATACCCCCCTTATGGGGTCGCCGAAATCACCTATACCCTTTTTCCATACTTTACCTGTTTATGGGAAAATGTGCTATTTTCGAGCTCCCATTCAGGCAAAAAGCGTTTCTGCTATATGGTGAAGCCAGTTTCATTCTTTTTAAAGTACATGGAATTAAAGGAGTAGACTTTCTTACTGCTGCTAATAAGTGGTTGCACAGCAAAGTCTATCCCCTCCGGGGGTTCCGAAAGTCACCCACCCCTTTTCCATATTTTTTCCAATATGGGGAAAATCTGCCAATCTTGGAGCCTCTGAAGAAGGTAGCAGTCGATGTACCGCACTTTTTTTTACTTGTAGCTGATAGAAAAAAATGCCTCTTCTTTTATTTCAAAGTGGTTTCCAAAATCAAAGCTAGCTTTACTATATAGCAGAAATGCCCTTTTGTCTGAATGGGGCTCAAACATTGCATTTTTTTACAATAAAGAATGAAAATAGACATATGTAACTGATAAAGAAGTTCCTACTTTGTCATCTTTATGTGGTTACAAAACAAAAACAAGGGCTTTACCGCAAGGCAGAAACACTGTTTGCCTCAAAATGACTAATTTTCCGAGAAACTGGCAAGATACGAAAAAAAGATTGGGTGACTTTGGCAGCCCCCTGAGGGTTAGGCTTTGCTATGCCCCAATTTCTTTATATGTAGCTGATAGAGAAAAGTGATTTAAAGGAAAAAATTACATACTCAAAACAAAATGTTACCACATTGGGGGCTCCGAAAAGCACGATATCATAATAGTCAAGCTATGGATAATGGTATGGTACTGTATGTAACATTTTACTGGTTCTTGTGGGACTATGCTTTAAGGTGCCCGAGAGTAATTGCATGCAAAATGAAAATGCAGAGCAATGCCTCGAACTTCTATCTTTTTCAAGAGATTTAATTATCATAAAAATTGCTTTGTGTAGAAAATGCCTTTTACCCTCATACACATGATACAAGTAATATACCTTTCTATCGATCGCTAAGTACGTTATTTTCTGCATGTTAGGCACATCAACAAAGGCGATCGGATGCAAGATGAAACAGATAGATGTCAATGCACATGAACATTTTGGTTCAAAATTTTTGATGAATTCTTTTTTTAATATATTAACCGGACTATTCAGAAAACAATTTCAACCGATTTCTACTATCCAAATCCTAGTGAAATGCGTATTGATTTTAAATTTCCCATTGTCAGACTTTGTGCAATAAAATATGAAAATAATTGATTTTCATTAAAAATGTCCAAGAGGGCCGCCAAAGATATCAATTTTGAACTCCGTTGGACACGATTTTGGGAAGGAACATCAAGATTCATTAACTAGACACTTTAGGCAAATACCAAAACATTGAGTGAAAAATGTTTTGATGGTACATAGAAACCCCCTTATCCGACTCGACTACAACGATGCAGTCATACATGGTATAGGTTCGTTGTTGAAAACTAGGCTGAAAACGTAGCCTATAGACTGCCCAGTGGGCAATCAATTTTTGCTGAAATCATTGATTGATCACCAGAGACATAATGAAGAAGAAAATATGTTGTTTGAAAGATTTAATATCATGCAAAATGCAGGAAACATCAATAAAGTAGGCATATCGTTCGCACACGTCAGCCATATGGTGAAAATAGGCCAAAAACGCACGATTTCTACGTGCGCACCATATTGGAAAGGGGGCTGAAATCACAGTCTATAATGTCTTTTTCAATTACTGTTATATATTTTCTTAAAGTAGAGATATAGATGAAGACAATGATATTATGCTTGAGAGAAAAAATATCAAATAAAGTACACTACAAAAGAAAATAAATTTCTAAATCGATTTTTGACAATTTTTTATGCGAGAAATCTCCAAAACTAATGACATGCAAATTTCATTACGTAATTTGCATATGTAAACAATAATTTCTGTTCGTGAAATTTTGCATATCTCTTGTGCACTACTTGAAAAATACATTCTGAAAGTTTCATACAAAACAAGCATGATTTGGCTGAGATATTCTCCCTTGACTTCATGCTATGTGTACAATGTCTGAAAAATGGTGAAATACGGCCATTTTGTAGTGACGTCATATATTACGTCATTTCAGAGGGAAGACCACGCATAGAACCCGGCAGCAATGCATTTTTGTAAACTTCAAGGTCCATGCCATCCAGCTATGGGGTCATTTGCTTGTCCGGCTTTCGGTTGAATAAACCTCCTGGGCTGCCGGACTATGACCCATGTCTTCTTTCTGAACTTCCGTTTTATGAAAACCAAGACGAATTCAAATCAAGGCAACATGATTTATCTAATACAACCATGCCTAATGAAGATGACTCAATTCTCGTATATTCTGAGAATGTTGAAGAAAAGTTAAATAGTATAAAATCCATCAAAGGAATTGTAATTTCTCATCTAAATATCGGTTCTCTTATTAAGCACATTGATGAGCTCAGATTATTGTTACTTAGTACCAAAATTGATATAATTACACTAAGTGAAACCCATTTAAATGATTTGATAGAAAACACTGAACTCGGTATTATGAACTTTAACTTAGTAAGACTTGATAGAAATAGATCAGGTGGAGGTATAGCTATGTATATCAATGAGAATTTGAATTATCGAATAAGATATGACTTGATGCATGACAATCTTGAATATATGGTTGCAGAGATTTCTCCAGAAAAACAGAAGCCATTCTTAGTTGTTACGGTATATAGACCACCAAGTGCGAAAGCGGAAATTTTCATCCAGATACGAGAATGTTTTGAAACGCTTGAAGACACAGCAAGTGAGTTCATAATGTTAGGGGATTTTAACTGTGATATGTGGCCAAATAAGAAAAGGTGGCAGGCAGAAAAATTATGTGACATCATTAAAGATTTTAATTGCCAACAAGTCATTAAATACCCCACTAGAGTAACTGATTCATCACAAACTCTAATAGATCTGATAATCTCTAATGATTGCACAAAAATGCAAGAATCTGGAATCGTCCAATTAACTATCAGTGATCATTATATGGTGTACTATGCTAGAGGCAGACATAAAAATGAACCCCACAAACACAAGTTCAAATATTCTCATAACTGGAGAAAGGTAAACTGGGATAACTTAAAACAAGAGCTCGAAGAAATCAACTGGGATAATGTATTATTGTCCACTGATTGTCAAATTGCTTGTGATAACTTCTATCAAAACATTTTGAAATTAATAGAAAAATATGCACCAGCCAAGAAACATCGAATCAAGAATAAAGTATCCCCCTGGATGACACCAGAATTGGTGAATTTAATAAGAGACAGAAATAAATTAAAACTAAAAGCTAGGAAATCTCGGAATCACGAAGATTGGTCTGCGTATAAAGCACTCAGGAACAAAATAACAATGCATATTCGTCAACGTAAACGTGAATATATTGCATCATCCATTGATGAAAATAATGGAGATCAGAGTTCAATGTGGGCTTCCCTTAAGTTTCTATTACCAAACAAACACACAAACACTGTGATCAACTCAGTTAAAGTAAATAATAGTAATCATATAACAAATCCTAAAGAAATTGTGAACGCGTTTAATAATCACTTTATTAACGTAGGTAAGGAAGTACAGCATGATATACCACATACTAACAAGTCTGCATTAGATTATTTGACAGGAATAAACACTTCTTTCGAATTTCATGAAGTAACACCCCAGAAGGTAGAAGATCTATTAAAAAAATTGCCCAAGGGAAAGGGATGTGGACCAGATAACATCACTGCTGAATTCATTCATGAAGTACTTCCTTACGTAATCTCACCAATGCACCATGTTGTAAATCTTTCTTTAAAAACTGGAAATGTGCCACAGCAATGGAAAGTTTCAAAAGTGACACCTATCTTTAAAAAGGGAAATAAGGAAGAGATGGCAAATTATAGACCGATTTCTCTTATGTCGGTGTTAGCAAAGGTTATCGAAAAAATAGCTTTTGAACAAATGTATAAATATGTAACAAGTAATAATATCCTAGTTGAGAATCAATCGGGATTTCGGCCCCAACATTCTACCCACACGACAGTTTTAAACCTCACAGAAGATGTTTTAAAGAATATTGATGAGGGATTACTTACTGGATTGATTATGTTAGACTTGAAAAAGGCGTTTGACAGTATTGTGCATAAGATTCTCCTCGATAAATTATACTTTATAGGTATACGAGGTGTCAACCTCAATTGGTTTAAGTCATATTTATCCTCTCGATCTCAATACGTTTATATGAATGGTGTCAACTCTGATTATGCTACCGTTGAATGTGGCATACCACAAGGTTCAGTGCTTGGACCATTGCTATTCTCTCTATATATAAATGACATTGGTAAAGTAATTCAAAATTCAAAATTATCACTTTATGCTGACGATACATGCATTTATTTCAATTCCAAAAATGCTATTGATATAAAATCTGAATTGGAGAGTGATCTCCAAGCAGTATCAGAGTGGCTTGCATGTAACAAATTAAAGTATAGTAGTTTTTTTATAGTTTTTTTTTGTAGGCCTATTTATCTACTCTAATTGTTTGTATCCGTGTAATATTTTGAATTTTTTTACTTTGTTTGCTTAAAAACTATGATCATTTTTGTGTATTGAATATTGTATATTGTATCATGGCCCCAATGAAAAACAGCTATGCTGAATGGGCTTTTTAACCGTGGTGAAATAAATAAATGAAATGAAATGATGGTGATGATGATGATTAAGTTGATGATGATAATGTTGAGGAATGAAGATGAAGGTTATGGTGATGATGAAAGTGATGACGGTGATGAAGATAATAGTAATAATGATTATGTCAACGATGATGTTGATAAAGGCGATGATAATGGTGATGCTGATGATGACTGCTGCTGGTGGTGATAACAATGATTAATATGAAAATAACTAGAACAATAAAAGGTGCTACGAAATGCACTTGTAGCAAATATTAATCATTGAGAAATTTCAATTTATTGTTAAAACGGATTCTATATGTATACCTACCGCAACGTTGGTGATGTTAAAATCAATTCGGTGTGCAATCGTTATACTTCCAGGTAAAGGGTATGTAAGGATGATAGCATTCACTTCAAATATCGGGAATAATGATCTCAGAATGAAATCCGCTCGTGTCACTATTTACTCTAAACTCATAAACGAAAATAATAGACGGTATGATTTTTTACAGATTGTGATCAAACAATTGCCTGCAAATTCTCCGATATCAATACAGAAATGTAAGATCAAGGAACGAATCAGATGGATGTGCAGCAAAGATATACATATCATCTTTATTATTACCTGAGAAAAATCGTAATTGAGTAAATAGCAGTTTGTACCCGGGGAAAACCCACCCGTGTTTGCAATCGTCAGGGTCGCGTCTCGTTGTGACGTCATTCATTATGTTATGACGAGAGCTGTCAAGCATGCGGCCCATGCATTGAACAAATAACATGGATGGTGTATTAGCATGTATTTATTTCCAAAATGCATAGCAACACTTATAATACAAAATGATGACATATAACTTTAAGCATTGAATTATATGCACAGAAAAGAAATTACATTGTTTCAATGACCATAAAAATTGATAGGGCTATAAACAGTGACTGTAATAAAAAAAAACCTGTCGAGATGTTTTACATCGAAATTAGACATTTTCTTAATTATTTTTGCAAACAGTTCTGTGCACAGCAGTGAGGATATGTAAATGGGTCGATGATGTCACAGTTTCACGATTTCTTTTGTATTTTATTACAAAAATATGACTTATCATATTTTCCTCGCTCAAATATGACACAAGTCTTATTCCTCACTGAATATGGAATTTGATTTTTTTTTAACCATCGTAATTTGATTAAAAAGGTCCTTGTTTCATTATTGTCATATTTGATTTAAAAAAGTGCAGTATTCTAGAATCCGCACAGTCACACGCAAAATATCGATTTTCAAACAATTCATGATTCGATCGATCATTATAAACTTGTGAACATTTTTTTTATTGCTCCACTTATTTTATAACATCATATATTCCAGAAAGTGAAGAGAGCAAAAAAGCTAAAGATAATCATCATGGGTGTCGATCGGTATTCTTGGTTGGGGGGGATGATTGACACAAATGTTCTTGTGGATGGGGATATTTCAACATTACCCCCACTAAAATCACAAGTTAGGACATTTGAGAGTGGTTGATATGCATGGTGTTCTTGGAAATTCCTTCATTGTTGTAGTGTACTATACTTGTATAATTTTTTTGAAAATTCAATTTGTGTTACAAGTAAGCCTATTCTAAACTCATACCGAGGAAAAAATGACAAAAATTGACTGGACCATGTACATAGTGATCTGTTTATTGAGCATGATGTATACACAGGGGCGTCGATCCATTTTTCAGATGGGGGGAGGCAAAATTATGAATCAACGTTCCAAATGGCGCTCGATCACAAAAAACGAACAAACTCACCCACACACCCCCACACACATAGGCCTATATATATATATAACATGAGAAAGAGACACATATCTCACCTTCACCAACAATGCGAGCGCGAAGCGCGAGCTAAATTTTTTTAGTATGTCATGAAAACAGGAAAAATGTACCTGTTTAGGTTTGTTTGTAGTAACTCATGAGGAGGGTCGATACATGTATCTCACTAGAGAGCGAGCTGAAATTTCTTTATATTCTGACCTGAAAGCTTGATATTCTAAGCATTTTTGGTACCAATGATTAAGATGGAACAATAGATGCGAGCGCGAGCTGAAAATTTTGATATTTTGATCTGGAAAAAAAGACACTTTAATGGAAGATATATATCCAACAAAAGATTATTGCAAAATCAAAGTTCTTTTGAGGTTTAGAATTGAAAACGGGACATTCTATTCACCTATATAATCATGAAAAGTTTGGGTTTTTGGTACATGATGCGAGCACGAAGCGCGAGCTGAAAATTTTTATATTCCAATCTGAAAAGCAGACATTTTGAGCACGATTTTAAATCAAGATCGAGTTGGTATCTCAATCTCGCTTGCTGATTTCAGTGTAGCATTACAATCTTATTTTATTTTTTGGTTGCACATGCGGAATTATTGGGGGAGGGGGCAAACATATCGTTTTGCCCCCAATATTTTCATTGGTGGGGCGATCGCCCCCTGCCCCCCCCCCCCGATCGACGCCTCTGTGTATACAACTTCTCTCTTAAATCTAACCTGACTGGCAATATCTTTATTCTTCTTAATGCATGATGATAAAATGCAGATTCGGACCAATTAAGACTAGCACAAATTACAATCTGTGTGGCTTCTCGTGCGCCATCGGGCTTACCGTCATTCCTTTATTTATCTTGCCACCCTTTTACTTCCGTTTATTTTTCCACCCTTTTGAATTAATGATTTATTTAAATTAATTTATTCACCACTGGTGGGATGGAACACCCTATCCACAAAAGTTGATTTTCGTTGGGGTCCTTTTATGTCATGTGTTAAAAAATATCAGATACATAAACGTTTCATTCATTTTCATCTTGAACCTCCACCCATCTGTTTAATAGTCCTGAAAAAGAATGTTTTTATTTCATAGCATTAATCATAGTTTGTATCTACGCACAGAAGTTTCTTTTTGGTCAAACGCATTACACATTCTGCAACTGACATGACTGATGAGACAACATATTTATTTCGGGTCAGAGAAAAATAATTGCTGTGATTCCATTTTGTGATCGAAGTGATCCGAATCATAATGATAATAACCTGCTTTTATATAGCGCTTAATCGGAAGGACGGGTCTACGCGCTTTACAGATTACCCCGGTCATCGGATTCAATCAATCATTCCTTCCCGCGTACAATGTGTGCACATCCTCCACTCCCTGGGGAGTATTCCAGTCAGTCACCGATGAGGCGCACACGGTACTTGACAAGTGACAATGACTTTCACATCCTACCGGGTACCCATTTAGCACCTGGGTCGAGAGTGGCAAAGTGCGGATTAACGCCTTGCTAAAGGACACTAGACCGCGGTGGGATTCGAACACACGACCCTCTGTTTATACGGCAAGAGTCACAACCACTACACCTCCAAAGCTCCTCCACGTTACTTGACCAACTGGTCAACAATAATTACACTAGTATACGAATAGTGTTGGGGTTGCTTAGATCATGAGGTCAGAGCAAACCAGCTAGCTACATGTACATATATTATGATATCACACATCCCTAGTATGAAAGAAGGGGGATGTCGATATTTTTTTTTATTTTAAATAATTAACCAACATCACAGATAATGATAATTTTGGTAATAGTCACTGTGAACGTCAGTTATTTATCATTAAAATATGTTCTCTTTTTCTCACCTGACATTTAAAATGCATGCAATTGTTTAATATCTGAAACTGTCTTAGATTTTACGAGGGAGTGAAGCAAGTGAGGGAAATATCCTACTCACAACAGTGGAACTTAATTATATTTCCGTCATTATTGACCCTCATCAAATTTGTTTGCTTTCTGAGATCGTGCTGTGTGATTCTGATCCAAGCTTTTATATGCCTTTGTGGAATCGTAAATTATGTAGATCTACGTGTAGCAAACGAGAAAAGTGAAAGTTTTAAACAAAATACATCATTAAGTCTCACAAAAATCAAATATTCAATCATCTCGCTTGAAAGATTCCGTCGTAAATTCAGTACACATTTAGCACCTGGGTCGAGAGTGGCAAAGTTTGGATTAACGCCTTGCCAAAGGACGCTATAAACCGCAATGGGATTCGAACGTACGACCCTCTGTTTACGAGGCGAGAGTCAGAACCACTACACCACGGCATCCCGAAATCACTTCGAGCCACGCCCCTGTTTCCCCATTAATTCTATTTGCACGCATCCTCCTTCATTCACACTTATAACATACACATTCTCCCTCCCACAAACACACGCACGCACACCCTTACACACCCCCTTGGGCATGCCATTATATACGCAAGAACCACGTCCGGAAAATCCTTTCCAAGTTTGCACTCACTAAATCAACAAAAATTAAACACAAACTACGAAATGTAGTCTTGGGAATGCAGCATCCTTATTCATTTCTGAAATTGATTAGGCAAAGTTTCTTTATTGGACCTCGAAGAGTAGAAAAATAAGAGACAACCCCCCCCCCCCAACAAAATCATGAGAATAGTCACGTGATACTTCAAGTTGTTAACAGAAGAAGGCGTAATAAAAAAAAAATAAAAAGCCTGTGGCGGGATATGCCCGTAACAAAAATACAATATACAAAACGAGAAAAGAAATAAAAAAATATGAAATTATATGAAATTTATACATCGGTAGCAAACACCTGTTACTAAATTTCCGGCATAGTTTTATTTTTGCATTATGAATGTTCAAAAAGTGCATGACCTTCCCTCCCTTTCTTCCTGTCAGCGTTAGTTGTTCCTGTTTGATCCGGGTGTATGATAAGGAAATGCATTTTCAAAGGTTACGTTTATGGAATGAAATGACAAAAAATGAAAATAAAAATTTTATTGTTCGAAATAGACATGAAATTAAATACTCCGAAAATTTGCTTTGCCCAATTGATCGTTGGCCCGGCAGCCACTGTGCAACGCCAGATCGACGAGGCAAAATAGACTAGCAGCAGCTCCCATCTTTTTACGTCTTTTGGGTCTGACGCAGCCGGGGTTAGAAATCCTTGAAGGAAGTCAGAGAGAAAATGTGTTGAGGTCTCTAAGTGAAGTTTTAATATTCTCTATCAGAAGATACTAACTATCATAAAACTTATATACCACTCTTTCCAAACAATTTGCCGGATCAGTCATAAGAGTTGATCTATCTCATAACAGATTTGATCTGGAACTGCAAAAATATTGTCCTCTTTGTCCGTTTCAAAATGTTCGGTTAACTCTCAAGCTTCTAGAGTGTCCACGCCTTTCGAACTATGTAGGCCGTTTTGGATTGAAGAAAACAACTTTGCGTAAAAGAAGAGGTGGTTAGTTTGAGGAGGTAAAGTTCTAATGACCGTCCCATCAATCGATTTGATTTTAACAAGACGACCGTGAAGTGTCTGATTAGGACGGTATTGCTCTTGGTGATGATTCTGAAATAACTTTATTTGTTCTTAGACAAAGCATTAGCTTATTTTGCCCTCCTTTTCAATCTGATGCCACATGTGTATGTGAGGGTGTGGGCGTGTACTCTTCTTAATTTCAAACAAATTGACAAAGTAAGTAGGTACAAATCAGAATATGAATAACAGAAATGAAATGAAATATATTGGTGTTGACGTTTTTTCAGGAAAACACGATAATGCTTCTGTCAGTATAAGCATGATAAATTATTTCGGTCAAACCAACGACCGATAAAAAATACGTTACTTTCATTGACATACCATTAGTCGGATTGGAGTCATTTTTATCTCATTCGACTGAGATCACATCAGCAATCTCTGTCCTGTTATTCTCCATGGCCCTGCAACATGAATCTAAACTTTATATACAAACAGGGGCGGAAATCTCTCACAAAAGGTAGGGGGACTAGGGGCTGGAATATTTGACAAGCAAAAAAAAGGTTATCACCCCTAATTCGTGTGGTCCAGTGGTTAGAGCATTGGACTCATAATCGCAAGGTTGTGAGTTCGAATCCCAACTCTGCCATTGTCTCTACTTTGATAAACAGGCCCAAGAGTGATATCTGTCGTCTATTACGTCAGCCACTATGACTGATTAACCTAGACGTAAAATGTTTCCAAGGTAATTGGTTATATACCAGCTTTGCGTTTACAGCAAAAAATGCTGTCCTGCCGAGTTACGGGAGTTACCACAAACAGAAACAGAATTCAAGGTAATTTCGACGAAAATAAATTTGACAAGCAAAAAAAAGGTTATCACCCCTAATTCGTGTGGTCCAGTGGTTAGAGCATTGGACTCATAATCGCAAGGTTGTGAGTTCGAATCCCAACTCTGCCATTGTCTCTACTTTGATAAACAGGCCCAAGAGTGATATCTGTCGTCTATTACGTCAGCCACTATGACTGATTAACCTAGACGTAAAATGTTTCCAAGGTAATTGGTTATATACCAGCTTTGCGTTTACAGCAAAAAATGCTGTCCTGCCGAGTTACGGGAGTTACCACAAACAGAAACAGAATTCAAGGTAATTTCGACGAAAATAAATTTGACAAGCAAAAAAAAGGTTATCATCCCAAAAGTAAGGTCATCTCGTCCTAAAATACATGTTTTATTTCGATTTTGAATTATTCATTTCTTACCATCATAAAAGACCACAAATAGTAGGGGACATTTGATATTGTGTCCCTCCTACTATTTTGAGTAGAAGGGACGCATTTCCGCACATGTATACAAACACATTTAAAATAATGTTATACAAGTTATCAAGTTATTATCAAACAATTTAGAAAGTAAAACAGCACAAGATTTGTCCAGACCAACGACTACGATTATTTCGACACCAGAATAAAATAATAGGTGATGAATCTGTCCCTGCATTTCTTTGAAGTATTAAATGGGTAAACCATGTTTAAAAAAGGATAGTGTGAAAATACTCTAATATAAAGCAATATACATGGTATAGTACTGTGGTGTAGATCTCCACCGTTCTTAGTTTTGAAGGCTTAAATCTCTGACAGTTTTTCTTAAGATACGGTTATACCTCGATCGGCTCCGTCCAAATTCTGCCAAATAGACAATTCTATTCGTTTGGTATTAGGTCATTGGTCAGAAGATTGATAGTGAGATTCTTTGCCAATTCATTCCAGAAATATTCTTGACCTCTGACGTCAGGTGTCCAGTGAAGGTAGGGTCTCCCGTCATTGAGGTACAGCCTCACCAGAAAAGGTAATTCATCATCTGGGATGTCTTCTAAGAAGACGACGACAACGAATTCAGTCTGGGTATCACTCACATGATCCATGGCCGTACGGAACTTGAGCATAAACCAGCGATCACGAACAGCGGCTCTACTAAGAATAATGATGGTCTTGTAACTCCTGGTCACTACGTAATCAACAGCATCCAAGTAATGCATACCAAGAACAAGGTCTGCGTCACCAAAGACGTTCCTTTGAAACCGTGGAAGTTGTTCTTCCATAGTTGGTTTCAAATTTTCGCGAATCCATCCCTCGTCGTCGTCGTCATCATAGAAGATGATATTTACGTCGAACTCATATTCCATGTGGTCTCGAGCATCCAGTCTTTCCCTATAACCAACGATTGCAAGTTTTAGAAGGAAGAGTTTGTATTTCAGCTGCCATCGTTTGTGATAGACAAATACGGTGATAGCAATTACAGAAGCGATGACGATGGGAATAGAACTGAAGATAGCGTAGTTGAGTTGACATATGTCAGCAGCATTGAAATCAAGCACAGGTCTCTCACGAAGAGACATGAGCGATGGAGGCGCACATATGGTCTGTTCCTTGTTAACAAGAGTAAGGTTTCCTGTACCATTCAGCCAATCAAGCAACCACTCTAGATCGCATGTGCAAACTAGCGGGTTTTGAGAAAGATCAAACACCGACAGAGTAGAAAAGACTGAATTGAACGTGCTCTCGTTTAGACCTGTCAGTTTGTTTCTTGCCAGAGAAAGGGCCGCGAGATTTGGGTTGTTCGAGAACGCTTTTTCATCAAGGTGAGCCAGAATGTTGCCATCAAGTTTTATGCTTTGTACCTGCTCCAACTTCGCAAATAAGCCGGAACGAATCTGCATCAGGTTATTCCCTGACAGATCGAGCTTCTTAAGGGATACCAAATCGGAAAACAAAAGCGGATTCAGATTCGAGATACCACATCCGCTTAAACCAAGTTCCTGTAAGGCAGACAGCTGAAGGAATGTTCCAGGTGCAAGGTCTGATTTGCCGATGTCAGGATTATTACTCATATCCAATGTCGTGAGGTTAGACAGACCACCGAAAAGAGAAACACCTCTGAATGAATGCCACAGATTTGAAGACCAAATTTCAGAGTCTTGTATCTCCAACCAAACGAGATTCTTGGCATTTTCAAAGGACTCACCGGGTTCTAAAGGACTAAGAGGGACGATACCGCGAGAGTTCCTATTCATCCGAAATGACACCAGAGCTGGAGTATACAACTCCAAACGAGTGATGCTGCAGTCAGATAAATCGATAACCTGAATGTTATCTACTCCCGTAAACGATGTCATGTGGAGAACAGCAAGTTGTGAGTTCCATCGGAAATCTATTATGGTCAAATTTTGTAAACCGAGGAATGCGAATTCAGAAATCTCCGTTAGTGAATTCGTGGATAAATACAACTCCACCAGATTGATTGTCCATGTTTGGTTATTTGGATTTATAGTTCGTATCGAATTAAAGTTTAATCTTAGCACTCTTAGCTCCTGCATACCGTCAAAAAAAGATGGTTCAATCGACGTTAATTTGTTATTTTCGATAACAAGTTTACTAAGCAAAGTAAGATTTGAGAATACAAACGGGTATAAGGTATTTAGTTTGTTGTAGGAAATGTCGAGAAGATTGAATGAAACTTGTTGAAATGACGAAAAGACACCTTTAGGGACGAACTCCAAACCAACATCACGGATGTGAAGCTCATTAGTAGTTGAAAGAGATATCCCTATGGTTAGATTTATCAGCATTTCGGGTGTCCATGACTGGCTCTCGGGGGCGATCCCAATCAAAAGTGAGCGGGTATGCAACGCAGCTACGGCAACGGGATCAATTAACTTGATAGGGTTTCCAGTAAGATCCAGGGTATCAGTTTGACAGCTGAACATGAAAGATTCCCGCGTGATATATTCAAAGTGATTATCATACAACCCAGCATATTCTAAGGAACCACAAGTACTGATGTTGATAAAAGTGAGGTGGTTGTAGCCCAAGTCCAACCGTCCCAAGTGTTTGTTCCATTTAAGGATGTCATTTGGAATCGACTTCAAGTTCGATCCTGTCAAGTCCAGGAAGGTCATTTCATTTGTCCATCTGAATAAGCCTGTCTCTGGAAGCACTAGGTTGCTGTTCAGGATCATCAACAAGGTCGTCAAATTCTTGAGAGGCCAGAAAGCAGTCGGTTCGATCACTCTGATATCGTTAGCCGAAAGATCCAATGTTGAAATTCGAGTGTATCTTTCAAACGAAATATTCTCGAGAACAGTAATGTTGTTTTCAGACAAATCAAGTTCCTCGATGTCTTCGGCAAGATTTTGAGGAATTGAGTCAAGGCCTTTGTTGCTACAGTGTGCTTTTCTTTGTTCAAAGTCTTGGTGACATCCGTGACCAGCATTTCCTGTAAGAAGTCCTGAGGATAGCATCAACTTGCTTTGGAAGACCAAGGGAAAAATGAAACAAGCCAAGACCGACTTTGAGGGAAACGATGTACGGTGTTTGAAGGCCATTTTTCAGCGTTGCCTGTTGATAGAGATTTTTAAACAAGATAATAGTCAAACTGAACTCACAGGACTATAAAAATATAAAAACTAAAATCAAATTAATATATCAGTCGTGATGTAATAAAAATGGCTAGGAACAGTACTTGTGTTAAAAGTGAATAGACATCAGAAACATCATAGTCAGTGAAGTGTAAATCGATTTATTTATAGTGACCTATACATCACACAGATGACTTCTCTCTCGCTTTTGAATAAGAGACGATGGCATGAATTCTTTACGGCTTTAAAAGTAGTTTGATAGTTACGATAACATAAAATTTCTATACAACTATGATAATGATATAGCAACTTGATAACGATTTTTTTTTCATTAAACAGTAATAACTGCCCTGAAAACCTTAATTTTGAGTGGTTATTTGGCAGAAAACCCCGAAAAAAAAATGTTAAGGGTGAAATCCTAGGTGGTCCTACCTCATTTATTCGCAAGTTGAGATGAAATGATTTCGTAGATCCGGCTCGAAACACCGACTCATTCTACTCAGTCTTATTCGTATCATGGATTAAAAATGAATTAATCAATTTAATTCATCGACATAATATCATTTTAGAAGGAAGTATGCAAACTTCCGCACTTGTCGAGTGTTTGTTTATCGTAAAAAAATCAATGATTCCTTAAATTGTGGAATAAACAGGGACGTGGGAGTCGCCCCCAAACTCCCTGGAATAAAGGAAGTGCTACTTTTATCATTGGACATGCATTTCCGGCAGAAGTTTTATTGATCAGTTTTCTCTAATATGAAAAATATTAATTTCATCGTTTTTGTTCTTATCGATGGTTACTTTGTATGACGGATTTATTGTATAATTTATAATCATGTTTCAAATAATTTGTACAACTTGTTCATGGAAAGTGAATGTGTATTTTGATTTGAGAGAATGCAATAAAAACATCCTTTAAGAAATGATGGCAACGCTCCTGTCGCATATGAGCGCGTATCAGTTAAAGAGGTTAACCAAAATCAGTGCACGAAACTAACCGACAGGGTTGCTCGCATGTGAAGTAACTTGTATGGAGAATAAGGAGTGGGGGTACACGAGTAGTGTGGGTGTACTGATAAATGAGATTTCCATCGATGTAAGTACAAAAACAAGTAAAAACATAGGCAAAATATTTCAGACCTCATGCAATTAACCGAGAAGGCAGTCTTTGACTTTATGTCATAATCAAATACAGAGTGTAACAAATATACATTGCAGGCAGTTATAGGGCAGTACGGGGAAAGGTAGAAGTGTTGAGCGTTCTGTACATTAAGAAAAATGAATGTCAAAACAAACTGATCACTTCTCGAAGATTTAAACGTGGCAAAACTGTCGGACTCATTAACCCTTAACCAGGTCGGGCCTTGTGGGATGTTATATGACCGGGGGGGGGGGGGGTCGAATCAACCCCCCTTAAGATCTCGGCCGCCGATCTCGCGAACGTCGTGAAAGTTGGCATAATATTACTGTTGGATGTGATCTACAAGACCGTTTTTTCCGAAATAATAAGATTTGTTAAATTAATTATGCTGATTTGTACGTAAATCATACTTTTTGACCTAATTCACAAAAAGCCACAAGAATGATATTTTTTGGTAATGATATTCTTTACACCATCGCTAATAACAAATGGAATAAAATTGCTTGGTTTGAAAATGAATTTCTCATGTATTTTTATTGTTTTATGAATTTCTTATGTATTTCCTTTTTTCAAACTTTTTTCTTAGTTTTTTTGCCAAAATTAGAGCAGAACCCTTTGAAGCATAATTATGCTAAATCAATTATTTTCAGCTGATGAAAGTAAAATAATCATATCTTTGACTTTACTAATGAGGTGAGAAAAATCAATTAACATTGACTTTGTACACAAAATTTTGATTTCTGATTAGAAGTATAGTTGCATTAGCTTTGTCATTTTCCCCTGCCACTTTTTTTTCTTCTTTCTTTTCTTTTAATCCCAGTATAACAGAACACAGTGCGCTTAGAAACACCAGTAGTAAGCGCCTTGTAAATGTAATATTAGTAATATTACGTTTTGGGGCAATTTGGGTCTGACCATGGTCTGACATGCACTTACGTATAAATGTTGCGTAATATACTATTTTCAGAATACTATGTAAACATCTATCCAAAAATAAAATTGTATTAAGAAAGTTCTCTCTCCCTTCGGTCGCTCGCATCTTTTCAGAAAATTTGCTCCAACATGTCTAACCGCCATATCTGACCCCCTCAAAGTGCACTTAAAGGGGAAGTTCACCCTGACAAAAAGGTTAGTGTAAAAATAGCCGAAAAAATAATAAAAAATATTGCCGAAGGTTTGAGAAAAATTCATCAAATAATTAAAAAGTTTTTAGAATTTCAATTATTTGATTTGTGACGTCATATGCGAGCAGCATTCCTTCATAGCGAATGGTAATAAATCAATGAAATGTCATTTTCTCAGAAAATTGAAAATGGTTTTCACTGTACTTTTGTATATCAATAGACAAATCATTTCACACCCGATCATGAAAAGAAAACAAAATTAAGTCATCAGGAACCATGCAAAATTTGAAATTCATGCATTTTATATTACATAACACATGGGGCAGCTGCTCGTTTATGACGTCACAAATCCAAAATTTTGAACTCTAATAACTTTCTTACTCTTTAACAGATTTTCCTCAAACCTTCACCAATATTTTTTATTATTTTTTCTGCTATTTTTACAACAAAGTTTTCTTCAGGGTGAACTTCCCCTTTAACCCTAATGGCAGACGCACACACGCACGCATGCACGGCGCACCCGCGGATTTACACGAAAATGCTATATCGCGTGCTTAAAGGGATGGTCTGGGTTAGAAATATTTATATCTAAATAAATAGAGTAAAATTCATAGAGCAAATGCTGAAAATTTATTAAAATCGGATAACAAATACCAAAGTTATATTGAATTATAAATTTTATTAATATTTTGAGTAAACAGCACATCGTCATGAATATTCATTAGGTGGGCTGATGATGTCATATCCCCACTTTCCTTTTTCTTATGTTATAACATGAAATCATAATTGTTTGAAATTTTGTATGTGTAAATGATGTGTCTCCATTATGATGAAATAAGTTGTGGCAATAAATAACTCATGGTCTTAATCAGTTGTCAATCCTATTGTTTTAGTTCTTGGTAGAAATTTTTTGAATGAATATAATTTCATATAATAAAATACAAAAGAACAAGTGGGGATATGACATCATCAGCCCACCTAAAGAATATTCACGAAGACATTAGTACCGTTTCACCGGAATAATGCAAATTTTTAAAATTCAATAACTTGGTGATTTGTTATCCAATATTGATCAGATTTTCAGCATTTTGCTCCGAGAATTTTGCTCTATTTATTGACATATTGATATCTCCAGCCTGGACCATCCCTTTAAACACACATCTACAACCTTCATCAGTATTGTACTTTATTCATGAAAAAAATAAATGTGAATTAAATTAGATTGATATATAGGTCTCCATTAGGCCTGTAACATGAAGTTGATTAAGTTGGTTGAAAATGTTGGTTAACAAAGCTACAGAGTTAAAGGGGAATCCAACCGAAATAAAAACTTGCTTTTAGAGGGAAAAGGAAAATCAGACAAGTTGATAGGTGTTAGTTTGAACATTATTGGACAAACAATACGAAGTTTATGAATTTTTAAAAGCTGTGAATATTGGTAATCATTATACATATGGAGATTTCAAATTGGCAACAAATGTGATGTCAAAGTGATGTAAGGCAAGGGCTACTCTTCCATGTACTCCAATACATAAAATGACTAAAATTACATTTTTTTCAAAAGTTTTACTTCAAATTAAATTTTTCTTTCATGAGGACATAAAACAAAAACAATATACTACCTAGGCTATATTTAGATTACAGCCCCAGGGGAATGGGTACTTGGGAGAAAACCACAAAACACTAAGATGATAAATTACATGGCCTCTAGGAAAGTTGTCCTTGCCTGTTGTCATAATTTACTTACCCAGTTGCCAATATACCCATTTTACACACGCTAAAATTTCCTTAACCCCGTACAATAGGTGGGGCTAAATGGTACGGGGTTAAGATCGCTAGTGTAAAACGAAAGTGGGCTAACCTTAACCCCGTACTATAGGTGGGGCTAAATGGCAATTTAGCCCCACCTATAGTACGGGGTTAAGGAAATGTTAGCGTGTGTAAAAAGTGTACGAGTGAAGTACTTCTACTACGAATGATCGACAAATGTATTTAAAGCATGAGCTACCACTAGTCCGGGTTAGCGAGTTTCGTGTGTGAAAAGCAAGCATTCCTTATCCGGGGTTAGCAATAACAATTTGGCATGTGTGAAAAGGGGGAAAAATAGTACAGGGTTAAGGATAGTACGGGGTTAGCGATAGTCCGGGGCTAAGAAAATCCTGTGTAAAAAGGGTGAAAGTCTTAGAGATCTCAATTTTAAAAGGGCCATAACTTTCTTATTGCTTGTCCGATTTCTTGCAAACTTTCACCATTCTATTTTGATTATTTTTCTCCTTTCAAACACAACATATTATGACCAAGGCTGGATTCCCCTTTAAATCAAACACCGCTGCCCATATTATGTATGAGGCTTACCACGGTTTGGAGAATATCGGCGTATAATTTAAACCTTGAATATCAAAAGTTATTTGACATCCATTTTTTTTTCATAACAAAAGTTTTGATTGTTTGATTCATACTGGTACTGATATGAACAAAACAAAATATTTCTTGTCTTATACAAAGCTATTTTTAAATCCTAAAGTCTCAAACAATAGCAGATCATAATTGTACAAAATACATGGTGCGTGGAAATTATCTCCCTTTTTACTTCATTCCGCCAATCTATCTTCACCGCTCCCCCCCCCCCCTCTCTCTCTCTCCCTCTCTCTTTCGTTCACTTTCTGACAGTGCTGTTTGTGTCTCTCTCTTTTTCCTTTTCTCTCTCTCTCCCTCCCTGTCCTATCTAATGCTCTCTCTCTTTTTCTCTCTCTGTTTAGCTCTCGTCTCTATCATCTTCCGCGGTGGGGGGGGGGGGCTCAGAATTGGAAGGGTAGGTTTGCGGCCCCAAATATGAAACCAGTACCTTTAGGAAATGAAGTTGCAATAAAATGAGGGGCTCAAAAAGTAGATGGTCCTTTGCAAATGGCGGTGCTTGGGAACTTGAATTTTACATGAATTAAATGGGGGTTTTCGCCGACGCCTGAAATGAGGGACTTAATAACGGGGGATGGTTATTGAAAAAAAATGCTAGAGAAATGCTGGCAAGGCATGAAGGTGGGAGATCTTGAGGGCCACTCATGCCCATACTGCCATTATGAAATTACTGCCCTGCAGAAAAAAAGGAGAGCGGGACATCCCCTCCCCCGGGCCCCCCCCCTTTTTATATACCCCCTCCCCCCTCCCTCCCCGGGCCTCCCCCCCTCTCTTTCTATCTTTCTCTCCGTCCTCTACCTTTCCCTTATTGCCCATTTCAATGAAAATATTTGTATTTGCTGAAGCATTGCGCTGCGTTTACCATGCATGGGGTCAATCATGCGTTTACTATGGATTGATGAGGAGTCGTTGCTTTTGTTCGAGATTGATGAAATCCCAAGTCAATCATTTTACGGTAGAATGAAGAAAATACTATTAATAAAAACACACCGCATGGAGACTATATGCACCCAGTTGACTTTTTTTTCTTCTTTTTTTCCTTGTATTTTCAAAATATAATATGCATTCAAGCCTACGTACAAGCTTGCGTGCAGTTGTGTTGTTTCCGTGATTTTATGCGCCTTTTCGGGAAGAGAAATTTTCATTTCTGCCTTCCTTTTCTCTAATTTCATTTATTTCTATTTCTTACCAACTATGTCAATGCAACCTATTGTATATGTGTGAATATTATATCGGCCAATGAAATGAAAACTGATATTCTTATTTCATTTTTTTTAAAAGATGCTATATAATATATAGAACCCTAAAATGAGAAAGAAGCTATTCATAACCCTTTTCAAGAGTTAAAAAAAAGAAAATATACCCAAAAGCTCCGAAGAGCAGTGGCAAAATAGTAATTTCTTGACTGGTTGCCAACCAACCCAAGCTAGAAGAAGAAGAGTGCAGATTTGTGTATTTTATTGTAAGACATGGTTTACAGTTTGGCACGTTTAATGAAAAGATAAATAGAAGCCCGGTCGAAAGGTTACAGATATATCAAGTACAACACACGTCACAGCGCTCCATTATTACGAAATATTCACCAACACACCCACTTTTATTGCGAAAAAGAGTGGGCTTTCCACAACAACAATAATACCCAGTTGAAATTATTTCGCTTTATTTACCAACCTAATTTCGGTGTATTCCAAATAATATTCGCAGACGCGACCACTTTGCTCATACTGAATAGTTAATTGACAGGTTTTTATCGTCTGCAAACTTCGATCGAAGGATATACTATAAAGCTGTAGTCATTGGCGTCATTCGAAATATAGATGAAACTGATCTTTATAATTGACGTTTTCGTTCTTATATCAATGGTTCTTTATAGTTTGAATGTGCAGAAGTAGCCTATTCGACTTGGCGAGAAAGGTAAATATCCATTATTCGTTATTATGATGTCTATTAGTATTACTAGTGGTGGGAGGCATATATATAACCCTAACATTGTTGCGTTTGTTTGGGATGAAGCCTGTTATGTTCCCTTTACAGATCGTAAATCCATTTCAGTCATAATTATTCATGGCCGTCACCGGGTGGGGAGGGGGTGCGGTGCAGAGGACCAACTTGGTTTTTTTTTTTTTGCTTGTGAAATTTCGGCTCGTGACCAAGATGACCTTCGTTTTGGTAGTGAAACCATTCCTTTTCTTTTCTTTTTTTTTGCGTGTCAAATATTCTAAACCAGCACACCCTGTTAAAAACATCGTTCCTAGGGCCACCAGCAGCATTGCCTGAAGTCGGAATTGGTAATCCCCCTACCCCCCCCCCCTTGAAAAAAATCTGGTGACGGCCATGTTTTTTTTAATCTATGTTATTTATGTTACATTAGGGAGACCCCTATCTTATGGGAGCGTAATTCGTGTAATAATATAGGCCTAAAGATTTCTTAGTGATTTTTAGCAGCTAGTTGCTCTCATCAGCCAATCAAATAGGCCTATAGAATTTTGTGGTAGCTTGTATAATAGTGAAATTCCCATTATGTTTCATGACGTAACCCTGTGAAGTTAAGGCTATTTGAACCCTTTTTCTTCAATCCTCAGATTTCAAACGGGATATAAAATAATAACAAATCTGGGTTCTGAAAATGGAGAAGACACTTTGCGATCGGATGGGATTAAAGATTTTAAAAGAATTACCAATCCTTGACAGAGGGGTCATGAATGAATGTAGGGGTTTTCAGACTGACAGAGGAAAATACTTTGTCAAGATGAACACAAAGAGCCAGGTATGTTTATTCGTTTGTTTGCTTTATATAACCATGTAGAAACTTGGCTTTGGCGATCGTGCTGTTCCATATGCAATTTTCGACGCAAACCTGACGAAGACGTGAGGTTTGCGTAGAAAATTTTGAGAATACTTGGAAATAAACTTATATATAATATATTTGAAATAAAGTATGTACGTGATATCATTGTTAGCACACCCCTCAATAGCATTGATGGACGTGTCCAAAATTATTGCCAAAAATTGAAGGATGATAAAACGAATAATACCGGTCCGAATGCTGAGCCTTGTGGAGTCCCTGAGAAATAGCGGTGAAGATGTTCTGTCATTAACGGATTCCTGTCATTTAAAGTTTTGCTTCAATTTATGGAAAATGCTCTGACCTTATGGATGTGTCATTTCATTCATTCAAATCCAAATATTTCAAATATAGATTACTTATTTGATTACTGGTACAAAGAAATCAAAAAGGAGACTAGCTTTCTTTGAAAACCCTAATCCAGTAATTGTCCAGATAAATTCTTGACACCGTATTTCAGAAAAAAAATCCCTTGATATATATAGTATGTCACATACATTCATGATAAAAAACAAAGATTAGAAGAAAAGATAGAGAAGAATTGCAATTCTCTCGATTTATATGCAGACGATGACGATGTTTGAGGGCGAAAAAGCTGGCCTAGAGTCCCTGCTAGGCACTGGAGCGGTCCAATGTCCCAGACCTATTCAGATCTATGACATTAACGATGGCCCAGGATCTATCTTTATCATGGAACATCTTGAATTGACGGAGCTTGATCAGCACGCTGCTGCGTTAGGTGAAGCTGTCGCAAGGTAATTTCAACCAAAGACTATATGGGTTATGTAAGCCTGTTCAGGATGAATTATATATGTTGCAAAAATTTAGAATTCAGAGGTATGATATTGATAATGTGGAGTATAAACTTTTGAGGCATTTTGATAAAATCATAAGATCAGGGGAGCTCTTCATCAACATTTTCAGCCGACAAATAGTAAGTTGTCAGATCGGACAATTCCTGATTTTGATTGGCTGAGATCCATTGTTATTATGGTAACTGTCAGATAAAACGGGACTTGTCAGATAAAACGTCTGGCATATCCTTTCATGAAACGCTCACAGGGCCTTTGAATTCAATGGTGCAGTTTAATATCTGAAGCCATGATGATAATGAAGTGATGGCCTTTCAGGGGAGCCATTCATAACGCGTCTTATTATTAATATTCAGACGTGGAACCAGGAGGTACATGTCTCCGTTTGTATCACTTGATGTCCACTGTCCCCCCCCCCCCATCCCCGAAAGTGAGGATTAAAGATGCCTTTTTTAAAAAGCCCATTTTAACATTCTTGTTTTTACTCGTCAAAATAATGCTACATTGTGCCCCCCCCCCTCCCCCTGAATTCCTGCAACCCTGATGAATTCTCTCATCCGGCCGGGATATCACAAGCTCTTGACAGCCTTTAAAAAAAATCACGGAATATTTCCATTAATCAGGTTACATCTCCACAACAGTCATCTGAAGATGAAAGAGGAAAAGCACGAAGGCAGGATCGGTGGGGTCCCGGTTTCGCGTCCTACATACATGCATGATGTAAATGGGGAAGATGTCGAGGAGGAAACCCAGCGATCTGTCTCTCAGTTTGGATTCCACACCACAACCTGCGTGGGATACCTACCTCAAGATAACACATGGTCGGATGACTGGATGGTAAGATACTTGCATTTGCTGTCTATTCCTCTTTTGGCTTGTTCATACCAGTGGCAGCAACGGGGGGGGGGGCATGGGTCATGGGGGCAGCCCCCCCCCTCCCCGGACGTTCGCTTGCACGTTTAGAACTTATGAAGAGTCAAATCTCTATGAAAAAGCAGATATACCTCTGAATTGTAATGATGTTGACACAAGGGTGACCACAGGGTATTTCGATAGGATCGAGTGGGGGCAAGAAAGGTGACATTATTTTTCATTATTTTAGTAATTGGTGTATTGTGTAGGAAAATAACCCCTAACTCAATTTTCAGTTTGTTTATTTTTTCTTTCTTCCCCTTCCTTTTTTTTCAATGGTGCAAATATTCCCAATGCAATACCACGTCATTCGATAATTGATGTTCAACCGGATAAGGATTAAATTTGTCAATTCAATCACAGTATTCACCAATCTTACTTCCTCAGACTTTTTTTGTCCGCCAAAGATTGAAACCTCGGATGGATTACATTGAGAGGGAATTTGGAGACCGCACATTGATCGAGATGTGGCCGCATCTTGTAAGGCACATACCGCGGTTATTCCGCGGTACCGACCGCGTTATTCCAGCGTTACTGCATGGTGACCTACACGGGGGAAATGTTGGCGAAACAACGACGGGTCCAGGTTAGTTTTAGTGCCTTTCACCTGCAATACAGGTGGAGGCGGGGGGAGGGCGTAGAAACTTTGTCCTCCCCCCCAAAAAAGGGGGGGGGGAGAGAGAAATAGTTCCACGACTAATAAAATGGTAGATAATCATAAGGAGAAAAGGAATAGGGTGAAATATCATTGTTCGGAATGTTTAATCAAAATCGAAAAAGGGTCGAAATTTATTGTTGGCATGACGCCCCTAACTATGCATATGTTTTGTTACAGGAGGACCTACACTTTACAAACATATTCCATTTATGAAAAATTATTGTGATTAAGATGATAAAACAATAATTCTCCGAATCGCTTCTTTTTCTGGGACACATACCTAATGTCTCATCGTCAAATTTTGGACGATATGCAATTATTGAAACAGGCCTAAATCCATCAATTTCCAGTGATATTCGATCCTGCTTGTATCTATGGACATCACGAGTTTGAACTAGCAGCGACCCGAGAATTTGTTGACTTCAAACAAGATTTCTACCCAGCCTATCACCGACTGATTCCAAAGGCAGAGGGTTTCGACGAGAGGGAAAAACTATACATCATCAGTTTCTTTCTCAATTATTGGTAAGGCCTGTTAGATTCAATGTTTTAATAACAGGTACAAAAGCGATGACGACGCTTACATCTGTTGTTGATTTATGCATTTTTTTCATTATCTATTCATTCATCTTTATTTATTTATTTATTCATTCATTCATTTATTCATTCACTGTTATTTATTTATTTATTTATTTACTTATCTGTTATTTTATGGGGGCATTTCAGCAATTATAGGGCCTACCTATAGCGGTAGATAATGATGAAAAACATCAAAATCCAAAAATGGAGGAGGATCGGTTTCATGCCCACCCCACACCCCCCCCCCCCCCCCCGCCGACAAATAGCCATATGTATACTTCCTTATAGCTGATGTCATTGTGGTTCCAAACGAATCATGAACCGGGTAAATTTTTAATAATTTTTAAAGTGCTGATTAGTAACTTATCAGACCATGAATCGGTTCAATATCGAATTAAGTTTTGGATGTATTTTGTGTGCTTCCAAAATCATAAAGACTCACAATTTTGATGACTGTCATCTGTGGTAAATAGTAAGTAAATATTAATTTTGATCGGCTGTTGAGCCGCAGTTGCCATATTATATTAGTTACCATAATGACAAACAGTTCCGAGTCTTTTATGAAACGGGCCAATGATCATAAAAACGATGAATGCAAACTAACATGACGTCACACCATTATACTCTACGACGCCCTTCATTTGTTTTTCGTGATTTCATAAAAAAAAGCTCCAATGTTTCAATGCCTGAAAAATCCTCTGTAGATTATTATTTTTTTATTGCTTTTACATGGCTAGATTCCACTACAAGGTAATTCATTGACTTTGAAAATAAATGTAGTCGGCCTAGGCCTACGTACCAGTGGCGTATATACGTACAGATGGGGGAGAAAAGGGATCAGAGAGATATCTGATCCCCTCTAAACTCTATCTTTGGCACATTACGCCACTGCTATACCAGTGGCGTAGCTACGGAGGGAGGGGGCTAGGGGCACGTCCCCCCCCCCCCGACATTTGATGTGCCCCCCCCCCAGGGGCCCCCCTGAAAAAAAAAATTGGCCGAGCAAAAAAAAGAAAAAGAAGGGGAAAGACAGAAGGAAAAAAGAGGAGGAAGACGAGTGAATAAAATAATGTTAGGGGAAGACTTGCAAAAAAAAATAATTTCATGTTACTAAATAAAATTTTCGTTTGCGCTTCGCGCTCGAATTATAGGCTAATATGGAGCTTAAAATATCAAGTTTTGAAGTCAATGTACATAACATATTTCAGCTCGGACATCGAGCTTTCATTATTTTTTTCCTTTTACAATCGTAATGCACTCTGTAAAATGTCTGTTAATATGGTCTACAAATCAACATTTTAAGCTCACGCTGCGTGGTCGCATTATTTCATTTGCCAAGCTCTGTTTGTCTTCGCGTAATCCATAAAGTTCTCAAAATATCAATTTTCAGAGGTGACTGTCGAAACGTAGGCCTATAAGTTAGCGCTGCGCGCTCGCATTTTGATTGGTGAGTACTCTATATCAATTCTATATAAGCAAACAAAAAATCCAGTCCCTTTTAAACATTTTATTTAAAAAAATCAGCTCGCGATTCGTGCTCGCATTAATTGTTAAAAATGTATTAACCACTGTAATGCGTATTCATATGATTACAAATGCGCAAAATTTATCATTTTCAAGCCTTAAAAAAACAACTTCCACACTGTCATTACACAAATTAGATTAACGAATAAGAAAATAACATTTCGTGAATTCCTAATAACTAAATTGGGTCTTTTCAGAATGGATTATCGACAAGTTTAGGAATAATAGGAAGATAGTCATCATTTTCATATGATGACAAAATGTCCTTAAAACGTCCCAGTCCTTTGTTAAACTCGCGCTTCGCGCTCGCATCATTCATTAACTGTGATCCACATCAACTTCACAATTTTCCTACACAGTATTTGAATTAGTATTTAAATGGACCTTTTTAGATCGTAATATCAAATGTTTTCAGCTCGCGCTTGCATTATTGATCTTCATGATTAAAAAAATGTATTCAGAATACCCAGATTCTAGGTCTAAATCTAAAACATGTGCACGCATGTTTATTAAGATAGCCTGAATGTTCTTTATTTAAAATATGCCTAAATTATCCAGTTCCAGATCAGAATAGAATTGTCTGCTTGCGCTTCGCGCTCGCACTTTTACATGGAGCTATTATAGCTCCATGAAAGATAAAAAATAAATAAAAATTGGCTCGCGCTTCGCGCTCGCACTTTTTATATAGGGCTTATGAGATCATTTCATATTTATGTTGTCTTATAAGAATGAAGCTGACTGATCGTAAATATAGGTGAAAATAATTTCGGGCCCCACCCCCTATTGGCGAAAGTCGGATCCTCCCTTGTGACACATACACACACACACACACACACAGAAAAATAATGTTTGCCCCCCCCCCTGAAAAAGCAAGGACCCCCAGTGCCCTCCACCTCCCCGAAAAAATCCTAGCTACGCCACTGTGCTATATGAACCATAATTTCAACTGAAATTATTCCAATGGTTATCATTTCGGGTAAATTTCATTCCCTCGATCGTTCAAATAATGATTAGGCTTTTTTCACTTAAAAAACTAACAACCTTAACGGTCGGAATGTTATCGGGGAATCCCCTCCTGACGACGACGACATTGCCCATTTTTGCCCTAGAATAGAACCAATTAACTCTTCAGTCATAGTGTGTTACGCATGTGTTGTAGAATTCTGAATAGAGAGAATGTTTCCGACTCATATTTCTATAGGTTAATTCGTCATTGGTGTTAAGTCCTAGCAAACATTGTTAGGTGGGTCAAATGTTTTCTGACAAGCAACAGCAAAAATAAAAGGATCCTCAAAATTTATGTGGCACTCGACCCTGCTCCCCCACCCGGTACGCTCGTGGAAGGAGACCTTACATTGCCCAGATTATGTGTTTTCTATTTAAAGCACAGGTTAAATTTATACTCACTAGCGGATCCAGGGGGGCAAAGCCGGCCCGTGCCCCCCCCCCCCTTGAGAGGCACATTTAAAATTTTCAATATAAAAATGCCGTTAAAACAGAAGTGTGCCCCCCTTACAACTCTACAACCCCAGTGGCGTAGCTACGGGGGCACGTCCCCCCCCCCCCCTGAGATTTGGTGTGCCCCCAGGTGCTCCCCCCCCCCGAAATAATTGGCCGGGCAAAAAAAAAGGGAGAAAGAGAAAAAGGAAAAGAAGTAGAAAGACAGAAGAAAAAATAAGAGGAGGAAGACGAGTGAATGAAGTAGTGTGAGGGGAAGAATTGCAATAAAAAATCTTTCATGTTACTATATAAAATTTTTGCATGCGCTTCGCGCCAAAATTGCCTGTTCGATAAGATTCATATCTTGCTCAATAGGCTGATATAGATCAAGGTTTGAAGTCAATATACAAAACATATTTTAGCTCAGACATCGAGCTTTCATTATTATCATTTACAAATTTAAGTGCTCTGTAAAATGTCCGTTTTATGGTCTTCAAATCAGCATTTTAAGCTCACGCTGCGTGGTCACATTGTTTGATTAGCCAAGGTAATATTGTCTACGTGTATTAAACAAATGTATTCAGAATGCCCAGATTCTAGGTCTAAATCTAAAACATGCGCGATAGCCTGCATGTACTTTATTGAAAATGTACTTAAATTATCCAGTTTCACATCAGAATATCAATATTGTCTGCTCACGCTTCACGATCGCATTTTTAATGATACTCAATTAACTATATCTTATTTATGATTAATAAAATATGAATAGAATGTCCCGCTTTTAGGTCTAAAATCTCAATTTTCTTCACCTCGCGCTTCGCGCTCGCATCAATTGTTTAGGGTGCAGGGGCGGATCCAGCTTTCGCCAATAGGGGGGACCGAAAAATATTTTGACCAACATTTTTCTCGATTGGCCGCTACAATCTGGCTTTTTTTTTTTTCACGGGGTAATCCTAACTAAAGACTTAAGTTTTAAGTGTATGTTAGTTTTTATTGCTATAAACAATATTAGGTATCTCATGTGGTCTTAATATATAATGCGAGCGCGAAGCGCGAACTAAAAATCTTTGATATTTTATGTCCTTAGAACTGAAGATTCAGAGCAGTCTTTATAATCATGAACAAAGATAAGTATACAACTAAACAATGCGAGTGCGAAGCGCGAGCCGAAATTTTATCATATAGTAACGTGAAAAGTGACTCAATTAGGACTGTTTTTAGTGATTATTGAAGAGGATACAAGTATCACCAAATAAATAATGAGAGTGCGAAGCGCGAGCTCAAAATTTCTGATATTCCGACCTGAAAAAAATGAACAGTCTAAGCGCGTTTTTATTTAAATAAACAAGCTGTGCGTCTCAAACAATTAAATGCGAGCGCGAAGCATAAGCTTAATTTTTTGATATACTGACATGATAAAGGAGCATTTTGACAAATTTTGGTAAGAATTTCCATAGAGCATAGGTATCTCACAAATTAAACAATGCGAGCGCGCAGCGCGAGCCGAACATTTTGATACACATTAAACAATTTGTGTAAATCAAACAAAATAATAAATGCTTGATGTGCTAGAGAATTGTGTGCAAATTGATATCAGAACTGGATATATTGTATATATACTGGTAATATATTAGTGTCATTTAACCCTCTTGAATGGGATTCATTACACAGGCAATGCGAGCGCGAAGCGCGAGCGAAAATTTTTATATAAAGTCTATTTTCCAATTCTTCCCCTCACCTTTTTTTTGGTTTCCTTTCGGGGTCGGGCCGGTCGTTACGAGGCTGTAAATTACACATCATGGGTAAAATACCTCTTTCTTACTTTTCTTTCTGTTTTTCGTAGTTTCTATCAAGGTAAAGAGTAAACTTTTTTTCTGCAGGTTGTAAAAAAATAGGGGGGCCGGGGCCGGCTCGGCCCCTCCTGGATCCGCGCCTGGGGTGTGTTTATGCTTCCATTTCGAGGACAGAATCAGCGATTTCAAACGTTGATTCAAAACGCCGATCGTAAACGTAGTTCTGGGAGTGCTGTTTATGCTTCACTTTTCAGAGCAAATCATGATCTCCAGCTGGCTTCGCATCGTAAAGCGAGGTCAAATTGGGCGCGCATTTTTTCGAAAGTTTTTTATCCGATTGTTGTTATTACGTAAAGATAACATGGAGCAATACGACTGTATTTCCCCTCGGATTTTCATCTCGCCGGAAGCATGTACCAAATGACGTCATTTAAACACGTTTACGATCGTGGTTCTGTTTATGCTTCCCCAGAAAGCCTGATTCTGGTCAAACGACGTTTACAAACGCACCTTTTTGTGAGTTTAGGATCGGCGTTTTGAAACAGCGTTTATATGAAAGTAAGCATGGACGCAACCGTGTTTTGCACTAATCACGTTTGGAAACGCTGATTCTGGCCTGAAAAATGGAAGCATAAACACGGCCTTAGTTACATACCTTTCCCATTTATTAATACAAAAAGTATTTAGAATGACCATTTTTTTTTGGTCGGAATGTCAAAAAAATTTGCTCGCGCTTCGCGCTCGCATTATTAAAATACATACCGTCTTCGTGGGTAACAGTCGTTACCAGGTCCCTTTTCGATAATGCTAGAACTGTTAATAAAAAATTCTACTCGCGCTTGGCGTTCGCAGTAACCATCTAGTTATATAGATCTTGTTCAGGATAACACATAACATTGCCCAGAATATTAAATTTCCAGGACAAAAATGCACGAAAGTAAAAAAAAAAAGACGCTCGCGCTTCGCGCTCGCACTTTTTATAAGGCTCATGAGATTATTTTATATTTATTTTGTTTTATAGGAATAAAGACTGATCAGGGATAATTTTGGGCCCCGTCCCCTATTGGCGAAAGTCGGATCCGCCCTTGTGACACCTACATACACACCGGACAAATGGTGCCCCCCCTGAAAAGGAAGGACCCCCAGGAAAAAAATCCTAGCTACGCCACTGTACAACCCGTCGCTTTTAGAGAATCATATATGTAATATTTCCTATAATATTTCGATATCACACAAAAACAAGATGACCATAATTAATCGTAATGTATTCAATGTTGTTTATAAAAGAACATATAGCATTTTTTAGTTTTGATTTTAGAGTGGAGTCCCTGTGTAGATATTGCAGATTATGTTTATCTACATAACAATTATCATGTCTATTCACCATTCTCACTTTTGATATCTTTTCTGCAGGTGTCATTTTGGACCCAGATATAAGGATAATGTACAGGAGCTATTCACCCAACTAACAAAATAGTCACTATCGTTATCGTGAATTTATTCTCCGAAACCCAAAATTTGAAGTACCATTTCGAACGGTCCGAGGCACTCTAACGCAAGTCAGTGAGAAAAATTTGAGCCGGTAATTATGCAACATGATAGTTAAAAACCCGTAAAACGAGTAAAATGAACCAACACAAAAGTTTATTTCTATGTAATAAATTTTGCATATATCAAGTATTCATAGTGATATCTTATTAATAGAAATTAGATGAATTATACTATATATGATATATATTTTGTGTGAAAATAACTATTAGAAAGCCACACTGCCTTATAAAATAAACATCATGTACAATAAAGGTTTCCAGGGTAGACCGCATTTCAAAATGTAATATTAATGTCAGCATTTCTGTACTGATATATCTCATGTAATTAGTGAACAATCTTTTTTTTATGATCACTCCTCGGCCCTATTATATATTCGTGGCAATTTGATGTTTTAGAGCGTAAAAATATAGGCCAGTAATTTTTCTAACGTAGGGCTAACTAAAACCTCTTTTAAAGATTTCTTTTATTGATGTTGAATGTCCGGATGACTCCCAATTCATTGCTTACCGATGTGTCAGTTCTTGTTCTAACCCAAACACAATATTCTTGTGTATAAAATATAAGCCTACGAGCGGCATTATCTCAGCAAAGTAATGTTCATGTGACTGGTGTTATATTTACGGTATAGTTTTATTCCAACACCTCACTGTAAGAACTGGGGTGTTAAAAGTGACAGCAGTTGGTGTCTCGAGAGGATTAAAATTACACCTTATAGAGTGAATACAACACCAAATAGTGTGAAAGTGAAAACCAAAGGTGCTGTAATAATACCAAAGGTTTTTTTTTTTAACTAACACTGTATTTAACACCCGGGGGGCACTTCCATTCACGAGTGGATACTATGCGCGACCATGGGGTCTCGAAAAGCACCCTAAACACGTTCCATAATGCACCCCTTAACAAGTACTGGCGTGTGAAACCCTACCCTTAACAAGTATTGGAAACAAAACGATACTCTTGGTAAATATTACCTGATCGAAATGAACCCCTAAACAAGTACAGGAATGTTTTATTGTTACTGGTCCTTCGGTCGTCGGCTTTACCTTATTTGGTTTAGTACGACCCCACGTCCTTCTACACCTCGCGCAAATCGGACTCTAAACACGAAGTGTTGGGGCAAAAAGGACATCCTTTATAAAACATTTTAATTTTGTTTTATCATCCCCGCAAATTCGACCCTAAACACGTAATCTTCCTAGCGAAATGGATACCCTTTTTTCATTATTTTTGTGTTTTTGACACCCTTATCACGTTACGTACGTAACGTGCCCTATCGTGAAAAAGACATCCTTTTTACGTGTTTTTTTTGGTCGCGCATGGTATCCACTCGTCAATGTAAGTGCCCCCCCCCCCCGGGATTTAACAACGGAAGTAAACTGACTGGTGAGGTCCTCTATGTACACCGGTTTACACCAAGGTTTATGTTGTGTAACACAAGCTTTGAACACTGAAGTTCAAATCATTATTGTTCATTTCGTTACCTGATTACCAGTATATTGAAAATTCATATTCTGAAAGAATTTTTTCAAAGAAATTTAAATGCAATGAGCAGATTTTGATATTAAATTAGCCATACTGTATACATATTCATAGAATATCTTAATAAGATTATCATGATTATAGGCTGAAAGATTATTGTAATTTAACGTGTTATAATTCTAAATTGCATGTACAATGTTCATTTATGACTGCGTGTTACTTACTTCTTTAAATATCAATATTGAATATTTTGACAGCCATACATGAATATGTTTCCTTTCCAACCACACAGATTATTAGCACAAATATTATTTAGTAGGGATGTGCAATAATATTTATCATATGAAAGTTAGATATTTATTATGAGCCTTCTTTTATCATATCATTTGGAAGAAGTGAAAGTGGAAGTGGAAGGTGTAAAATCACTTAACCCCCCCCCCCGCCGCCCCTTCATCGCTCTTTTACTTTTATCATAACCCTTATAATGTGGAATCGGGGGGGGGGTACGTACAATAATTATTAAACCATACGTTTTCCAGTAATGTGTATAAAAACTTGGAATTAACTATTAAATTGGCGATGTAATGGATGCCCCCCCCGTCCAACTTTAAAAATCGTTCCGCGACCCCTGCTACATAATGCCAACGCATTTGCCACTTTTCCGTCGAAATCCTTGTAGGCCTAGTTATATATACAACCACACAAAAATAAGTTATTTACTCCATTCACAGCATCTAAGATGGCGGGGGAGGGGCAACACATTTTGCAAAAGTTTCTAATGTGTTTTATAAGCATTTTTTTTTTCATGGGCGCCCCCTCTCCCTGGATCGGCCACTGCCTATCCGTGCCGCGGCCGAGTGCAGGTCTAGTGGTCTAAGGCGCCAGGCTATACATAGAAAGTCCGGGTTCGATCCCCGGCCGCGGCATCTATGCCCGTGAGCAAAGCATTTAATGTACAATGCTCTTTTATCCTGCTTTCAAATACTAGTAGTAAATGGAAATGCTATATGCATTATTGGTAACTTGGTGTGCACTTGTTTGAAATAAATCAATAGCAAGTTATTTTGAAATACGATCCGATGTACAGGATTGATAAACGAAAAAAATAAGCCTAAGATTGATTTGAGATTGAATTTCTCTTTGCCTCTTCCTTGAGGATTTTTCATTTCAAAATATTTAATATTTACGTAGGAATACTTTTTTTCAAGAGTCAAATGGTATTAGATTAAAGATTAGCTTTCATGATGAATTATATTATTCTTCAAGATGTAGTCCAGGCCGAAAGTAATTTCATTTTTACAGAGTCAAATCAGACAAAACACTGAAATATCATCGAAATTTAACAAGAAATAACAAAGATGTGACATATTTTAATTCTTTTGTATATAATATTCTATATGTATGATAGTAACGATGTGTTCTCGGAAAGACCCATTAACATAATTAACGAATTCATATGAATGTTAAGTAAATCATTTATTACAATTGTTTTATTGTATTTTCACTATACATACAAGCAATGTTCACCAGCTTTCTCTTATTTTATTGTTATTGTATTTCGCTTTGTCTTGAAATCGTTTTATTATGAAATAAAATAAATATATAAAGAGCAATCAATAAACAGATTAAAGAAAAACTAAATAGGATGACAAATCATTTGAAATGCTGGTCAGAATTTTTAAGATAAAATTTGTCATGTCTTGGTCCGCAGTGTGTATAATTATGGAAGTTTTTGTTTCAATTGCTATGTATATTCCTTTGAAGAATGACATCGTTAAAGGCTGTATCATCTCCCCCCCCCCCATCAAACCATCAAAGCTCCATCCCTGTTTAAGCGGGCAAATAATCAAATATTTCGTAGGCAAAGGAAATCAATAATTTCCATCACCAAATTTCTATTGATCTGAATGAAAGAATAAAAGCAATTAAGGCACATGCAGGGACGGCGCTACAATGGTACAATGTGTCGAAATCTAGACAGCAAGTGCCCCTATGATTTTCGAAGTGTAGTGTTATGAAGTATAAGGGGATAAGAGGAAGAAAACGACAAGATGACTAGATTTTGATTCTCAGTGAGTACATATTTATGTGGTCTGTCATCTCAGTTTTCAATATTGAGCAACGTCATATGAAATGAATTATTTGCAAATGTAGCCGGGCTTGACTCCTTGATGATCTATGAGAATAAATTTTGACCATAGGATATAATAGTGATGATATTTAAGGATAGTTTTTCAAATAATGATAATGACTACGATGGTGATAATAAAGGTGGTGATGATGATGGTGGTGGTGGTGGCTATTGATGCATGGTGATCGATGATAATGATGAAAATTATAATAACATAAGCGGATCAAGCCCCCCCCCCCACTGGCGAGCAGTGAAAAGGAAAAAAGGGGGGGGTAAAGAAAAAAGGAGGGAAAAGAGAGAAGAAAAAAGAAGAGGAGGAAGACGAGTGGTTAAAATAAGATGAGGTGAAGACTGGGAAATTCAGTAAACCAAAAAATATTTAATGTCACTATGTCATTTTCGCTCGCGCTTCGCGCTCTCATTGCCTGTAGGTGATTTACATATCTTACTCAATATGGAGCTTAAAATATCAATTTTTAAGTATACAAAACATATTTTACCTCGGAAATCAAACTTTCGTTTTGATTTACAAATTGATTTTTAAAGAGCTCTGTAAAGATGTCAGTTATATTGTCTGAATATACATTTTCTGCTTGCGCTGCTCGCTCACAAAATTTGATAAATTAAGTATTCCATTAACTTCTCAAAATATCCATATTCAGGTCTGATTGTTAAAAAGAATCAGCGACCGCTGCACGATCGCATTTGACTTATATATATCTCAATATTACTTAAAATCCCCATTTCATGCCAGTTTATCGAAAATTTCGGCTAGCGATTTTTTTATTAGAAAAAAAACGAGCTCGAAATGTGAAAGAGAGTGGTGCAAGCTAGAACATGTAGAAGAGGGACGTTTCCTTTCCCATGCTCGCGAAGCGCAGAAACCTCTGTGATTTATTTTGGAATTAAGAAAAAAATTGTGTAATATCGCTCATATAATGAATGAAACTGCAGAAACTTTATTCATTGAAATTAGTGATCGTGATAACAGAAAAACTGTATTGGGAGTTGTTTATAAGCCCCCTCGCAGCAATAGTGCTGATTTTCTAGAAACTTTAAATAATTTACTACATTATCATTTTGTTCAAAACAAAAGATGTATCATAATGGGAGATTTTAATTATGACCTGTTAGCGAGTGATACTAATATTTTTGCAAATGACTTTTTAGAGACATTCCTTTCTGCCTCCTTTTTGCCACTTATTTCTAGACCCACTAGAATTACTAATACTTCCGCAACTCTGATTGACAATTTTTTCTCCAATATTCGTTCAGAATTTAAAGCTGGTATAATTATCTCAGACATGTCTGATCATTTCCCAATTTTCATGTATTGTTCTAATCAATATCAGCCAAACAACTTTCCCGATTATGTACCTAAGAGGCGTGTATATAGTGATCTAAATATATCTCGTTTGAAACAGAGTTTAGAAGAAGAAACTTGGGATGATGTATTTAGTACAGAATGTGTTGACGAGTCCTACGAAACATTTATTGATATCTTCATGAGTCATGTCAATGAAAATATTCCTTTTACAAAGCTCAAGTCCAAAAATTATAAAAGATCACCTAGATTACCTTGGATAACGAATTCAATTCTTCGTTCGATAAATAAAAAAATCGATTATACTATAAATACATATCAAGACTAACTGAAAATACTCGGAGCCAATATACCAATTATATATACTAACAGGGGTCATCCGTACTGCTAAAAAGGCATATTACCATGATCAATTTAATCAATGCAAGAATGATCTAAAAAAAACATGGAAATTGATCAATTCTACCATCAATAATGGACCAAAGTTTTCCAAGATAACTAAGCTTATGCATAATGATTCTATTATTGAAGATAAAGCTCAGATGGCAAATATTTTCAATAATTATTTTTCACAAGTTGGATTTGAGCTCTCTAGAAGTATACCAACAAATTCCCATTCATTTCATCAATATCTGGGAGATAGAAACCAAAGTTCTATGTTTTTTTCTCCTACGAACGCACAGGAGATAATTAAAATTATATCTAGCCTAAAATTAAACAAAAGTGCAGGATTCGATAACATTGATAGCATCCTTCTACAGAAAACTATGAATTATATAATTGACCCTCTTATTTATATATTCAATTTGTCATTATCATCGGGAAATATTCCAAAATCAATGAAAATTTCTAAGATAATACCAGTCTTCAAAAAGGGTGATAGTTCTTTAGCAAGTAACTACAGACCCATTTCATCGCTTACAAACTTATCTAAAATTCTTGAAAAATTGGTTCACATACGAACCATATGTTTTTTTAAAAAGCACAACATCCTATCCGATACTCAATTTGGTTTCCGAGAAAAGAGTAGCACTTCCCATGCAATACTTTCTTTAGTTCAAACAGTTGCCAAAGCTTATGACAAGTCTTCGAATACGATTGGTATGTTCTTAGATTTTTCTAAGGCATTCGATACAGTTGATCATAATATTCTCCTTTATAAACTTTCTCATTATGGAATTAGAGGGGAACCACTAAAGCGGTTCAAGAATTATCTAACCGGGCGTTCACAGTTCGTTTCACTTGATGGTAATATTTCTGAACGTAAACCTGTTCTTTGTGGGGTTCCACAGGGCAGCATTCTTGGCCCACTTTTGTTCATTACTTATATAAATGATATTGATATGTCATCAAGATTGCTTCAATTTATACTTTTCGCTGATGACTCTAATATATTTCTGTCACACCCCGACCCAGATCAATTGACGCAAATATTCAATGACGAACTAAAAAATGTTTCTAATTGGATAACAGCTAACAAACTCTCTCTTAACCTAGCAAAAACTAGCTACATGCTATTTAGCAACAAGATTACGACTGTACCAAAAGATGTAATTTTAAATGATACTGTTATTCAAAGAGTGCGATCTACTAAATTTTTGGGACTGTTCATTGACGATAAACTTTCTTGGAAAACACATATTGATAATATTTGTAAAATCATTGCTCGCAATATTGGTGTCATTAGAAAATTAAGTCACTTCTTACCCCATTATATTTTGTTATCATTATATTCAACGTTAATTTTACCTTATCTGAATTACGGAGTTGTTGCATGGGGTAACGCAGCGAATTCTCAAATTAATAGACTTTTTATATTACAAAAAAGAGCGATTCGTATTATCAGTCATGCAGAATTCAGGGCACATACAAATATTCTGTTTTTGAAAAATAAAGTCTTGAAGGTTAAAGATTTATATTCTTTTCAACTCGGACAGTTAATTAATGTACAAGTTTATTAATAAACAATTACCGTTACCTTTTAATAATATGTTTGTAAAAAATGATACAATTCATAAGCACTTCACTCGCCAGGCGAGTTCCTTTCATTAGCCTCTGAATAGAACATCGTTTGCACAGAAGACATTTGTTTTTACTGGTCCAAAATTGTGGAATTCTTTTTCAAAGGATATTATACAATGTAATTCAATAAAAAATTTCAAAGGAAAACTGAAAAATATCTTCTGGATTCATATTAGATTATCGTTTGTTTTTTTGTCACAAAGTTATGTAATTCAGAACTTAATATGTAAATGTGTTTGTTAATTTCTCTTTGTATATATGTTTAATCGTTTTATGATTTCTGTATACAGTGTATACTGATTCATTAATTTTTATTTATTTTAATTTTTATTCAGTGTATATATGTATTGTTTATTTCTTTATTTTATCATATTTTTATTCATAAAATGTACTTATGAAAGGGGGCCTTCACCCTACAAGCTCTGCTTTTTAGTTGGTCTCCTTCTCTTTCGATTTCATAGCATTATTGTATTATAGAAATGATTTATATATTATATTTTGTAAATATGTCTATTGAACTATCATTGTAAATGTAAAAAGATTGAAAGAGAAAATAAATGAATTGAATTGAATATTAATAGCGCTTCCTTTTGTAAATCAATGGCGCAAAATAAGACAGGAGATGGGATCAGATAGAATAAAGTTTAGTATCTTACATACTCTTGCACATAGTACGGCCCCACCCTTGAGCAGATGCTTTGCCAAAAATTACTTGCTGAAAAGCGGAAGAAAAATAGCATTTTGGGATTCTTGAAGTGATGGTAATGTTTACCCGCTCCGAACAGAAGAGCCAAAATTTTGTGTCAATGCAATATGAAAATAAAATACTTTTCTTACTCTCCTAATTGTCTCTTTTCCTTTACTTTTTTAGGGGGACCGCCCCGCCCCCCCCCCCCTGGCTACGCACCTGATATGTTGTGATTTATTCTCTACTCTAGATATATAAGATAAGTTGATCCCTAGTTTGGAAAATAAAAAACAAAGTCCGATTAATAAGTGATGAGTAGCGCAACGGTTAACGCTGAAGAATGTATTTTGCGGGGTATTTTGCTGAGGTAAACGTAGACAGTTTGGCAGAGTAGCTGGTCAGCGCGACGTACGTGAGCTAGGCGCCGCTGGCCGGCCGGCCGCGCCGGCGCTGCCGGCGGCGCCATGCACGGTCATGTGTGATCGTGACTGACGTGAGGCTGATGAGAGAACAAGCTGTAGATCAGTACAGTGTAGTGTAGACAGTCTGTACAATACATAAAGGTACTGTGTTCCGCCCGTCTTGATCTTGCCTACCCCTATTTTGACTGATCAAGTAAGTACCATGGACCGATTATTCTAAGCTCACCTTAATGTATTTCCTTGTTCTTGTTTTGCAATATCAGTAAGCCTTTTTAACGCTGCTAAAAAGGTGACAGTGACTGTGTTGTCCCACTCATGTATTTTCATGTACCGGTAGTAGGATGGGGGGTCGGGTGTCCGGACAATTTATCTTTTTGTAGCCTTCTTTTTTGTCTGTGGATTACACTAAAAATATGAATTCATTACTTGTAATAATTTTCTACTTTGTTCTTTATAATATTTCCTAACATTTTGTACTAATAATTGATAAAACTTCGCTTGTAAATTTTTCCGAATGACATTTTAAAATTGATCGTCCGGACACACAACCCGTCCGGATACACAACAACTGGGTATACTAGATGCCAGCAGTAGCTCGTTTTCCTTTTTTTTCTTGGCGTTTAACTTGGCTTGACACGCTTATTTTCAGTCTGAGAACTCACCAAGCTAGGCCATGATCTACTTCATTGCCGTTAGAGTTAAACTTATTTTATATTAATCAAGACAAGACAGTCACAGTACAAGTACAGTACCGTATGTCTAACTAAGTTGAGTTTAGTCTAACTACATGTACTCAACCAAAATGAAATAACTTCAATGAACTTGTCAAATTTTCTCTTTTTGGCATTCATCATAAGAATTAAGATAACCGAAATAAGATTCTACATTTTAAGATTCTGCTCTTATAATTTTTGGTAGATTTAGAGGTAAAGCGGGTAAAAGGAAGTCTAAAACAGTACTTTCAAGACAACAGAGATAAATAAAATCATGCCAGATACCATCCAAATTTAGGTAATTAGGAAGAAAACATTTAGGAAGAGGTCTAAGCTGAATTTATCCATTTGAATCCATGGAAACTGATATTATTCACAACTTACAGTTGTAAAATCTCATGTCATAATAGTTTTGAGTTATCACTAACAAATTTTAAGGTGCCTATCTTGAATAACTTCCAGTAAATTTCTTACCAAGGTTCACCACTAAAATGCAATATATGTCCTTGTGACTAAGTAAAATTTTGCATAGATGGCTTTTAGTTACCAAAGAATAACTTCAATTTAATCATTAACATTGGCATCAGTTTGATTCATTTTCGTAATTAATTTTTTTTAAGTATTCCAATCATTTCTTTGTGATTATTTCTACATGTACGGATACAGACTTGAATGTTGAGCTGTTTACTTAAATATATTTCACAAATTCACATTTGTAAATGTGTAATTTACCAACACCATCTCTGAAATGAGAGACCCTGAATGTAGCTACCATCTTCAAAGTTGTCAAGGGGCTGGTCTTATCCTTCTTGTGGAATCTTGTTTGGAAAAATATGACCATAAAGACAAGTCAAACTTTGTTTCTATATAAAAATAGAAAGACAAATAGTGAACCACAACAAGGCTTTGAAGACTACTTGTATATCTACCCCATCATTCCCCATGAACACTGAGCAGTTAAAACAATATTTTTTGTGACCTAGATTTATAAATACCAACTGGTCCAGCAGTTTACAACAATCTGATCCTGATGTTTCAAAATAAGGATACATGTAAAAAGATAAGGGTTCAATCTTGGATGAGCACATCCCAAAATAATATTCTGTTGAATATGCACTTACTAGAAGTCATTCAGGGAGATTGTAAAATTCACCCCCCCCCCCCCCCTCCCCAACAAGCAAATGTCACATATGTATAAGTCGTACATTGTAGAAGGACCGTGAAATTACCTTTCAAGTCAGTATAGATCTTGTTGTTAGTGTATATATATTAATTAAATTTCAAGATGTACTTGCAGTGGAATCCCTTGATAATGGGATAAATAAACCATTGTGCATTTCAATGGTAAAATTATTTTCTTTGGCCTATTGTAATTTTAGAGATGCTAGTTTATTTTAGGGCTAATAATATATCTCTCATTTCATTATTGTCTTTGCAGAGAATGAGATTGAAGTGAAATGTGACTACTGTGGCTACTGGGTTTTCAAGAATGTCTTCTGAGACATGTGAGATATGCGGCCAGGAAGGGTTTGTTGATGAAGCAGAGGTCAGAACTCATATGCTTCTGGATCACGAGGAAAACTCAGGGTCTTGTCCGCTGTGTGACCTTGCCCATGTGACAATTGAAGAACTGTCGTACCACATGAATACAGCACATCGCCATGTACTCAGTCCAGCCCATGTTGCAAAGTGTAGCACCAGCGAATACAGGCATGGAAGTTGCGTGCAGGACAATGGAGATGATGCTGTGTTGATAGCAGAAGAAGTTCATGAGGAAAATTCTTTGATTTATATTGAGGACTACTTTGCAAAACCAACTGATACCAAACAGAATGGAGAGTCTGTTGATCAGCAAATGAATGATATTCATGTGGATCATATAGATGATGCTGAAATTGCCCTAAAAACAGAAAGGGATGTGAATCAAGATATAGATATTAGGGAGCAAGAAAGTCATTTGAGACAATCGATGGATGAGGATGGCATTTCACAGGATTTGTTTTCTGAGGCATCAGTATCTTCAAGCCAAGACCAAAGTGGCCATGGGGATGGCCCAAGAGAGTCAGATGCTGAGTGCTGCATTATTGATGAATCAAAGGAGAGTTTCAAGGAGAGAAAAATTGTAAGACTGCAGGCAGGCAGAACAGGGCCAGGGAATGGGGCACCTTCAGAACATACCGGTAGAAAGAATGACCAAAAACAGATTGACCCAAAGCAGAATGAACAAAAGCAAGATGAACCAAAGCCAAATGACCGTAAACGAGGTAGAAAGGAACCGGATGTGAGACCCAAAGAGACCCGTCAGTCACATCGCCTGGAATCTGCAGAGCGACGGAACAGCCACCAATCTCTGGATACGCTGGCGTCATCCAGGAGTGGGAATGAGAGTGTTGCCAGTGAGACCAGCAGTCCATTCCGTAAGCTCTTCAGAACGCTCACAGGAAGGACTGCTGAAGCAGAGACTGAGGACAAGAAGGAACAGAGTGGGATATGGGTTGATCTCACCAATGACTCTGAACCTGATCTCCTTGATGATGATGAGCTCATGTTCATTGAAGATGCCCAACCAGCAGAAGAGATCCAGTGGGAAGATATCCCCAGCACTAGCAGTGTGGACAACCCGCACTCCACCTCTACACCAACAAAAGCAAAATCAAAACCAACAGAAGGTGTGAAAGTTAAGACCCCGAACCCTGATAAACCAACTCTCCTCAGCCTAAGCAAAGCTTCAAAGAATGTGCAATCACCTATCCTCTGTCCAATATGTGGACTTGGCAGCTATGATGCTGATTTTCTGAATAGCCATGTCAACACAGAACATCCTGAAGGTGCTATAGAAGTAAAGAGCACCGAGAATAGACCATCTGAAGGAGGAGCTGTTGGAGGAGGAGATATCACTTGCCCTGTCTGTGGGTTAGTTGGGCTAGTCACTGAGGAAATGAATGCACATGTTGAAAGCCACTTTGCAGAGGGACCATCAACTGGAGCGGCTGGTGCTGGCAGCAGTCGCAGAGGACAGAATGATATGACAGATGTAGATAGGAAGCTTGCTGAACAACTGGCTGAGGATGAGCGGCGAGAACAGAAAAGGAAAGAGGAAGAAGAATTTAAGAAGTTAAAGGTACTTCAAATTTTTCTATGTTTTGTAGTATTAAATGGTGCTAATTGATCAAAGGTGGCGTGCATTCACACTGCAGAGAAAGTGATTGTATTCTCATCACCTGAAAGCAAAATATAACAATTCGTTTTCTATTTTACACCAGAAGTTATTACAGAAAGGATTTAAGTATGCTACAGTAACACTCAGGCCTATGCCCCAAATACAGATTATCAAGATTAAATGCTTCTTGTAGTAGTATTTGATTATTGTCAACAGTATCATTATTGTTCTTATTGTTATTGTTATTATATTTTGTTATTATTATTATGATTGTTATTATTATGATGATGATTATTATTATTATCATTATTATCATCATCATCAGTAACAATATTATTATTAGATTTGTTTTCACCTTTCACTGACAGGCCATGTATGGGGCAGATGGAAGCGGGAATTTCAGGAGACAGAGTGAGCGCAACTCCTCCAAAGCAGTGTGGCGGGGTCAAATGACCCCATTAGAATACCATCAGCAAAATCAAGCTATCCGAGAAGCAATGGCTACGGGAATCGACTCTGGCCAATCTCGGACAAAAGGTATGATACTGGCAAATTTCCATGTTCTAAAGACTGATTTCCACATTTTAATGAGGTTTAGTACTCTAATTAGTGGTCAAACTATTATGTAGTTAATAGCCAAGTGCTCTTTCATTTCTCTATTGAATACAGAAGGGGGCTATGATGTGTTAAAAGAAATGAAAGTATAAAGGAGGATTTATTTGCCTCATCCACTCCTATTGAGACAGCTTAAGGGATTACATGTGTACATTGGTGTGCATTGCCAAATGTCATCAGGGCATAAATGCATGTATTACTTTGCACCATGAACAAAAAATTACATGCAAGTATATTGAAACATAAACTTACATTTTGATGTGTTGGTTGAAACAATCAGAGCCTTTTACATGAAAGATACAGTTGACAGTATACATTGTACATGTATCAATTGAACATGAATACTAGTGTTGGAATCCAATAAAATGACCGAGTGTTTGTGATATGTGCCCCCAACTTCTTGTTGAAAATGTATAATTTCTGGGAATAGAGCAAAATAAACATAGCATTCTAGCTATGTGCAACACTAGTCTTCTTCCAAGGAGAAATAATGCACTGTCCCACATCTGTGTTGGCATACTTGGTGATCCTAAGTTTTTTTAACGGTTCTCCAGATTAGATTTCATGATTTCACAAAGTTAGGTTTATGTGATATGGAGAAATATAACATTGACTTTAAAAATGTCCTGCACTCGCTGTTTGGGTTGTAGCACAACTATAAATCTATGGCACCAAAAAGTAAAAAAAAAAAACTACAATCAAATTCTAATGAATATTAATTTCTCAATGTTACACTTTCCAGATATCATTCCTAGACTGCTTGATTACTACAACAACAAGGTCCATGGTGTCTCCTATGCACGGCTCTCCCTCAATCTAGATCACTTCTCCTCCTCTATGGGTGATTCCGGATGGGGCTGTGGATACCGCAACATCCAGATGATGCTATCCGCTTTGGTAGAAGATCCTCAATTCAAACAGGTTGTCTTTAATGGTGAGCAGATTTTTTCAGACTTCAGGCTTTTTTTATAGGGGCCAACATAATGGTTTTAAAAGGGGAGATGGGCTGACCATGCAAATAATACAATCAGATTGGTCAGTGTATGTTTTTGTAATGTTGATTGAAATAAAAGGGGGAGGGGGCTCCAGCTCCCCCCCCCCCAAAAAAAAAAAAGAACCCAGTTTCCATTTTGTAAATTGAAAATTTTGTGTTCTTTGGTGTTTTTAAACATTGAATTCTGCTTTCTTTGGTATTATGCTCTAACATTATTTCTGTTTTCTTATACTTCCGTCAAATTTGCTCTACGGCGGCCATACAGGGAGTCCAAAACAGCAGTTTTAAAGGTCAAGTCCATCTCAAAAAAATGTTGATTTGAATCAATAGAGAAAAATCAGAGAAGCGCAATAGTGAAAATTTCATCAAAATCGGATGTAAAATAAGAAAGTTATGACATTTCAAAGTTTCGCTTAGTTTTAACAAAATATTTATATGAACAAGCAAGTTACATCCAAATGAGAGAGTCGATGATGTCATTCACTATTTCTTTTGTTTTTTATTGTTTGAATCATACAATATTTCAATTTTGACGATTAGGACCTCTTTGCTTGAAGCACAAAATGTTAAAATAATGGAATTCCATGTGTTCAGAGAGGAATGAAACTTCATTTCACATGAAAATGACGAGAAAATAAAAATATTTCATATTTCATATAATAGAATACAAAAGAAATAGTGAGTGATGTCATCAGTTCGTCATTTGCATACCGACCGAGATGTGCATATAACTGTTTTGTGAAATGAAGCGACACTCTAAAATGCCATAACTTTCTTATTTTACATCCGATTTCGATGAAATTTTCAGTGTTATGCTTGTTGAATTTTTCTCTTTTTATTCAAATCAAGCTTTTGTTAGGGTGGACTTGTCCTTTAACATTTTTTTTGTAATAGCTACATATAGGTGGTTTGAATATAAATCAATAAAACAGCCGTTTTTGACTCGCCACACACAAGCAAATGTGACTAGGGTTTAAATTATGGGAAACTGGAGACCAGAGCATAATAACATTTGATTATTATTAATGTTCCTTTACACCCAATATATCCTTTATGAATCAAATATCTTTTAATATCTTCTGATGACAGGAAGGAAAGATATTCCTTCTATTCCAAGAATTCAGCTTCTAATAGAGGATGCGTGGAGTAAGGGGTTCGATGCCCAAGGTCGCGACCAGCTGAATGGCAAAGTTCATAATACCAGGAAGTGGATCGGCGCCACTGAAGTTGTAGCCATGTTCTCAGCTCTCCGGATAAGGTGAGTCTAGTGATTTATTATGAGCAAGACTGTCAGATGCCTTTGGACACGAGATCTGTCTTCCTATGTAGACTTATTGTTGTTATACTGATGATGGAGATGTGCGATCGAGAAGTCAGAAGATATTTTAAGAGAAATTGATTTGTAGGAAAGGTGTAGACAGTTGTCCTAAGCTTTTGAGAATGTTTCATCTAGGATTATGTAATGAAGGTCCAATGTAAAAAAGATCAGTATTTTGATGCCAAATGTTAATAAGATATCTTGCTCCCAAAATAGTTATTATGAATAATAATGATGAAGATTGGGAAAGAAAATGTCATATAATGAATAGATTGATTAATTTATGAATAGCTTTCAAAAGTAATAATGGAAAATATGTTAACTGATAAATACAAACAAATATTTGTAAAAGCTGAATTATTTGGATATTTCTATGTGAAGTGCATGTGAATCATAGGAAAATAGGAAGATTTATGATCATTTTGATGATTCCAAAATCTTATTCTTGAGTTGTTTTTATTTCCAAAACACCTTAAGAAAATTGCTTATACGTCTGCATACTATGCTTTGCTGTGACTTCTTGGTGCTTGAATTATTCTTCCCTCTATATTCCTCTTTACAGATGCAAACTGTTTGACTTCCATGCACCCAGTGGTCAGAATGGTACCCATCCACGTCTCTTTTCCTGGATCAGGGATTACTTTGGCAAACCACCTCTGCTCTCTATGGAAAACTCTGTGAGATCCAACAAGCTACCACTCTATTTCCAGCATGAAGGTAATTTATGTGTTATGAGAAGGACGTTTGTACAAAATGTATATTTCACATTATACAACTCGTACAAAGATTCTTGTAATTTGATTGGTTGAAAGTCATTCATATTTGATCCATTTTGTGCTACATGCGAATTTTATTTTCCCATTGCACGGTTGAGCTCTCTCACTCAATGTGTACCACTAAACGTGTGTGTATGTACATTTGTATGTGTGTTTGCGCGGATCAAAGTAAGTGCATTAACAAGGCTGACTGGGCGTGCTAAGATTAATGAATCAACGTGTGTCACAAAAGAACAAAAACAATCAACTGCTTCAATGCACAGGAAAATAATATTTTCAGAGAAAATGAATTGTCGGACAAAGGCAAAATGTGTCTTAATTTCATCTGATTTTATTTTTTCATCTCTTTGTCAAATAACAAAATCTAGAAAATTTGTTGTATAAACCAAATGATGCATGCAGAGATGCCAACTTTTGGAAATCAGAATTAGGGAGGATTTGCAAACCGACACCAAATTATGTGCGCGTAGCGCACATCTCGAGCGCAGAGCGCTCGACCCTTGCGGCCGGGGTCCAGCTCTGGGTTTCTAGATGCTCTCTGGTGCAATCTGACCCTTATTTTGGAGCATATTGTTCCCACTTTTTTAACATAAAAAATATCAAATATGCATTTTTACATGTAAAAAAAATGAGGGGACAATAGAAGAAAAGTACCTGTTCAACAATAATAATAAGGAGGAACTATCAGCTATAGGCAGGTTATGTTCCACTATAATTGAGTATAAATCCAGTAAAGAAAAGCTCAGCGCGGTAAGGTCTACCTGTATAAAAGATCTTGTCTTCGTAATGTCCGTATGCTCCCAAAGACCTCCGTGCTCAACTGAAATGTCCACGCTGCAATTGTGCAAAATGCTTGGTAAATTCCTCTTTCCGGCTTCCGAATACACGGATACTAGAGACTGTATTCAGTCTTATACTTCTGAGACCATTTCTTGGACTTCTTTTGATGATTTTCCGCCATTTCGTGTCAATATCAACCCATCAACACGCCGTAATCACACACCGATATTCTACCGCATGACTCGACAAATCCAGCGGCCGCAAGCGCAAACGGCTCACGAAGCTAGCCGGGCCTACCGGCCTGGTGCACAGTGGATTCCCGTTGGGCATATCACATGCACCAGCTTTTCGCTGCTCCTTATTTGTCTGCCTTTCACACAGAATTTAGTAGCAGCGAACGTAATGGAGTTAATACATGCTAAAATTAGCAGACAATACATGTACTTATCCAATTTGATCAATGCACAAAAATCGTAATTTCGGGAGGATAAGGATGGTAATCGTAAGGGCGGAATTGGGATGAATTTTCGGGAGCCTCCCGATGAAATCGGGAGGGTTGGCATCTCTGTGCATGTCTTCATTCGTTCATTATGCGACCTATCCACTCTCGTTGAGGGTGTGTTCACCCAATTGCACTCAGCCTAAAGGCTTTGTGCAATGGATTGAACAGAGCCTCAATTCGCATAATAGATCGCCTAATGAACTCATGTGCATGCATCATTTGTATAATCACATACCCGTAGGCTACACCTTGACCTGTGTCAAAAAAAGTATATAAGATATCAATGAAATATGATATGCCATGTTTGTTCCTACCTCCTTTCCTTCTCCCACTATCTCCATGGGTTTCCTTGTGTGTGTATTCATGATACCCCCTCCTAGCGATGTTTTGAAGGGGGTATAAAGGAATCAGCTATATGGTTTGGCAGGTGGTTGGTCATTTGCAAATCTTGCCGAAAAAACTACTTTCTTAGTTCCACCGAATGCTCATAAGACTTGACATGCACATTGTTATTGGAGTGAAGAAGTGCAAGGCACTTTGTTTTGTTGAGGTACTGTGTCATAGCATAGGAATGGTGTATTGAGCAAAATTTATAATAAGTTTCAAGCGAGCAAAAATGTAGACAATTTTATTTCAAAATTTAAATTTTGTGATTGATTTTGACATAACATTCAGAAAAAAAGTATATTTCATCCCTCTCTTTTTCCTTTTGTTTTTTCTTGGTCGTGATTTTTATTTATTTTTCCATGGGGGTGCCCCCCCATGTATGCCACTCTGTCACAGCAAGGAGTTACCAGAAATGACAATAAATTGGGGTAAAATCTTGCAGGAATTGCGTATCGAACAGAATTTATAATAAGTTGCAAGCAACCAAAAATGTAGACATTTTGATTTCAAAAATCAAAGTTTGTGATTGATTTTGACATAATATTCAGAAAAAAAGTATATTTCACCCTTCCTCTCCTTTTCTTTTTTTTGGTTGTGATTTTTTTTCTTTGGTTCCTCCTTGCAGAACAACCTTGTCCTTAGGGTTGTTCCTTGCGAGGGCACTTGCCCCCCCCCCCTCCCATGTGCGCCACTGTTTCACAGTTATAACATAATATGCCAATAAATCAGGGTAAAATCTTGCAGAGAAACTGCTTTCTCAGTTTTCATCCAAGGCACACAAGACACATTGGTCATGGAGTGAAGATACGCAAGACACATTTCTTGAATGTGACAGGTACCATATTGACATAATTAATGGGATATTTCTCAGATGAATGTTAGCAGTTCATCTTGTGTGATATTCTATCTGATATTGATTTTACTTTATATCTCCTTAACAGGGCACAGCAGAACTATCATTGGCTATGACATGATGAAAGACAAGTCAACTAGAATTCTGCTCTTTGACCCCAGTCTTAGAGTCAACGAAGCCAATTCTCTCAGGTATGGTCAATGTGAATTACTCTCAAAAGTAACAAGAGTGGTTCCAGGATTTTATTAATGATGGAGCACAGCAAAGTGTTATGATTTTATTTTTTTAAAGAATTTCCAGCACAAAAGGTGGGTTCTAATATAAAAGAGGTACAACTCTGCCCCCCCCCCCTTATTCATAAAAGAAAGGAACTATTATTTTGGAAATTTCTGAACCACTTTACAAAGGAAATAGTAATGACTCAAGAAGAAGTTGAGAAATTGTTCATTTAACAGCTTAATCACTTTTCATATTCATGATTTCCCTGTAGTTAATATTTTTTCTCATTGATTATCAGTGTCAACTGACACCGATTCTGAGTGACATTTGACGCTTTATGCGGTATTAAATGGATTCATGTGGGGATCAAAAAATGTAACGAAGTCAACCTCAAGCTCGTGATATTTAAGGTCAACGTGACTGGAACTTGGTTGAAAAAAGATGCAATTTTCATTTGAAACATTTTTCATCGAAAACAAAAAATAAATATACAAGCAGATTATTCTCTCTGAAAGTACTGAAGTGGATTGAGCTCCTTTAGAATTAAATTCATTTGTTGTTAATTTTCAGGAGAGGCGATATCACTGGTCATTCTCTGAAGCCATTGAGGAAGACCTTGAACCAAATGAAAGCCAAACAATATCAGATTGTCTGCATTGAAGGAATCATCACATCGGATCAAGAATATGAGGTAATTGAATGTAATACAGACTTATCAGAATTATGATAGTTCTATTATGGATTTTAATGTACAAAAGCCATCAAAACTAAATTAGATTTTTTTCTGGAAGAGAGTAACTTTGTAAATGTTTAATTTTAAGTTGGTATAATTAGTACCTTTTCAAGTGAACTGTCCATTTCATAATGAGAAGTAAATCTTGGTGATCAGGGCGTTTGAAGCTCGTCAATAAGACTCTAAAAGCCATCCAAAGTCAAGGCTATGAAGGACTTTGACTAATGCCAACCCATTTTAAAATCGTTATCGAGGGTTGAAACATTATGAACAAGACACACAAACTGATCAGGGCTCCGTAACACAAAGATTAGCGATCAATCACTAAATGAACTGACCAATCAAGATCAACATTACAAATGCATTTGGCGCAAAATACTCACCAGGAACCAATCAGAAGTGTTCTCTCATATTCATCGCTAATCTTTGTGTTACGGAGCCCTGATCTTTACTTTTTGTTCTAATTTTTCTTTCTTTTCTTGTGTTTTATTTTTAGAGAAGCAAGATGTTGACTTCACAACGCATTCTGTAGCTGAAATAATAAAAAAAAAATCAGCAAACATTCAATCACCAAATACCATCTCATCTCAGGAATATTGGTAACATTCTACAGGGTCTCTACCACTATCAAAAGGTAATGGACTTAATGCAGTAAACATACATAGAAGTGACGCTATATCAATACTGTGCTATATATTCACGGCTTTATGAAATGACCCCCGGGGCCCCAGAAGGTTATTACAATCAGTTGTAAATGTGAATTGTATCTCTGTGCTACTGGGGCCATGTCTTGCTGTAAGCATGGAAGTTTCCAGAGTATTCATATAGAGCCATGTATCAAGAGAATCTGGTCAACTAATTTTTATTATTTTTTTTTTTGTATAGCAGGGGCATAAGAAAATGAGTTTGAGACCAAATGGAACAATTAATGGTCTAAATCCAAAGCTGCCAAGTAGTACAGATTTTCTGTATTTATTACTGAAAAATGAGAAGAATACTGATGGTTTCCTTCAAAATACTGATTTCTAATGTCCCAGATTTGGATGTAGTCTTCTGGTATTTCTTTGAAAATACTGATTTTCAGCTGTCATAATACTAAAATGTTCTTGTTCAGGTTGCCAGCTCTGTAAATCTCTTGACATATGGTTCTGTGTTACTGCTTTCAGTAAGTCACTGATCCGGACCAGTCCCGGTCTAAGTTGTAAAATTTTTAGTTTATGAATCGAGTGGGCTATTTTAGCCCATGCCGGGCCCTGGCTATTTTGGTGCTACGTTTATCAGCACCAGACTAGCCCCAGTTCTGCGTTTTTTAATGGGTGAACGTAAAAGGAGCGCTGCTCTGACATAGCTACTGAACAAAATTTTTATTGTGTAGTGGGGACTATTTTTAGCGCGGGCCTGGTGCGGACCAAAAATCATTAGTTACTGAAAACAGTATGTGACTATAAAGCTACATGTACTCTGACTCCACCACTATATCATACAGGGATTAAACTTTATGCACAAATAGCCTGCAGACATCTATGACAAAACCTTCATTTTTACAGCAACTTTCTAATGTCATGATACATTTTCTTTAATGGTTTATTTTGAATCTGAGTTAAATTAAATATTTTGTTACATATGTTATAATAAAATGGGTTATTTATTTCAGGTTGTATTTACCACTAAAAGCTTTCAACTGTATGTAGTAGTAGGAAATGGTTTGTGTATTCTATGCAACAAAATATGTCAACAACCGTACAGTGCCATTTCTTAGCTTTCATTTGTTCATCATGCATGAGGCTTTAAGATTTTGCAGTGAAAGGGATGGTTTGAAAAGCAATTTGGAGCACTGTTAACCATTGTTGTTTTGTTCACTATTTAAAAATGAAATACTTCTGTACACACAGTAATACATGTATTTCCTGATCACACAAGAAGTTTTGGTCACATTCAAAATTAATGTTCTATAGATTAATGTTCTATGGAACCATTGCTATTTAAACAGCATATTAAACTCTTTACATTTCAGACAATGAATTTGAAAAAAAAACACTTAAGAATATTACATCATGTATTTCTAACCAGTTATGTTGTTTGTACAAATATTTGTTACTATGTGGAAAGAGTAATTAGTGTGTATTTTTGCCATTATTGTGCCTCACAATGAATTTTATCTATCTTCTTGTTGATTGCCAAAAATAAGATCACCAAATTATCATATTTATTTAATTTATAGATGCTTTGAACTTCATTTTAATTCTTTCTTTGTATTCATTATGTAGATATTTGTTTAGAACGAATTTGGAACTAAAGTTTGATTGTCTTTATCCTGTTTCCTCTATATTTTCATTGTCACAAGAAATTTTGTTGCTTTTTCACATTAAGTAGGAGTCATGTTTACCAATTACATGAGTCTTAAAGCATTGCTCAGTGATTTTTGAGTGACAGTCGTTATAAACTACTGAAATCGTTGCATTTGATTGGCTGAGATAAAATGTCAGTCAAAAAGATGTTTTGTGAGATGCTTCATTTCTTTACTGACTTGTTTTTAGCCTTTCCTGATGAAGAGCTGTTTTATTTATTACTCAAATTTGGTAATGCAGTGGAAATCATCATAGTTTGAAAGGGGCATTTTCTCATTTATAATTTCGCTATTATGAATCATTTCAGCTCAAGTTAAATCCATATTTTTTTTCAAAGTATAAATGAAAAGAAAGTAATGGTTGCTGTCAATTTGAGGATCACAAAGATTTAATTTGACTTTGTGAAAGCTGTGCACCTTTATCGGGTAGCCAATTATTTGTGTGCTCCTTATGAATATGAGTACAAGAAAAAAGGATAAATATAAAAAAAAAACAGGTCTAGGGACCCAAGAACCTCATCCTTATATACTATGCAAAGGTATCCAGTTCATTTAAATGTGCATCTATACATAACAAGGTCCTTTATGTTAAGAGTTGTAATTAAAATCTTTTTGCATAGAAAATAATACACATGACTTTGTATATTCAAATGTATCACACAGGTATGTATTTATTGTGCAATATAAGTTACTTCCCTACATATGTGTATTTTTTAACAAATACAGGACTGTTAGATTATGCTATGAATGCACAATAATGTGCCAATCTTGTCATTTTACAAGTCTGATTTTCAAAATTTTGCCTGCCTGTCATTTGTTTGAAGGTCTCATGTCTATTGTAATGTATGTAGCTCATGTGGAATGCAGAATCAATGCCCTGTCATTTTGCACAACTTTTTTTATGTAAAGCATACACTTTTCTCACCCAAATGTGAAGGCATAATACTGTTCGATAGAGCATCCACATATTATGTCATTTTACAACTCAGATTTGCTAAATCCTACATGCCATAAAAACAATACGGCCTGGCTATACCAAAAGCCTTGCTGCATACTTATGGAGCAACAAATGGAATTACATATTTTCCTAATAACTACGCAGGACTAGGACCAAAGCCTTTGTAATGTTACATATATATAAGTAACCTTTTCTCTAAAGAATGGACATGAATATTTTTTACAAGCATTTATATTTTCAAATAATTATACAACCATACAAATTAATGTCAGTGTGTATTTGTTTATATACCTTGTAAAAACAGAATCACTTTAGTTGTAGACAATTATCTGGATATTTCATGATTGGGCAATTAGGACCTCATACTTTTAATAATTTGCACGAAAATACATTGCCAGATTTTCTAAGTTGGACTGGAGTAGTTTGGGGCTTACTATTATGTGTTTTCAGTGTAATTAATGTAGAAACATGCAGCTGTTTATAACTGATCAAGCCTTTAGGTCACATTATGTCTTCCTCTCATTAGCTGTAATCATTCAGTGAAATAATGTATTTAACAATTAATAGGTTCAGAAAAGATACTTCTCAATGACTGTAGTTTTTATGACTTTATAGAAATAAAGATGTATAGTTTTATTGCACTGATTGGTCTATGTTTTGTTTCATTTCTCCACATTATTCAACACTTAAATACAAATTTCACTTGAATTTCTCATCTTTTTCCATATTGAAGTTTATTGAGGCACCAGGGGGCCGCTTCATAAAGCTGTTCGGAAGTTAAGAGTGACTTTAAGAACGACTGGTGATCCTTTCTTGTGGTATATGATATTCACCATTTAATGTTCATTGGTGATTATTAAGTGCGTAATCAAGCTTCACGAGTCATTCTTAAAGGACAAGAGATAAATTCAACAAGCATAACAATGAATATTTCATCAAAATCAGATGTAAAAATAAGTTATTACATTTCAAAGTTTCGCTTAATTTCACAAAACAGTTATATACACATCCTCATCGTCATGCAAATGAGGAGACTGATGACGCCATCCACTATTTCTTTTGTATTTTATGATATTGCAAAAAATAAACATTGTATAATTCAAACAATAAAAAGAAATTGTGAGTGAGAGACATCATTGTCTGTCTCATTTGCATGTCACTGAGTTGTGCATATCACGGTTTTGTTAAAAATAAGCAAAATTTTAAAATGTCATGTTTTTCTTATTTTACATCCGATTTTGATGAAATGCTAGTTAGATTTTTCTCCATTTATTCAAATCAACATTTTTCTGGGGTGGACTTGACCTTTAACATAAGAGCAGCTTTCTAAAACACCCACCTGACCATATTGGAATCAAAGTACTTCCTGCGGGAATACTGCTATAGTCATTTCATTATTGTGGTACTAGTATCAGCAGAGTTGCAAATTTAGTATTTTGCAATATGGAAAAAAAATACTCAAATATGAAAGTTTCTTAGAGAATACTTTTTTAAAATTGAGTTTACTACACATGTTTATTGAAGGAATGACAAAATATTGATATCAGGAGAGCATTTCATCAGCATTTCTTGCCAAACAAGTTGCCAGATCAGAGAACTTTCCCTGATTTTGATTAGCTGAGAAGCACAGTTCCTCTGGAAGCTGTCAGATAAATCATGCTTTGTGTCAGCTCAAATATCCAGCAAGTCCTTTCATCAAATGCTCAAAAGGTGACAAGGGCTCCCACAGAACAGATTTCCAATTGAAAATTCACAATTCAAACCTGTTCATATACACAAATACTGCAAAACTGTGCAACTGAAATTCCCATGCACTTTGGTAAAGCACTGCTTGTACTGTACAGGGGTCAGAGTGCTGTAATAAACACAGGCAATGCTTTTCACCTAACACAGAACATCATGTATGTCACAAAGCAAATGATTGCTTAAATATAGTGGATGTGTATTGTGTATTGTCAAGAAAGCACCCAAAATAGCTGCAATATAAGCATATACAAGGAAGCAACATACTGGCTTTTGTTCACGCCTGTATGCCATCATCATATCAATAATATATTACCATGGTGTATGAGCTAATGTGAATTATGGCCAGAGCATGCTTGCTGAGTAACTGACCATTAGAGTAAAATTCCACCATAACAAATAGTTGGTTTGGGAATAAAAAAGAAACATCAACCAAGCTTAATACTGAAAACTTCATCAAAATCTGATTGAAAATAGGAAAATAATCAAATGTTAATTTCACTTTATTTCCACATCCTGGTTGGTATGCAAATCAAAGAATTGATAACATCACACTAATCAAATATCAAAATCATCAAATATATAACAAAAATAATGAAATGATACATATCATATCTTATAAAATGCACAAAAAATAAAGAGTCAAAGACAACATTGGTTCCCCCTTTAAATACCAGCCAGGATGTGCATATAACTGATATATGAAACTGACAAAACATTTTACAAAATAAGTTTAACTCTCTTATTTCACATTAATTTTGAACAAAATTATCAGTGCTATGCTTGTCTGAGTTTCACTGTTTGGGTATATAAACTTGTCTTTTTGTTGGGGTAGACTTTCCCTTAAACCAATTTAAAAATTATACTGACTTACATTGCACATGATCATTGGCATATCTGCTTGGAAAAATTATAATCCATTACAATATCTATATAGCAACTGACAAAGTTATTCTTTGGTTGATCATCATAATTTACTGTTCACATTCCCTGTCTCCCCGCTGGACAAACCTTCCCCTACCAAATCCAATATCTGTTGGGAAGCTTCAATGTTCTGTGTTTCAATATAGTGCTGGCTGAGGCTTGTCGTGTTCTCAAGGTAGTACCGATAGTTGACCATCATGCCGCAAGAAGCGGTCAGACCCCGTGGCGAGGTGTCGCCCAACCAGTTGAGGCGCCACATGGTTGCGCCGTTCCGAAGATGGAAGTTTGCTAAAAGAGAGGACAAATAGGATAAAAAAACAAAATAGCAACACTGTTTTGGCGAGAAAATCAATTTAAAACAGACTGAATGATAAAAAAAATCACCAATTTTGTTACACTTATTTCAAGCTAAAAGTAGAGAACTGCCCAGTAGGGCTACGTGATATTAATAAAATATTGAAATATCATGACACTCTATGAACTTCAATGAATAGGGAACATTGACAACACTACATACCAACTTCTATAATATTATGAATAATAGCAGGGATATGTGTTGGATATCATAAGTACATGTAGCTCAAAATTCAATAAATCCAATTACTGTGAGCCTTTTGACTTAATATCTAAAATCTCACTAGTATCCAAAGAGGGAGGGGGAGAGACAGGGGAAGGTTCCTTTAGTAAATTTTGATAATTTGTAAGAGATTGGAGAACTTCATAGATTCCCTCCTTGGTATAACTACCCCTACCAACCCTCTCCTGAATCTCCAAACCATGAAAATGAAATATTTCACCACTCACCTACAGTATTCAGTGCCATCTTGCGTCTCTTTTCTGAATACAGGTACCTATCAAAAGATGTGTATATAACAATTTTTTTTTTATTCAATATCATGAAAAAATATGCCTTGCTGAATTAATATTTCTTGAATAATATTCACAAGGTTATGTAAAAAATTAATGTATCAAGTTCCAAATAAAAAAATCAATGGCACATGTTTACATTTTTAGAATATAAGGAAAAAATATAATATGTTCAATAAAATACATAAAATAAAATTAAAATTTGTTAATTTGAAATTACCCTGACAATGCAAGGTTCACCAAACTTTGCAAGAATTGTATATTGCATTCCTGCTTGTTTACAGATCTTGGCTAAAAAATACCTCCTTGTTGATTTCATGTACATTTCTCAATTCCACCTGGCTTGCCATTGTTCCACATACTGATGATGTGAATTTCACACCGCTGATATTTCCTGTGTAATATACAACCCTTACATAAACAAGGTGATGGTTGCATGACCTACATCCTATCATATCTCCCATTTAGGAATGTAATTCTAAAATGAGAAGTCTTGTTTGTCTTTTAATATGAAGATATTGATTTCTCATCCATGACACAGAATCTTCTGATATGGAGAAATGCAGCCTTACTGACTACATTTACATTATACTCAGGGGCTGTGGAATGGATTTCAAAGGGGGGGGGGGCTGACCATGCAAAAAATCACAATCGTGTGGTCATTTTTACGTTTTTGTACATGGTTTGGGAAAAAAGTGGGCACCCCCCTCTCCAGCTTCCGTGGCCCCTGATACTGAAAACACTTTTTAATCTAAAATAACATAGCTCTACCACTTTCCATAGCTTTGTGTCCTCATAATTGAAAAATCCAATATGAAAATTATTTCATGGTGCTTAATCTTCACTCTTTAGCATTAAACCAGAGCTGCAAACCTGAACAAGAACATTTCAGTATTTTTAAAGCTGAAAATCAGTACTTTGGCAAGGAAATCAGTATTTTCAAAAAAATACCATAGGACAACACATAAAACTGAAAATTGAGAAATCAGTATTTTGAATGAAACCATTAGTATTCTTCTCATTTTCAGTACTAATACTGAAAATCTGTACTACTTGGCAGCTCTGTTAAACCCATAGATCTACTAGTTATTTGGCAAACTACATGTATTTCATAGACCAAAAAGAAAACTGATTATTGTAATGGAAAAAAAAACACAATAGTCCCACCTTGCACATAACCTCATGAGAGGGGACTGTAGACTCTCCACCAGCCTCTCAGACTTGACCCACTCATTCGTTACGATGACTTTCTTCAGGGTTGGCAATGCCTGTGGTGATGCAATGTCTATAGCAGACTGGAACGAGTCTAATTCTTGTGCAGTGAGTAAGCTGTTTTTATGTCCATCTGCAATTTGAAGAAAAGGATATAAGTTAGGCCTGCCGCCTGATTGTATTTCTTACTTTCGTTCCATAAGCGAGTGACTGATTTCTTTTAGCATCTATATATGTTTGTTAGCCAAATTACCCATTGAAAACACTGCATGCCTTCTCTACTCATAGAAAAGAGCTCCTCACATTATGACAAGGAAAATAGAACATTTGAGAAGCAATTTTTTGCTTTCAAAAACTGAGAAATAAAGCTCAACACTAAATGATGGAAAACAATCCAAGCAACTTTGGTCATCTATTTTTTCATCTTACGAAATCATAGTATTAATGCTTGTTTTGCACTAAATAACACCTTTTAAAGCTTGTTGGGTCATAAATTTGATATTTCCTTATTATATTTTTTAACAAATCCTGATAAAGAGATAGAACTATCTGGAAACTAACCAAAATAAAGGTAGCAAAAAGATAAAAGAGTAACACACTCTGACCTTTGACCTCCTTGTTGATCTGTGACACGAGCCAGTCCCTGAAGCCTGGGATTGGTGAGAGGCTTGAGAAGAGATGCATGCTGGGAAACTCAGACTGTAGCTCCTTGACAACACTCTTAATGAGGTGGTTACCAAGCTCCACACCCTGAAGACCTATTAAAGAAAAAAAAGGAATGCCATTTAAATCATCTCTCCCAGTCAACCTTTTATCCACTACATTTCATCCCTTTTCCAGACTTTCTCTTAGATGTAGTCAAGGAAATTTCCAAATTATATATCCCCGCATTTATCTTAAAATTTACTGTGCATATTCATGAGGGTGAAAAGTCATGTCTTTCATTACATTACATCCAGCTGAATAGTTTTTTTTTTTCATGAACCAAGGATATCCTTTTTTTTAAAGAAAATTTGGATATTGACAAGTCACTACTCAATACATTATGTAGAAGAATATCATTATTTTAAAAAGGTAATTTTAAAAGAGGGATGATGAATTTAGTGTTAAGCACTAAAGCGAGTATAATTAATTATAATAATAATAGCTGGATTTATAAAGTACTTTTTGCGTGAGGATACAAAGTACTGCTATTATTACCCCGACTTTAGCTCAAGCTACCATCACCAGTGCTCAGTGCATGCATGGAGTTAATCCTGCCAGGTATCCATTCACCTCACCTGGGTCGAGTTCAGCATGATGTGGATAAATTTCTTGCTGAAGGAAAACATGCCATGGCTGAGATTCAAACCTATGACCCTCTGTTTGAAAGCCAAGAGTCAGAACGGTTTATTTTCATTTGGTCCAATGCCAATTTGTACAATTACCAACTCTTCTACTATCATTTGGTCTACCATCAGTACATCCAATATCCACATGGTCTAACTGCCATTTAGTCCACTCACCATTTCGTCTAATAACCAGTTGGTCCAATAGCCATTTAGTCCATATACCATTTGGTCTAATTAGACTAAGTGTTACTAGTAATTGGGCAAAATAAATGAAAATAAAATGAATATTAGACCAACTGGTTAAGAGACAAAATGGTCATAGGCCATCTGGTGATAAGACAAAGTGAGGATTGGACCAAATGATTGTTAGACGAAATGTTGATGGACGGAATGGCATTAGACTAAAATGAAGGTAGACCATGTGGTGAGTGGAAGAGTTGGCAGAGGACGATTTTTTTAATTTCTTTTATTTATTTGTCTTATTTACCCAGGGTAGCCTGTGCAGTGATTGAAACACTGTCAATCAGTGTTTCTTTTGGGTCATTGGCAATTTACCATCAGAACCACTAGACCATGACGCTCCCACACGTAATTATTATCCGGGATGATTAACAAGTACCTTTTTGAGTTGATGTGATAGAATAGAAGATAGCAGCCTGGGCCTCGTCAGGATCCTCTTCTCCTGGTTTCACTCCGATGGCTATGTCATCTTGCTTACGTACGATGGACTGAAATACAAACAAACGCTTGTAAACCCATTGCCTGCTAGAACCCAAGCACATATACAAAGCCTATAGGAATAGCATAATTTTGAATTAATTCTTTAAGCTTTGCTCACTTACAAAAATCATTTCTTAAATGAGTGTCAAGGTGAGTATGCAAAGGAAAGCCTGTGATGTTTTATTTTGTGATTTTGGCACATAAAGTGCTCAAAAAGTCATGTTTTATGAATTTGATGACTTGGAGGATCTCTACCAAATCCTAAAATATGATGATAAACATCAATATATTTTCCATGAGAGTCCCACCAATTTCTACAGAAATAGAGGATAAGAATAAATATTTGATACACAATCAATAGTGTGTGACATTATTGGCTCTCATTTGCATACAACTTAGGATGAGCATATCACTGTTTTGTGAAACCAAACAGAACTTTCTTATCTCCTTATTTTCTTGTCGTAACTTTCTTTTTTTAAATTGATTTAATCAAAGCTTCTGTTTTATCCAAAACAACGTTGTGCACGACCTTTGAACCTACCTGGATACTGGCCGATATATCTCTGGTGAGGGCGGTGTGTAAGATGACGAGCGGTTCATTAGGCATGCTGCTGTGTGTGAACACAAAACACCTGCGGTATGGTCCTACTCGATGCTTGATGTCTGTCCAGTGACGTACAGGATGTACTGCCTCATACTGACTTATCTGAAATGTATATTTATTTGATTAAGTAACTACTTTGAATGGAAATCAACATTTCTCATACGGACACAAAACACCTGCGGTATGGTCTTACTCGATGCCTGATGTCTGTCCAGTGATGCACAGGATGATCTGTCTCATACTGACTTATCTGAAATTTATATATATTTGATTTAGTAACTGCTTTGAAAAGAAATCAACATTTCTCATACTGAGGAGGAGGGGGGTAACAGGAGGGGCAAGTTGCTATAATTTTTCATATCGTAAAAAAAAAATTGAAAAGGGGTGAAATGGAAGACAGAAGTGAGAAGAGAAATGAAAAAAAAAACAGGGCTTTGCTGTAGTTCTATGTAATACCCCTATTTTATCATTGAGAAGAAAAAAGGGCTTCTAAGGCCCCCTATCACCCCACCCCCATAGCACCATTCCAGGGTGCAAATGCTAACGAGGTATTTTGCTTTTGCTTAAAACAGTAGAACACTTTCTACTTTCTAATGTCTGTTTGAACAGTGGAACATTTTCTACTTTCTAATGTCTGTTAAGGTTAATCTCATCATAATGGATTCTTTTTGCTTTAGATCGTGAGAGTGAAGGTGATGAATGCTGACTGGAGTTGTATGTATTTACCTTCTCAAGCATGTCACATGATGATGACCATGTGACCCTCTCCAGGTTTAGCATTCCCGCAGCAAACCATCCAATCAAGAGATCTTTCAATGTGTCATTCAGCGCCTTCAATTCAGCTTCATTCGGGAGGGATTTCTGGGATGACAAGTGATTCTAGAATATGATAATCAGAAAATGGCACTCTCATCATGAAATTTATAATTAATTCCAAGAATATTCATTATCCTCATTACAATCATTAATACCTTCATGAATATGATTAAGATCATTTTTGGCCTCTCAAATGGCTGTGAATGAAATATAGATATAGATAATACAAAAGTACTTGAGAAAATGACCCTAAATTTGTTTACAACCTTAATATCCATGGCCATCGGTACATTGTTATACATATACACAAGTATTAATAATAATTAAAATAATAAAGAATAATGATGATGACCAAGAAAATAGGAATTTGTATTGCACCACCTATCTAGAAATAATATATTTTAAGGTACACTATCATTATTATCCTGGCTTTTGCTCGAGCCACCATCCAGCACTCGGTGTGTTCGAGGTATAAATTCTGCTGGGTACCCATATACCTCATTACATCAAACCCCCGTTTGGAGAAAGACCGCAGTTCAGATTGCAAACTGCAGTATTAGACCCCAATTTGTGTTTTAAATCATTTCCAAGCCCTGGGGGCCGTTTCATAAAGCTGTTTGTAAGTTAAGAGCGACTTTAAGAATGACTGGTGAATATCGCCAATGGTGTGTACCATTTACCGCAAGACAGGATCACCAGTCGCTCTTAACCTACGAACAGCTTTATGAAACACCGCCTGATCAACCCCGCTTGGCCAGGTAATCCCTGCCGTCTCACCACATGAGCGTTGAGCCAGGGACGAAATGATAAACAACAGCTGTGCTATTACGTAAGACTTCTCTGCCTGTAGTAGGACCTTCGGAATGAAATTATTGTATTTGATATTTAATCACGTTTTCAAAGGCATATTGTATTCAGAAATTCAATGTTAGTCAATTTTCAATTTCGAACGAAGAAAATCGACCTCAAAATAAGGAATATGAATAAAAAATGGCGGCATGCTTTGCCGGGACCGCGCTCAGGCTATTGTGTTATCTTCGGACTGAGGTCAAGAAATAGGTGTTTTGATACTTAGGGTTTGTTGTACTTGGAGAAGAGAATTGATTGAGAAAAACTGGGGTATAGTGTTCTCAAACGGAGGTTTTCGTCATGTCACCTGGGTTGAGTGCAACACAGTGTGCTGGAGGAAAACCTGCCATGGCTGATATTCGAACCCACAATTCTCTGACTGAAAGACAAGAGTCAGAACCACTACACCACGATGCCCCCATCATGATCATTATTTCCAATATAAACATCTACAATGGATTCTTCTTGTATGCTTTTATCTATCTCACCAAGAGGTCTGCTCGTAGATCAACAAGGAACTTGACCCCTCCCCTTAGTCGACTGATGTGGGAGAAGAGAGTGGAGTAACCAGGGATGAGGGACTGACGGAGACGATTCTCTGCCTGGAGAATGGAGGCATCCTCTCTACCCTGAAAATAAAAGATGTATCAAATCTGCAATGTAAATTTTTTGAATTGTACTCGAATATAACACAGAAATTTAACAAAATCCAGTCAAACATATACTGACTAGTTCACATTTTCTTAAGATGTAAAGTAGTCCTATCTTACGAGAAATTTGACTTGGAAGTGGTATGTGACAAATGCTTTATTCAAAACATTGCTCTGACTTGGGTGAATATTCAAACTTTTGAAGGTTGACTTATGAAAGTTTACTTACTGGTAAAAACTTAGTGGATACAGTAACTGATCATCCTCTGTTCACAGTTAGACCTTGTGCATAAGAGTAGAAGAGTGGCTTGTGAGATAGTGGCTCCATGATATTTATTCCTCCAACAATTTGGTGTAGATTTTTTTTTACCTGATTGCTAAGAAAGTGTGAATACTTGTAAGAAAGCAACCAGAAGACCAACGGTTTAAGGTCCTCTCCAAGGGACCTGGTAATGATGATTAATGCCTTACCAAAGGGCACTGGCGCACCGAGTGGGAATCAAACCCAGGTCACGGGAATCCAAAACCCCCGCTCCACCGACTGAGCTATTGCTCCTATTGGAAATACACAAATTTAGACAAACATAAACCTGAGCTTCAAACCTTACCTTATCCTTATTCCTGATCCTATATGATTGATGATTCTGAACAAAAAACCCTATAAAAACCCTAACCCTAAATGTTATATCTTCAAAGAAATAAGTGGAGGTGCAACTGTCATAAGAACCGATGTGGTGATCTTTACTTGTAAAAGAAGACACATACCGCTTGGGTTTGTAGAAGATTGGCTTCCTTGCGGACCCTGTCATGCCTTGTACCCATTCCTGATGCCATGGCTGACAGGAAGGTCAACCTGCCCTCATTAGCTAGCCCATGGTAATGGTCACAGACCTCCTGGACAGTCGACTGCAATCAAACATAAATAAAAAAGATAAGCTGCCTGGAAATCCTTGATACTAGTACATGTGATTATAAAAGTAATAATAGTTACATTTATAGCACTTCATTCTTTGGTTTCTTGGCGCTTTACATTGTAATTATTATCCCGGTCATACATGTAGGATTCATCACTGTTCCACACATAAAGTGCACCATCTCCACTCCCTAGGGAGTATCCTGGCCAGGCAACCATTTGTCGGTGCACACATGCCAATTTAATCACATGGACCTTCACATCCTACGGGGTACCCATTTAACACCTGGGTGGAAAGTGACGAACGTGGATAAGTGCATTGCCAAAGTGCCTTTCCAAAGGACATTGCGCCGTGTGGGATTCAAACCACTCAACCTTGGTTTAAGAGTCAAGTGACTGAACCACGACACCTCCACAATATGTCTCAATCAATGTGTGCATACAATTTTCTTAGAAATCTGATGGTATACAAGAAAATTTCTTTAAACAAACAAATAAGAAAAAGAATTAAGGTTAGAAAGAGTGAACCAGGGCTTGACTTAATATAAAGCCATCTTAAATTTCATGGCCTGGATGCCTTAATTATTGACCTCATTGTCTCTCTCATTAGCCTTGGATATTTTGTGTGCTCTTTTAAATTTGTTTATCAAATTTGTGCTGTAAGAAGTTGAAAAGTGGCCTTACCTTAAAAAATATCAAAATGTAAGGAATGGTAAACACTCAAGTCATTGCTAAACTTATTGAACTTACTTCTGGTATCCATGGAGAATTTTGATTCCCTCTGTCAGAAAAGTTTGCCATCAGCTGAGGAACTTTCGCTTCTAAGAACTGTGACTGAGCCATTACCGCTGATCCAATACGACTTGATGATATCATTCTTGCTTGGGATTTCCATGCCATCTAAGATAAATTTGAATTTAGCAAAATTAAATTGCAAGACAAAGGGCAGGCAGGGGTACTTGCAGTGTTAGACCAAACATTGGTTGTTCCACCGAACTCCAATGGCTTCACAAGCAGACTGAGACCGAAGTTCTAACTTGGTCTGAACAGGGACTCAATGGAAAAAAAAAAAAAATTAGTATGTTGTATTATATAACTATGCGATAATTTGTTAATGTGTATTTTGTATCAGTGCAGTAGTTGTACAATCTGATTGGTCATTGGCACTGGTTTAAATACATGTATGCCGCTGACCCAGAAGTGCCTCTATAAATTGTCATAGGTTTTATATGCATCATCGCCTTTTGCGACGATCGAAAAAGACAGCTAGCTGAACCAGAGTAAGTCCCTGTTTTTCCCTTTTTCCATAAAGTTTTCATTTTCTCATTATTTCACCTTACGTTATATCTAGACCTAGTTATCGTGTATCGGCGCAGTTAGTTCCTTGAAAGGGCGGGGCTTTTCACTATAAAATTCAAACATCCCCGTCAAGGTTTTTTACTGCAAGATCCGTAATCACACAATGGATAGCCGTCTGTGTTGGAGCAGAAATTTCAAGAAGTTGATTAAAAACTCCTCTGAAGAGACAGCTGCCAGCTGACTATTTGCATTGACTGACAACATACATGGACTTGCCACTCTATTTTTATATTGTCATTTTCTTTTTGTTCTTCCTTCACTAATCCCAGAGATCCACAGGCCAGCTAGTGGCTGCATGGATGGATAACACTTTCTGACAAAAGTAACCAGAGTCAGACAGAGCTCAGTCTCAGAGACAAGTCAGATCATTGGCCACTATAGCTATAGCCAATAGGCATGATTATGATAGGGGTTAACAAAAAGCAAATTCCCCCAAATTTTTGTCTTTATTTCATAAAAATACATAAAAAGAACTGGACCAAAATAAAGATTAATATCATTCCGTTTTGGCCTGAAATGCACCAGAACAGGAAAAAATCAACTTAATTAAGAACAAAATTGTAAAAAAACAGTGTCAGTGACATCTTCCTTAATCACCACTCATTCAATGAACAAGGTTATGATATAACCCTGTTCTCACTTATATCTCCATGTGACTTGTGTGGCAAAATAAGGGTGGCAATGTTTGGCTTATTTTCTCTTTTTCTTTGGGGCAAATGCTTGATTTTTTTTACACTGACAGTTTCCAATACACCTATTATTCATACAACTTGACTCTTAATTAAATTTGATTCTTTAAATTATTTTTTTCTCTTAGTTCAAAATAGAGATCAAAAAATGAAAATTTTCTTGCCATATTACTTTCCACCAATAGAGGGCGTACAAAAAATATGCCCAAAATTCAAGTTTTTGAGTGCTCTGGTGAATATAAGAATTATTCCCAAGTTACTAATGAAAAATAAATTGCAACTGTATGGAAATTAGTAATTTTGGTCACAAAAGCGATATTTTAATGATTTTTTAAAGTGTGCGCTCTGTACAACATCAGCATACCATAGTCTAGACCAAAAGCTTCGGTCTCTGTTTTTTGGTTGTTCAGCTGAACTCCGTTGGCTTCACTCACCAAATACAGAGACCGAAGTTCTAGCGCGATCTGTACAGGGGACTCAATGGTCATGTTTATGTACTTAAGATCGGATAAAACGGGAAGTGAATTTGCGCAACAGCCGAGGTAAGTCACTGTTTTTGTTCCTTTCAACTTCATTTTTCTCCATTTTTTGGCAATTAATGCCAAGAGGGAATATAAATTTGCATTTTGGTCGCGTTAATTTTCAAAATTTTTATTCATTAAAGGGGAAGTTCACCCTGACAAAAAAATTATTGTAAAAATAGCAGAAAAATAATAAAAAATATTGCCGAAGGTTTGAGAAAAATTCATCAAATAATTAAAAAGTTATTAGAATTTCAATTATTTGATTTGTGACGTCATATGCGAGCAGCATTCCTACATAGCCAATGGTAAAAAATCAATGAAATGTCATTTTCTCAGAAAATTGAAAATGGTTTTCACTGTAACTTTTGTATATCAATAGACAAATAATTTCACACCCGATCATGAAAAGAAACCAAAATTAAGTCATCAGGAACCATACAAAATTTGAAATTCATACATTTTATATTACATAACACATGGGGCAGCTGCTAGTTTATGACGTCACAAATCCAAAATTTTGAACTCTAATAACTTTCTTACTCTTTAACGGATTTTCCTCAAACCTTCACCAATATTTTTTATTATTTTTTCTGCTATTTTTACAAAAAAGTTTTCTTCAGGGTGAACTTCCCCCGGCTTTGCCTTTGCCTTTGGCTTTAAAGACAAAAATTGAAGAGCCCCGACGGGAGGATTTTGCATTGCAAGTCCCCTAATGGTGGCTGCACAATAGCGAGCCGTCTGTGTACGAAGAGAAATTTTAAAAAAAATGTTTAAAAATTGCCAATGAAACGCCCCGAAACAAACAGACGGCTGCCAGCTGTCTAACCATATACCGAAGCTTTTAGTCTAATTCAGACACAGAACCATATGAGTGGGACTACGGTCTAATTTATGAAGCTTACTCGAGATCGAGTCATAAAATAAACATAAAATATAAAGAAACGTAAAACAGAAAAGTAATGTTAACGAGTCAAGGTAATTAAATGGAAATCAGCATCACTCCTTACTTTTATGTTCACAATCTCCCGGTAAATGAAGAGTTTGACAGGCCAAGAAATAACATATTTTCTTGATAAGTTCATATTGGTAGTACAATTTGTAGTCAGCTGCGATTCGATTGAAGACTAAATTCATGCAGTCTATATTTGGATACATTTCTGTTTTATTTTTGTACTAAAAAAACACCAAAACATAATCGATTTAATCTAGATAATAATGATGTCAAATATTTATGTTATAAATAATAATTTTGTATGTATAATATATTTATTGTACTGAAAATTAGAGAAAAAGTATTACGAAAAGGCTAAGTATCATCCGCAAAAAAGTGGGCGTGTCTGGCAAATGAGATTGTGCCATTTGATGTCTATTATTGATTTTGTCGGAAACAATAAAACAAAACTGGCTGATAAAGTATACGGTATGCCGCAAGAAATTTCACGTCATAAACACGTCATTTCATGTACCATTTCAAGCTAAAATCATTATAATTGCAGACAGCTGAAATACTAATATTAGGTATGTTAAATTGAATTGGATATTGTAATCCAATTATTGTATTTATCGGCCTATAAAACTGCCGTATATGGTCAAGATACGCTATTGAGCTAATAATGATCTATTTAATATAACACACAATACATTCCATCATATTTCATTTACTGACATTGCTTGTTCTGACGTTTTCAGAAATCTGATGCCGGCAAGCAAATAATTGGCAAACCCATCCCTCCAGGCTGTCTTCGGCCGTTTCCTAATGTTCTTGTTTTTGGAATCCCTGGCAAACTGCGATTGCACAATGATCAGCAGTTCACTTATACAAGCCCAGGCAGTATTGGGCAATAACTATAACGTCACAGTGTCTGACATCGAGTCTGCATATATACTGTTTATGAGCACTTGGGATTCCCCACTTTGATAGTCTTTGCTCGGAAGACCGCGCATGACACGGTGGGATTTTTATTTTTTTCTAGAGTGTCTGATCCATTCCAAATCCGCTACCATAGAATAAGATTGGGAAATTGAATTAGCAGCAATAAAAAAAGATGATAATGATGGTGAATGGTGATCGTGTTGATTGTGACAATGAACGCTTCACTGCTTCAACAAAGCTTCTGCAAAATCACCTTGAAAATATCCCTGACTCCTCCTCATAACGTGCGTGCAAGTTACGTTCATCTTCGTGATAGGCTGCAGAGCCCTTTGAAGATTACAGCAGATGATGATGATGATCGTTGTCAGCAAATTTATCGCGTTAGGCTTAATTAATTTTATTTTTTTTTTTGGGGGGGGTATTTGTTGCATAGGCCTAATACTTCACTGTAAAATCTGTGGTGTTAAAACTGACACCAATTGGTGTTAATAGAGGACCACACCCTGAGATGTTAAAATAACACCCTACTAAGGTTGAACATAACACCAAAGAGTGTAAAAGTAACAACCATAGGTGTTGTATATAATAACACCTATAGGTGTAAAACTAACTCCACCAATTTAGCACCGGTGTAAAATAACTGGTGTGGTCCTCTATGTACCGGCCCGGGGGGGCCACTTCCATTCACGAGTGGATACCATGCGCGACCATGGGGTCTCGAAAAAGCACCCTAAACACGTAATTTCCATATTCTGAAAATGCACCCCTTAACAAGTATTGGCGTGTGAAACCCTATACCCTTAACAAGTATTGGAAACAAAACGATACTCTTGGCAAATATTCCCTGAAATGAACCCCTAAACAAGTACAGGAATATTTTATTGTTACGGGTCCTTCGGTCGTCGGCTTTACCTTTTTGGTTTACCCCACCTTCTACTCCACGCGCAAATCGGACTCTAAACACGAAGTGTTGGGGCAAAAAGGACATCCTTTATAAAACATTTTAATTTTGTTTTATCATCCCCGCAAATTAGACCCTAAACACGTAATTTTCCTAGCGAAATAGATACCCTTTTTTCATTATTTTTGCGTTTTTGACACCCTTATCACGTTACGTACGTAACGCGCCCTATCGTGAAAAAGACATCCTTTTTACGTGTTTTTTTTGGTCGCGCATGGTATCCACTCGTCAATGTAAGTGGCCCCCCGGGTGTACCGGTTAACACCACAGTTTTGCTGTGTTGCATGTAATATCTATACCTTTCTTTATAAAGCAGGGCACTGGGAACGATTTTTGACTGGGGTGCTGATGTGATGTTTAAAAGCACAAAAAGGGAGGAGATCACTAAACATAAAGAGCGACCAGTAAAAACACTTCAAGCATTACTATATATATGTGTATAATTTATTAAGAAGTATGTAGGCTTATAGTTTTGTTAATATTCTGGTTTGAAAAAGAAATTGTTGAAAATATTCGATTCCTGGAATCTATCCTTGAACCTTTATAAAAATAGAAATTCCTGAAAATCAAGAGAAAAGGATTCCGCCGGTTTTAGGAGAGAGACACCCGAACAATGATCTGTGTCAGCGGGGAAAAGGACATCAATAAAGCTTATTCGGGAAAATATATGAGATAGAAAATGCACGACTATCCAATTTTTCTTACAATTTTGATTAAGTTTGACTTTTACTTTGATATTCTCCTCGCTCACCTTGCTTGCTTTATATATTTAGAAGTATATAGAAGTATCTAAGCAAAAAAAAAATCGGCAAAGAAAATTACAAACTTAAAGTGAGACTCACTTCTACCTTAAAGGTCAAGTCCACCCCAGAAAAATGTTGATTTGAATCAATAGAGAAAAATCAGACAAGCACAATGCTGAAGATTTCATCAAAATCGGATGTAAAATAAGAAAGTTCAAAGTGTCGCTTATTTTCAACAAAATAGTTATATGAACGAGCCAGTTACATCCAAATGAGACAGTCGATGATGTCACTCACTCACTATTTCTTTTGTTTTTTATTGTTTGAATTATACAATATTTCAATTTTACGAATTTGAGGATTAGGACCTCCTTGCATGAAGCATAAAATGTTAAAATAATGGAATTCCATGTTCAGGGAGGAATGAAACTTCATTTCACATGACAATGACGAGAAAATGAAAATATTTCATATTTCATAATAAATTACGAAAGAAATGGTGAGTGATGTCATCAACTCTCTCATTTGGATGTAACTGGCTCGTTCATATTACTATTTTGTTGAAAATATAAGCGAAACTTTACAGTGCCATAACGTTCTTATTTTACATCCGATTTTGATGAAATTTTCAGTGTTATGCTTGTTGAATTTTTCTCTTTTTATTCAAATCAAGTTTTTGTTATGGGGTGGACTTGTCCTTTAAAAAAAATCGCTCGCTACGCGCGCTTGTCTAGCTGGGTTTTCTTTGCACTCGCCAAGCTTACTTTTATATAATACATCCCCCTCCCCCCCCCCCATGATCCGTGCATCAGCCCATTATAATGAATGCACTGCAGCATAAATCAATCATGCTTGCGAACACTATACCTGTTGCTATGTCTGGAAAAGACAACTTTCGTTTGAAGCTAAGCATTACAATTTGGATAAGTTAGTTAATATTCATTACTCATTTTAGATATACACAATCGAAATAATACGTAATCTGTATCAATTGATGATGAAAAACAACCTGTCACTCTTTTGCATTTATTTCCTTGAGTCTAAAAAGGAAAGACTAGGAATGAGCATAAATGATATATGTGGAAATCCCCATAACAGCATGCACATGAACCGACGTATTTTCTTCGTTCTTCAAGCTATTGCTGCTTTTGTCGTGATGCGTGGAAGTATTACAACTACTAACTGCAGGCCATGAGGAATCTATTTTCTCTTTTTGGAAAAAACTTTGGCCTAATAAGGAAGAAACATGGTAAGAATATTTTTACACTATTTCTTTTTGCATTTTACGTGTTCTAGTCTACGTTTCCATTATCATCTCGAATAAAAACATAATTGTGATATAAATCCTAAATTAAAAAAGAAATAATAATCTAATCAACTTTTATCTTTTTTTTAGTAGCATAATTCATGTAGTTCAATTTTCATAAATTTCATTCTAAAAGCTCTCGAGTTGGGAATCGCATTGCAATTTTGTCACAGACACTTTGTAGGCCCAATATTCATATACATACATACATATATATATACATGTATATATCTATTGTATTTTCTCAAGAAAATATGAAACGACAAATCTCATGAAATGCTCAAGCATATATCAATTCAATTCAAATAAACATTTATTTTATTCCATTTCATTACATTTTTCGTAAACATTACTCCACATACAAAATCATTTTTTATGAAGAATATAAAAATATAAATGTAGGGTTTAAAGAAGAAGGCGTATACACTAATAACTGAGGCTTGTGACGGGATACGCAAAAATACAATACGATAAACAATACAATGCAATAAACAATGCAATGCAATAAACAGTACAAATACATATTACCTCTGGATCTGTCTGATAACTCTTTTCCAATCTGGTCTGGGGCCCGTTGCAGAAAGAGTTGCGTTTAAAAGCAAGCAAAAAAATCAATCGATCGTAAGTCCCAAATGCGCGCTGTTGATTGGTTGACAATCAAGTTGCGCATGATATTTTGAGTTGCGATTGATTTTTTTGCTTGCGTTTAAACGCAACTCTTTCTGCAACGGGCCCCAGGTCGATCTTGAGCCTTTGAAGACGATCTCCTTCATATTGCCGAACGGAGGGGGGGGGGGTATCATTGATTGTTTGTGAATGACGGGTAGCCACAATATTTTTATTTTTAAAATGACCTTGTAATACTCTGTAGAAATATTGACCAAACATTAGTGAAAATGTGAGATTGGCCAAAACAGGAATATTAATGTTAATATTAATGTTGATTGTTGGATAACGAAATCATATCCCTGGTTGGATCTATATCATTTTAACATCATAACAGATCCACAAACGAAAACAAAGTTCAGACATCAGTTTAAAGACTCACTCGTCCGTGCATATTGATGTGTTCTTTACATTGTCCTTGAATATGTTCCATACTCTCAATTTCATATTCTCTTCTCAAAAAAATCATCTCTTTTATGTATTTATTATGGGCATTGGTCAACAAAGTTGGTCAATAGACCTCCGAGTCGATCCTAGACCAAAACGATCTTCTGCCTCCTATAGTTTACTGGAGATTTAGCTGGAGCAAAAGCTGATTTGAATATGAAGTCTGTAAAGTTAAAGTTGTGTTATGCCATGGCTTTTGTGAAGAACAGGGGCCCGTAACACAAAGGTTTTCGATGAATTGCAAATATGAAAGAAGCGCGCTCATTGGCTCCAAGTCAGGATCTTAAACAGAGTGCGCATGCAACGATGATCGTGATTGGTCATTGGTATTTAGCGATTGATTGCAAACCTTTGTGTTACGGAGCCCAGGTCATTGTAAGTGAAAGAAAGAAAATGATGAGTATACTGTTGACAAAAGAACCACAAACTTGCTGTAATTATGATGTTTTCAATTTACAATTGGATTCTAAATGAATGAAGGCTTTTTGAATCATGATTTGAGCATGTAACAGTTTTTGCTCATGCCCTTATCTGAATAGAATAATCGGTATATAAAAGTAATATTAACTGATCCTTTATTCGAGCCTTAACCCCGAAATTGAGACTATAGGTTTACTATTTCCCTCGACCTTTGTCCTCGGGGGAAAATTGCAGGTATATAAAGTAATGGTCTTGATCGACTATACATGTTGGGGCACTAGTTTTCATCATAGCCCCCTTAAACAGTAAATATTTTCATAATTTTCACTTTAATCTATTCTTAATTTGAATTCGAAGACTGCAAAACCCTAGAGGAGTTTTACTAAATCGGCTTGGCAAGATATTGGATCTCACTTCCTCGACAAGAAGATACCACATGAAAGGTTCTGTATATGCACGGAAAATGACAAAGTCCATTTTTTTATTTTCAGGCCGAAAGTTATAGGCTAAATCTAGACTTTGATAAGTAATATATTTCAGTCCGCAATAATGTACCTATTAAGTAATAAAATGTTTCTCATATTTTCTTAGTCGTAAAGGAGTGTGGGTCTATGCCTTTCCCCCATCTGTTCAAAGTGGCTGCTTTTATGGTGTTTTAATTTTGTGAAAACTAGCGAAACTTTGAAAACATTGGAATTCATATCTTCTTTCTTTACATCCGATTTTAATCATATGTTCAGCATTATGCCTACTTTATTGTTATTCTCTTTTTATTCTTATATCCCAATCAAACGGATGGGGGGGGGGCTCGGGGAAGAGTCCCTCTTTAAATAAGCAAATATCGCATGAAATATATGTTCTTGATATTCAAACGAAATTTGAACTTTGGATAAATCAATGTAATATGAACTGGATTTCTTTAGCTACGTGACCTTAGTTTTTCAATAAAACTCTGCAAATACCGTTCAAAAATTAAAATTATTTTAAAAAGACCTTTATGATCAATTCTCACATTAAATTAATTAAAAATATATTTTGTAATGAAGTTTACTGCAACATAAATATGTACAATATTATGACGTAAAGCACAACTGGATTCATTTATTGCCGCAGCTATTATACCTTGCTTTCTTTGACAAAAATCGCCTCACAACTACCTCCTGGGGACCGTTTCATCAACATTTTTGTCTGACAAGTTGTCAGATCTGACATCTTTCCTTGATTCTGATTGGCTGAAAAGCATTGTTCCTATGGTAACTGTCGGATAAACTGGCACTTGTCGGAAGAAACGTCCGACAAGTCCCTTCATGAAACGCTCCCCTGATTATCCAAGAACGAACATATACCACATTTAAAAAACTCGTATTATTTGATAGAAGATACTCTTTCAGGATTATGAAAGCTTTGTGTTCATGATTTTTTTTCATTCCATTAACGATTTTAAGATGTATTATTTTATTACTCATTCGTTATACATATGATACATATTCTCAGTTAAGTTATTTAACACTCCTGAAACCAGAATAATTCACCATTGTATACAATCACGTATTATATAAATACCTTTGGATATCGGCCCTCCTCCAATCCGAACAGCCTGATAAAACAGAAAATTGCTGACATTCCATTAACGATTTTTAGATGTATTATTTCATTACTCGTTCTTAAAGGTGGTGTCACACCTTGGCGTTTTAGACAGCGTATGCCCGACGTATCAAAATTTCTCTAAAACGTCGGCATACGCTGAACTTTTATATTTTTTTTTAACTCTGGGCGTATACTTAGCGTATTCATAACGAGTTGGACGTATACATAGCGTATTAGTAACTTATATCGAACGCTTCTTTAACTTATAAGTAACGTTTTCCAACGAATGCTTAGCGTATTGCTGGCGTACACAACTTATGCCCTACGATAGCCTAACTTACGCATAGCGCGCGGCAGCGTATTGCTGACGAACACGTTTCGTAGCCTATATAAAGGCTGCCGCTCGACTATTCAAATCATAACCGCACGATACATCACCTATCAACACCACCGCCATGCCGAAGAAAACTCCTGTGAACCCCACCTTTATACACCAATTCCTATAAACATGATAAACGTTGTCAATACGCCATTATACGGTAGCTGTAAGTTATAAACACGTTCAGTATTAAGTTTTGTGGTCGTCCAGAGCACGTCTTCATACGTCAATATACGTTGGAGTTAAGTTACACATACGTTCAAAGCACGTTACTCATAGGTTAGAAGTAAGTTTTAGGGTACGCTGGACATTATCTCGACGTACATCGACTTATGAGTAACTTACGAGTAACGTGTGTCAACGTGTATCAACGATTGCGTAACTTGCCTACAACTTATGGCCCGCGTATGCGGGACGTATGAGCCATACGCTGGCATACGTCGAAAAATTTTGTGCTTGCACAAAATTTTTCGACGACCTCGCCTTATGACGACGTATACCAGCGTGTTTTAGCGTACTCTTAACGTATGCAAAACTTACCCGTAACGTATTCGACGTACGCCAGCGTATTCGCCAAATTCCTCATACGTCGGGCATACGCTGTCTAAAACGCCAAGGTGTGACAGCGCCTTTAAACATGATACATATTCACAGTTAAGTTATTTAACACTGAGTCTCCTGAAACCAGAATAATTCATCATGGTATACAATCACGTATCGTATAAATACCTTTGGGTACTGCCCCTCGGTGGCGTAACTACGGGGGGGGCACGTGCCCCCAATCGGCTGACCCCCTAAAAACGGGGGAAAGGAGAAAAGAGGGAGAAAATAAGAGAAACGTAGTGGGAAGGAAGAAATTATTATTCATTATAATGTTATATTATAATAATGTTATGTAATATAAGAAACATTTTTATCATAACTTTATGAAACATAATTTACTCAGGGCCTATGTCTTCATTGTTCCTGGTGCTCGCATTGTCTTTTAAACGAGATATATAATCCTGTTGTACTAAAACCTCCCTTTTTCAAGTCAATAGACACCAAATATATTTCCTCGCACTTCGAGATATTATTGTTTTATGAAGTGACATATGCTTCTTTTTCATGACTACTTAAAGTGATTGCCCCATGTCAAGGCCTTAATATAAAACATTTCCTTTTCGTGATTACGGTCGCATTAGTGGATTGGTGAGATATGTCTGCTCTCCATAAATTCCTAAAATCAGTCCTTAAACATAATGTCCCGTTTTCTAAATGTCACAAATTGTCAGCTCGCGCTTCGCGCTCGCATCATTTGGTTAGTGGAATAAGTATGGTTTCGTGAATTCCTACAAACAAGCCTTAAAATGCCCCTCTTCAGGTCTGAATTTCCTAATTTTTCAGCTTGCGCTTCGTGCTCGCAATATTTGATTAGTGAGATGCGTATGTCGATTACAATGTCTACAAGTGCTTCATGTGTTTAAATGCAATTCTAACAAAATCAGCAAGCTCTTGGTACTCGCATTAGATGAAGAGGGTGAAATATGTATACTCTTGATTGATTCCTAAAATATAGTCTTTAAAATTTCCCTGTTTGAGGTCAATATATACCAAAAAAAATCAGCTCGCGCTTCGCGCTCGCTTTGTTTAGCGAGAGAGATACGTATCATGATAAAAAAATGATCATAATGTCCCTTTTTAGGTCTGAATATCAAAAATTTTCAGCTCGCGCTTTGCGCTCGCATTATTTGATCAGTGAAATACATATCCATTAAATGGCATGATCCTTAAAATTAGGTCAGAGTAACTGGCAACTGAGCGTGTTTCGCGCGCTCACTAAGTGACTCAAAATTTTTGATTCACGGTACGCCACTGCTGCCCCTCCCCCAATCCGAACTGCCAAAGACTAAACAGAAAATTAACAGTTTGATTCAGGACTCTTGATAGTCGCAAACCATATCTGAAGGAGAAGGGAAGGGCATTGCGCCCCCGCCCCCGATGGAATTTCGATGAACTGTTTATATTTTTTGTAGGATGGGGCTTATCAGAAATATTGTCAATTGTCCGTATCGAAAACTTTGTTGACCTCTACTTTTATTATTCATTTTATTCTTAAAATTGGCCCCTTACGATTTTTTCCATAGACAGCAGGTTCTTGGCCTACAAGCAACGAAATGTAAAAGTTAGTGCCCGTATGTGATTATAAGCTTGATTATTTATGTCTTCTAGGATGGTGCTTATTCGTACGACTACGAGGATGACGACGACGATGATTACGATGCTTTAAAGGCAACACAATATCTTCTCTTTGATGGTAATCAATTTGGCCATCAGAGCGCAACATATGATGACGACCAAGGTGCGGGCGAAGGTGGCGTGCAGGATAATGACTGCCTTGGAGATGACGACGCGCTATATGAAGCCCTCATGGAAGAGATGTACGAGGGCGATGGCGATGATGATTACAAAGAATTGGAATTCGATCTCCAGTGTCTGCAAATTGGGGAGTAGGTTGATGAAGCTTTTGCTGCCACTTTATATATTTCCACTTGGCAGACTATTTGTCGATTAAACTATTTTCATTTTGCCTAATGACAGTTTTGCTTTTCACATTTTGTATGACATTATTTTGTTTTCACAAAATAGTAGCACGATTAATATATCCACTATTAAACAAACTGATCATAGACCAAATCAAATGCGGTTGTTTTGATGGAAAGTACACAAAGTGAGACAAAACTGATGACAAAGACAAAGTGAAAACAAAATTAAAACAGGTGGAATTTCGACGGGTTAACTTTAGGCGATATGGTAATATTGATTGGTCCAGTGGCGTGATGGGCCAAAAAGTTTGAGGGGCCCAAATATGGCGCATCGGGCAATTATTTTTTTTAAGTTGCGAGCATGCGAAACGCGAGAGCAAATTTTTCGATATTTATATTACAAAAAAAAAAAACTTTTTGATAGATTTTGACATAATATATAGCGAATAATATATGTAATCGTTCTCTCTTTCGTTTCTTCTTCCTCTTTTTTTTCTTGGTCGTTGAAAATTTGTACGACACGTACTGGAGGCGCGTTTCCGTTTTACACCCTGGCGAAGGCATTTTCCGGAAAAGTAGCCAAAAAGCGACTAGTGAAGAGTCTACACACGTCGCTGGTTGCATGCAGCTTGCGACCACTGACACAGGCGAGCCTATGGTCCACCACCGCATGCAATTTGCACAGTTACTGATCAGAGCACAGAGTTCCTCGGCACTTCATGTACAGAGAGAGCGGCATTCAGGAGTGAAATCCGAACATGCTTTTGCAGTCGCGTTGTTTATATTTTTTTTTCTAAAAATAAATTATTAACTAAATGAATAGAATGACAGACAAAATCAAAATAAACAGATACTTATAATGGAAAGACAAATTGAAGTTTGATGGATTGATACACTTAGAAGCTGCCGAAAGATAGATATAGAAGACTGATAAATAGATATAGACAGATATAGATAGAGAGAGAGAGAGGGAGAGAGAGGTGGATAGATAGATAGAAAGAGAGAGAAAGAGGGAGAGATGGATGGATAGATAGATAAATAGAGAGAGGGTGAGAGACAGAGAGGTCGATATATAGAAGGAGAGGGGGAGAGAGAGAAAGAAAGAGAGAAGGATAGAGGGAGAGAGAGAGAGAGATGTTATAGATAGAAATATGGACGGACAAAGAGAAAGAGAGAAAAAAGACAGACAGGTGCTAGAGAAGGAGAGAGATAGAGAATTTGAGAGACAGATGTTAGATAGATAGAAAGATAAAGAATGAGAGAGACAGAGAAAATAGACAAATTAACAGATAGATAGATACATAGATATATAGATAGAGAGAAATAGAGAAAGACAGACAGATGGATAGATAGAGATAGATAGATGTTAGATAGATAAAGATGGAGAGAGACAAAGATTATTAACAAATTGACAGATAGATAGATACTCTAGTTAAAAAATAGAGAGAAATAGAGAAAGACAGACAGATGGATAGAGAGATGGATAGAGAGATAGATAATTTGAGAGATAGATAGATGTCACTATAGATCAAGAATGAGAGAGAAGAGCGACAAATTAACAGATAGATTCTGTAGTTACATAGGTAGGTAGAGAGAGAGAAATAGAGAAAGACAGACAGATGGATGGATAGATAGAGAGAGATAGAGAATTTGAGATAGATATTATGTTACATAAAGAATGAGAGAGACAGAGAAGATTATTAGAAATATAGATACTGCAGTTACATAGATAGATAGAGATAGAATTTGAGAGATAGATATGTAGACAGATAGAGAGAAAGACAGACATCAGCAAATCGGCAAGGCAAATGATCAAGGCAAACATTCGTATTGAACCTGGAAAGTATAAGCTCAGCTGCCGAGTACGGCATGTTCTGCGGATAACTTCGACTTTGGATCGCGCGCCCAGCTGATAATGTAAACAAACGTAGACGTAGACTCTTCACTAGTCGCTTTTTGGCTACTTTTCCGGAAAATGCCTTCGCCAGGGTGTAAAACGGAAACGCGCGTACTGGAGTAGTTGATCAATTTTTGACTAGTCTCCGGTAAAAATGAGGTGTTTCGTAAAAAATGACTTGTTTCTATCAATTTAGATTAGTTTATGTATAAATATTAAAAAGACCATCATTATCATATTTCAGCGATGCTTTCCAACTGGATGACTATGGGGACGCCTTGCCCGATGACGGCTCAGATGACTATGTCTATGATGAATTCGCCGATGGTTGCTTTACCACTAAATTTGTGGCAGGATCCTTGGTAATGAATAATAATAATATATATCATTTTTTAATGAGATGGCGAGTTATCTAGTTGCCTATTCCATGTATTCAATGGCGCACTATATATTACTATTTATGATTGTAGATTTGCCATAGTTTGAACATGAACCTAAAAAAGGATTACATAATAATAATGGTGGTGGTGCTGCTGCTGCTGTTGGAGCTGCTACTGATGGTGAGGGTGATGGTGATGATGATGAAGATGATGATGATGAGACGATGATGTGATGATGATGATGAAGATGATGGTAATGATTATAGATATTGTATGATATTGTATAATTATTATTCAAGATTTTGTTTACTATATATAATATCACTCTTCGACATCGTCATCATCATGTAACTATTATTGTTGACATGTATTTTTGCTACATCTAGGTGAAATTACCAAGAGGCAGCACACACGTGAATAAAACACAGTCCGAAGAAGTTACCATTCCTCCAAGTGACAATGCTCCCATGCGTGATGATAAACCAGTGAAGATATCCAGCCTTGACCAGGTGAGTCTCGTTGGCTTTCCAAGAATAAAATGAGATGCAGTTTGAATTCTTCGCCTTCGAAAGGTTATTTTGGTGTTCTTTGATTCTTATTAAATCGTTCGCTTTCTAACGAATAGAATTAAACTCAGATCGCCGAATTCGATACAAATATTTGAATTCGATTCCATAATAGCCACTTCTGGAAAGTCCTCCATTTTCAAATTTGTAACTTTGGTGGCAGATAAGAAAGGAGTTTTCTCCGGAATGGCTCTTAATTCTTATGGTTGTACGCTGTAATGAATCAGTTTCTAAAGCCATCGAGACTGTCTTCAACAATAGTTTCGTACTAACAAGGCATGGTCTTTTATGAAACATTTCAATTTACATTATATTCATTCGCCACTGTTTTTTTTTAATATATATTTTGCTCCAAGGTTGGGCAACTAGCTTTCAAAGGAATGAAGACTCTGAATCGAATCCAATCGGTGGTCTTTGACACGGCATACAACAAGAGTGAGAACCTTCTCATATGTGCCCCTACTGGTGCTGGAAAAACGAACATTGCCATGTTGACTATCCTCCATGAAGCTCGGAAGCATCTGGATGCACGAGGTGCCGTCAAGCACAATGAATTTAAGGTGAGAGATCATTAATAATTCATTATCATCCAGTGGAATGACAACCGGAGTTTGTAGGCCAAACGCTGTGTAAAACCTGGATAGACCTAGATCTTTCAATACCAAACAGCAGAAAATGTTTGTTTTTTTTAACTTTTACTGGCAAATGTTTTTGAGCATCTGATTTTTTTATATGATTGGCGAAGTGCGAAACGCAGCCCTTTCAATGATTTTAAACATCCCTGATGTATGATTGCTCCATGTGTCAGAGATCATTTTCACTCACTACCATGAAGCCCATTATTGAGACACAAACATGTAAAAGTAATCACCTTGGTTTGCTAGCAGTGCACTATCTTCACGTTCCGTGACATTTTATTCAAAAACACAATTTCAATTTTTGTATCATAATTGCTATTGAGAGAAATACAAGCCAACCAACATCAAACTTTAGAACGTGAACGTACCCCTGAAAATATAATAAATTGTTGCAATTTTTCCTCACATAGGTCGTCTACATAGCTCCCATGAAGGCCCTTGCCGCGGAGATGACGCGCACTTTTGGGTCTCGTCTAAAACCCCTAGGTCTCTCAGTACGGGAACTTACAGGGGATATGCAGCTCACCAAGAAGGAAATGATGGATACCCATGTAAGTGTGGCAAATAACTATTGTTAGATTGATTGGACAAGTGAAAATTCATCGTAATTTTTACTAACAGTCTGCGAAACGGACGTCCTGAGCATTGACTTTATAAACCAATACTCGTGTCAAGTTCCTCAGTCATGTCTGTTAGTAGCCACTATAGACTACATATATATATATATTACTGAGGGATGAAAGCAACTTTGGGGCTCACTGAACCTTCTTTGGGTCAAAATATACATTTGGTTTGTACTGTAAATATAGCATAGAAGTTGTCTACGTTCTTTGGGGAAACCGCCAGGCAATAACTATAGCCATGAACTATCCTGATCATTTAGAAACTACCAGTGGTGGAAGATGATGTAGATGGTACTTCTATGTAACATGTATGATTGTATCTAATTGTCTTTAGATGTTGGTGACGACCCCCGAGAAGTGGGATGTGGTGACCAGAAAGAGTGTCGGGGATGTGGCCCTGACCCAGCTCGTTAAACTCCTCATCATCGATGAGGTCCACCTCCTCCATGAGGATCGCGGTGCCGTCATCGAAAGTCTCGTCGCAAGAACACTTCGGCAGGTAATGACTGGGAACCAAGGGCTTAAAGCAATTTTTGCAATACAGGGAAAGTATGTCGATGTTGTGAACATTAAATGAAACGGCGCAAACACTCAAGGCCTGGACAGTATTTAGGTAAAGAAATTGTCGGATGGTTTATCTGGCAAAATCTGTTTCTTTCTAAAGTTACCGTACAATATTAAACACTACTGCCTCTAAGCCGATCACAATAAAGGGAAACTGTCAGATCTGTAGATGACGAGTTAGAGGATGACACAATGTTGGTGACACATTCCCCAGGCGTCCTCTAGGGCCAAGAGACAATTGCAATATTAGTAATCGGCATTCCTTTCGCAACCTGTCCGGACATTTTTTTTAAAGAGGTATGCCGGCTTCCCTTAATAATAATACTATATAGCTGGATTTATAAAGCGCTTTTTGCCTGATGATACAAAGCACTACTATTATTTCCCCGGCTTTAGCTTGAGCTACCATCCCCGGCGCTCAGTGCATGCCAGGAATTACTCCTGCCGGGTACCCATTCACCTCACCTGGGTTGAGTGCAGCACAGTGTGGATATATTTCTCGCTGAAGGAAAACATGCCATGGCTGGGATTCGAACCAACGACCCTCTGTTTCAAAGGCGAGAGTCAGAACAACTAGACCAAGACGCACCCACAATTTTCATTGTGGGTGTCATTCACTTGTCATTTCTAATTACCTCCTGGCGTTTGAGAGAATGCAGGGGGATCCTCGAGAGCATTTCATCAATATTTTTCGGATCTGACATCTTTACTTCATTTTGATTAGCTTAGAAGCAAAGGTGTCTGACTGTTTTTCTGGTAACCGTCGGATGAAACATACGACAATTAGGTTTCTTATTGAAACGCTCCCAAAGATTTATGTAACAAGCTTTGACATACAAAAAAATATAATCAAATGAAATATTACCTACATAGGCCTATGCATACTTCCACAATATCTACTTTCAAGCAATAGTCCTGCTAGAAGCCACATTTTAATAGTAAGATCTTCCGACTCGGTTTCAGTTGTAGTAGATTGTTAAATATTGTTCTAGGTGGAGGTAACATCTTTATACTTTTAATGACATTTTATTGATATAATTATGGTTGATGACCAGGAACTCAAGGGGTGAATACCAGATCCTTAAACCATGATGAGGTTTAATAAAACATTGAGAGATTCAATGTACTGATGTATGTTTCCAGGTGGAATCCTACCAGAACAACATCCGGATAGTTGGGCTGTCTGCAACCTTACCCAACTACAAAGACGTTGCTAAGTTTCTCCACGTCAATCTCAAGACCGGATTGTTCTACTTTGATGGCCGATTCAGACCAGTGCCCCTTCAACAGACGTACATAGGTGTGGCGAAACCTGATCGCGGCGGGTTTACCGAACAACGCAAAAGAATGGACGGCGTCTGCTATGAGAAAGTTCGTGACCTTGTTGATAAGGGTCATCAGGTAAAACTGAAATATGTGGAATATCATTCAAAATGATGAGAGTCTGATCATGTATTTAAAACAAATAACTCTCGTGTTATAGATGTACACTATGCATTTTCATAACATGTTTACACTATTCATATTAGATCTTATCTACAAGCCATAACGAATTATTAATAAATAACAGTGATAGCTAAAAAGTTAAGCTCTTGTTTCAAATGAATCTTAACATAGATATTAAAGTAAAATAACATGGTAAGTTACCTGCATTGCCATTTATTTGTATACAACATTCCAAACACCTACCACTGCGATATATACCCACTCTCTCACCCACACCGACCCTATACATCACGGCCCCGGATGTGGAAACATAAGAACACCTTGTAATGATATCCCACCGCTGCCACCATATAATTAACCTGACATCCGGAGAATGTTTTATTAAGCAGTTGCAAGCTCCCATGTGATTTGCTAAAAGCATTTTTGTCAACAAACCCCCCTGCGAGTTCCTCCATGAAAAGGGCCTCTCTTTACGAATATCGGAACGGCATAACCCATAAGACAAAGACATCGCTGTTGAAATACCAGAGGAAATCTCTAACAAAATAACATGTTTCAGTCGTTTGTAACGTCATGATTGTGTAACTTGCGAAAAGCTTTATCATGTTTAGGAAACAACCCTGATATATTTTCTCTACTCTTATTGGTCTACAGGTTATGGTGTTCGTGTTTGCTAGGAACGCTACGGTGAAATCCGCCAATGACCTTCTGGACAGAGCAAGACTCCACAATGACACCGATATGTTCAAAGCTGAAGAGAACGAGGAGTTTAATGCTGCTCGCGAAGAGGTACGATGTATACGGATTCGTGAAAATCACAATTTTATGACGTAAATGAATTCGATCTGAGAGTGACCAACTGTATCTTGACCCTAACCATCTCCGGTGTCACCAAAACTAAGCAACAACCCCACCCATCTCCTTCTGTTTTATCGTCTATACCTTTATTTGGTTGTTATCGAGTTTGTACTTTGGTAATCATGGCCTCGAGGAAGATTGCTACTTTAAAAACCAATATTTATGATTAGCATATACAGTGATGCCAAAAAGTTAGTGAACCCCACCAGAGAATGCACTCCTTTTTGTCGAGTGTTGAATGGCGACCCCTGAGAAAGAAACTTTATTGAATCTCACCTGACTTCACAATTAAATATCAAAAGATGGCAGAACTTCAATACTTTTCGATAATTGTGTTTGTTTTCCGGTGGGATTCACTAACTTTATAGCACCACTGTATAGTAACATAAAGATGTAAGCCCTCATAATGGAAATAAGAATTGTTTGATTTTAACTTCAGGTGCAGAAATCCCGTAACAGGCAGTTGAAGGATCTGTTCGATTCGGGGTTTTCCATCCACCATGCCGGCATGCTTAGGCAGGACAGGAACTTGGTTGAACGCTACTTTGCTGCAGGGCTTATCAAGGTTCTCTGCTGTACATCTACCCTTGCATGGGGAGTCAACCTTCCAGCCCATGCAGTCATTATCAAGGTATGCGCAGCGGCAGATCCGTGGCAAGTGAGGGTGTCAGTATTACGAGCGAGCAGGAAGACCTTAATTTTTCTGTCCTTTAAAGAAAACTAAATTGGCCAGGGTTCGATCCATGAAGCTTTTCGTTAGTTACGCATATCTTAATAAACGAATGGTGACGCTTTCTTGTAGTAGGTGAATTGCCAAAAATTATCATCGGTTACGATTTAACTCCCAGTGGAGGGTCACCAGTCAGATGTTATCAACATCTTCCATTAACTCCGTAATTTTGCCCATTCAGCTCCTTGTCAGGAATGATATCCAATTTAGTTTCGTAAGATCGGTCGATGGGCCTATTGGTTTAAGGAGTAATGAATCCTCATCACAGAGCAAAGTGAGTCCTACTTTAAGTCTATTAAAATATGTTCAATCATTTCCAGGGCACGCAATTCTACAACCCTGATAAGTCTAAGTTTGAGGATATCGGCATCCTGGATGTCCTGCAGATCTTTGGCAGGGCAGGGCGCCCTCAATACGATACGTTTGGAGAGGGGTACATCATCACTACTCATGACAAACTTGTCCACTATCTGGAGCTCATGATGGATCAAACACCGATAGAGAGTCAGTTCATCAAGCGTCTGGAGGACAATCTCAATGCAGAGGTTTTTACAAATAAAATGTCCTTAAGGCGAACGAATAACTACCTTAATTGCTTGTTTTGGTAATCAGTAAGGTTGTCAGGATTACCATTGCAAACTAACTTAAAACAATATTAATCAAACATTCAGCATTGATTAAGACTTTTGTCTAAATGATTGGTTTTCCTCATTCAATCCTTTCAGAATTATTTTTAACCTGTATCTGTTTGGATTCAATCTAGAGTAGATGTTTAACTAGTCCGTCTAAGGTGGAACCTTGATACTTTTTGAAAGATGGGGAAACAAGTTAGCACGGGGAAAGTATAATCAAACCTTTAGTATTCACTTAGCATGAATTATATTCACATTCTATAGGTTGTTCTTGGCACTGTGAGTAACGTGAAGGAAGCAGTTCGATGGCTCAGTTACACATACATGCATGTGAGAAAGCTGGCAACTAATAAGCTTTTGACAAGGGTAAGTGTTTATGATTTAACGTTTTTTACGATTAGTAACTATCGTTTTCCCCACATATATTATTATGAACCCATGATACACTTGTCAGCGATGTCATACTGGATATAAATGCTAAAATGAAAAGTATAAGAATTATCAGCAAACAAAAGATGCTATAGTAGAAAAGAAGAGTACCCTATGTATAAATATTAGCAGTAACAATAGGATTATATCAGTATTCATTATGATAGCAACAATTGATTTCGTAAGTAAAATGAAAATAGAATTAGTCCTATTCATATTAGGTTTTAAATTAGTCATGTAGTATTGGGCAACATTGGAAGTAGAAGTTGTAAGGTTAATAAGAGTAAAGTAAAAGAAGTATTAGTAACAGTAGTAGTGGAAGTAACAGTAATAGTAATAGTATAAGTACTAGTAGAAGTAATAGTTATGGTAGTAGTTGTTGTAGTAATAGTAGCGGCAGTAGTAATAGTAGTAGCAGTAGCAGTAGAAGTAGTAGTAGCAGTAGTAAAATAAGTAGAAGTAGTAGTAGTAGTAGTAGTAGTAGTGGTAGTAGTATAGTTGCTATAGAAAAAGCCGCAACAACATCATTATTAGAAGATGTAATAGAAGGAAAAAATAAGTAGTAGCGGAAGTAGTAAAAGTATCAGTAGCAGGATAATTATCAGTATGATGATTATTTTTGTTTTATCAACTTATAAAAGATAAATATATTTGGAATATTAAAAAGAAGTATTAGTATCAATATTGATATTAATTATGATAGCAATGTTTGGTTTTCTAGGAGAGTGCAAAATAAAAATATAATTAATTCTATCTAGAGTAGATGTTAAAATAGTAATGTAGTATTTGGCCCCGTTTTTAAGGAACCATGTCATATTGATAGGCCTACTAATAGTAGAAATTTAATTTGTATATTTCATAGCCTTATCACTTTCCTGATTATTTTGTCAAACTATTCTTTCAGTTCATTGCCTTGTTAACACGGAATTGATCCCAATGGCCGAAAAATCGTTCCCATCGTTCTAATTTTCCTTTTCTTTCCGATTTTTATTCTTTTATAAGGGTGACCCTGATATGACGAGGTACCGTGAACAGCTCATAAAGGACTCAGCACAGGCCTTGCACCGTGCCAAGATGGTAGTTTACGACAAAGACCATGGGGCTTTGGACTACACAGAGATCGGGCGAATCGCAAGCCATTTCTACATAAAGCAAGCCACCATCCTGCTTTTCAATGCCTCTTTGAAGTTGTGCCAAACACGTGAAGAGATACTCAAGTTGGTGTCAAATGCTGCGGAGTTCAAACAAGTAAAGGTATGTTGTGGAGTAAACTGTTGAAGTGTAACTAAAGATAAATATATGTGCTTTTTTATTTGCCTCATCCCTAACAAATGCACATCATTTCTCGTTCATTTAGCAGACAGTTATAAAGTATACAAAATCGACACTTATCATTCATCAAAATAATGGGAAACCATGAGACATGTTGCTGTTTTCTTTCATTACAATTAGGTTCGGAAAGAAGAAGAGGCAGAACTTGAACAACATAGGCAATATGATTGTGAGGTCCACGTGAGCTCGGTTAAGGATTCGCCTGGCAAGGTCAATGTTCTTTTGCAGACTTATATCAGTGGAGGAAACTTGAATTGCTTTTCTCTAGTGTCGGATACAAACTATGTCGCACAGGTACGGTTTTGTTTACGGCGATATTAATCGAGTCGAATCGATAGGAATGCATGATAAAATGTCAAAGGTCAGTTTCAATGATATGCACATTAAGCAGGTAATGAAATTGACTGAATGTATTTCACTATGAACGAATAAATTAACCTATATAACTAAGCCTATTGCATTGGAATAATCATTAAAACCATGTAAGATAACCTACCATTAATTAAGAAAATACATATCACAGAAGTAGTAGTAGTAGTAGTAGTAGTAGTAGTAGTAGTAATAGTAGTAGTAGTAGTAGTAGTAGTAGTAGTAGTAGTAGTAGTAGAAGTAGTAGTAGTCGTCGTCGCCATCATTATTAATAGTATCATGAGTATAGAAGAAAAGAAGTAGAAAACTTCTTGGAAGATTTATTTCCTAGTATTTTACCTCAATTACAAATTTCTTCTTCAGAACTCAGCCAGGATCATGCGAGCTTTATTTGAGATAGCCCTTCACGAAGGGCGCCCTCAGTTAGCGTCCAACGTTCTCACCCTGACCAAATGCATTGATCAACAAATGTGGTCTTCCAAGAATCCTCTACGCCAGCTGCAATCGCGTGATTGTAATAGACTTCTCAATGTCGCAGGGGACACCTTCGATAATAGCCGACTTGCAACCTTGACTCCCGAACAAATAGGTGTGCATTGTAAATTATGATAGTCTAGAATGAATGGCATTGATAGTAATCATTCCGATGTTATTTCACTTGAAGAATAGTTGATATTGTTTATTGATCGACCATTCTATCTATATTTGTTTTGATTCGGTTTATTTGACGTATATAATCAATGCATGAATACTTAATATTTCTGTTTGTTATTACACGAGGCACATCTTAACAATATATTCGTCTTGTTTTTCTTCTAGTTCAAAGGTGGAACACTTACTTTTTTCTATGAGGTTGACCCTTACTACCCATCTGATGTTTTATTTCTTTGTTTCATGTAGGTGACATAGTTCATGAGTTCGAACATAAAGTCAGCAAAGCGGAACGCATTGCCATCGGAACACGAATCAAGCAGGCTGCTAAGGAGTTCCCCCGTCTACTCCTAGACGCTACTGTCCAGCCTCTTTCGACAACTGTCCTCCAGATCCGTTTGAAGGTCACTCCCGATTTCGTGTGGAACGACAGGCTCCAAGGCTACGGGACGACCAACTGGTGGCTTTGGATTGAGAATTCATCCGCGGACATCATGTACCATCACGAGTTCTTCAGCATCACCAGGCAACAGGTTGGAAATAGGTCTGGGTGGTCCTTCGAAAAGATTGAAGTATAACTCCAAGTTATACCTCGTCACTAAAGGCGCGTCTCCTTGGCATTATCTGGGAAGCGTTTTATCCTCATTTCTATCCGACAAGTTGTCAGATTTGACAGCTTTCCTTGATTTTGATCGGCCGAGAGCAACGGTTACTAGAGTAACTGTTGGTTAAAATGGGACTTGTCGGATGAAACGTCCGACAAGTACTTTCATGAAACGCTCCCAAGATCGATGTGATTATGCGATAAACCACCTGCAACTAGGAATTAAATATCTTAAAGGTCTTAAGCATTGCTCGATTCTTTGTGTAGCTCCCACTGGAGTAAGGCATGACATGGGCAACACTAAAGGGGGTGGGTATCTGTCCCTTGGACATGTTGGACATCCCTGATAGTAATTGGGTCATAATTGAAATTATTTACAGAATACACTGCCAATCAAATAGTTAATTATTCCTCCAATATTACAATCTCCGGACAATTGTGCTTTTAATTAAATTAAGCGTAAATGTATGATGAGGCAATAAGGCGGTGACGGAACAGTTAGCTTCGACTGCAAGCACTGAATAATATCAAGACTCCACATTATAATATGTATAGTTTTAAGATCTATGAATAAAAAAAATCACACACCATGCTCAGGTTCGCTTTATTCCTCGATTCATTCCCTCACCTACTTAACCCCCTTCAACAAACTTTTTCCTTGTCTTATACAGGTTCTCAACACAGAAGAGCAAGAAATTACAATGACCATACCTGTTTCTACGTCGGGAAGGCTTCCCGCCGAGATCAACGTAAAAGTGGTATCTGATTCATGGCTTGGTGCAGAGACCAACCTGCCTTTGTCCCTTACTACAGTTGTTCTTCCTAGAGAAAAACTCTCCAAATTCAATGGTAATTTAAGCTTCAGATTTTAAGAAAAATAACGATGATTCACGATGAATTTTCGTAGACTTCAACAGATCTATGAAACTAACAAAAAATGTGATGAAGGAAATACCAAACAGGAAATAAAGCAAATTTTTTCATCCATAAAGCAAAAAATAGAGTTGATCCCTAATAGCTCTCTCTCTTCTTATGTTTAGTGTTTCGTCAACTAAAACCAGGAGAGGGGCCGAAGGTCTTGCCCAAGACAAACCTCCAGAATTTTCAGCATCAGCAGATGTTTCCTTTTGACAATTTCAACCGTTTCCAGGTAACAAAACATTAAGGAAACATAGTTATGGTGAATAGGGTAATGCTATCCAGTAATTTGATATCTTCCTTAGATCTGTCAACAGAACAATGCCAAAGGCGCCGGAAGCGGGGGGGGAGGCAGGGGGGGGGCACTTGCCCCCCCCCCCAAATAAAATTTTTGGGGGGCAAAACGAGATTTTGCCAAAACCCCAATGTGCCCCCCTGAAAGTAGAAAAAGGATAAATTATTTAAGGACAAAAGCAAACGAAGGCACTTTTCTGCCTGAAAATTGTCATTTCCATTGTCAAAAATGAAATTTTTTTGCCCCTGACGTGGCAAATACATTATCATAGTAAGCCTCGCGTCTTTCGACGAACAGTTCCTCTGTGAAACATACCTTTGATAAGCCCCTTTTCCATCTTATTACAGTGTGATAACGTTTAACCTTTTAATGAATACATTTCAGACTAAAAGCGAATGGCAAATTGATAGTGGTCCACCAATTATTAGGTTTATAACTCTATGATGCTGGCTGTGTCGTCTAACAAACGCGCGGTCGCCCAGAAGCGCTCAGACCGGACCCGATATCACTAATGCGCGTGAACACTAGTTACTCGAGCAACATATGGAATCTATGTCATAGCTGTCAAGCCCAGAAACCATAACATCTCGAGTAACTTGTTTCTATTATTTCATTTTCAACTAAATATGAATTGAGTTAATACAGTGCTAACAAGTCAGTGCCCTAAAGAAAATACCAAGGTCATTTCAACTCAATATAGACATGTCATCAGAAAATTACACGCAGAATAATCATGTGTAGAGGATTATAATTTATTATTTGTGAAGATGGTAAATCCCACTCGAAAGCAACTTGAGATAATGTTTAGACATGAAAAAAACAAAATCTGTGAAAGTGTCTTCTTGACCGGACTCATATTATCCGAGATATGAATAAAAATGTAAATAAAGAATATAAAAGAAAAAAAATAAGCGTTACAGTACTGCTCTATTATAAAAAAAATCTTAAGATATTTTCACAGCCCCGTATTTTCCTCTATTCCTTTTCATTGGCATGATTGGAAGGCGTTTTGTCTGATACTATTTCAGCTCATATGATATAGCACTTATGTATTTTAGATTCCAAAACTTCTTCCCATTACCTGTTACTAATCAGATCGAGATGGCAGCTATGTTCTCTGGTTCATCCCAGCTTTTGTTATTCATGGACGTTTGTAAAAATATAAAAACAATCCGGGAGTGGGTGGGGCTGCAAGACCTAAATTTTCGAAGAAACTTAAGAGCGAGGGGGTTTGTGATGGGGGAGCTTAAAAATTTTCTAGAATAAAATTGAAGGATTTCGTGCACACTTTTGGTGAATTTTGTGAATTTTGCCCTCTCGATCGGCGGCCCCCGGCTGCGTACGGTCATGTTTGCCATCTTAAAGTCTTTAAAAGGCCTATATTACATTGGTTTGAAACAATTTCGTTTGCAATAAGGCTCGTAATTTGCTGGAACTGCGACCCTGATCATGAAGAAACACCAGTCTGGGTCAGAAGGGAGGAAACAGAAGGAGCAAAAAGAACTCCAAGACTGTTTAATTCTCAAGAAAATTTATTTTTGAATGCTATTAGAAACGCAACTTTTATACTTCATTTTTACACAAAGTCCTTACCGTGGGGGGGTCCCACAGCCTCTCCCACTCGATCGCTTCGGTATCTTACACTGTCAAAAATATTGAACCCCCTTCGGGATTTTGCCCCCCAAAACTGAAAGTGTTCCGGAGCGCCTGAACAATGCTTTCTATTTTCATAAGAATGTGGTAGACCCTACCGCAAAACCAGAAAATAGCCTTGAGCTCGGACATGATGTCTCTTTTCGACATGCACTCATCAGAGTAATAACGCATGGATGAACAGAACACTAAAATGAAACAACCGTCATTCAGAGTCCACAGTTTCTTTTAGTTCTATATTTTCGATTTCAATTCTCCTAAACGAAAAGCTTTTTAATTTTAATCTAAATAAGGAAGCAAATGAATGAAGGAACTGATATAGGAGGATGACGCTGTCAAGGATATGATGTTGACCAGCAGATGGGTGTATGTCTAAGTCTTTACATCACTTTTGTTTGATAATTTAAGTTTAAATTTTTAAATCTAATTGTTAAAAATACATCAAATAGGATTTGAAACTTAATTACATTAGGTATTTGATGATTATCAATACATTATTATATTTTCAACCATCTTGGGAGACATGCAACGGAGGTTTTCATCAAGCTTGCATTATTGCAAAGAGATGTTTTACAATAACTTCTTTTTATAATTATGTGCCAACCATAATTTTATCATCACCACTATTTGTTTCAGTTATGTTCTGTTGAAACCTTTGCTTTGTTTTATGTTAAACATTTATTTATTTTTACTTTGTGTATAAATTATAGGCTTTTGTTCTTTTTAATGAATTTGGAAATAAATGCTGAATTGAATAACTGACATTCTTTCTCTATTTTCCATCGGTATTGGATGACATACAGAGAGTACTCTTTAGCCAGCTGTACACGAATGCAGATAGCAATGTGTTGATTGGTGCTTCGGGTGGAGTGGGCAAGGTTGTGGCCATCGAACTAGCCATCTTAGGTGCCTTCAATGCCGAACCCGACACCAAGGTGAATTGATGAATAATCAAGTATAAACATGGGAAATAATTATCATTTTTGTCGCGACTTTGATACTCTGATTAGATTTTGAAATTTGTGAGACATCTTGAACGCCATGAGTATGCACTTACCCTGAGGTGGATAACATCCCTGTACAAGAAGTCGATCCATCATCATAATCATTATCATCACCACCACCATCATTACCGTCATCATTATCACCGTCATCATCTTCATCATCGACATCCCTCTAACCACCATGGCTCCATTACCATCAGTATCACACTCACAATCATCGTTGTCTTCATCATTCACAGCAAAAACTGTGGTGTTAACCGGTGTACATAGAGGACCACACCAGTTATTTTACACCGGTGTTAAATTGGTGGTGTTAGTTTTACACCTATAGGTGTAACACCTATGGTTGTTACATTTACACTCTTTGGTGTTATGTTCAATCTCTTGGGTCTTATTTTAACACCTCAGGGTGTGGTCCTCTATTAACACCAATTGGTGTCAGTTTTGACACCACAGTTTTTACAGTGTTATCTCTATCAGCACTATTATTGCAGTCATTATCATCTTCATCTATGTGCATTATAGTCATTCATTTTTCATTATGTTGGTTCTAGTGGAGGCGTAGCATGAGAGATGCCCTGTTAAAATCAATTAATAATGATAATAATAATGATAATAATACAAATGATTTATATAGCGTCTTTTTCCATTTTGATTAAATGCCCAATGCGCTTATAAGAGAGCAAAACATAAAACTAAAGAAAACTAAGAGAAGTACAAGAAAAGGTAGATTACAAATTTTAGAGTTAGGTATATTAAAGAGAAGACTATTGCCGAAATCAAGACGTGAGTAGATGAGTGAGTGCACAAGTTAAGTGCCAATGGTGCAAAGAAATAATAAAATATTGTTATAAACACATCTGTTAAATTTAAACATCTTACTGACTGTTGTAATATATTATTAAATACTACATTAATAATGTAATTATAAACAAAAGTTAAGTTATGTAAACCAATATTCCAATCTACCTGTAGGTTGTCTACATAGCCCCCCTTAAACCTCTCCTACGGCGACGCTTCAAAGACTGGCGAGCACGGTTTGGTGATATCCTTGGGAAGAAGTAAGTTTAGATTTTAGAATTGAGTCTCTTATCTTTTGATAGTGCATGTTTTTCAGAATAGATATATGATTATGCATGTATTAAGAAATCAATCCATAAACACTTGTAAAACTCCATCCAAATGAAAAAGAAAAAAACATGGAAATAATAATTGTAATAATATGATAATAATGTTTAAAATTGAGGCAATGATGAGGGAAAGAGAGGGAATGAAGGAAGACAAAAGGGGGGGGGGGGTTTCGCGCACTGAGACCATTGTGAGGTGAAATGCGTTGTACAAAACCATTCTATTATTATTATTATTATCATTAGAAGTAGTAGTAGTAGTAGTAGTAGTAGCAGTAGTAGTAGTACTACTAGTACTATTATCATCATGATCATTGTTATTATTTTTATTATCATTATTATCATTATTATTATTATTATTATTATCATCATCATCATTAGTAGTAGTAGTATTAAGGTTATTATTATCATTGGCATTATTATTAGTATTATTATTATCATCATCATCATAAAGACCATCATAATGTTGAGAATATATAAGTGAAATAGCATGCAGAAGGTGGCGAGAATATAAAGAAATGAGATGATCGTTGTAGGTAATGGTTTGGTTTTTTACTTGAAAAACAGACTATAATCAATTCAATTATCTTCTGTAGGATCTACATGTTGAATGGTGATCTCATTTCTGACATCAACACGATCAGGAGAGCAGATATTATTTTGACAACCCCTGAGAAGTGGGATGCTGTCTGTCGGATAGGACATAATATCGAATCCATCTCTCTCCTCATTCTGGATCAACTTCAGTTTCTTGGTATGTGAAATTATCACCATTATTATTATCCTTGTCATCTTTATCATGATTATCATTAATCACTATAATTATCATCAACCTTGTCATTATCATTATCCTCGCTATCATCGTCATCATCGTCGTCATCATCATCCTCGTTATCATCATCCACGTTATCATCATCAACATCTTAATATTCATTCTCATCACTATTACCATTATCATCATCATTCAAGTTATCATCGTCATCATCATCAACATCATCCTCATCACCACCATCATCATCGTCATCATCTCATCACTACCACTATCATAAACCTCTTCGTCATCTTCATCTTCATCGATATCGATATTTTTTCATTGCTATTTGAAGAAATTGACAAAATCTGAAATAGTAGTATATTTTGCTATGACCTTTGAATATGATTGTTACAAAAACTAACTGATTGTTATAAGAGGAACATCTAATCAGTTATGTCATATTAAATTAAGAATGCCGTCTCAGAAATTCAATGATGTAAACTAATAAATAGATCAATGATATACCTATGAATACTAAATCTATTTTCACTTATTTAAGTATGGTCGCGAATTTCATGTTGTGTTTAAATGCCTTGATTGAAAATCGATGTTTTATTTTATCCAGCATCTAACAGTGGCTCATCGCTAGAAGCCATGGTTACTCGTATGAAGATGAGATCATCCAAACTTCGTATTGTTGCTCTTTCAACTCCGATGGCAAACTCCAATGATGTTGCAGAATGGCTTGATGTTAAACAGGTATAAAACTTTATCAAATAGACCAACGAATTCGGGTTGTCATTTAGTTCTGATACCCTTGAGAACGTAGGTGTCCATTAGCAATTTTTGATATTAGCTATAGGCAATTCTAGATTTGCAAGAGTAATATAGGTCTTATCCCTCAATGATCTTGAGACTATGGGCCTGCTATTTTCCCCTCAGTCTTAGTTGAAATAGTAGGACTTAAATCTTAAGATCATTCAGAGGGAATAATTTTTACTATTTCCCTCATGATTAGTTAATATTTGCATATTATACGCTTGTCTTTCAAACTCTATAATAATGATTGCTTTTACTAATCACCTTTTCATATCAGGGTTCCTCGTTTAACTTCAAGCCGACGGAACGACCTGTTCCTCTCCAGATAGTCATTCTTGGATTCTCTGGCAAGTACTACCACAATCGAGCTGCTGCTATGAATAAGCCTATATATCTGGGTAATTAAAGATTAAAGCTTTTACATTCATTGTTCCGATTTTATTGGGTTAGATATAAACAAAAATGATCGTGCTTGAAAGGAGCCTGAGAAAATACGTAAATTTATAAAGGTACAACAACGCAATATGAGCAGGCGCGGATCCAGGAGGGGGCCGAGCCGGCCCCGGCCCCCCTATATTTCGACAACCTGCAGAAAAAGTGTACTCTTTAAGTAACTTGATAGAAATTATGGAAAACAAAGAGAAAAGTAAGATAGAGGTATTATAACCATGATGTGTAATTTACATGTAGCCTCTTAACGCGCTCGCATTGCCTGTGTAATGAATCCCATTCAAGAGGGGTAAATGACACTTAATATATCCAGTTCTTATATCAATTTGCTCACAATGTTTTAGCTCGCACATCAAGCTTTCATTATGTTATTTTATTTACACAAATTGTTATATCAAAATTTTCAGGCTCGCGCTGCGCGCTCGCATTGTTTTATTTGTGAGATACCTATCCTCTTTGGAAATTCTTTCAAAAATTTGTCAAAATGCTCCTTCATGTTCTTTATTTAAATAAAAACGCGCTTAGACTGTCCAGTTTTCAGGTCGAAATATCAAAATTTTTGAGCTCGCGCTCATTATTTAATTGGTGATACTTGTATCCTCTTTATTAATCACTAAAAACAGTCCTAATTGAGTCAGTTTCACGTTACTATAATAAGATTTCGGCTCGCGCTTCGCGCTCGCATTGTTTACTTGGATACTTTTTTTTTTTAATGAAAACTGCTCAGAATCTTCAGCTCTAAGGACATAAAATATCAAAGAATTTTAGCTCGCGCTTCGCGTTCGCATTATATATTAAGACCACATGAGATACCTTATCTTGTTTATAACAATAAAAACTAACATATACTTAAAACTTTAGTCTTTTTATAGGACTACCCCCTGAAAAACCAACAAAAAAAATCAGATTATAGCGGGCAATCGAGAAAGATTTTATGAAAATATTTTTCGCCCCCCCCCCCTATTGGCGAAAGCTGGATCCGCCCCTGATGAGGATATGAAAATATCATCCCGGGAGTATTATTTCAAGTGAAAGTTGAGTATGTGTTTGAGTGGGTTTGAGTTTGAGTGCGTGATCTCGTGTGGGAGGAGGTGCCGTGGCCCAGTGGTCTAAGGCGCCTGACTGCACGTGGAAAGTCCGGGGTTCGATCTCCGGCCGCGGCGCCTATGCCTGTGACCAATGAATTTGATTGGCGATGCCCCTTTATCCTGCATTCAAATAAATGGAAGTGCTTTACGCATTATTGGTAACTAGGTGTGCATTTTTTTAAGTGGGTGTGTATATGTAAATGTGTGAGTGTGGGTGTGATAGCGGGCGTCTCTATTTTCGTGCGAATACCTCTTCATAATTGATTCTTGATGATATTGAAATTGGCTGTAAAACAGCTATTCATTCATAAAACTATTTCATAGGAGTAGAGAGGGAATAAGCCTACCTGTGCACATACACGACAACATGATAATTCCTATAATATACTAAGCACTTTGTTATGATTTATTTTCATGTATAGAAATCAAGGCAACCTCCAAAAAGAAGCCTGTCATTGTGTTTGTAGCTTCAAAGAAACAGACTTCAGCCACAGCCTTTGAACTTATCGCTTTCCTTCGATCTGAAAAGGATCCAAAAATGTGGCTCCATGATATGACACCAGAAGAGGTAGATCTCAACTTTCTTTATATGAGAATTATTGCCAAAATTTTAGTATATTTTGTCTTTATTGTTCCGAATGATAGTAGATCATTTATAAACAAGTTTATATTCTTTCCTCATGTAGACAGAATTCAGTGTATGGAACCCCGCCCCCCTCTTCCTCCTCCCCCCCCCCCTCACCTCCTTTTTTCTCTCTCTCGCTTCATATATGTTCATCAAAAATTATTCATCATGTGTGTTTATCTCAGTGTTTCCACAGCTCCAAAATAAATTTCCCGAAACTGAATCCCAAATTTCCTGAAATTCATAGATATTTCCTTGAATTTTCAAGTTTGATTTTAAAAAAAATCGGGCAGTAATACAGCGAGCCTAAATTTGGCGTAGGTGGCCAAAATCAAGGAATTTTGCTTTTTTTTTGTTTACGCCCTCTTTTTTCTCTCTCTCTCCCGCTTCATATATGTTCATCAAAAATTATTCATCATGTGTGTTTATTTGTCTTTTCCCATCACATTCAATGAACCATCACGTTTACCTTAACGTTATTTAAAGAATGAAACAACGCAAGAAGGCGCAACTACTCATACCTGAATGGCAGCGCCCTAAATTAGCAAAAACAACGTAAACATTCATTAAAGTAACAAATTCTATTATACGAATATATTTAAGAAACTTTATTTACAAACATCTTACCTGATTATAATCAAGTGTCTTAATACTTTAGTATAGGCTATAGTAAATTTTGATTATTAATGTTATTCTTCAGATTGCTGATGTATGCAAGGATATCACAGATGACAATCTGAAACTCTCCCTAACCTTCGGGGTTGGCATCCACCATACCAGTCTCTCTATAGATGATAGAAGAACGGTAGAACAGCTTTACCGAGCAAAACACATACAGGTATCGTGAGCATGATGATGATGAGGAGGATTACGATGATGATGATGGTGTTGATGATGATTATGATGATGATAATGATGATGATGATGGTGATGGTGATGATGATGGTGGTGGTGGCGGTAGTGATGATTGTGATGTTGATGATGATGATGATGACCATAGTGATGGTGGTAGTAGTGGTGGTGATGATGGCGATGGTGGTGATGATGATGGTGGTGATGGAGGTGGTGGTGGTGGTGATGATGATTATGGTGATAATAATTATGGAGATTTGAGGAGAAAATAATGATGATAATTGTGATTATGATTTTAGGAAGATGATGGTGATGATGATTAGAAGAGCCAAAGAATGGGTTTATTGCCATTTCGTCCACTGCCATTTTGTCCACTACCCACATGGTCTAATATCATTTCGTCTACCATCAGTTGGTCCACTATCCACATGGTCCAATTACCATTTCGTCCAATCACCATTTCGTCTAATAGCCATTTCGTCTAATAGCCATTTCGTCTATTATCATTTGGTCTAATAGCCATTTGGTCTAATAGTATTTTTTTGCCAATTGGTCCAATTACCACTTTGTCCACTATCATTACGTCTATTCCCATTTGGTCTAATAGCCAAATGGTCTAAAGGCAAATGGTCTAATAACCACTTGGTCTACTTTCATTTCGTCCATGTTCCATTTGGTCTAACTGCATTTGGTCTACTATCACTTGGTCTAAACTCATTTCGGCTAACAATCATTTGGTCTAATTGCCATTTGGTCTAATAACCAATATGTCCAATTGCCATTTTGGCTAATCACCATTTCGTCTAATATTCATTTCGTCTAATACGCATACTGGTCTACTATGCTGCACTAGCGCCCTCTACGACCCGAGTCGACTCTATTCGCGATTGTGGGCCTAATTAATTACCAATTCTCTTCAACTTCTTGATTTATTTTATCACTGTTGACTAGTGTTGTTCGTCATTGATTACTTTGCATTATGGAAGTGTTTTTAATTATGTATATTATTTCTATTATGATTATCCTTATTATTATCATTTTTGTTAATATTAGTAATATGATCATCATAATTATTATTAGTAGTAGTATTATTGTGAATTTTATTATAATTATTATTATTTATTAGTATCATGATGATTATCATTCTTATTATTATATCCATTAATTGCTACAGCATGAGTATATCAAAAACATTATACTCATCGTTATTGTCAATACTACTAGGCCTACATTTATTTTAGGCGCAGGCGGGCTTCTAGCGACGGGAAACGAACAAAAAGGGAGAGGATAGTACAAGGAAAGAAGATAGGACAGATCGGTAAGAGCTCTTTTTTGGGGGGTGGGGGTATATTGATCAATAATATTTCTTTAAAAGGCTATATTGTCTTTCATCTGTTTATCGTATTTTGATATCGGAATACAATATTCTCCTTTCTTTTTTTAAATAAAAATTGAGCGACAAATTAAAATACAAGTGGAATGCCTCTGGCCGTCTCACCTGCATCACGCGGTTCAATATAGCAGCAGTGCTGACTTTGAATACTACTCTAACTCGCACAAGATGTTCAGTGATACATGGTTACTTTTATGTCCACTTTTTATGAACGAGACCAATAAACTTACAGAGATATGATGGTTATTCAAAAAAAAAACCAACATGGCCAAAGTTCATTGACCATACATGACCTTTGACCTTGATCATGTGACCTGAAACTCGCACAGGATGTTCAGTGATACTTGATTACTCTTATGTACAAGTTTCATGAATCAAATCCATAAACTTTCATAGTTTTGATGGTAATTCAACAGATAAACCCAATTCGGCCAAAGTTCATTGACCTTTGACCTTGGTCATGTGACCTGAAACGCGCACAGGATGTTCAGTGATATTTGATTACTCATATGTCCAAGTTTAATGAACTAGACTAATAAACTTTCAAAGTTATGATGGTAATTCAACAGATACCCCCGATTCGGCCAAAGTTCATTGACCCTAAATGACCTTTGACCTTAATCATGAGACCTGAAACTTGCACAAAATATTCAGTGATGCTTGATTACTATTATGTCCAAGTTTCATGAATCATATCCATAAACTTTCAAAGTTATGATGGGAATTCAACAGATATCCCCAATTCGGCCAAAGTTCATTGACCCTAAATGACCTTTGACCTTGGTCATGTGACGTGAAACTCATGCAGAATATTCAGTGATACTTGATTAACCTTATGTCCAAGTTTCATGAACTAGGTCCATATATTTTCCAAGTTATGATGACATTTCAAAAACTTAACCTCAGGTTAAGATTTCGATGTTGATTCCTCCAACATGGTCTAAGTTCATTGACCCTAAATGACCTTTGACCTTGGTCATGTGACATGAAACTTTAATAGGATGTTCAGTAATACTTGATTAACCTTATGGCCAAGTTTCATGAACTAGGTCCATATACTTTCTAAGTTATGATGTCATTTCAAAAACTTAACCTCAGGTTAAGATTTGATGTTGACGCCGCCGCCGCCGTCGCCGCCGCCGTCGGAAAAGCGGCGCCTATAGTCTCACTCTGCTTCGCAGGTGAGACAAAAAGGACCCTTTTCCATTTTCCCCATCTTAGTTCCCCCTTTTATATGTGTGTGTGTGCGTTTTAGGGGGGCAGTGGGGGTGCCTGAATTGCTGTACCCACTGAATCGACCCTTGCGATAGTAGTTATCATCATAGTTTTTAGGGTTTTTTTTTTAAACTAATATCATCAATAATTTCAAGGTATTAAAGTCATTTCGCTCCCCTCCTCGGATAACGCAAATTATTTGTATTAGACGAAATGGCTATTGGACCGAATGGCTATTAGACTAAATGGCTATTGGACGATTTGGGAATTGGACGAAATGGTTAGTAGACGATTTGGTTGGTAGACGAACTGATTATTGGACCTAATGGTTGATGGACGAAATGACTATGAGACGAAATGGCAATTGGACGAGTTGATAAGTAGACGATGTGGATATTGGACCAACTGAAATTAGCCGACATGGCTATTGGACCAAATGAACGGTGGACGAACTGGTTAATGGATGATTTGGCATTAGACCAAATGGATTTAGACGAAATGGTTGGTAGACGATATGGTTGTAGACGAATTGGCTATAGACTAACTGGCTATTAGACTAAATGGCTATTAGACGAAATGGTGATTGGACGAAATGGGTGGTAGACGAAATGTTGATGGACGAAATGGCATTAGACGAAATGAATGTAGACCATGTGGTGAGTGGACGGGATGGCAGTAGACGAATTGGCAATTTACCGAAGAATGTTCATGATGATGATAATGTTGATGATGATGGTGGTGGTAGTGATGAATATGATGGCGATGATGATGGTGGTGGTGTTTGTGGTAGTAGTGATGATGGTGATGTTGATGGTGATAATTAGAGAAGGAGAGTGATAATGATGATAAAAATAATTATGATTATGATTATGATGAAGATGATGATAATGATGGTAATGATGACGATTATGACGATGGTGATATTGGTGGTGGCAGTGGTGATGGAAATTTTGGTACTTATAGTGATGGTGATTGTATGTTCTTATGATATAGAAAGCTAAGGGAAATAATTTCTATGAGAAAAACAATTAATGGAATATAAAATAAGAAAGTAATAACTCAAAATTTTCGGCTTGAACGTGAGTACCCTTATGGTAATTAGTGGGAATTTACTAAAATAATAAAATAATTGAAAAGGAACCTTTTTTTATTAATATTGATAAATGATGAAATACTGGCAATAAACGTAATTCTTTGACAAAATTAGAACACATTGCATATTCATGATGTATGAAGAATGATACATGATTGATGGCTGCTAGTATCCCGTAATTAGTAACCATCTGGAATAAAATTATTGGAAATGGTTTTTTGACTGATTTGAGTAGGTATGGGTGTCAACATTTACCAAAAAAAAGTTAGGAGGAATACGGGTTGGGGAAAGTGTTTTTTTTTCAAGGTCAAAGGTCAATGACCTTTTCATATATACTGTATAATGGTATCTCTGAGATGGAAAGGCGCAGGTTGGTGATAATGGTGTCAAAATGCACAAATTCTTACCACAATATCAAATAAAATGAAATTAAGTACCCAGAATGCACATTAAACGAAAACTTTCAAGGTCAAAGCCTTTCAAAGGTCATTGACCTTTTTTACATTATATACCATATACGATATAATGGTATCTCTGAGATGAAAAGGCGCAGGTTGATGATCTTGGTGTCAAAATGCACGGATTCTTACAAGAAGATCAAATAGAATAAAATCAAGTACATTCAGTGCTCATTCACCAATGAAATTCAAGGTCAAAACCTTTCAAAGGTCAATGACCTTTTTTTTTACATTATATACCATATACGGTATAATGGTATCTCTGAGATGAAAAGGCGCAGGTTAGTGATCTTGGTGTCAAAATGCAGAGTTTCTTACAGGAAGATTAAATAAAATGAAAATAAGTACCCAGAGTGCATATTAATCCATAAAGTTCAAGGTCAAAGGTCAATTACCTTTTTACATAGGCTAGATATATCGTATAATGGTATCTCTGAGATAAAACGCTGCATGTTGGTGATTTTGGTGTCAAAAAGCAATTTTTGCAAGAAGATAAAAAGGCACAAAATAATATTAAAGAATTATCCTTCACCTTTGATATCCAATGTCAAAGGTCAAAAGTTAATAAATATTGATATATCCATTCATGATTCCCCAAATAAGAAATTAATCCATTATATTCACATTTTTGTGAATAATAGAAAGAAAGATAGCTATTTGTAATGAAAACTTGGATGTTTAATAATTTCACTTTGAAATAAGGATAAATAATGGCCATGAAAAATATATTTAGGGGTAAGAGGTCAATGAACACTATGTCAAAAACGGCTGGAAATTTAAGTAAATAGGTCGATAACTTGATTGTGGTATGTAGGTATATAGTGATTCTGATGGGAAAAGACTCACCTGCGTGGAAAATGAACAGAAATTTAATAGTTGATTCCTGGACCAATGATGATGTCAAAATACAAGTTTGAGGTGAAATTTAAATCAAATAGCACTCTTTAATATATACTGTAGTAATGCATTGCCAAAAGTGTAAAAAAAAATCATGTATGATATAATTTGAAATGGTGAAGTTGTCTAAAGTAGCAGCATTTAGATATGCATTTTATAAATCTAAATCAAGGTACTAATTTCTCTGTAGCAATATTTCACTAACCTCAAATGCTACAATCAATACTATATACTATAACTTAAGCTGTAAATGGAAAAGATAGGCATCATCCAAGAACATTTTCATATAGCCAGGGACAATGATGAAGAATTGAAATAAGGCAATCATTAGAGCTGCAGCTTTTGTCATAGTAAATGAAGTGTCTCAACTTCAGCAAAGAGTAATCAAACTCTTGGAAACCTTCTTACATTTTCAGGACTTTGATCTGGCCCATTCAATGAAAGCCTTATGTTCTGTCAAGGGATAACATACCAGGATCTATATTATTACTTATATGTTGCACAGCTTGATCCTCAAGAACTGGAAGTGGTGCTGTAGGAGTGTTGTTAGGTCAATGGATGTGTACTTGTAAGCTATTATCTCCTTTTGAATTTCATTACTATGCATGATAACAATCAGTTGTTCTGGACCAAGTACATGATCCTTGTACAAACTGATACCTAGTAGAAATAGCATCATGGGTGACCTACGGCAGCTAGAGAGCAGATATGAAGTTTTGTCATGCAGCATTAGCATCTCAAGAGATTCTGGCAGCTCGCAATGAGAGGTAATTGATAATAATACGGGAATTCATCTTTGTTAAAGTTGAGATACATGCCATTTACTATGACAAAAACTGCAGCTCTAATGATGGCCTTCATTTCATCTTCATCGTCATCCCTCTGCTGTTTGGAAATGCTCTCAGATGATGCTAGCTGTGACATGAGATTAGACCTATCCTATCCATTTTCAGAAGATTAAGCTAATGAGATGAATGGACTATCGCTGGAGAGAAAAAGACACGACAACCTTGATTTAGATATTATGATGCATCAAATTTCAAATTGTATAATCCATTTCATTTTTTTTCATTGCTTTTGGAAATGCATCGCAGTATATGAAGAAGTGTTATTTGGTTATCACCTTTTTTAAACTTAATTTCCACTGATATTTTTGGAAAGAGTTCATTGACCTCTGACACCTAAATACATTCTCCATGATCTTACTTCAGACTGAAATTATGAAACCTCCATGTTTTCATTACAAATTAGCCATCTTTATTTACATTATCACAAATATGAACACATAGGATAAATGTTTTATTTTTTATGTCATACAGATTATACACACACACACACACACACATGTATATGTATGTATATATATATAATATTTCATCTGAACTTGGAATTCAAGGGTGAAACAATATATACTGATTTTGGTGTTGTTTAATCTACTGGTACAAATCTTTGCATTTTGGCACCAAGATTACGAACCTGTGATGTTTTATCTCAGAGATATCATTATCTTATGTTAAAAAGGACATTGACCTTTGTCCTTGAATTTTAAAGGTGAATGTAAATTCTTGATGCTTAATTTTATTTAATCTTCCTGTAAGAATCTGTGTATTTTGACACCAAGAACACCAACCTTTGCCGTTTTATCTTAGAGATACCATTATATAATATGGTATATAATGTATAAAAGGTCATTGACCTTTGGCCTTAAATTTTATGGGTGAATGTGCATTCTAGGTACTTAATTTTATTTCATTTGGTCTTCTGGTCAGAATCTGTGCATTTTGACACCATGATCACCAACCTGTGCCTTTTCATCTCATAGATACCATTATACAGTATGGTAAATATAATGTAAAAAGGTCATTGACCTTTTAAAACCTTTGACCTTAAATTTCATTGGTGAATGTCAATTCTAAGTACTTGAATTCATTCTATTTTATCTTCTTGTAAGAATCTGTACATTTTGACACCATGATCGCCAGCCTGTACCTTATCATCTCAGAGATACCATTATGCAGTATGGTATATAATGTAAAAAAGGTCATTGACCTTTGAAAGGCTTTGACCTTGAATTTTATCGGTGAATGTGCATTCTAGGTACTTAATTTTATTTCATTTTATATTCTGGTAAGAATTTGTGCATTTTGACACCATTATCACCAACCTGCACCTTTCCATCTCAGAGATACCATTATACAGTATATATGAAAAGGTCATTGACCTTTGACCTTGAAAAAAAGCACTTTCCCCAACCCGTATTCATCCTAACTTTTTTTGGTAAATGTTGACACCCATACCTACTCAAATCAGTCAAAAAAAAACATTTCCAATAATTTTATTTATTGGCTACTTTGGGGTCCAATTTAGGGATACTATGCCCTAGCTCCAGAAAAACATGAAATAATTCACACATTACATTATGTTCTAAAACTTTCGTTCCTGATAAAACTCTTTCGATAAATCAATGTTTATCTACAGATATTTTAATAAAGTATTCCAGTGATATCGTTTCTCCATCTACGTCAGGGGAGCATTTCATTAAAAAAATAGTCTATGAATGTTGTTATAAGCTACTGAAATCCTTGCCTCTGATTGGCTCAGAACAAATTTGCCAGTGAACATCACTTAAAAAGAGGCTTCATGAAACACCCTCACAGGTACTTGTAGCAACCAAGAACCTGGCATGGGCGACAGATCTGCGTGCTCGTTTTGTTGTTGTCAAGGGAACGGAGCAATATGATGCCAAGACTGAGAGATACGCAAACATGGCTATTACAGGTAACAAATTATTTGTAATACTAGCGGGGGTACATGATGCTCCTAAAACCATACTCTTTGTCAATGTTGGCATGTCTTGTTAACCCTACATCTCCCGGGGTATTTTGATTCTTGTCATTCCCGTGGGGCCATTATGGCCCCCCTCCCCCTTAAGATCTCGGCCGCCGATCGCGCGAGCGAAGCAAAAATTTGCACGCTGGTAGTGTGTGATGTAATCTACAAGGCTGTATGGTAAAATTTTCCAAAATAATGAGATTTTATTTCATATGAATTAATTATGCTAATTTATACATAAATCATACTTTTTGCCCTAATTCCCTAAATAAAGCTCCTAGAATGCTAATTTTTGGTAAAAGTTTTCTTTGTAGCATTCTTAACAATCGTAATTCAAAAAAACTTTGGTTTGGAAATAAATTTCTTATGTATTTTATTGTTTTATGAATTTCTTATGTATTTCTTTGTTTTTTTACTTTTTGTTTTTTATTGTTTTTTCAATGGAAATTGTTCCAGACATAATTCTGATCATAAACAAGGCAAAATTAATTAAGTTTAATCAGTAAAAGTAGAAATAATGATACATTTATGAATTTTGGCTAAATACGCAATTTGCATTGGATTTGTACATGAAATCACGTTTATGAGCAATTTTGGGTCTGACATGCACTTGCATAATGTTGCGTAATGTCGTAACCGCGTACCCGGGCGTCACAAATTTGGTCTCAAAATTTGCGCGAGACTTGAATGTAAAAAGTCAGTGAGCTGCGAGGTGAAAAAATTTCGCACAGCAGATATATCGCGAAAATTGTTGAGGGGGGCCATTATGGCCCTCCCCCTGGAGAATTAGGGTTAACATTAAAATCAGTATAAGATAATAACAATAATAAAAATGATAATATAACAATTGCTAATATTATTCATTATTATCATATATTATTGTTATCAGTAATATCATTAATATCATTTTTATTATTATTATCATTATTATTGTTTAATATTATAATAATAATAAGTAGTAGTAGTGGTAGTAGTAGTAATAGTAATACACTCTTAAAAATATTGGGTAAAAATGCTCCATGATGGTAATTATGTATCCAACCAATATTGGGCATTTCTTTTGGGCATTATTATTTATCCAGTGTGATGAAAATTTGCTCATTCTAAAGTAATTTCTGCTTGTTTTTTAACCTTACTGGACAATATGCTTCCCGCATTGGGTAAAATACTGCCCCAAATTGGTTGGATACATAATTACCCTCGTGCTGGTTAAAATTTTGCCCAATATTTTTTACAGTGTAGTAGTAGTAATAGTAGTAGTATTAGTAGTAGTAGTAGTAGTAGTAGTAGTAGGAGTAGTAGTAATATTCCAATTCTCCTTACCATGATCTATTTCTTCTGATCAGATATACTTCAGATGGTTGGTCGTGCAGGACGTCACAGTGGTGATTCTAGAGGCTCAGCTATGGTACTGGTCCACGATGTCAAGGAACACTATTACAACAGTTTGCTCAAAGAATCGGCTGTCGCCATTGAATCAGGGTAGGTCTGTTTCACAAATTCAAGAAAATTAAACGCAACTTGACTTTCAGCCAATTCTGAAACTGATGAAAAAAAATAGAAATATAAATCAGAAATTGAAATTCTCCGAATATTCAGTTTGTTCAATTGATTGTGGACCCGGCAGCCAATATAGGTAGCACCAGATCAAATAAGAAGGGCATATCAAGGACTTGTAATTTTATTTTTTTATGATTGTAGGAGTTGAAACCCAGTTATGTGCAACAAGTCAACAGGGCCTCCGTTATTGGTGATAAAGAATATTTTGAACATGGTGTAAGTATATAGATAATGTGCATGCCTATAAACTTCTAGGCAGCCCTATGTGAAACTAAAACCACTTGACCCAAACAGAGAAAGTTAGAAAATGATGTTTATCATTTATAAAGTATTCTTAAACAGGTATACACCCAAAGACAATTACACTCAACGATTTTCCAGTGTGATACCACAAAATAAATGAAACATTTCTTATAAGGTGTAATATCTACATGTGAGTTCTATTTGAGCAATTGTACAGGATACAGAAAGATTACTCAGGTAAGGAATAAACAAAGATTTACTAAAGTATTTCCTCTCAAATTTGACGATGTTTGGTGATCCTTGCAGGCATTCCGTGGACTCCCTGGCAGGTCATGTTAATGCAGAGATAGCAGAGGGAAAGATCGCATCTGTGTTGGACGTTGAAAGATACCTCAATAAAACGTTCTTCTATAGCAGACTCTCTTCCAACCCAAGGTAATCTCATTCGCTCATTAAGAGTTTTATTTATTTAGTTAGTTATTTACCACTTGTGGGATGGAACACCCTATCAGCAAGTGCTGTTTTTCGTAGAGGTCCATAGAAGAGGCTTTCTAAAGTTACTGTATTCAACTCAAGTATGGTTGCTGTATTGATTAACGAGATTCGTGGTTATAATCTACAAGGTTATCCGTCAGTGACAACAATATTTTATAAAATGTAGATATGGAAATACATTTTAAAGCCATAAAACCTGTAATTCAATGAATGCAAGTTAGCTTATTTGTAAACTTTGCAGAATTTAGTACATATAAACGTTTCATGGTCAAAATATCAACAGCAAACGCACACTCAACTTTTTAATCTTTCGAATGTAAACGTGAAAAGCAAATACTTAAGAAAGGGACCTCAAATATATTAAAAGTCGTCTTCGGTACTAATTTTCCCCCATTCTTTTTCATTCCTTCTTTGTATTTGGATTTGTCTGTCTCTCCCCCACCCTCGATCACTCCCTCACTCTCTCCCTATAGTTTCTACGGTGTGGAAGACTCCCACACTGCTACCATCAGATCATTCCGCTCAACCATGGCTGAGGAAATCTTGATGAAACTCATGGATGCTGAGTGCATCAATACGAAGGTATGTCTATATGTCGTCTCGTTCTCATTACGCTTTATTAAACTACTTCAATTGTATGCCACAATCCTCTTTCTTAATAATGGCCGAAGTTTACTCTCCCTGGATTTATTGGTCTGGCACATTCTTCAACATCTCAACATCTGTGATCCCGTTATAAAAATTATGGTAAAAAAAAACTATGGTAACTTTGCCATTACTATGATAACGGGGCTCAATTACAGCCATTCAAAATTTAAGTTCCCATGGTAGATCTAGTTAACATAATAGAAAAGATACCATGGTTTTAAGTTTTAATTCATGAAACGGTCCTGATGTTCATTTTATATTTGTTATTATTAGTATTATTGCTGTTGAAAGTCTTTCATTTCTTTTTATATCAGGAAATAAACGTCAAAATGTTGCGCAGAAATTCGGGCAATGTTCATACTGTAAATACTAGCTATTACATTTTCTGTTCTTCCTATTTTAGTCTGCTCTTGGCAGTACATCCTGCGAGCCAACAGCGCTGGGGAAGATAGCAGCAGAACACTATGTCCAACCAGGAACAGTTCTGAAGTTCAGACGCTCAACAACACCCACATCCTTGCCTGACTGTCTCAAAGTCTTGTCGGTGAGTTCACTCTCTAAAACCCAGTAGATGTGATGGCAGTGGGACTATTCATAATAATAATAGGCATTTATATAGCGCCATATACAGTATCTACAAATATTCTATTCCGAGGTGCATTGTATCAATAAAGTGGTTCAAGAATTATCTAACCGGGCGTTCACAGTTCGTTTCACTTGATGGTAATATTTCTGAACATAAACCTGTTCTTTGTGGAGTTCCACAGGGCAGCATTCTTGGCCCACTTTTGTTCATTACTTATATAAATGATATTGATATGTCATCGAGATTGCTTCAATTTATACTTTTCGCAGATGACTCTAATATATTTCTGTCGCACCCCGACCCAGATCAATTGACGCAAATATTCAATGACGAACTAGAAAATGTTTCTAATTGGATAACAGCTAACAAACTCTCTCTTAACCTAGAAAAAAATAGTTACATCCTATTTAGCAACAAGATTACGACTGTACCAAAATATCTAATTTTAAATGATACTGTTATACAAAGAGTGCGATCTACTAAATTTTTGGGACTGCTCATCGACGATAAACTTTCTTGGAAAACACATATTGATAATATTTGTAAAATCATTGCTCGCAACATTGGTGTCATTAAAATATAAAGTCACTTCTTACCCCATTCTATTTTGTTATCATTATATTCAACGTTAATTTTACCTTATCTGAATTACGGAGTTGTTGCATGGGGTAACGCAGCAAATTCTCAAATTAATAGACTTTTTATATTACAAAAAAGAGTGATTCGTATTATTAGTCATGCAGAATTCAGGGCACATACAAATATTCTGTGTTTGAAAAATAAAGTCTTGAAGGTTAAAGATTTATATTCTTTCAACTCGGACAGTTAATGTACAAGTTTATTAATAAACAATTACCATTACCTTTTAATAATATGTTTGTAAAGAATGATACGATTCATAAGCACTTCACACGCCAGGCGAGTTCCTTTCATTTACCTCTGAATAGAACATCGTTTGCACAGAAGACATTTGTTTTTACTGGTCCAAAATTATGGAATTCTTTATCAAAGGATATCATACAATGTAATTCAATACAAAATTTCAAAGGAAAACTTAAAAAATATCTTCTGAATTCATATTAGATTATCGTTTTTTCACAAAGTAATGTAATTCAGAACTTAATATGTAAATGTGTTTGTTAATTTCTCTTTGTATATATATGTTTAATCGTTTGTTTGATTTCTGTATACAGTGTATACTGAATCATTTATTTTCATTTATTTATTTTTTATTCATTATATATTGTTTATTTCTTTATTCTATCTTATTCTTTATTCATAAAATGTACTTATGAAAGGGGGCCTTCACCCTACAAGCTCTGCTTTTCAGTTTGTCTCCTTCTCTTTCGATTTCATAGTATTATTGTATTATAGAAATGATTTATATGTTATAATTTGTAAATATGTATATTGAACTATCATTGTAAATGTAAAAAGATTGAAAGAGAAAACAAATGAATTGAATTGAATTGAAATTGAATTATTATTATTACCCGGCTTTAGCTCGAGCTGCCTTTCAGCGCTCATGCATTCAAGGAATTAATCCTGCCAGGAACCCATTCAACTCACCTGGGTCGAGTGCAGCACAATTTGGATACATTTTTTGCTGAAGGAAATTACACCATGGCTGGGAATCGAACCATATACATTTCATTTATTGATTAAGGCCTGTGTGATTATTTTTTCTTTGCAAAAATTTTTCTTTCTTGCCCCTGTCCCCTTTGATATATAATTTCAGGGATAATTCATCTTCATCAGCTTGTCTTGAAAGTGTTGCCGATAAAGGCAACTTTTTCACTCTCCGAGATACATGTATCTCTTTATCTTTCTCTTTCTTCTCTTTACAGGAAGCAGAAGAGTTTTCAGGAACTCCAGTGCGTACAGATGAAGCTACCTCAAACAGGTCAATAGAACTATAAACCTTATCCTTGGAGTCAAAAGTATTCAGGCCTGTATCAGGCGGGGGTCTCAGGGCACATACCCCTTTGACCCCATGATTTTGTAACGAATACCTCCTAAACCAATTTCGGAATAATAGAGGAAAATGTGTATTTTTAGTGAAGTTATTTAGAACAAAAATATTGATAGTCGGTTTCTCCCCATGAAATCCTCCATCTACCCTGCTGTATTTGAAGTCATAGCAGATGTTTTAAAGTAAATTAGTAGTAGTAGTAGTAGTAGCGATAGCAGTAGTAGTAGTAGTAGTAGTTGAAGTAGCTGTAGTAGTAGTAGTATTTGAACTAGCCGTAGTAGTAGTAGTAGTTGAAGTAGCCGTAGTAGTAGTAGTAGTAGTAATAGCAGCAGTATTGGTATACTAGTAGTAGTAGTAGTAGTAGTAGAAGTTGAAGTAGCCGTAGTAGTAGTAGTTGAAGTAGCCGTAGTAGTACGCCTAGTAGTAGAAGTAGTAGTTGTAGTAGTTGTAGCAGTAGTAGTAGTGGTAGTAGTGGTAGAAGTAGTAGTAGTAGTAATAGTCACTAGTAGTAGTGGTAGTAGTAGCAGCAGTAGTAGTAGTAGTAGTAATAGTAGTATAGTAGTAGTAGTAGTAGTAGTAGTAGTAGTAGTAGTACCAAAAAAAATAAGAAAATATAATTTTATTGAGTTTTTATTTACAAACATTTAGAAATGTCAGAAATGTGTCATCACAAATCAAAATAATGATATCTTCTTTAATATTTGATGGATTCTCCTCATAAATTCACCAGTATTTTTATTTTCTACTATTTTTACAATAAACATTTCTTCAGGGTGCACTTTCCTTTAAAATTTGTCTTACCCTCTATCAAATTTACATGGTGCAACCTCGTCTTCAGTAGATGTTGAAGTAGTAATTGACAGACTCATTATGAATTGTACATTGCGTTGTCACTTTTCAGACAAGTTCCCTTGTTTTAACCAATTCTTGTGTCTGTCTAAAGCATTGACATTCATTTAACCATTTCAGTCTGACAGATAATTCAGTGGCCATTATATCTATTTTGTACTGTATATTGTCTCTTTGATTAAGAAAATTGAACTTTTTAAGGCTCTGTCATTTTGTAGGCCTTATCTATTTTTTTCAGTTGCCAAATCAATGCCATAATTTCCACCCAAGTCCACGTTTGAGAAATTGTTATAGGGGGATCTTTATCTAAATTCACATTATATTGTAGGGGATCTGGCTTTTTTAATAAAAGAGAACGTCACCTTTCCCACAGATTTTATTTTTCATTTAATCTTTCATTTTGTCTGACAATGAATTCCAAATTTAAAAAAACGAATGAAATAAAGATAATGAAACAAAACTTAATACAACCTTAATTGATTTTCATAATCACTACAGTCAATTTACATGAACTTATTTCATATTTTCACAGTTAGATAATTTCTTTTGAATGACATTCCATTTTGCTTTTATTTCTACAGAACACTTTGTTACTCCTTGCCACGCTTTGGCTCATCAAGTTTTTTGGGGATTACTAGTGCTCATTCCAAGGCTTACCTGTTACTACAAGCCCATGTAACCCGGGCAGATCTCCCATCCAAGGACTACACGATAGATACAAGGACCATCTTGGATCGCATTGGCATGCTCCTAGATGTAAATATTCAAGAATTATGATTTGAATTTTTTGTTTTATTTCATTCCGATATTTGTCAATTTTAGATTTCTGATTCAATTTACGAATCATTTCATTATCTTTTGGGGGCCTGCTCCTTTCCGTTTTACTCTTCTCCTTCCACTTGTTCTTATTCTTCTTCTTCTCCTCCTCTTTGTTCTTTCTTTCTTTTTGTTTGTTTCTCACTTTCTTTCTTTCTTCCTCCTCCTCTTCATCTTCTTATTCTTTTTTTCTTCTTCTTACTCCTGTACTGTCGAGCTTCTTCTTTTTCTTCTTCTTACTCCTATACTTTTCAGCTTCTTCCCTATTACCATTATCCCCTCTTTTTTATTTCAATTTCATTTTTGATTATTACCTCTTGTTACTTTTCATCCTCCAATTTCCTTTTTTTCTTATCTTGTCCAAATAAGGCCTTAGTGGAAGTTTCTGCAAACAAAAACTCATTGTCGGAGATCCTCCTGAGCATGCGCAGTAGCCAGTCAATCATGCAAGCCAGATGGGCGGATGAGTCGCCTCTCCTAACCCTCCCTCATGTCACCCGAGCCATCATCCCTCGTTTCACAATCAGGTATGAAATAATTATTGATGTGGTACACTAGTGTACCTGAGAGAAGATAGAGAAGCGGTGCCAGAGTGCACCCCCGACATAATTTTGATGTCTTATTTGGTGGTCATCTTAAATTTTTGGTCGTTGCATATTCCCCTTTCCTTTTTGTCACCAATTGTCATTTTTAAACAAATGCAAGAATTGGCTAACAATCGAAATTTGACAATTTCTAGAAAAGTAACTCCCTGGATTGTTTTGCAATCAATGGACACATCCTAACTATCTACATTGCACCCCCCCCCCCTTCTGTTCACAGGCATACAGATGGGGATGGAACACAAAAGTTCCACAACCTAAAAAAAAGGGGAGAATTAAGAAAATGAAAGGAAAAGGGGTAAAATACAATATTGATTGTTGAATATTATGTCCAAAACTATTGCAAGATAATGTTTTCATCCTTAAAAAGGCTAAGTTTCCTTGGGACCTTTTTCTAAATACGCCATGTTGGGTTCGCCTCAAACTTTTGCCTCATTAAAGGTCAAGTTCACCTCATAAAAATGTTGATTTGAATCAATAGAGAAAAATCAGACAAGCACAATGTTGAAAATTTCATTAAAATCGGATGTAAGATAAGAAAGTTATGACATTTCAAAGTTTCGCCTATTTTTCACAAAATAGTTATATGAACGAGTCAGTTACATCCAAATGAGAGAGTCGATGATGTCACTCACTCCTCACTATTTCTTTTGCTTTTTATTGTTTGAATCATACAATATTTCAATTTTTATGAATTTGACAATTAGGACCTCCTTGCCTGAACCACAAAATGTTAAAATAATGGAATCCCACATGTTTAGGGAGGAATGAAACTTCATTTCACATGAAAATGACGAGAAAATAAAAAATATTTCATATTTCACATAATAAAATGCAAAAGAAATAGTGAGTGAGTGATGTCATCAGTTCCCTCATTTGCATACCGACCGAGATGTGCATATAACATGTTTTGTGAAATGAAGCGAAACTTTAAAATGTCATAACTTTCTTGTTTTACATCCGATTTTGATGAAATTTTCAGCGTTGTGCTTGTTGTATTTTTCTCTTTTTATTCAAATCAATTTTTAGTTGGGGTGGACTTGTTCTTTAAATGTCACTGCTTCTTTTCACTCAGAAAACTGGATAGAGTGATTCGAAATGATGAATTGCTTAGTGAGGTCATCAGTACATGTCAAGGAAGTAAAGAAGTTCTTCAGGAGATGCTCCAGAATGATCTTGATCCACTTCAAATCGAAGAGGTGATAACTTATGATGATGACAATAATAACAAGTATAATAATAATAACAATAATAATAATAATAGAATAATAATGTTGATGATAATATAGCAATCATCATCATGAAGACAATAAAAATATGTGATAGCAGTGATAATGAAAGTAATAATGTGATAAGGATAATTTCAATAATAGGGATTATAACACTATTGTAGGTCTTCATAACTGTTGGCATTATTGTTTGAATTTTAATTGGTAATTATTTTCTCATTCTCTATCAATTTTTTTTCTGTCAATTTCATTTTGTTATCAAGTGCCTATTACATGGCTATCTCCATGAGTTGTGACAAAAACTTTTAAAAATCAAAATCTTGAAACAGTACTTTTCATATCTACATTAGATCTGGAGTGTTCTTGGGAAGTTACCTACGATCAGAATGGATATATCTATTAGTGACGAACCAACCAATACACCATCCAGAAGGCATGGGACTAGGCCACTTCCTACGTCTAGTAAGTATAAAAAAGATAGGTCAATGATATAATGTTTTTTTCGAAGATTACAAAATATCTTTCCTATTGAATCCCCCACAGTTGTTTTCATGGAATACTTAATGAATGAAAAAACACATCTATTCAATATATGAAATACCAACTTTGAACTAATGGTCCAATATAAATATCTTGATTACTTTATTCTTACCTTACACTATTTCTTCTTTAAGCGCATAGGGACATGCTATGCTATGTGTGATGCGCTATACAAGAATTGAGCGTTATTATTATTATTATTATGAAGGGTATCAAGATAAATGTTCTGTGGTTATTATATGTATCACCACTCAGACTATTTCAGCATTTTCTTTTCATGCCCTGAAAGGCGCTGATCAAGGATGTGCCCAAGGGGGTTGCCCAATTGAAGACAAGCCAATACAAAAATGGGTCCCTAAAAAGACATTATCCCTTCCTCCCTTGAACACTGCCTGCGCCCTTAACGACATTCTTCCGTCACTTATTTTTCAACAACAGTAAATAAAGAGAGGTTAAGCACCATAACAACGAGAGCTGAGGCAGGCCAAGGGTACATCATTCACGTCAACCTGAGACAACAGAATAAGGGAGCTAAGGTATAAAAATAAACCTTCAAAATTCAGACAAAATATATTGTTAATAAATAATTGTTAAGCAAGCACAAATGGTAATTACAGATCATGATTTTTTTTAATTGTAAAGAACTTAAGGAAAACAAGAAGATCAAAGATAAGATGATCGTATTCTACTTTGCAAAACTTAATAAGATTCTCAGACTGTGTTATCATTATCATTTTTATTGTTGTTTTTATTATTATTGCTTTTATTTTTATTATTTTTATTATTAGTAGTGTTATTATTGTCATTATTATTAGCATTATTATCATGTTAGCGTGATTATGATCTGTTTCAATAATAGTCTTTGTAGTAATTGTATATAATATAATAATAATTGTTATAATAACAAAACCATGAAAACTGCACTGAATGATAAAAGGCCCGAAAACTTAAGCATGTCTCTATCAGCGCCATTTGTAGATTTTGTAGTACCACACAGCGTTCATTTGTATTTTCATCATCATCACTCTCATCATTGATATTAATATCACCGTTTTACCACCACTATATAGAGGATGTCTCATACCCCAAGATACCCTAAGTTGAGGGAGGTCGGATGGTGGGTGGTGCTCGGTGAAACAAGCACCAACAGCATCCTGGCTTGGAAGAGAATTGATCACATCTTTGGTAGGACTAGCGTTGCCCTTCCCTTCAAGTTGCCCGAAAGAAAAGGTACCATTCTTTCAAGTTATTTATGATGCAAGTTTCAAATAATTAAAGTATAATGAATGACATTGTATGACTTGGTGGTATGTTAGGGAAGACATTGTTTTTATTGCTACTTTTACCTCAATTTTTTAATTCTTTTGATATACCGGTAATGATGAGTAATTCAATTTTGATATGTTAGTTATTACTGGTATTCAAATACAATAATGAAAATTTGCCACAAGCTTTATTTCAGGGATATAGTCAGCCTAATTCAATTTATGATACATATATTATGCAGAGAATTGTCAACATATTTAATTAAGTGGTATAATTCTTTTGCTGATGAGTATTTATAATTCATTAATTTATTTTTTTATTATTTATTTATAAATAATGGGATTGTCAAAAAGAAATATTAATATAGTAAACATGAAAGAAATACCCATTAATTATGACGTGTTTTATATGGCATACTCAAATGGACACAAAATTACAGTAATAAAAAATGCTTCTGTTCCTTTTCAGATACCATACAATGCTCTCTTCATCTTGTTAGTGACTGCTATATTGGTATCGACAGCGAAATCCAAATACCATTTCAGGTGAAGTCTTTGTGAATCTACACTGATTTCATATGTACATGGACACTGCATAAAGAATGCTGAGAAGGCTCGGAGCAGGTTCTTAATCAGTCTATCCCCGCACCCCTCCCCCACTGCCATTGTAACAAGATTCTTATATACAATATTTTGTTTTTCTTTCAAGAACTCAAAGGGAGCCCATTTGTCATAACTCTAGTAAAGACTGCTTTAAAACGAGACAGAACGAACATTACTATTTTATTACTATATTTTTCTTTTGGTTGGAGTGTATTTCATCTGGACAGGAAACCTGGAAAGGATGAAGGGGAGACCTTTTAACATAGTTTTGTAACTTTCGTCAGGAATCTTAATGCTACTTGTAAACAAGAAAGAATAATTGTTACTGATGCCTTTTTGTTTGGATTTGATTTCATTCTCCATCAGAGTTCAACTGAAGAGATCGTAATGAATTTAATCTCTTTTACATGATTTCACTATCATAAATTCACACTGACACGTATCTAGTAGACCTACCCCCTCTTTACTTTCTTAATAAGTAATCCTTACGTAGATAATGTATTTACGAAACGTTATAACTTTCCTCTCTATACAGGACAAGTTTTACATGTACATGCCACTTATTTTGGTGTAGATTTTTTTTCACTGCAATCTAGAAATTTATAACCTAAAAGTCAACAAGCGGCATGTCAATTTTCTCAAAGCAGGGGGTCGTTCCATTTTCCTGGTTTTACGTCCGAAATATATACTCAACATGCAATAATCTTCATTACTTGTTCCCTCGGAGAGGATCTTTAGGTATAATACAAACAAATTAATATGCTCTCTATTGCTATAGTGTGAGTCACACCAACGAACTGGCTTCTATCCAACTGATTATATGTAGCCAGAATTGAGTCAGTTTGCCCGTGTGATATGGTATTAGGGATTGACTCAAGTATCAACTCTTACCTTAATGAATTGAATTGAATTTAAATTATTGGAACATCAGTGGCATCTGCCAATATTCTGTTATTCTGTTCAAAACAAAAAAGTAAAACGAAACATATATACGATTTGAGGAACTTTCGAGGAGAAGTTTCATCACACAAGGTAGGCCTATAACAAATTATTGAATACTAATGAGGAACTTTCCAATAGAATGTATCTACATCTTTGAATATAAATTATGATACTGACATTTGTATAGTATCGATAACTGTTAATATTATAATTACTATCACTATTTTATTCTTATTTTTATTTATTGGAATATACGGCCTGTCGCACTTGCTGAAATCGTCAATTTGCAGCATTCAATGTTCTATGTATTCAATCATTTATCCAATTTGTAAGCTATCATCAGTCATTGTGTTAGTGCCATTTGAAAAGACAATGATACTTCCTCATTACCTGGTCCCTCAGAAGGGATCTGAAGCCATCAGTCCTTTTGAGTAGTAGGCCTAGTTAGGTCAAAGGACCAGAAATTTTGTCTAATTGGAAATGTATTTTTGCATGAATGGATTTACTCTTCATGTAATGTTTTGAATGTTCTACAATTGATTTTAGAGATTTCCATTACAGTGGCTTAATTCAATTAACTTGAAAACAATATATATATTTATGATTATTGATAACTACATTTGATTATCATGTAATAAAAATTGTGAAATTAGCTTGCATCCAATCATATCTGGTATGTGAGTATTGGTTTCAAAAAAACTGTAAGTTGTTTATTTAAGTAAAAAGAATAGTAGTTTGGTATCTGGTGATTAATGTGTTCATTTTGTTGAATGAATTATGGGAGTACTGCTGGGCAGTTTTAATGATATTACTTCTGGTTACCAATTATTGAACTGTATCACACTCTGTAACCCTTTTATTGAAGTTTATTGTGAATGTAGATTTCGTTTTATACTTGAATTTTTTGTGAATTCATGATAAAAGGCTACTATCATAAGATATGTTTTATATACATGTATGATCTGTCGTATAGTAGTACCATGCATAATCCAGAAAGACAGATTTGATGTATTTGGTTGAAAATTGCCAACTGTTTGACCAATAAGAGATGGTTAAAAGTAATGATCAACTATCTAAAAAAAAACACACCAGGGGCCCGCAACACAAAGCTTAGCAATGATCGTAGAACATTTTTCTACGATTGATTGCATTGACTACAGTGTACAATCAATCATAAAAATCAAGCTGCAGTTAATTGCTAACCTTTGTGTTACGGAGCCCAGGTCATTAATATTACCCAATTATAATTGATTTAAAAGAAGGACAAAGTGATTATTTCTTCTTATTTCTATACAATTAGGTAGATTGTACATGGCTTGTCCCGCCTTGTTTTCGTTGTACCTAAAATCTAAATATATTATATAATATAATAATCATGTTTAGCATTCATAACTATTTAGTAAAAATGTGTGTTAATGCGTTAATATTCAAATGACTTTTATGCATTTGCTGATTGTTGGTAATCCTCTTAAATGCACATTCCAAGTTACAGGAATTGAAATATTTCCTGGGCAGTTGTGGTTATAGTTATGAGTTGTACTCTGGATGAAGTATCATCTGACAGATTTATTTTAAATCTCAAATTATTTAATCTAAAATGATTTGAATTCAAATCGGAACTAAATTCACGTTTTAAATCTCAAGCCACTGTTTGACTGCATGGTCACCAGCCTAAGACGATCTGTATTGATCTCAAATCTATAATAATCAGATATTTTGGTGACGTTTAGTAGGCTATATCAATGCATAAATCAGACCTCCAGTTTTTTTTTTCAATTGATCTTTATTCATACCCATTTTAGCGAATATTAACATGTGCAATATTTTATCCTGTTTTGAGAGTCTATCCCAATTTTTATTCCATGTAGAATAATGGTTTGAAAAACCAACATTGCTCAAACTTTGTTTTGTTTTAAGTACATAATTATATCAACCTATTTTGTAATATTTCATATAAATTTTTTATTATGTGGAAGTATGAATTTAATGGAATTATTGACAACCTTCCCTTAACCTAAGAAATAACTTTATACGTACATGAGGTTTTAATGAAGTTCAAATGAACTTTTAAACGGAATAAAAAGAGTTGCATTCATTGAAACATTTTTAGAAACATATCTATTTCCAATTTATCTCTCCTCTTCTGAAAATTATGATGGCATAAAGTTTAACCCTATCTTGTAATCATGCGTATTTCATTTATACTCATGAAAAGCTCCTATGCGATGTTGTGATGCACTAGTATATAATTTGTCTCTCATTGCTGTATTTTTTAGGAGGAAACAGTAATTTTGCGCCTTGGAATAGATCATTTCGACATAGGTGGCGCCATACTAATGCAAATTATCATAGTTATTATTAATATGTGACATCTATGTCCAAATTAACAACATATACAGAATTCAGAATGCAGAAATAAATGAATTTTCTTTGAATGTATTACAAGTTCTTTTTATTTTCTTCTTTATTATCAGTAAAAGGAATATTAGATCAACCTTAAACCGATTCTTCAACTATATAGAATTCTTGGCTTTATAAGAAATAATCAGTCATGCAAGTTTTGTGCGTCTCTGTTTGTAAGAAACTCTTTTTTTTTGAGCCAATATGGTTTGCCTATTGACACTGTGCATGTTTTTATTTTCACTTCCTCTTTCTCTTTTCGTACTTCCTGTTTATTATTTTTGTTTGATTTTGTTTATTTTTGCTCATAAGCCTAATCAACCGTGCATTTCTAAGAGGGTAAGGTCTTCCCGCTGTCCTTTATTGGGATGATATAGGTAGGTGTTTGGGTTTCTGTATATGCAAATGTGTGTGTGGGTGGGTGGTGCGTAGTTGTGTATGTGGGTGTGCTAGTGCAAATTTGTGTGTGAGCCCGTATGAGAAAACTAGAGAGGGTGCATATCTATGGAAATGGGTTTGGTGTGTGTGCGAGTGTGTGAGAGGGTGAGTGGCTTGAATAGGATTTCTGGATATGGAAATGTGCAGTGTGTGAGGGTGCGTATGTGTGGGTGTGTTAGTGCAAATTCTTGTGTGGACGTATATGAAAATAAGAGAGAGTGCATGGTGGCTCATTTTGTCAAAAGAAATGAATGGGTTTGTGTGGGTGCGTGTGTGTGGGAGGGTGTTCGTGCTTATGCAACATTTTGCCAATTCAAGCGTTTTTGACGAATTTAGAAACGAGTTCACACGGCATATTTTGATGATTGAAAATTATCATTATAAGTTCTTGAGAAGTATGGAGGGAATTAGTGGAATGGTTGCAGAGACCAAGGCTCCGAATTGTACGTGTGCCCCCCCCCCATTAATTGCGGGATACGCAAGTTTGTTTGTTTACCCAATTTATACACTGTTAAAAACAATGTATGATAGTTGCCCGGAATCAGCATTATCTGCTTTACAGCAAGGCTTTGATTAAAAGAAAATATAAGAATACAAAAAGTATAAAAATAAAACATTAAAAAACAACCAATCAAAATAATTAGAACGTGTGTTCAAGCAATGTAAGAAGGCAACAGACATAATGCCTAAAATTAAGTATTTATGTTTAAAAGTTTAATAGGCCTTGAAATAAGAAACAAACATCAGATAAGAAGGTTCATGATATAGGCCTACATATACACATGTGAAAATATAGGCCTATTGTGCAATGATTTTAGAGGGTATAAAAAGGCTTTGTACAAAATTTAGTAGTAGTTGACACTTTCCGTCCCACGAAAATCTGACAAGCCATGAAAATGTTATCTCCACTGCTATTTAATCGATAGTATTTTTTCTCCCAGGAAAGGGGCCAGTCAAGCGAAGAAATAAAAAAGGGGTAAAACTCGTTTCATTCATTCATTCATTTAATGGTTTATTCAACAGACATGTATCGCAGTAAAAAAAATAATATTTACATATGCTCGGTATCTATTTCAACATACATGGTAAAATAAAGACATAGACAATCAAAATTATTGACATATTCGTGTAAACTTCGCACATTAAATTATTGGTAAAGATGAAAAATATAACAGAAGAATGCATGTAATAAATTGATCAAATCATTCATGATACTTAAACTCTTAAAACGCGAGAAATTAATGGTTATTAAAATGAATTAACAATTGCTAAACATGTGGATTAAACGTTTAAGAATTTTCAAATTATTTCAATTAAGATTTGTAATATTTATTCAGCACACGTGCAAGATTAGGGAGAGCACTGTTTCTAAATTTGTTTTTCTTGCATTTGAATTCATGATTATAGTGTTTACATTTCGAAGAAAATTATTATTTCTTTGAGGAGGTAACCAAGACTGACATATTTTTTTTTAAGAAATAGCAAAATCTTAAGTAAGTTTTTCTCTCCGGGATAGGAGAGTTGATCAACCTAGCTCTACCAATACATCATCTGTAGTTTAATCCAAGAATTATTCGACAAGCTATTTTTTGTTTAGATTCCAAATCATTTTCTGTCTGCTAGTTAGACCTGAATAAAAGAGAGGTACACAGTACTCCAAAGCGGGTCTTATGAAGCTGTATGAACAGTAACCAGATCACAAACAGGTATAGGTTGTAGGTTTTTAATCTACATTTTTTGATAAATTCTTTTTTTTTTACTTAAGCATTCCATTTAGGTTTACTAGGATCACGCCAGTTATCTTGCCTACATTAAATAGGGGCCGCGGAAAGGTTTTCAAAGTGGGGGGGGGGGGCTGAGCCACTGAAGAGGGGGGCTTACCATGCAAACAAAAATCACAATCATACGGTTATTTTTGCGTTTATGTACACGGTTTTGGAAAAACCTATTATGTAGGGCCTACATTTCAAAATGTGAAATACACAGTGGACTAAAAACACTGGGTCAAAACTTAAGAATCTTATACAATTAGAATCAAGAGTATATTTCCATGCTTCCATTCAGTGGAGGATCCGGGGAGTACATCCGGCCAGTTCCCCCCCCCCCCCCCCTTTGAAAGGCATAATCATTACATAATCGTTACATGCATTTCTGCGTGTTAGGCACATCAACAAAGGCGATGCAAGATAAAACAGATAGATGTCATTTGGACCAAACATTTAAGATAAGATAAGATATTTATTCGTCTTTCTGTCTGCACATACATTTATCTTACAAGTGTGATTTCACATTCTACAAATGAAAATGAAAAAAAAAACCATACATCATTGTTACAGTAGAGAAAAAAAAAACACAGCAAATAACTAATTACGTATTGAGAGAAAGACAAGGAGAACCCCTGAAAAAGCAAGGCTTGTAAGGCTAGGGTCTCCTTTGTTTCAAGTACATGACTAAATAGTATTCAGTGTGTACATGTAATATCCTTAAAAATACAAGAGAAACAAAAAAACTAAAAAAGCAACAACAATAAAACACACACAAAAAAGAAAAACTAAAAACTAATCAATGACAAAAAAACACACTAAAAAATAGAATACATTGCTTGAATGTACAATTATGAAGTCTAATAAACTAACAATATGATATAATTAAGGTATATATGATGGAACAAGAAATAAGTATGGATAACATGGCATGAAAAAAAGAGGAAGATCGTATGTAAAATAGTAAAGTAAAAAACAAAACATGACAAAGGTAAAAGATACACAAGAAAAGAATACAATAGAAAAAAAAAAAAACATGGGCTGACCCTCTGCAGAAGAATCCAGTTAGACAAGATACAAGATAAATAAATATTGATATATCATAACATTCTCCAGTCTTATATACATTTTTTTTATAGGCTCCAAAATTAAAAAAATAACATAGTATATAAAAGCATATCTTAACCTAGAGCAACTCACAAATAACAATTAAGAAGATAACCTTTAAGTACACGCTGAAAAGTATAAATGCTTACCGATTTTTTAATATTTGAATTGAGAGAGTTCCAGAACCTGGGTCCTGTATTTATAACTGTCCTAAAAGCAAAACTTGTATGTAACTTTGGTAAGTGGAATGCAGAAGCATTTCGTGTATAATAGTTATGTATGTCACTATTTTTCATGAACATTGTGACCAGAGCTGGTGGCATGATGCCTGCATTGTATGCATACATTAGAGTACCAAGTTGAAAATCATAGATATCTTGTAATTTAAGAATTCTATGCTCATAAAAAAGTGGGGTAGTATGCGAGCGATAGTTAACATTACAAACAATTCTTAAAGCTCTTTTCTGAATCAAGTAGACCCTTTCTAGATTGGTTTTAAGAGAATTACCCCATGCAAGAACACCGTAATTGAGATAAGGGAGAATTAGTGTTGAATACATCATACAAAGAATATCAGTAGAGAAAAAGGATTTCAATTTGTATATTACACCACAATTTTTTGATAATGTCTTACATAGATGATTTATATGGGTTTTCCAAATCAGTTTTTCATCTATATGCAACCCCAGAAATTTGGTCGTCTTTACTCTATCTATTAACACATCATTAAATATAACATCACCTGGAACTTCTCTAATCCTGTTGCTAAAAAGCATGTAATTTGTTTTCTGCAAATTTAGAGATAATTTATTTGCTTGAATTTTTGCACATTTTGGGATGAATTCTTATTTTTTCAAAATATATTAACCGGACTATCCAGAAAACGATTTCAACCGATTTGTACTATCCGAATCAAAGTGAAATCCGTATTCATTTAAGATTGTCCCATTGTCACACTCTGCAAAAAATATCATTGAGAAAAAAAACAAAGAAAGCCGCTCCAAGGCATAGCATTTTATTCATATCTAGAACTTCTAGATATGAATAAAATGCTAGAAGAAAGTAGAAAGAAATCCGCTCCAAAGCTTCGCATATTTTTCGTCACGCCGTTCCGGTCGCATTGATCTGCTACAAGGAGCTGCAATTTTGGTGAAAAGCGGCCGTAGAGCGCTTTTCGACCATCGCCTCAGCGCGAGCGCATCCGGCGGAGGCCGAGCTAAAGCTGCATCATGCACGACTGCCCGTTCCATAGGGATGCATACGTTCACATAGATATGGAGATCCGTTCCAGTGACCCCCGTTTTCACAAACATTTGTAGTTCCGAAGCCCGTTCCGAGGACCCTCCTTTTTACAATAAGCCCGCTCCAAGGCCCCCGTTTTTTGCTTTGCCCGCGGCACACCCCTACCACTGTTTTGGTCGAGTGCCCCCCCCCCGGGGGCGTTTTACCAACAGTTTTTATAGCTTCTTTGTATTGCAGTGATCATTGAATGCATTATTCCACTTGTTTTTTATGTAATTCAACCTATATGATTGATTATTATTATTTTCAAATTTCTAGCCACTTTTGCATTTCATAGTCTACCCACGTGATGCCACTACGTCATTAAGAAAGAAGTTATGACAGGTTCGGAGGTGTCATAAATATTTAGTGAGGTTGTTGTACCCGATCTTGGTAAAGAGGGCTTCGTGAAACGGTTAGTGGACAAGTAGCTCACTAACTCTGATTTAGTCAAGAAGTTAGACTTATGACGGTGTTGAGAAACGGGCCCCTGGCTGATAAAGTATATGCCGCAAGAAATTTTACTTTAAAATTTCATGTACCATTTCAAGCCAAAATCATGATAATTGCAGAGACAGGTGAAATACTTATAAATAATATGTTAATTGAATTGGATATGGGACCTACCGTAATCAAATAATATAATTATCGGCCTATAATAATACTGCTGTATTTTTTTAAGTGATCTTTTATTCTCTTCTCTCATAAAACAAAATTGAACATAGTAAAATATAACATTCATGATCATAAATTAAAAAGCGATATCAAATCAAATTACCCATGATTACAAAGTTTGATTTGAACGTACAATATTGTGATCAACATATCCATACATTTGACAATTCTTAACAAAAATGAAGTAAAATAATGTCATGAATAAATTCTAAATCAATTCAATTTGTTCTCAATATATCTGATATACATTCTTTTCTGTTACATTTTTATACATACATAATACATATGTCTAATTGAAAAAAGTTACATCCTAAAATCTAATTATTCACCATTTCTTGATGGTTGTATTACAAAAAAAACTCTGTAAAGAAACCTGTTATTATAATTACTAGTTACTAAGTTATTAAAATACTACAAGTGAGATTTATGAGAGAAGATTTAATGTTCATAATCTTCGGACCATCCCGCACACTCACATCCCACCCCATCACACTCAACACAGATTCACGCACAAACATCCCTGCCCACACACCCTTGAACACACACACACATACATACATCCACCAGATCAAATGCATTACATCTGTCCGCATAAGTGTTAAGGCAGCTGTCATGAAAATTGGTGCATGTCATGCAATTATTAAAAAAAACCAAATGAATTCGGAGTGCCTCGTCGTCATGAAGTGTAAAAATTTTCCACTTCCTCAGGTAACCGGATAATTTTCCACGTGCCTCTGCTATTTTTTTCCTCCTTTTCATTTTCCAATATTTTTTTCCTAATCTCTTGAGGGGTTGGGGGTCTTCTTTTACCCTTACTATGCTCAAAGATCATGAATTTGATTAGAAAAATAATATGATTTAGTAATTGTTCCTTCCTTATATCAAAAACCTTAACTCCAATATGAATATCCTTAAAATTAACTATTTCAATTTGACGTAATTTAAATAAATAACCACAGTCTCTCCATAAAGTTTTTATGAATTCACAGATGAAGAATATGTGCTCATATGTCTCTTTACATTTACCAAAGAACGAACATGGATTATGTGTTGATATTTAAATCTAAAGAAATATTTTTTAGTATATACAAGTTCATATAACAATTTAAATTGAAACTCCCTTAACTTGCTATTTAAGGTAGCAAGTTAAGGTATAGTCAAGATGTATGATCAAGATGCATGACCAACACACTATATAGCCTATGGCATATTGAGCTGTAGCCATAATGATTTATTTAATATAACACACTATACATTCATTCATATTTCAGGTACTGACATATATTGCTTGTTCTGACGTTTTCAGAAATCTGATGCAAGCAAATTAACCCATCCCTCCCTGTCTTCGGCCGTTTCCTAATGTTCTCGTTTTGGAGTCCCTGGCAAACTGCGATTGCCCAATGATTAGCAGTTCACCTACAAGCCCAGCCAGTATTGGGCAATACTTGTAACGTCGGTGTCTGACATCGATAGTCTTTGCTCGGAAGACCGCACATGATAATGGATTTGTATTTTCTCTACAGTGTCTCTGTCTCGTATCCATTCCGAATCCGCTACGATAGTATAAGATTGGAAAAATTGAATTAGCAGCACTACAAAAAGATGATAATGATGATGAATGGTGATCGTGATTGTGGCGATGAAAGCTTCACTGCTTTAACAATCGTTGTTAGCAAATTTGTAGCATCATAGTTAGGCTTCAGTTGTTTTTTTTTTTTGGGGGGGTCATATTTGTTGCATAGGCCTAATATTTGCATTGTATCTTAGTGTCTAAAGCATGGCCCTGCTTTGAGAACTATTATTTTTTGACTGGTGGTGCTGATGTAATGTTTAAAAGCAAAAAAAGGGGGGTCACTAAAAATAAATTGGCCCAGATAAATTTGAAAAGCAAAAAAGGGGGGTTCACTAAAAATGGAGGTAATTTTGGATATATTTTTTCATTATTACACATCTTCCAGATTACCTGGGGTGCTGCTCAGGGCGAATAATCCACGCGGCACCCCGCTTCCCAGGGCCATGATCTAACGTTTTGTTGTTTTTCCCCCTGAGTCTAAAAAGGGAAGACTAGGAATGAACATAAATGATATGTGGAAATCCCCACAATTACATAGAGCACGATAAACCGAAGTATTTTCTTTGTTCTTCAAGCTATTGCTGCTTTTGTCGTGATGCGTTGAAGTATTACTATAACTGCAGGCCATGAGGAATTTATTTTCTCTTTTTGGAAAAACTTTGGCCTAATAAGAAGGAAGCATGGTAAGAATATTTTTACAATATTTCTTTTCGCAATTTACGTGTTCTAGTCTACGTTTCCATTATCATATGAAATAAAAATATAATTGTGATATAAATCCTAAAGTTTTAAAGAAAGTTACCTAATTTAACTTTTATCTTTTGGGTTCTTTTTAATCTGTTAAATGCATAATTCATGTATTTCAATTTTCATAAAATATCATTCTAAAAGCTCTCGAGTTTGGAATCGCATTGCAATTTCGTCTCAGACAACCAGATCTCAGACTATATAGGCCTAAATATAGGCCCAATATTTATATGTATATATATATATTAACAGGCATCAGATTGAAAAGAAGGGCAAAATAAATAGTTCAAAATCAAATATATAAAATAAAGTCCCTTGCACGTATCGGTCTACAAATCAAAATCTATGTATTGGCTCAAGAAAATATGAAACAACAAATCTTATGAAATGCTCAAGCATATATCAATTCAATTCAAATAAACATTAATTTTCGTCCATTTCATTTCATTTTTCGTAAACATTAACACATACAATATCAATTTATTATGAAGAATACAAAAATGTACATGTTAATTGGGTTTAAAGAAGAAGGTGTATACCCTATTAGCTGAGCATTGTGGCGGGATACGCCTATAGACAAAAATACAATACAATGAAATATACAATGCAATAAACAATACAAATACATATTCTAGATAACCTCTGGATCTGTCAGATAACTCTTCCAATCTGGTCTGGTCGATCTTGAGGCCTTGATGACGATCTCCTTCATATTCCCAAACGGGGGGGGAGGGGTATCATTAATTGTTTGTGAATGACGAGTAGCCACAATAATTTTATTTTTACAATTACCAAGTAATACTCTGTAGAAATATTGACCAAACATTAGTGAAAATGTGAGATTGGCCAAAACAGGAATATCAATGTTAATAATAATGTTGATTGTTGGATAACGAAATCATATCCCTGGTTGGATCTATATCATTTCATAACCAACATCATAACAGATCCACATACGAAAACAAAGTTCAGTCATCAATATAAAGACTCACTCGTCAGTGCATTTTGATATACGTGTTCTATATCTTTGTCCTGGATTATGTTCCATACTCTCAATTTTATATTCTCTTCTCTAAATTTTCACCTCTTTCATGTATTTATCATGACTATTATGGGCATTGTTCAAAGAAAGTTGGTCAATAGACCTCCGAGTCGAACCTTGACCAAAACATTCTTCTGCCCCCTATAGAGTTTACTAGAAGTTTAGCTTGGTCAAAAATTGATTTGAATAGAAAGTCTGTAAAGTTAATATCAATCTTAGTCACGAATCTTTTATGAGGCCGCCATCAATTCAAGCCTAACCGCTCACGATGGCGGTCTCCTGCGTTCATTTATTACATTATATGCATATGTTTACATTTATAAAAGATTAATTTATACTCACATCCTTATTTGTATTTATTATGTAATATGACCACATTGTTTATATTATGAATTATTTTGTATTTTGTAATTATAAATAATTTTGTATTGTGTTTTTGAACGCAGAAATAAATGCAAACAAACAAACAAACAAACGTTGTGTCATGCCATTAGACGGGTCAATATATGGTTTGACCCGGAACAAATTGCGACAAATGATTTTACAACTGTTTCTGGCAGTATTTGACCTCAGGAATAACATACTAAAATCTACCAAAATCCACACACGGGAAAGTAGTTGTTTTCAAGATGGCGTCCAAGAAGGCCGCCATTCACTTAAAATGGATATAACTCACTCATTATCCACCCTAGAATCCTACTTTGGTTCATATTCCATGGTCCAGTGGGTAAACGAATTTATTGATACAAGTTAGAGTGAATATTAACACTCCAGGGTACCTGGAAAATCCAAGAAGGCGCCCAAAATGGCTGCCGTAAGCTAAAAAAAATCCACAATTCATCTATCACTTACTTAAGTGGCCTTAATTTGGTTTCCATTAAATTGCTTTAATGGTGAAGTAGTAAATCTGGACAAGTTACAAGGACAGCCAGTGGTCTGGTGTGTCCAAAAATCCAAGTTAGCTTCCAAAGTTTCAGTTTTTTAAAATGGCTGTTAATACTCAAAGTGGACATAGGTCATATCATATCCACCTGGGAGATATGATTGGTGTCTAGACCATGGTTTCAATGGTCAAGTAACACATTGGGACAAGTTACAAGGACAGTCAGTGGTCCGGTATGTTAAAAAATCCAAGATGGCTTCCAAAAATGGAGTAAAAAAAATGCTGTTGCTACTTAAAAAAAACATAGTTTGTTCAATATCCAGGAATATTATTTTTGTGCCCATACCATGGTTAAATGGGTCAAAAATACATTGGGATAAGTTACAAGGACGATGGGTGGTCAAGTATGTCCAAAAGTCCACGGTGGCTAAAAAGTATATATTAGCCGCTGGTATTTATAAATGGACATAGTTCATGTAATATCCGTCAAGGGCATATGATTTTGATGTCTATACCATGGTTTTAAAAGTCAGAAAATCATATCGAAAACTTGCATACAGTGTACCGGACATATAAAAACATAGCAGACGACGTTTGCAGACCTCGCGATCATCGTATGACTAGTGGTGCAGAATGTTCCATTGCGGCTTTATGGGGGAAATAGCATTACAGAGGGATAAAACGTCTTCACAAATAATGTTTCAGCGTTGATTCGCAATATCTTATGTCGATTTCATAAATTATCCTTACATTTAACATCATTTAAAGTGAAATGAATAAGCAAACTTAAATTTCAGACTTACCAATGCAGTGATCAGCTAGGATGCACCCCCCGTATACATAATGGACCCGTCACAACATTCAGAGACATATCCAATTCAGAGAATAAAATTGATTTTTGTTGGCAAAAATAATGGTATCTGATATATTTATATCCATAGTTCGGACTGACAAGGTATATATATTTATATATTCCTAATAAAACGTTCAGCATTCCAATGGAAAGAGCTAGAAAACCGCTGTGACTCGAACAACACACCGACGTACACAAAAGCTCTGTCCAGCCCTATGTGTTGAATGCACGTCGAGTGTAGGTTTGCTCTTCGGACATCAGTATCACAAAGAAAATCTCCTCTGATTTGATGATAAAAGTGCACTATTTCCTTATTAACCAATCTCCATGGTTCTTTCATGAGTATTTGCCTTATAATGTGCCCTTTATTATAATCTGGGCGGAAATTCTTGATACCATCACCCAACGATGTGACGACGGATGTAATCCACCCGGGTACTATAAAAATGTCCCACTAACCCATTATCCCAATACATATTCCTGACTATGGATGGTTTTTAGTGATTTTAATGTAATAAAGTGCCATATTTCCCACCAATTGAATGTAAAAAAAAATATGGTCATCTGATAGAAGAAGTTATTAACATTCATTTCAGGGGGGCGGAAATTCTATCTGAATCAACGCTTGTCCTTGATACACATTTGTTTGTGAAAAAGGGGTATGATGCAAGGGAATTCTGCGTGTTATAAGGGTGCGCGCGTGCAGCGAGGACCTTCTGTCCGCTAGTTTTCCATATGAGTATCAAGGACAGTCAGTGGTCCAGTATGTCGAAAATCCAAGATGGCTTCCAAAAATCGGAGTCTAAAATGACCGCTGTTACTTTATTAATGGACATAGTTCATTTAAAATCCACCAAGATGTGATTTTGGTACCCACACTATGGTTTCATGGTTTAAACAATACGTTTGGACTGGTTACATTGATATGTAGTTGTCCAATTTGCCTAAAAATCCAAGAGGGTTTTCAAAAAGGCATCTAAAACGACTCATATCACTCAATAATGGTCAGAGTTCTACAATATCTGTCTGTAAGATATAATGTTGGTGTCTAAATTGTGGTATGAATAGTCAAATAATACATTCGGACAAGTAACAAGGATGGTTAGTACTACATTTTTTCAAAAAATCCATGGTGGATTTTAAAATTTCATCAAAATGGGTGCAATGTTACCAACTCATGAAACAATATGATAACTTATCCCCATGCATTTAAGTGTAGGCACCAATATCATTTCTCCCCGGTGGATATTGTTTGAACTGTGTCCATATTTAAGTAACAGCAGTCACTTTGGAATCCATTTTTTGAAGCCAACATGGATTTTAAGGGAAACGGTTAACTGCATATCATAGTAACCAGTCCCCAAGCATTTTTTTACCCTTGAAACCCTAGTGTAGACACCGAAATGACATCCCCAAGTAACAACAGTCATTATTATTTTAAATCCCCATTTTTAAAGCCATCTTCGATTTTTGGACATACCTGACATCTGACTGTCCTTTCAACTTGACCCAATATATTACTTGACCCTGTAAACCCTAGTGTATACACCAAAATCATACCTCCAAGGTGTATTTCTAATAAACAATGTATATCTTTAAGTCAATTTACACCCCATTTTTTTAAGTCACCTTGGATCTTTTTAACATACAGACAACTGACTGGTCTTGTAACTTACCCTAGTGTATTACTTGACCCTTTAAACCATGGTTTCGACACCAAACTCATATTCCCCAGACAGATATTAAACAAAATATGTCCTTTTATATGTAACATCAAACATTTTTAACTCCTTTTTTGGAAGCCATCTTGGAATTTTTGACATACCAGACCACTGACTGTCATTTTAACTTGTCCTAATATATCATTTGACCCTTGAAACCATATTTTAGACACCGAAATCATTTGTCACAGGCGGATATAAAATGAGCTATGCCACTTTTAAGTATTACCAGCCATTTTAGAATCAATTTTGGGAAGCCAACATAGATTTTTTTAATACCAGGCAAATGGCTGTCCTTGCAACTTAGCCTAATTTATTATATCACCCTTGAAACCAGTGGTTTAGACATCATAATCACATCTTCCAGGCAAATAGAATGAACTGTGTCCGCTTGAAGTATTAGTATTAATTGCCCTGTTGCATAAAGGGTCGTTAAACAATGTGGCCTGGGCTTAACCGGCGATTCATACCCTTTTCATAAACCTATCCTCCAATTAGCCGCCTAAGAGTAATGCGGATAATTCAATAAAAATTGCGTTCATAAAATAAGCCGCATTATTTTTACGAGCGCCCGTCCTGAAAAAGGCGGATAATCGCCATGACAACTGGACACGCCCCCTCCGATGCGGTTGTGTTGGAAAAGGGTGACCTTGTGACCGCACCATGGCAATTATCCGCATTATTTGGAAATGCGTTCATAAACTCAAAATCTTATCCCGATGCCGCTACAATGCGGATAATAGCAGCATCAGAGTAATGCGGATAACTCTTGTCCTCCTCCAATTTTACGACCAAATTATGCTGCTATTAGCCGCCTAATTCATTTTAATTGGGTTTATGAATATAGCCCAGTCATTTTAGTCCAAATCTTGACCAAACTTGGAACGAATTGCAACAGATTGTTTTTATAAGAATGCATTTCTGTGAGGTCCCTAGTACAACATGCTAAAAGTCCCAAACTTTCCGAATAGGGAAAAGGCATCTAATTTGCATAAATCCAAGATGGCTGCCAAAATTAATGGATATGCCTTCTCCTTGATATTTTTTGTACAGATAATGGAAAAATCTTGAAATGAATACGCAATCCACTATGATTAAGATATCATAAATCGATGCAATCGTTTCCGGGACTGTCCGGTTAATATTATTTCGAAAAATTTGAGAATTTATGCCAAATTTCCGTGTTTTCGGTAAAAAGTTTGCACGTGCGTTGATATTTTTCTGTTTTATCATTTGCATCAACAACTAATGTAAAATATCAGCATTCGAAAAGAAAAGGGATATATCAACGAGAAAAATTATATGCTTCATAACAGTAATAATGTCTTAGCTTGCTTAGATTAAGGGCAAATAAATCTGAATGTATAATGCGATATTGCGTTAAAGTGACACCAAAAACCAACCACCGTGTCTTAGTCACACTTTTGACTTATCGACTACAACGTGATCGCTGGTATGTCTTTGAAGATAGTACAATAGATTAAATCGGTCTTGCCTCGCCTGTGTTGGTGTGACTAACACGCGTAAATACAATGACGTATAGCGATAGAAAGGTATATATTACTTAAATTGATATGTGGGCAAAGGGTCTTTTCTACATATTAAAGCAACTTTTATGTTAATTAAATCTCTTAGAAAAGGTTATTTTCTTCTATCAGCTATATTTAAAGAAGTGCTGGCAAAGCAAAATCTATAACCTACGGGGTTTACTAAGTCAATCACCCTTTTTCCATATTTTGCCAATTTATGGAAAAATCGATAAATCCGGAGCTCTCATTGAGGCAAAAAGATGTTTCTGCTACAGTGTAAGCCACTTTTATTGTTTTAAAACCACTTGGAAACGGAAGAGTATAGCCTTTCCTCTATCTGCTACGTATAAAAAAGTGCTGGCAAATCAATCCTTCATCATTTAGGGGGCTGCTGAAACCACCCCACCCCTTTTGCATATTTTGCCCATTTCTTGTAAAATTTTGGAGCCCCATTGAGGTAAAAGGTGTTTCCCTTTGCAGTAGATCACTTTTGTTCTTTGTAACCACTTGGAGAACACAATATTAGATTTTCCTCTATCAGCTACGCAAAAAAGAAGTGCTGGCACAACAAACCCTACCTCTCAGGGGTTTGGCGAAGTCACCCATCCCTTTTCCATATTTTGCCTATTTATGGAAAAATCTATCAATTCGGAGCCCTCATTGATGCATTTTTTTTTATATATATATATATATAGCAAAGCACTTTTTTTGTTTCGTAACCACTTGGAGATAAAAAAAAATCCTTTATCAGCTACATATAAAGAAGTGCTGGCTCAGCAAAGCCTACCCCCTCAGGGGTTCCCTAAGTCTTCCCACCCATTTTGCCTATTTCCCCTCCTTATTTTATTTATAATTTATGGGGAAAATCTGCCAATTTTGAGTCCCTATTGAGGCAAAACATTCTTTCTGCTCTATATCAAACCTCTTTCATTGTTTCCTAGCCACTTGGGGATTAAAAAAGTAGATTTTCCTCTATCAACTACAGTAAAGAAGTACTGGCTGAGCAAAGCCTACCCCTCAGGGGTTCCCGAAGTCTCTCCACCCTTTTTTGCTTATTTTCCCTCTTTCTTAAAACGAATCGCAGTTTTTTAACCCCCCCCCCCCTATTCAGACAAAAGGCATTTCTGCTATATGGTTATGTCACTTTTATTATTTGAAACTTAAAGATGAGTACGCTTAGTTTATCAACGCGTCGCCCCCTTCCCTCTTTAGGGGCTCCAAATTCACAGATTTTCCCATAAATTGGCAAAATACGGCGCATCGACCCCTTCCCTCTGCAGGGGCTCCAAATTGACAGATTTTCCCATAAATTAGCAAAATGTGGAAAAAGTGTGACTTCGGTATATAGTTTAATAGTATAGTATAATAGGATGTGGCAGGTCTAATAGCTACAACTTATTTTTCTCTTGAACTCTGAGATCGAGCAAGCAGCAAATGTCATTATTTTGGTGTACAGCGTCACGTGACTAGCATATGATAGTTTCCGTGTCTAGGCCCTTTCATGTTAAACAATTAATACAGTCTAAACAGAATCGAATTTATGCATTTAATGTTAATAGTAACAATGTTCTTGTAGTACAAATCTTTGCTTACTGATATTTATGATATAGCGATAGTTTGAGGATGCCAATGTTTATAGTATATCGAGGCCGGAATTGATATGATTTGTAATCGGGTCTGAGTACATAGTATGCTCTAGCGTCGTCTGCTACGTAAACTTAATGAGCGAATATGACCAAAATTACCCATTATGTTTATGCAAATTAGAACACTTTCCCCTATTCGGATTTTCTGGGACTTTTAGTATGGTCTTCTATGGACCTCAAAGAAATGTTCTGCATTGGAATAAATTCTGTTGCAATTTGTTCCAAAGGGAATACTACACTTCCCAATTGAACATTTACAAAAATGATATGAAAAATACTTGGAAGATTATTAATAATGTACTGAACAAAAAGAAAAAGAGCTCAACAATCACAAAAATAAAGTCAAATAATACTATTACAGACGACGCTAATAAAATCACAGGAGAGTTTAATTCATATTTTTCAAATGTCGGCAACAACTTGGCTAAAAATATACCTCGAACTAACAAATCCTTTTCTGATTTCCTTGACGACCCTACCCCCAATTCTATGTTTTTTAGCCCTACTAATTCTATGGAAATCATAAACATTGTTAGCAATCTACAGAATAAGCAAAGCCCGGGGTATGACGGTATACCAAACTTTCTTCTCTTACCACTGGACGGGTCCCCAATAAAATGAAAATCTCCAAAGTCATCCCACTGTTCAAAAAAGGTGATAGCCAACTCGTTTCTAACTATCGTCCAATATCCTTACTAACTTCACTATCTAAAATTCTAGAAAAACTGGTCCATACCAGAACTAGTGATTTCTTCAAATTACATAACATTTTTTCAAACTTCCAATTTGGATTTCGTAAAAATCACAGTACTTCCCATGCAATTTTGTCATTTATAAATAAAGTCACCACTTCCATCGATAATAGTTGTCATACTGGGCTAATTTCGAAAGGGTGGGTGCTGTCGCGTTAGGGTGCGTCAACGCGAACGCGAAGATTCGTCCAAAGCCCCCCCCCCCCCGGTTTGGCCGAAAGGGTGCGTGTGTTTAATAATAATGAATAAATAAATACAAATATTTATAAGAAAGCTGAACAAACAAAAAAGACGAGTGATATATGAAATTTGCATAGGAACATAAATCATCATATGGCACAAACATTCTTTTTAAGGTAAAAAAAAAACAATGACGGCATGCTGCATGAGGATTTTTCGGTGGAAATATTTTATGGTGTAATATTGATACATGTACAAATTATGACTGATTTCAAGGTTCTTTCAAATAAAAAAAAGTAACTTACCTTCAATTTTATACTTTGCAGGTGTGTATTTATTACAAAGGAAAACATTCGTATACCTGGAGATATTCGGTGTCCCCCAAATTATAAAACTTACGGCAGATGTGTCCTGGAAGGGCAAGGCCAAAATTGATGTCGGGTCAGCATTCACAACGTTTAACTCTTCAGACCCTACCTTACTATATTTTACACTTGAGACCCTGCCTCAGTATATTTTGTGAGATGTATCTGTTGTGTATGTGTGCGTGTTGTGTGTATAATAATAATAATAATAATATGTGCGTGTTGTTTGTATAATAATAATAATACTTATAATAATAAAAATAATAACAATAATAATAATTATAATAATGATAATAATAATAATTTTCACCCCAAAGAGTGAATTTATGGAAATGAATTTGGAGTGAAAAATTGGCGCCAAGTGGCTTATTGCAAGGGTGGGTATCTGATTTTATTATCATTATTATTATTATAATTATTATTATTATTATTATCATTATTATTATTATTATTATCATTATTATTATTATCATTATTATTCTTAGTTGAACTTTTCTTTCTTTTCCTCAAATTGTCAATGCTTTAAATGATTGAAAATCCACTATTTTACGTGCAAATTGGCAATGTTTGACAAAATACCTTATATTCAGCTTTCTTATAAATATTTGTATTTATTTATTCATTATTATTAAACACACCCTTTCGTCCAAACCGGGGGGGGGGCTTTGGACGAAAGGGCGCGTTCCAGTGAACGCGACGCGACGTGGCGCTCCCAACGCACCCTTTCGGCCAAACCGGGGGGGGGGGGGCTTTGGACGAATCTTCGCGTTCGCGTTGACGCACCCTAACGCGACAGCACCCACCCTTTCGACATAAGCCGTCATACTGTCGGTATCTTCCTGGACTTCTCCAAGGCCTTCGACACTATAAATCATGAAATTCTCCTTCATAAACTGTGTCATTATGGAGTTAGAGGGAAGGCCTTGGAGTGGTTCAGGAGTTACCTCACTGATAGGACCCAATTTGTATCAGTAAATAATTGCAATTCGACTACTCTTCCAATTACTTGCGGTGTCCCCCAGGGTAGCCTACTAGGCCCACTTCTTTTTATTACTTACATCAATGATATTAAAAATACATCAAATTTACTTTCATTTATACTTTTTGCTGACGATTCCAATATTTTCTTTTCCCATGATGATATTAACCAACTCGTTAGAACCTTAAACTTTGAGCTAAAAAATGTTACAGATTGGATCAAGGCCAACAAACTTTCACTTAATCACCAGAAGACAAACTACATGCTTTTCAGTAATAAAGTCAATACTCTAAGTGACAGGATTTTCTTTGATAATTTGTTCTTAATAATGTTTCCACTACTAGATTCTTGGGTGTCCTTATTGACGACAAATTATCCTGGAAGCCTCATATCGATAGTATATGTAAAACAATTTCTAGAAACATTGGAATTATTAATAAACTTAAACATTTTCTCCCTTCCCGCACTTTGTTAACATTATATTACACACTACACATATTCTACCATATATTAATTATGGAATTATTGCGTCGGGATGTGCAATACAAACACAAATAAATAGAATATTACTTCTCCAGAAAAAAAGCTCTAAGAATAATTTTTCAAACACACTTTAGATCACATACTGATATCTTATTTTTTGAAAATAACATTCTTAAAGTAAATGACATATATCTTTTCGAACTTAGTCAATTTATGTTTAAATTAAGCAGGGACGATCTCCCCGCCATTTTCTTTAATATGTTCCGTAAAAATGCTTCCGTACACAGCTACCCAACAAGGCAACGTCAATGTTATCATCTTCCTTTAACAAGAACTTTATTTGCAAAAAACTCGTTTGTCTTCTCCGGGCCTGCCTACTGGAACTCTCTGCCTCAAGATTTCAAAGAATCCCCTAATGTAAATATTTTTAAACGCAAACTGAAAAAAATGTTAATTCTGAAATATTCGTCGCAAACAGGTCAAGCTGAATAACTAAAATAACTAATTTAATTATACTCAACTTTTATGTATATGTGTTTATATTATATACATATAGTCATGAATATTATTTGTTTTACATTCTTTTTTCTTCTTAAAACTGCAATTAGCCAAGTACCTGCTCCTGCTGCCTGCCATCTTTCTTTCTACTTAGTGTACTGCACTGCTCTGTCCCTTCTGTCCCCCCCCCCCTTACCTCCCCCTCTCTTAAAATATTGTATAACGTAAATATTTCTTTACATGACCCATCAGTTACGTTTTTTCAAGTGCACAAAAATTGTATTTATTTTTAAACAAATTTATTATTACGACCCAATATTTATTTGTTGTAGTTTTATATTGAAACTAAGTTAGGGGCTTGCCTCCTGTACAAGCTTTGCTTTTTTCGGCAAGTCCCTCCGTTTTCCTTTCAAATACAAATGTGATTTCAGATAAATTTATTTACTCAATTGTGTTCTTTAAATTTATGATTATTTATATATACATATTATATTTCGTAGTATTTTCGACCTTGTTTTGTTATGTTTATTATATTATTGTTATGTTCATTATATTATTGTGAAACGGAAATAAATAAATCAAATCAAGTGAAAAGTTAAAATGACTGTACTAATAGCCCTACACTCACCTCCGTGCATGAGTAAACATTACGCACGGCGCGCCCGCAATACCCCCAAATATATACCCCCGATGACCAAGAGTCAAGGTCATAATCATTTAAGAGTTGTGCATGTGTCTGGAGAGTTAAGGTCAAGTACGTGTTCAGCAGCAACAGGCAGGGCCTCCAGACCGTGCTGGACACCATGTACTAGCGAGGGATATTAGGCACATTGGAGGGGCCTCTCACTCTCACCACACCATTCATCCAATAATAACGTTCAAAAAATAAAATGATTAAGGAAAAATACTTTTATCATCAATCTCACATTAAATTAATTGAAAAGATATTTTGTAATGAAGTTTACTGCAACATGATTATATTGGATATTATGACGTAATGCACAACTGGATTCATTCATTGCCGCATGCAGCTATTATACCTGGCTTACTTTGGCAAAAATCGCCTCACAACTACCTCCTAATTATCCAAGATCGAACATTTACCACATTAAAAAATTTCGTATTATTTGATAGAAGATACTCTTTCAGGATTATGAAAGCTTTGTATTCATGACTTTTTTTCATTCCATTCACGATTTTAAGATGTATTATTTCATTACTCATTCGTTATACATATGATACATATTCTCGGTTAATTTATTTAACACTCCTGAAAGTAATTTATCATTGTCTTCAATCACATATCATCATGATCATATGAATACCTTTGGGTACCGCCCCTACCCCAATCCGAACTGCCAAAGACTAAACAGAAAATTACTGACATGCGACAGTTTGATTCAGGACTCTTGATAGTCGCAAACCCTTGAGCACCGAAAGGGACAAGGAAAGGGCATTATGCCCCATGGAATTTCGATGGGCTATTTATATTTTTGTGGGAAGGGGGTTATCAGAAATCTTGTCAATTGTTCGTATCGAAAACTTTGTTGACCTTTACCTCTTTTATTCATTTTTATAAAATTGGCCCCTTACGATGTTTTTTCCATAGGCATCAGGTCTTTGGACTACTGGCTACATGCAACGAAATGTAACAGTTAGTGCCTCTATGTGATTATAAGTTTGATTATTTGTGTGTTCTATAGGATGGTGCTTATTCTTACGACTACGACGATGACGACGACGATTACGATGCTTTGAAGGCAACACAATTTGTTCCCTTTGATGGTAATCAATTTGGCCATCAGAGTGTAAGATATGATGACGACGAAGGTGGCGTGCAGGCCAATGACAACCTTGGAAATGATGATGCGCTATGTGGAGCCCTCATGGAAGAGATGTACGAGGGCGATGGCGATGATGATCTCCAGTGTCTGCAAATTGGGGAGTAGGTTGATGAAGCTGTTGCTGCCACTTTATCTATTTCTACTTGGCATACATGTAGACTATTTGTCAATCAAACTATTTTCATTTTGCCTAATGACAGTTTTGCTTTTCACATTTCGCATAATATAATTTTGTTTTCATGAAATAGTAGCACGATTCATACTTGATCCTTGATGTAGTAATCCCTTTGGCAGCTCATACAGAAGCTATACTGGGATGATAATACATCCACTATTAAACTATATATCCGCTATTAAACAAAACTAATGATAGACCAAATCAAAAGAGGTTGTTTTGATGGAAAGTTAAAGTACACAAAGTGAGACAAAAATGATGGCAAAGACAAAGTGAAAACTAAATTAAAACAGGTAGAATTTCGACGAGTTGATTTTAGGAGAAATGGTTTCAAACAATTTAAGAGCATCCGAAGCGCGCGAGGGAAATTTCGATATTTTTATTACAAAATCCAATTTTGTGATAGATTTTGACATAATATTCAGTGAATAATATACAGTGCGTATAAAAAAAGTTTACACTTTGAAAAAGCCCTGGGAATTAAAATATATACCACACCTGGGTAATTTTTTCGCATATAATCTTAGGTTTGGGTCTCATTCACCCAATGAAAGTAAAAGTTTTGACAGAATGTTACACTTGAGTAAGCACTGTCCATTTTTGTAAAGTTCGCAGTAATCTGTTTGCGCAGAAATGCTAGTTTTCACGCAGTGTCAAGGGGAAAGAGCGAAATCAAATTTACCCTGCGAAACATTTCTCATACATTTCCCTTGCACTTTTAGTCGATTGAAATAAAACAGATACATTCAAGCATTTTTTAACAATTTTGCCACCCAAATTGAAATTTCAACACTTAGTAAGCACAACCTTTACCCTTTATGTGCCAGCTGGATCTGAGGACATAAATAAATCTGAACAAAAATTTATATCATACATCTCCAGCATTTTTCTACTAAGTTTTTATCATTTAAAGTGGGTTTACATTTCATTTTTTATGTAATACTTGTTTCTCCACACCTTTTCCAAGCCTGACAATGATTAACAAAATGAAAATCAAGCCTAAGCCATTTCATGTATGTAAGTGTTAAGCAAATACCATCACGATGGCCTTGGTGTGTGGGGGTGGATGGGGCGCAATGCACTCTTTGAAGTGTTTTGGGCAAGGAAAAGGGTTAAAAGGGTAAAAGATAATTTCAAATCAATTTTACTAGCTAAATTCAACGTGTTCTTTATGATTAAGGTCTACTTTTATTCGCATAACTATTTCAAAGTTCTGCGCAAATCATTTTTCACTAACTTATCAAAAGTAAGTGGTGGTCACTCAAGCGGAAATATTTTTCGACAGTTATATCGTCATTTGCTTAAATGGATCTGTACCAATGTTAAATTGAGGAAAAATTTTCAGGATATTACAAATGTATAATTTTACAGGATTTTTTTGATACGCACTGTATATCACCCTTCTCTCTTTCGTTTTTATTCCTTTCCTCTTTTTTTTCCTTGGTTATTAAAAAATTGTACGCCACTGGATTAGTTGATCAATTTTGACCAGTCTCCGGTAAAAATGAGATGTTTCGTGAAAAAATTGACTTGTTTCAATAATTTTGATTAGTGATTATGTAGTATTGAAAAGATTATCATATTACAGCGATGCTTTGCACCATGATGACTTTGGGGACGCCTTGCCCGATGACGGCTTAGATGACTATGTCTATGATGAATTCGCCGATGGTTCCTTTACCACTAATGTTGTGGCAGGATCCTTGGTAATTAATAATAATAATATATATCATTTTTTAATGAGATGGCGAGTCATCTAGTTGCCTATTCCATGTATTCAATGGCGCACTATATATTACTATTTATGATTGTAGATTTACCATAGATTAATAACATGAACCTCAGGAAGTGATAAGATAATAATAATGATAATAATTATGGTGGTGGTGGTGGTGGTGTTGCTGCTGCTACTGATGGTGATGACGGTGAGGGTGATGATGATTATTGATGATGATGATGATTGTGATGATGATGAAGATGATGGTGATGATGATAGATATTGTATGATTATTATTCAATATTTTGTTTTGCTATATATAATATAATTTTTCGACATCGTTGTCATCATGAACATCATCATGTAACTATTTTTTGTTGTCATGATCTTCTGCTATCTCTAGGTGAAATTACCAAGAGGCAGCACACACGTAAATAAAACACAGTCCGAAGAAGTCACCATTCCTCCAAGTGACAATGCTTCTTTGTGTGATGATAAACCAGTGGAGATATCCAGCATTGACCAGGTGAGTCTCATAGGCTTTCCAAGAGTAAAATGAGATGCAGTTTGAACTCTTCGCCTTCGAAATGTTAATTTTGTGTTTGTTCTTTGATTCTTATTAAAGCTTTCTCTTAAGAATAGAATTAAACTCAGATCGCCGAATTTGATAAAGTGTTGAATTCGATTCCAGGATAAAGCCGCTTCTAGAAAGTCATCTACTTAAAATGTGTAAGAAATGACTTCTCTGGAATGGCTCTTGCGGGTGTAAGCTGTAACTAAACAGTTTCTAAAACCATCGGGACAGTCAACGATATTGGTATTTCAAACTAACCGAGGATTGTTATTCTCTCTTTATTCTTTTATCCAAATCTAACGAGGGGGGGGGTCGGGGTAGAGTCCCTCTTTACATAAGCAAATATCATATGAAATATATTTCCTTGATATTCAAACGAAATTTGAACTTTGGATATTAATATGCAGTAAATTGCCTTGAGCTACTGGACTTAGTTTTTAATAAAACTCTCTGCAAAATACCGTTCAAAATATAAAATGATTAAAAAATGACTTTTATTATCAATTCTCACATAAAATTAAATGAAAAGATATTTGTAATGAAGTTTACTGCAACATAATGATGTAGGATATTATGAAGTAATGTTATGTAGTATGTATTTAACTTCCTTGTTATCATTTCAATCATTCACCTTCACTTCCCCCAATGTCATCTAAGAATCTCCAAGCCCCCAATACCATTTAACTCCTAAACCTTGACCATAAAAATACCAACCCTCAGTGACGTCAGCTAACTTCAAGGAACAAAAGTTCTAAGAAGTATGACTCACACTTCCAGCCTCAATCACTTGCATAGAGCATCACCACACAGAGAAAGTTTGATAGACAGTTACCTGTAGACCAATCAGATCAAGTTGAGATCACTCCCACCTTAAATTGTTACACCCCCAAAACTAATGATATAAATAAGACTTCTTGATTCTTAGAGAGAGATACAGAAGAATACTAGACTCACACTCATCCATATAGACTGACTGACTTCAAGACTTAGACGTCCATCCAATATCATTTTAACTTCAGAATTTAATCTTATACTTCGAAATAGTTATATTCATCGTCTCCTGTTTTATCTAAATCTTTGTTGATGTCTTCATGTACTTCGAATTGTAAACTGTAGCTGATAATTGATTATTAAATACCCTGTGATTTTAAACTTAATAACTTTCTCCAAATTTTCTTCAACACGACAGTAATGCACAACTGGATTCATTCATTGCCGCAGCTATTATACCTGGTTTACTTTGACAAAAATCGCCTCACATCTACCTCCTGATTATCCAAGAACGAACATTTTACCACATTAAAAAACTAGTATTATTTGATAGAAGATACTCTTTCAGGATTATGAAAGCTTTGTCTTCATGATTTTTTTCATTCCATTAACGATTTTAAGATGTATTATTTCATTACTCATTCGTTATACATATGATACATATTCTCAGTTAAGTTATTCAACACTTCTGAAACCAGAATAATTCATCATTGTATACAATCACATATCATCATGATCATATGAATACCTTTGGGTACCGCCCCTCCCCCAATCCGAACTGCCAAAGACTAAACAGAAAATTACTGACATGCGACAGTTTGATTCAGGACTCTTGATAGTCGCAAACCCTTGAGCACCGAAAGGGAGAAGGGAAAGGCATTGAACCCCCCCCCCCCCACCGATGGAATTTCGATGAACTATTTATATTTTTGTGGGATGGGGGTTATCAGAAATCTTGTCAATTGTTCGTATCGAAAACTTTGTTGACCTTTACCTCTTTTATTCATTTTTATAAAATTATCCCCTTACGATTTTTTCCATAGGCATCGGGTCCTTGGCCTACTGGCTATCAGGTCGCCCTTGGCCTACATGCAACGAAACGTAACAGTTAGTGCCTCTATGTGATTATAAGTTTGATTATTTGTGTCTTCTATAGAATGTTGCTTATTCTAACGACCACGACGATGATGACGATTACGATGCTTTGAAGGCAACACAAATTGTTCCCTTTGATGGTTATCAATTTGGCCATCAGAGCGCAACATGTGATGACGACGAAGGTGCGGGCGAATGTGGCGTGGAGGATAATGACTGCCTTGGAGAAGACGACGCGCTATATGAAGCCCTCATGGAAGAGATGTACGAGGGCGATGGCGATGATGATTACAAAGAATTGGAATTCGATCTCCAGTGTCTGCAAATTGTGGAGTAGGTCGATGAAGCTGTTGCTGCCACTTAATCTATTTCCACTTGAAGTACATGCAGACTATTTATCAATCAAACTATTTTCATTTTGCCCAATGACAGTTTTGCTTTTCACATTTTGTATGACATTATTTTGTTTTCATAAAATAGTAGCACGATTAATATATCCGCTATTAAACAAAACTGATCATAGACCAAATCAAATGCGGTTGTTTTGATGGAAACTTATAGTACACAAAGTGAGACAAAACTGATGGCAAAGACAAAGTGAAAACAATTAAAACAGGTGAAATTTCGACGGGTTAATTTTAGGCGAAATGGTAATATTGATTAGTCCAGTGGCGTGATGGGCAAACAAGTTTGAGGGGCCAAATATGGCGCATCGGGCAATTATTTTTTTTAAGTTACGAGCATGCGAAACTCACGAGCAAAATTTTCGATATTTATAGTACAAAAAATAAAAATTTGGGATAGATTTTGACAAAATATTCAGAGAAAAATATATGTCAACTTTTCTGTCTATCGTTCATTCTTCCTCTTTTTTATACTTGGTCGTTAAAAATTTGTACGCCAAATAGTTGATCAATTTTTACTAGTCTCCGGTAAAAATGAGATGTTTCTTTTAAAAAATTGACTTTTTCTATCAATTTTGATAAGTTTATGTTTCAATATTAAAAAGACCATCATTATCATATTTTCAGCGAGGCTTTGCAACTGGATGACTTGTGGGACGCCTTGCCCGATGACGGCTCAGATGACTATGTCTATGATGAATTCGCCGATGCTTCCTTTATCACTAAACTTGTGGCAGGATCCTTGGTAATGGATATTTATCAGGCCGGTCATCTAGTTGCCTATTCCATGTATTCAATGGCGCACTATATATTACTATTTATGATTGTACATTTACCATAGTTGAACATGAACCCAAGGAAGTGATAAAATAATAATAATAAAGTGTGGTGGTGGTGGTTGTGTTGGTGGTGATGCTGCTATGTACTGATGGTGATGACGGTGAGGGTGATGATGATGGATGATGATGATGATGATCATCATCATCATATCACTCTTCGACATCGTTGTCATCATCATGAACATCATCATGTAACTTTTTTTGTTGTAATGATCTTCTGCTATCTCTAGGTGAAATTACCAAGAGGCAGCACACACGTAAATAAAACACAGTCCGAAGAAGTCACCATTCCTCCAAGTGACAATGCTCCTTTGTGTGATGATAAACCAGTGAAAATATCCAGCCTTGACCAGGTGAGTCTCATCGGGTTTACTAGTATGTAAAGAGTATGAACTCGTTGCCTTCAAAAAGGTTTATTTTGTATGTCCTTTTTGGTTCATATTAAATTATCCTCTAACGAAATTAAACTCAGGGGTTCGTTGCAGAAAGAGTTGTGTTTAAATGCAAGTCAAAAAATCAATTGTAAGTCCAAAATGCTCGCTGCTGATTGGCTGAAAATAAAGTTGCGTATGATTTTTAGAGTTGCATTTGATTGCAACTCTTTTTGCAACGGATCCCAGGTCGCCGAATTCAATAAAAAGATTTCGATTCCAGCAGAGCTACTACTAGAAAGTCATCCATTTTCAGATTTGTAAATTTGGTGGCAGATAAGAAAAGAGTTGTCTTCGGAATGGCTTTTCTTACTGTTGTACGCTGTAATGAATCAGTTTCTAAAGCCATCAAGAGTGTCATCAACAATTATAGTGGTCATTCATCCTAACGGAGCATGATCCTTAATGATACATTTCAAAGTAAATTAAATTCATTCTCCGCTGTTTTTTTATTATTATTATTTTGCTCCAAGGTTGGGCAACTAGCTTTCAAAGGAATGAAGACTCTGAATCGAATTCAATCGGTGGTCTTTGACACGGCATACAACAAGAGTGAGAACCTTCTCATATGTGCCCCTACGGGTGCTGGAAAAACGAACATTGCCATGTTGACTATCCTCCATGAAGCTCGGAAGCATCTGGATGCACGAGGTGCCGTCAAGCACAATGAATTTAAGGTGAGAGATCATTGATAATTCCTTATCATCCAGTGGAATGACAGCCAGAGTTTGTAGGCCAAACGATCTGTAAAACCTGGATAGACCTAGATCTTTCAATACCAAACAGCAGAAAATATTTGTTTTTTTAGCTTGTACTGGCAAATGTTTTTGAGCATCTGAAATTTTTTGTATGATTAGCGAAGTGCAAAATGTCAGCCCTTTCAATGATTTTAAACATAATCCATGAAATATTCGTGATGTATGATTTCTCCATGTGTCAGAGATCATTTTCACTCACTACCATGAAGCCCATTATTGAGACACAAACATGTAAAAATAATCACCTTGGTTTGCTAGCAGTGCACTGTCTTCACGTTCCGTGACATTTTATTCAAAAACACAATTTCAATTTTTAAGTTACAATTGTATCATGGTTGCTGATTGAGAGAAATACAAGCCAACCAACATCAAACTTTAGAACGGGAACGTACCCCTGAAAATATAATAAATTGTTGCAATTTTTCTCATAAAGGTCGTCTACGTAGCTCCCATGAAGGCCCTTGCCGCGGAAATGACGCTCACCTTTGGATCTCGCCTTAAACCCCTAGGTATCTCAGTACGGGAACTTACAGGGGATATGCAGCTCACCAAGAAGGAAATGATGGATACCCATGTAAGTGTGGCAAATAAATATTGTTAAATTGATTGGACAAGTGAAAATTCATCGTAATTTTTACTAACAGTCTGCGAAACGGGCGTCCTGAGCATTGACTTTATAAACCAATATTCGTGTCAAGTTCCTCAGTCATGTCTGTTAGTAGCCACTATAGATTACATATATTACTGAGGGATAAATGCAACTTTGGGCTTACTGGACCTTCTTTGGGTCAAAATGTACATTTGGTTTGTATTGTAATTATAGCATAGAAATTGTCATCTCTTCGTTCTTTGGGGAAATTGCCAGACAATAGCTATATATAGCCCTGCAACTATCCTGATCATTTCAGAGACTTCCAGCAGTTGAAGATAATGTAGATGGTACTTATAACTACCATATATGCCTGTATCTGATTGTCTTTAGATGTTGGTGACGACCCCCGAGAAGTGGGATGTGGTGACCAGAAAGAGCGTCGGGGATGTGGCCCTGACCCAGCTCGTTAAACTCCTCATCATCGATGAGGTCCACCTCCTCCATGAGGATCGCGGTGCCGTCATCGAAAGTCTCGTCGCAAGAACACTTCGGCAGGTAATGACTGGGCACCAAGGGCTTAAAGCATTTTTTGCAATACAGGGAAAGTATGTCGATGTTGTCACCATTAAATGAAACGGCGCAAACACTCAAGGCCTGGACAGTATTTAAGTAAAGAAATTGTTGGATGGTTTATCTGGCAAAATCTTTTTCATTCTAAAGTTACCGTACAATATTAAACACTACTGCCTCTAAGCCGATCACAACAAAGGGAAATAGTCAGATCTATAGATGACGAGTTAGAGGATGACACATGTTGGTGACACATTCCCAAGGCGTCCTCTAGGGCCAAGAGACAATTGCGATATTAGTAATCGGCATTCTTTTCGCAACCTGTCCGGACATTTTTTTTAAAGAGGTATGCCGGCTTCCCTTAATAATAATAATACTATCCTGACTATATAGCTGGATTTATAAAGCGCTTTTTGCCTGATGATACAAAGCGCTACTATTATTTCCCCGGCTTTAGCTCGAGCTCAGTGCATGCAAGGAATTACTCCTGCCGAGTACCCATTTACCTCACCTGGGTTGAGTGCAGCACAGTGTGGATATTTTTCTCGCTGAAGGAAAACATGCCATGGCTGGGATTCGAACCAACGACCCTCTGTTTCAAAGGCGAGAGTCAGAACAACTAGACCATGACGCACCCACAATTGTCATTGTGGGTGTCATTCACTTGTCATTTCTAATTACCTCCTGGCGTTTGAGAGCATGCAGGGGGATCCTGGAGAGAATTTCATCAATATTTGTCGGATCTGACAACTTTACTTCATTTTGATTAGCTTAGAAGCAAAGGTGTCTGACTGTTTGTCTGGTAACCGTCGGATAAAACATACGACAATTAAGTTTCTTCTTGGCACGCATTCCAAGATTTATTTAACAACACTTTGACAAACAAAAAACTAATCGAATGAAATATTACCTACATATGCATACGTCCACAATATCTATTTCCAATCAATGAACCTGCTAGAAGCCATATTTTGATAGTTAGATCTTCCGACTCTGTTTCAGTTGTAGTAGATTGATAAATTGTTCTAGGTGGTGGTAACATCTTTGTAATTTTAATGACTTTTTTTATTATTGATTTAATTAAGGTTGATGACCAGGATCCCAAGAGGTGAATACCATATCCCCGCCCCTAGTTAAACCATGATGATGGTTAATAAAACATTAAAAGATTCAATGTACTGATGTATGTTTCCAGGTGGAATCCTACCAGAGCAACATCCGGATAGTTGGGCTGTCTGCAACCTTACCCAACTACAAAGACGTTGCTAAGTTTCTCCACGTCAATCTCAAGAGCGGATTGTTCTACTTTGATGGCCGATTCAGACCAGTGCCCCTTCAACAGACGTACATAGGTGTGGCGAAACCTGCCCTCGGCGGGTTTACCGAACAACGCACAAGAATGGACGGCGTCTGCTATGAGAAAGTTCGTGACCTTGTTGATAAGGGTCATCAGGTAAAACTGAAATATGAATGTGGAATATCATTCAATATGATGAGAGTCTGATCATGTATTTGAAACAAATACCTCTCATCTTATAGATGTACACTATGCATTTTCATAACACGTTTACACTATTCATATTAGATCTTATCTACAAGCCATGAAAAATTATTAGCAAATAACCAACAGTGATCGCTGAAAAGTTAAGCTCTTGTTTTAAATGATTCTTCACATAGATATTCAAGTAAAATAACAAGGTAAGTAACCTGCACTGCATTTGTACACAACATTCCAAACACCTACCACTGCGACATATTCCTACTCTCTCACCCACACCCACCCTATACATCACGGCCCCGGATGTGGTATATATGTCATTAAGAACACCTTGTAATAATATCCCACCGCTGCCACCATATACTTAACTTGACATCCGGAGAATGTTTTATGAAGCAGTTGCAAGCTCCCATGTGATTGGCTGGAAGCAACTTTGTCAACAAATCCCCTGCGAGTTGCTCTATGAATAGGGGGTTACGGTTTACCAGGGCCTCTCTTTACGAATATCAGAACGGCATAACCCATAAGACAGAGACATCGCTGTTGAAATACCAGAGGAAATCTTTAACAAAATAACATGTTTTAGTCGTTTACGTCATGATTGTGTAACTTGCGAATAGCTTTATCATGTTTATGAAACAACCCTGATACATTTCTTCAACTCTTATTGGTCTACAGGTTATGGTGTTCGTGTTTGCTAGGAACGCTACGGTGAAATCCGCCAATGACCTGCTGGATAGAGCAAGACTCCACAATGACACCGAAATGTTCAAAGCTGAAGAGAACGAGGAGTTTAATGCTGCTCGCGAAGAGGTACATGTAATATATATACGGATTCGTGAAAATCACAAAGATATGACATAAATGAATTCGGTCTGAGTGTGACCAACTGTATCTTGACCCTAACCATCTCCAGTGGCGCCAAAACTAAGCAAACAAAGTTATTGTGCGTTTGTATATCAACAACAACCCCACCCCTATCCCTCTTCTGTTTTATCGTCTATGCCTTTATTTGGTTGTTATCGAGTTTGTGCTTTGGTAATCATGTTATCGAGTTTGTGCTTTGGTAATCATGGCCTCGAGTAGGATTGCTACTTTAAAAACCATTGCAGTATTGATTAGCATATACAGTGGTGCTAAAAAGTTAGTGAACCCAACCAGAAAATGCACTCCTTTTTGTCGAGTGTTGAATGGCGACCCCTGAGAAACAAGCTTTATTGAATCTAATATCACCTGACTTCACAATTAAATATTAAAAGATGGCAGAACTTGAATACTTTTAGATAATTGTGTTCGTTTTCCGGTGGGATTCACTAACTTTTTAGCACCACGGTATAGTAACATAAAGATATAAGCCCCTCATAATCGAAATAAGAATTGTTTGATTTTAATTTTAGGTGCAGAAATCCCGTAACAGGCAGTTGAATGATCTGTTCGATTCGGGGTTTTCCATCCACCATGCCGGCATGCTTAGGCAGGACAGGAACTTGGTTGAACGCTACTTTGCTGCAGGGCTTATCAAGGTTCTCTGCTGTACATCTACCCTTGCATGGGGAGTCAACCTTCCAGCCCATGCAGTCATTATCAAGGTATGCGCAGCGGCAGATCCGTGGCAAGTGAGGGTGTCAGTATTAAGAGCAGGAAGACCTTCATTTGTCTGTCTTCAGAGAAAACTAAATAGGCCAGGGGTCGATCCATGAACCTGTTCATTAGTTACGCATCATTATATTGACAAACGACTGGTAACCCTTTCTTGTAGTAAGTGAATTGCCAAATATTATCATCGGTGACGATTTAATTCCTAGTGGAAGGCCACCAGTCATATGTAATCAACATCTTCCATTAAATCCCTAATTTTGCCCATTCAGCTCTGATCCTTTGTCAGGAATGATATCCAATTTAGTTTCGTAAGATCGGTCGATGGGCCTATTGGTTTAAGGAGCAATGAATCCTCATCACATAGCAAAGTGATTCCTACTGTAAGTCTATTAAAATATGTTCAATCATTTCCAGGGCACACAATTCTACAACCCTGATAAGTCTAAGTTTCAGGATATCGGCATCCTTGATGTCCTGCAGATCTTTGGCAGGGCAGGGCGCCCTCAATACGATACGTTTGGAGAGGGGTACATCATCACTACTCGTGAAAAACTTGTCCACTATCTGAAGCTCATGATGGAACAAACACCGATAGAGAGTCAGTTCATCAAGCGTCTGGAGGACAATCTCAATGCAGAGGTATTTACAAATAAAATGTCCTTAAGGCGACGAAAGACTACCTAAATTGCTTGTTTTGGTAATCAGTAAGATTGTCAGGATTACCATTGCAAACTAACTTAAAACAATATTAACCAAACATCCAGCATTGATTAAGACTTTTGTCCAAATGATTGTATCTGTGTGGATTCAATCTAGAGTAGATGTTTAACTAGTCCGTCTAGGGTGGAACCATGATACTTTTGAAAGATGGGGAAACAAGTTAGCACGGGGAAAGTATAATTTATCGTTAGAATGAAGATAAGGATATTGAATGATTCCCCTTCGAGCCATTTATTTTGACAATATTCTCATTTCTAGTAGTTTTTGTTTTTCCTTGTATTCATTCTCCATTTTATTTCTATTATCAACAGAAGGCTCATGATTAAATATGATAGTATCTTGGAATATAATGCTGAAATATTGCATACAAATTTTGAGAAAGAAAAGGCACCTTGGTTTCAATCGTTAGTGGCACTATGAGGTGTACATAAAAGTTCAGCTCTTGTTTAATTAATAAAAGAAGGAGAGAGAAAAGGGAGAAGAAAACAAGAAGGGAAAAAAGATCGATTATGGTCAAGTGACTCTGTATCATAGTACGGTTACATTGTTCATCCTAAAAAAAACACATGGTAGATATGATGTCTATCTTTGACCCAATTCTCCTGCTTACATCTTGATTGACATGGTGTATCAAACCTTTAGTATTCACTTAGCATGAATTATATTCACATTCCATAGGTTGTTCTTGGCACTGTGAGTAACGTGAAGGAAGCAGTTCGATGGCTCAGTTACACATACATGCATGTGAGAAAGCAGGCAACTAATGATCTTTTCACAAGGGTAAGTGTTTATGATTTAACGTTTTTTACGATTAGTAACTATCGTTTTCCCCACATATATTATTATGAACCCATGATACACTGGTCAGTGATATCATACTGGATATAAATGCTAAAATGAAAAGTATAAGAATTAGCAGCAAACAATAGATGCTATAGTAGAAAAGAAGAGTACCCTATGTACAAATATTAGCAGTAACAATAGGATTATATCAGTATTCATTATGATAGCAATAATTGATTTCGTAAGTAAAATGGAAATAGAATAAGGCCTATTCATATTAGGTTTTAAAGTAGTCATGTAGTATTGGGCAACATTGTAGATAACTACTAGTACTAGTATATCGTCGGGATACTAATGGTAGTAGAAGTTGTAAGGTTAAAAACAGTATAGTAAAAGAAGTATTAGTAACAGTAGTAGTGGAAGTAACAGTAATAGTATTATTACAAGTACTAGTAGTAATAGTAGTAGTTGTGGTAGTAGTAGTTGTAGTAATAGTAGCGGCAGTAGTAGAAGTAGAAGTAGTAGCAGTAGTAAAATAAGTAGAAGTAGTAGTAGTAGAAGTAGTAGTAGTAGTAGTAGCAGTAATAGTAATAGTAGTAGTAGTAGTAGTAGTAGTACTAGTAGTATTAGTAGTAGCAGTAGTAGTAGTAGTAGTAGGAATAGTAGTAGGAATAGTAGTAGAAGAAGTAGTAGTATGAATAGTAGTGGTAGTAGTAGTTGCTGTAGAAATAGTGCAACAACATCATTATTAGAAGATGAAATAGAAGAAGGGAAAAAAAGAAGTAGTAGTAGTGGAAGTAGTAAAGGTAGTTAAGCAGGATAAATTTTAGTAAAATTATTTTTTTTTATTAATTTATGAAAATAAATATAACTTGAATATTAAAAAGTATTAGTATACATATGCTTGATTTTCGAGGAGAGTGCAAAATAAAAATAAAATTAAATCTATCTACAGTAGATGTTAAAATAGTAATTTAGTATTTGGCCCCGTTTTTAAGGAACCATGTTATATTAATAGGCCTACTAATAGAAAAAATTTAATGTGTATATTCCATAGCCTTCTCACTTTCCTGATTATTTTGTCAAACTATTCTTTCAGTTCATTGCCTTGTTAACACGGAATGGCCCATCAATCGTTTACATCGTTTAATTTTCCTTTTCTTTCCAATTTTTATTCTTTTTTAAGCTGCGTGACCCTGATATGACGAGGTACCGTGAACAGCTCATAAAGGACTCAGCACAGGCTTTGCACCGTGCCAAGATGGTAGTTTACGACAAAGACTGTGGGACTTTGGACTACACAGAGATCGGGCGAATCGCAAGCCATTTCTACATAAAGCAAGCCACTATCATGCTTTTCAATGCCTCTTTGGAGTTGTGCCGAACACGTGAAGAGATACTCAAGTTGGTGGCGAAGGCCGCGGAGTTCAAACAAGTAAAGGTATGTTGTGGAGTAAACTATTAAAGTGTAACTAAAGATAAATATATGTGTTTTTTTTTATTTGCCTCATCCCTAGCAAATGCAAATCATTTCTCGTTCATTTTGCAGACAAAGTCAACACTATTTTAAAAACTTCAAAAAATTGTCCGAACATGCTAACGAAACAAAAATGGGCACTGACCCCCCCCAAAAAAAAAAAAAATTGGGCATTTGTCATTCATCAAGTGGGAAACCATGAAACATATTGCTGTTTTCATTTCTTATAAGTAGGTTCGGAAAGAAGAAGAGAGTGAACTTGAACAACATAGGAAATATGACTGTGAGGTCCACGTGAGCTCGGTCAAGGATTCGCCTGGCAAGGTCAATGTTCTTTTGCAGACTTATATCAGTGGAGGAAACTTGAATTGCTCTTCTCTAGTGTCGGATACAAACTATGTCGCACAGGTACGGTTTTGTTTACGGCGATATTAATCGAGTCGAATCGATAGGAATGCATGATAAAATGTCAAAGGTCAGTTTCAATGATATGAAATTAACAGATTGTATTTCGCTATGAACGATGAAATGAATCTATAACTAAGCCTATTGCCGTAGTCACAAATTCAATTCAATTCAATTTTTCAATTCAATTCAATTTATTGTTAAACCATCAAATACAAGAACAATACAAACAAATTAACAACAATGAATGGAAATTACAATGATGGTAAGGTGACCCCGGCGAAGCAATGCTTATAAAAGGGGCCACCAGATAACATATATATCAATAAATATAAAAAAAACACAAACATAATAACACACTCAAAGGCGAAACTGACTCAAGATTGACAGAATCTATCTATGGTATGTCCAATGACGTACTATTGCTTGGTTTGGATTCAGTTTCATAGGTGACTTCATCATAAATTCATCATATATTTCATATAATCAGAGAAACCATCAAAAACTTGATCTTAACAATGTATGGTATCCTATATGGAATGGATATTTATCACTTGATTACTATAAATGCTTTACCATGTTTACATTGTAAGCCTAAGCATTGGACTAATCAATAAAACCATGTAAGATGACCTACCATTGATTAAGAAAATACAAGCAGCAGCAACAGAAGAAGTAGAAGTAGTATAGTAGTAGTAGTAGTAGTAGTAGTAGCAGTAGTAGTAGTAGTAACAGCAGCAGTAGTAATAGTAGTAGCATGCAGCGGTAGTAATAGTAGTAGAAGTAGAAGTAGTAGTAGAAGTAGTAGATGTAGTAGTAGAAGTAGTAGTAGTAGAAGTAGTATAGTAGTAGTAGCAGTAGTAGTAGTAGTAGCAGCAGTAGTAGAAGTAGTAGTAGTAGTAGTAGTAGAAGTGGTAGTAGTAGTAGTATATTGGTGGTGGTGGTTGTAGGAGTAGTAGTAGTAGTAGTAGTAATAGTAGTAGTAGTAGTAATAGTAGTAGTAGAAGTAGAAGTAGTAGTAGTAGTAGTAGTAGTAGTAGTAGTAGTAGTAGTAGTAGTAGAAGTAGTAGAAGTGGAAGTAGTAGTAGTTTTAGAAGTAGTAGTAGTATTAGTAGTAGTAGTAGTATATAGTAGTATAGTAGTGTGTGTTGCTAAACTTCGAGTCTCGAGTATCGAGTTTCGAGTCTCGAGTTTCGAGTATCGAGTTTCGAGTCTCAAGTTTCCAAAATTTGATTAGAATTGGTCATTAAATACCCTCGCTTTTAATTGCTTTTAATTTAACCGCTATTATCCACAGATTAGCGAAATCATGCACGTCAAACAGTTTTACTATGGTGCCGCTAAAATCTCCTAAGGACATAAAAGGAAAATGAAGTTGACACGTTGCAAGCTGTTATTCCATTGAGGCAAAATATGCTTTTTTTCAGTTAATCGAAGCTACCTATGCAGTAGAAAATGATTTAAATTTTCGATTGGACAATTATAAAAAGATATGCAGTTCAAGGCTAGAGAGTACAATTATGTAGCCTCCCGCAATTAATATAGAAATTATAGCTAAAACACAATGAATAAATCTAATTTAAAAAAGGCTCTATAATGACATAAACAAACATCGTTAAATACACATTTCCACCATTACTAGGAAAAGTCATTTTTGATGACTTTGTAAAAATAATTTCAAGACCTATCTTCTACTATTAACAAAATATTATAATTCGAATGAAAAAGGCGAGACTCGAATGTTTGAAAAAATTCGAGTTAAAAGCGCTGTCATTTAATACTAATAGTAGGAGCAATAAATTTGATTAATTTGTAAATAGAATGTCAAGGCCTATCTACTATTATTAACAAAATATTATAAGTCGGATGAGAAAGGCGAGACTCGAATTTTTCAAAAATTCGAGTTAAAAGCGCTGTCCTTTAATACTAATAGTACGAGCAATAAATTTGATTGATTTGTAAATAGAATGTCAAGGCCTGTCTACTACTATTATCAAAATATTATAATTCGGATGAGAAAGGCGAGACTCGAATTTTTACAAAAATTCGAGTTAAAAGCGCTGTCCTTTAATACTAATAGTAGGAGCAATAAATTTGATTGATTTGTAAATTCGGATGAGAAAGGCGAGATTCGAATTCTTGAAAAATTCTAGTCTCGCCTTTCTCATCCGAATTATAATATTTTGTTAATAGTAGTAGATAGGCCTTGACATTCTATTTACAAATCAATCAAATTTATTGCTCCTACTTTTAGTATTAAAGGGCAGCGCTTTTAACTCGAATTTTTGAAAAATTCGAGTCTCGCCTTTTTCATCCGAATCATAATATTTTGTTAATAGTTGTAGATAGGCCTTGACATTCTATTTAAAAATCAATCAAATTTATTGCTCCTACTTATGGTGGAAAAGTATCTTTAACGATATTTGTTTATGTCATTATAGAGCCTTTTTTTAAATTAGATTTTTTTCATAGTGTTTTAGCTATAATTTCTTTATTAATCGCGGGAGGCATACGTGTACTCTCTTGCCTTTAACTGCATATCTTTTTATAATCATCAAATCGAGAATTTGAATCATTTTCTACTGCATATAGGTAGCTTCGAATACCTGAAAAAAGATAAAGCATATTTTGCCTCAATGGAATTACAAGCTTGCAACGTGTCAACTCCATTTCCTTTTAAGTCCTTAGAAGATTTTAGCGGCACCAGAGTAAAACTGTTTGACGTGCATGATTTCGCTAATCTGTGGATAATAGCGGTTAAATTAAAAGCAATTAAAAGCGAGGGTCTTTAATGACCAATTCTAATTAAATTTTGGAAACTCGAAACTCGAGACTCGAAGTTTAGCAACACACTATAGTAGTAGTAGTAGTAGTAGTAGTAGTAGTAGTAGTAGTAGTAGTAGTAGTAGTAGTAGTAGTAGTAGTAGTAGTAGTAGTAGTAGTAGTAGTAGTAGTAGTAGAAGTAATAGTAGTAGTGGTAGTAGTAGTAGTAGTAGTAGTAGTAGTAGTAGTAGTAGTAGTAGAAGAAGTAGTAGTAGTAGTAGTAGTAGTAGTAGTAGTAGTAGTAGTAGTAGTAGTAGTAGTAGTAGTAGTAGTAGTAGAAGAAGAAGTAGTAGTAGGAGTAGTAGTAGTAGTAGTAGTAGTAGTAGTAGTAGTAGTAGTAGTAGAAGAAGTAGTAGTAGTAGTAGTAGTAGTAGTAGTAGTAGTAGTAGCAGCAGCAGCAGCAGCAGCAGTAGTAGTAGTAGTAGTAGTAGTAGTAGTAGTAGTATCAGGAGTATAGTAGAGAAGTATAGAAGAAAAGAAGTAGAAAACTGCTTGGAAGATTCATTTACTAGTATTCTACCTCAATTACAAATTTCTTCTTCAGAACTCAGCCAGGATCATGCGAGCTTTATTTGAGATAGCCCTTCACGAAGGGCGTCCTCAGTTAGCGTCCAACGTTCTCACCCTGACCAAATGCATTGATCAACAAATGTGGTCTTCCAAGAATCCTCTACGCCAGCTGCAATCGCGTGATTGTAATAGACTTCTCAATGTCGCAGGGGACACCTTCGATAATAGCCGACTTGCAACCTTGTCTCCCGATCAAATAGGTGTGCATTGTAAATTATGATAGTCTAGAATGAATGGCATTGATAGTAATCATTCCGATGTTATTTCACTTGAAGAATAGTTGATATTGTTTATTGATCGACCATTCTATCTATATTTGTTTTGATTCGGTTTATTTGACGTATAATAATCAATGCATGAATACTTAATATTTCTGTTTGTTATTACACGAGGCACATCTTAACAATATATTCGTCTTGTTTTTCTTCCAGTTCAAAGGTGGAACACTTACTTTTTTCTATGAGGTTGACCCTTACTACCCATCTGATGTTTTATTTCTTTGTTTCATGTAGGTGACATAGTTCATGAGTTCGAACATAAAGTCAGCAAAGCGGAACGCATTGCCATCGGAACACGAATCAAGCAGGCTGCCAAGGAGTTCCCCCGTCTTCTCCTAGACGCTACTGTCCAGCCTCTTTCGACAACTGTCCTCCAGATCCGTTTGAAGGTCACTCCCGATTTCGTGTGGAACGACAGGCTCCAAGGCTACGGGACGACCAACTGGTGGCTTTGGATTGAGAATTCATCCGCAGACATTATGTACCATCACGAGTTCTTCAGCATCACTAGTCAACAGGTTGGAAATAGGTCTGGGTGGTGCTTTGAAAAGATTGAAGCATAACTCCAAGCTATACCTTGTCACTAAAGGCGTGTCCCCTTGGCATCATCTGGGAAGCTTTCCTTAATTTTGATCGGCCGAGAGCAACGGTTACTAGAGTAACTGTTGGTTAAAACGGGACTTGTCGGATGAAACGTCCGATAAATCCTTTCATGAAACGCTCCCAAGATCAATGTGATTATGCGATAAATCACCTGCAACTAGGAATTAAAGATCTTAAAGGCCTTGCTCAATTCTTTGTGTAGCTCCCACTAGAGTAAAGCATGACATGGGTAACACTAGAGGGGGCAGGTATCTTGGACCCTTAGATATCCCTGATAGTAATTGGGTTACAATTTAAAGTATTTACAGAATACACTGCCAATCAAAGAGTTAATTATTCCTCCTATATTACAATCTCCGGGCATTTGTGCTTTTTAATTCCATTCAGCATGAATGTATGATGAGGCAATAAGGCAGTGACGTAACAGTTTGTTTCAACTTCAAGCACTGAAGAATATCAAGACTCCACATTATAATACGTAAAGTTTTAAGATCTATGAAACAAAAAAAATCACTTGGCATGCTCAGGATCGCTTTATTCCTCGATTCATTCCCTCACCTACTTAACCCCCTTCAACAAACTTTGTCCTTGTCTTTTACAGGTTCTCAACACAGAAGAGCAAGAAATTACAATGACCATACCTGTTTCTACGTCGGAAAGGCTTCCCGCCGAGATCAACGTAAAAGTGGTATCTGATTCATGGCTTGGTGCAGAAACCAACCTGCCTTTGTCCCTTACTACAGTTGTTCTTCCTAGAGAAAAACTTTCCGAATTCAATGGTAATTTAAGCTTCAGATTTTAAGAAAAATAACAATGATTCACGATGAATTTTCGTAGACTTCAGCAGATCTATGAAACTAAAAAAAAAAATGATGAAGGAAATACCAAACAGGAAATAAAGCAAAAAATGTTCATCCATAAAGCAAAAATAGAGTTTATCCCTAACCTATATATATATCTATCTCTCTCTCTTATGTTTAGTGTTTCGTCAACTAAAACCAGGAGAGGAGCCGAAGGTCCTGCCCAAGACAACCCTCCAGAATTTTCGGCATCAGATGTTTCCTTTTTACAATTTTTTTAACCGTTTCCAGGTAACAAAACATTAAGGAAACATAGTTATGGTGAATAGGGTAATACTATCCAGTAATTTGATATCTTCCTTAGATCTGTCAACAGAACAATGCTTTCCATTTTCAGAAGAATGTGGTAGACCCTACCGCAAAACCAGAAAATAGCCTTGAACTCGGACATGATGTCTCTTTTCGACCTGCAATCATCAGAGTAATAACGCATGGATGAACAGAACACTAAAATGAAACAACCGTCATTCAGAGTCCACCGTTTCTTCTAGTTCTGTTTTCCGATTTCCATTCGCCTAAACGAAAGGGTTTTTTTTAATCTAGGTATTTCAAGGTAAGGCAAATCAATGGAAGAACTGATATAGGATGATGATGCTGTCAACGGTATGATGTTGATTAGCAGTTGGGTGTATGTCTAAATCTTTTTATCACTGTGTTTGATAATTTAAGTTTAAATTGTGGATATCGCCAAAATACACCAAATAGGATTTGAAACTTGATTAAATTAGATATTTGATGATTATCAATACATTATTATAATTTTGAAACCATCTTGGGCGACATGCAACGGAGGTTTTCATCAAGCTTGCATCTTTGCAAAGAGATGTTTTACAATAACTGACATTCTTTCTCTATTTTCCATCGGTATTGGAGGACCTACAGAGAGTACTCTTTAGCCAGCTGTACACAAATGCAGGTAGCAATGTGTTGATTGGTGCCTCGGGTGGAGTGGGTAAAATTGTGGCCGTCGAACTAGCAATCTTAGGTGCCTTCAATGCCGAATCCGACACCAAGGTGAATTAATGAATAGTCAAGTACAACATGGGAAATTATCATTTTTGTCGCGACATTGATACTCTGATTAGATTTTTAAATTTATGAGGCATCATAAAATGCATGAGAATGCACTTACCTTGAGGGGTATAACATCCTTGTACAAGAAGTCGATTCATCATTATAATCATTATCTTCATCATCACCACCACCATCATCACCGTCATCATCACCATCATCACCGTCATCATCATCATATTCATCATCATCATGGTTTTCGTCCTCGCCTTCATCATAATCATAATTTTCATAATTCTTTCCACCAATATCCCTCTAACCACTATGGCTCCATTTCCATCAGTATCACACTCACAATCATCGTTGTCTTCATCATTATCTCTATCAGTACTATTATTGCTGTCATCATCTTCATCTTTGAGCATTATAGTAATACATTTTCATATCTTGGTTCTAGTGGAGGCTTAGCATGGGAGATGCCCTGTTAAAATCATTCAAGTGCGAATGGTGCAAAGAAATAATAAAATATTGTTATAAACACAATATGTTAAATTTAGATATGTTCCTGGCTGTTGCAAAATATTATATAATGCATTAACAATGTAGATATAAACAAAAGTTAAAGGTATTGTTTAACTTTGTGAGCAGCCGATTTAAAAAGATTCTTAAACCAAAATGAAACATGTGTACAAGTGCATGTATTAGAACTAATAAACCTTGAAAACAACCATTATTGATAATGAAAAAGCTAAAACTACAAGGCAAACCCCGATTTTGTAAATAGGCATCTTATAGACGCCTAAATAGTACACATTAGTGTATGGGATGAAATTAAGATGGTCTTTCCGGTCACTTTATATTTCAATTTTTCCGGTCACTTTATATTTTGAATTTTTGAAATAATAATTATTTTCGAATGCACTTTCTTCTGGGCTTAATTTTTGTAACATATCACAGACACAGGTGACAAGTGTGACCTTCTAGCTGAGATTTTTTAAAAGTCAAACCAATGTTAACCAATCACTTTAAGTTATGTAAAACAATATTCCAATCTATCTGTAGGCTGTGTACATAGCCCCTCTGAAACCTCTCCTACGGCGCCGCTTCAAAGACTGGCGAGCACGGTTTGGCGATATCCTAGGGAAGAAGTAAGTTTAGATTTTAGTATTGAGTCTTTATCTTTTGATGGTGTTTTCTGTATTTTTTTCCAGAATAGATATATGATTAAACATGTATTAAGAGAACAATCTATAAACACTTTTAAAACTCTATCCAAATCGAAATAATAATTGTAATAATAGAATAATAATAATTAAATTGAGGCAATGATGAGGGAAAGGGAAGGAATGAAGTAAGAGAAGTATAAGGAAGAAACGAAGAGAAAAACGAGGGTCTACGCGCACTGAGACCTTTGTAATGTGAAATGCGCTATACAAAACCATTCTAGTAGTAGTAGTAGTAGTAGTAGTAGTAGTAGTACTCAATGGCGGACCGTGAACCGGAGGAGACAAAGCATTGGAGGGGCTCAGCGTTTTTTACAAACAATTCAGTGCCCCTCCATTGCTTTGTCTCCTCCGCGTCACGGATCGCCACTGGTAGTACTTGTAGTAGTATCATTATTATTATCATTATTATTATTGTTCTTATTATTATTATTATTATCATTATTATCATTATTATTATGATTATTATCATCATCATCATTATTAGCAGTTTTATTATTATCATTATTATTATTATCATCATCATTATCATCATAAAGACCCTCCTTATGTCGAGAAAATATAGGTGAAGGAGCATGCAGAAGGTGGCGAGAATATAAAGAAATGAGATGATCGTTGTAGGTAATGGTTTGGTTTTTTACTTGAAAAACAGACTATAATCAAATCAATTATCTTTTGTAGGATCTACATGTTGAATGGTGATCTCATTTCTGACATCAACACGATCAGGAGAGCAGATATTATTTTGACAACCCCTGAGAAGTGGGATGCTGTCTGTCGGAGAGGACATAATATCGAATCCATCTCTCTCCTCATTCTGGATCAACTTCAGTTTCTTGGTTTGTGAAACTATCACCATTATATTCACCATTATTATTATTATTATTATCCTTGTCATCTTTATCATGCTCATCACTATCGCCATCATCATCCACGTTATCATCGTCATCATTCATGTAATCATCATCATCATCATCCTCGTCACTATCACCATCATCATCACTACCACCATCATCAACATCTTCGTCATCATCATCGATATCGATGTTTTTTTCATTGCTATTTGAAGAAATTGACAAAAATCTAAAATTGTAGTAGATTTTGCTATGACCGTTTGGTATGATTGTTACAAAAACTGACTTATTGTTAGAGGAATATTTAATCAGTTGTGTCGTATTTAAAAAAAAATTACCGTCTCAGAATTTCAGTGATCAAAAATTATATTCAGAACAATGATATACCTATTAATACTTAATCTAGTTTCACAGATTTAGATATGGTAGCGAATTTCATGTTGTGTTTAAATGCCTTGAGTGAAAATCAATATTTTATTTTATCCAGCATCTAACAGTGGCTCATCGCTAGAAGCCATGGTAAGTCGGATGAAGATGAGATCATCCAAACTCCGTATTGTGGCTCTTTCAACTCCGATGGCAAACTCCAATGATGTTGCAGAATGGCTTGATGTAAAACAGGTATAAAAAAATTATCAGACAGATCAACGAATTCGGGTGTTGTCATTTAGTTCCGATTCCCTTGAGAACATAGGTGTCCCTTTGCAATTATTAATATTAGCTATAGGCAGCTCTAGATTTGCAAGAGTAATATAGGTCTTATCCCTCAATGATCTTGCGACTACAGGCCTGCTATTTTCCCCTCAGTCTTATTTGAAATAGTAGGACTAAAATCTCAAAATCACTTAGAGGGAATAATATTTACTATTTCCCTCATGATTAGTTAATATTTGCATATTATACGCTTGTCTTTCAAACTCTATAACAATGATTGCTTTTACTAATCACCTTTTCATATCAGGGTTCCTCGTTTAACTTCAAACCGACGGAAAGACCTGTTCCTCTCCAGATAGTCATACTTGGATTCTCTGGCAAGTACTACCACAATCGAGCTGCTGCTATGAACAAGCCTATATATCTGGGTAATTAAAGATTAAAGCTTTTACATTCATTGTTCCGATTTTATTGGGTTAGATATAAATAGAAATGATCGTGCTTGAAATAAGCCTTAGAAAATACTTAAATTTATAAAGGTACAACAACTTAACATGATGATATGAAAATATCATCCCGGGGGTGTTATTTCTATTGAAAGGTGAGTATGTGTGTGAGTGGGTGTGAGTTTGAGTGCGTGATCCCGTGTGGGAGAAGGCGCCGTGACCCAGAGGTCTAAGGCGCCTGACTGCACGTGGAAAGTCCGGGGTTCGATCTCCGACCGCGGCGCCTATGCCTGTGACCAATGAATTTAATTGGCAATGCTCTTTTATCCTGCATTGAAATAAATGAAAATCCTTCACTCATTATTGGTAACTAGGTGTGCACTTGTTTGTTTTAAGTGGTTGTGTGCATTATTTTTTTTGTGTGGGGTGTATATATGTAAATGTGTGGGTGGGTGTGTGTGATAGTGGGCGTCTCTATTTTCTTGTGAATACCTCTTCATAATTGATTCTTAATAATATTGAAATTGGCTGTAAAACAGCTATTCATTCATAAAACTATTACATAGGAACAGAGAGGGAATAAGCCTACCTGTGCACATACACGACAACATGAAAATTCCTGTAATATACGAAGCACTTTGTTATGATTTATTTTCATGTATAGAAATCAAGGCAACCTCCAAAAAGAAGCCTGTCATTGTGTTTGTAGCTTCAAAGAAACAGACGTCAGCCACAGCCTTTGAACTTATCGCTTTCCTTCGATCTGAAAAGGATCCAAAAATGTGGCTCCATGATATGACACCAGAAGAGGTAGATCTCAACTTTCTTTATATGAGAATTATTGCCAAAATTTTAGTATATTTTGTCTTTATTGTTCAGAATGATAGTAGATCATTTATAAACAAGTTTACATTCTTTCCTCATGTAGACAGAATTCAGTGTATGGAACCCCGCCCCCTCTTCCTCCCCCCCCCCCCCTCACCTCCTTTTTTCTCTCTCTCGCTTCATATATGTTCATCAAAAATTATTCATCATGTGTGTTTATCTCAGTGTTTCCACAGCTCCAAAATAAATTTCCCGAAACTGAAACCTGAAATTCATAGATATTTCCTTGAATTTTCAAGTTTGATTTTAAAAAAAATCGGGCAGTAATACAGCGAGCCTAAATTTGGCGTAGGTGGCCAAAATCAAGGAATTTTTTTTTTTTTTTACTCCCTCTTTTTTCTCTCTCTCTCCCGCTTCATATATGTTCATCAAAAATTATTCATCATGTGTGTTTATTTGTCTTTTCCCATCACATTCAATGAACCATCACGTTTACCTTAACGTTATTTAAAGAATGAAACAACGCAAGAAGGCGCAACTACTCATACCTGAATGGCAGCGCCCTAAATTAGCAAAAACAACGTAAACATTCATTAAAGTAACAAATTCTATTATACGAATATATTTAAGAAACTTTATTTACAAACATCTTACCTGATTAGAATCAAGTGTCTTAATACTTTAGTATAGGCTATAGTAAATTTTGATTATTAATGTTATTCTTCAGATTGCTGATGTATGCAAGGATATCACAGATGACAATCTGAAACTCTCCCTAACCTTCGGGGTTGGCATCCACCATACCAGTCTCTCTATAGATGATAGAAGAACGGTAGAACAGCTTTACCGAGCAAAACACATACAGGTATCGTGAGCATGATGATGAGGAGGAGGATTACGATGATGATGATGATGGTGTTGATGATGATGATGGTGATGGTGATGATGATGATGGTGGTGGCGGTAGTGATGATTGTGATGTTGATGATGATGATGATGATAATGATGATGATGATGGTGGTAGTAGTGGTGGTGATGATGGCGATGGTGGTGATGATGATGATGATGGTGGTGATGGAGGTGGTGGTGGTGATGATGATGATTATGGTGATAATAGTTATGGAGATAAGAGGAGAAAATAATGATGATAATTATGATTATGATTTTAGGAAGATGATGGTGATGATGATTAGAGGAGTCGAAGAATGTTCATGATGATGATAATAATGTTGATGATGATGGTGGTGGTAGTGATGAATATGATGGCGATGATGATGGTGGTGGTGTTTGTGGTAGTAGTGATGATGGTGATGTTGATGGTGATAATTAGAGAAGGAGAGTGATAATGATGATAAAAATAATTATGATTATGATTATGATGAAGATGATGATAATGATGGTAATGATGACGATTATGACGATGGTGATATTGGTGGTGGCAGTGGTGATGGAAATTTTGGTACTTATAGTGATGGTGATTGTATGTTCTTATGATATAGAAAGCTAAGGGAAATAATTTCTATGAGAAAAACAATTAATGGAATATAAAATAAGAAAGTAATAACTCAAAATTTTCGGCTTGAACGTGAGTACCCTTATGGTAATTAGTGGGAATTTACTAAAATAATAAAATAATTGAAAAGGAACCTTTTTTATTAATATTGATAAATGATGAAATACTGGCAATAAACGTAATTCTTTGACAAAATTAGAACACATTGCATATTCATGATGTATGAAGAATGATACATGATTGATGGCTGCCCTAGCTCCAGAAAAACATGAAATAATTCACACATTACATTATGTTCTAAAACTTTTGTTCCTGATAAAACTCTTTCGATAAATCAATGTTTATCCACAGATATTTTAATAAAGTATTCCAGTGATATCGTTTCTCCATCTACGTCAGGGGAGCATTTCATTAAAAAAATAGTCTATGAATGTTGTTATAAGCTACTGAAATCCTTGCCCCTGATTGGCTCAGAACAAACTTGCCAGTGAACATCACTTAAAAAGAGGCTTCATGAAACACCCTCACAGGTACTTGTAGCAACCAAGAACCTGGCATGGGCGACAGATCTGCGTGCTCGTTTTGTTGTTGTCAAGGGAACGGAGCAATATGATGCCAAGACTGAGAGATACGCAAACATGGCTATTACAGGTAACAAATTATTTGTAATACTAGCGGGGGTACATGATGCTCCTAAAACCATACTCTTTGTCAATGTTGGCATGTCTTGTTAACAATTTCATTAATTTGTATTCTTGGTGATTTTCATGGCGTATACTGTAAATAAACTTTAAATCAGTTTATGTAGGATTTTGCATCACTGCATCCAAGCGGCGAAATCATTGTTCAGAGGGGGGGGTGTATTGTTTCACCCCCCCCCCTTTGAATGGTATGACGTAACGTATTTACGCCAATGTTTGGGATTCTATGCTATGATTCATGCTAGTAATGAGATTCTGAAGTTTAAAAACATATTCCAAATAATATAGACATTTTTGACGGCCATATGCAGAAGGGATGCTGCACAAATTTTAGGTTCCTGAATTTTATTGCAAATTTTTATGAAATTCCACTCAAACATTGCAAAAGTCATTTTCAGTTTTCGAAAATATTTGGTGGGATCAGCCCCGTCGATTTGCTTCTTCCCTTATATGTAATACTTCATGCACTACCCCCCCCCCCCTCGATCCAGAATAGCATTACAAGTATGGCAATAATTGATTATTTATTTTTACACAAAGGCAGTTTGGTATTGCATAGTCGTAGTAACAGTTTTTTCTTTGTCATATTCAAATGGCCAAATAGTCACATCTGATAATTGATGCAAACCATTCCTTATATTTTCCTCCCCTTAACATTAAAATCAGTATAAGATAATAACAATAATAAAAATGATAATATAACAATTGCTAATATTATTCATTATTATCATATATTATTGTTATCAGTATTATCATTAATATCATTTTTATTATTATTATCATTATTATTGTTTATTATTATAATGATAATAAGTAGTAGTAGTGGTAGTAGTAGTAGTAGTAGTAGTAGTAGTAGTAGTAGTAGTAGTAGTAGTAGTAGGAGTAGTAGGAGTAGTAGGAGTAGTAGGAGGAGTAGTAGTAGTAGTAGTAGTAGTAGTAGTAGTAGTAGTAGTAGTAGTAGTAGTAGTAGTAGTAGTAGTAATATTCCAATTCTCCTTACCATGATCTATTTCTTCTGATCAGATATACTTCAGATGGTTGGTCGTGCAGGACGTCACAGTGGTGATTCTAGAGGCTCAGCTATGGTACTGGTCCACGATGTCAAGGAACACTATTACAACAGTTTGCTCAAAGAATCGGCTGTCGCCATTGAATCAGGGTAGGTCTGTTTCACAAATTCAAGAAAATTAAACGCAACTTGACTTTCAGCCAATTCTGCAACTGATTAAAAAAATAGAAATAGAAATTCTCCGAAAAATCAGTTTGTTCAATTGATTGTCGGCCCGGCAGCTAATATAGGTAGCACCAGATCAAATAAGAAGGGCATATCAAGGACTTGTAATTTTATTTTTTTATGATTGTAGGAGTTGAAACCAAGTTACGTACAACAAGTCAACAGGGCATCCGTTATTGGTTAAAAAGAATATCTTGAACATGGTGTTAGTAGATAATGTGTATGCTTATAAATTCTAGGCAGCCTTATGTGAAAGTGAGAAAGTGATCTTTATCATTGATAAAATATTCTTAAACAGGTATACACCCAAGACAATTATACAATGATTATCCGGTGTGATGCCACAAAATAAATGATACATTTCTTATAAGGTGTGATATCTACATGTGAGTTCTTTTTTAGCAATCGTACAGGATACAAAAAGGTTACTCAGGTCAGGAATAAACAAAGATTTACTAAAGTATTTCCTCTCAAATTTGACGATGTTTGGTGATCCTTGCAGGCATTCCGTGGACTCCCTGGCAGGTCATGTTAATGCAGAGATAGCAGAGGGAAAGATCGCATCTGTGAGGGATGTTGAAAAATACCTCAAGAAAACGTTCTTCTACAGCAGACTCTCTTCCAACCCAAGGTAATCTCATTCGCTCATTAGAGGCTTTCTAAAGTTACTGTATTCAACTCAAGTATAGTTGCTCTATCGGTTTAAGAGATTCACGGCTTATAATCTACAAGGTTATCCGTCAATGACAACAATCTTTTATAAAATGTAGATATGAAAATAAATTTAAAGCCATAAAACCTGTAATTCAATGAATGCAAGTTAGCCCGTTTGTCAAGTTTTCAGGATTTACTACATGCAAAGGTTTGATGATCAAAATATCAACAGCAAACGTACACTCAACTTTTTATTCTTTCGAATGTAAATGTGAAAAGCAAAGCTTAAAAAAGGGTGCTTCAAGATATTAACAGTGGTCTTCCGTACTAATATTCCCCCATTCTTTCCCATTCCTTCTTTGTATTTGGATCTATCTCTCTCCCTCCTCCCTCCCTCCCTCGATCACTCCCTCACTCTCCCTATAGTTTCTACGGTGTGGAAGACTCCCACACTGCTACCATCAGATCATTCCGCTCAACCATGGCTGAGGAAATCTTGATGAAACTCATGGATGCTGAGTGCATCAATACGGAGGTATGTCTATATGTTGTCTCGTTCTCATTACGCTTTATTGAACTATATATACTTCAATTGTATGCCACAATCCTCTCTCTTAATAATGACCGAAGTTTACTCTCCCTGGATTTGTAGGTCTGGCACATTCTTCAACATCTGTGATCCCGTTATAAAAATTTATAACTAGGTAACTTTGCCATTACTATGATAACGGGGCTCAATTACAGCCATTCAAAATTTAAGTTCCCATGGTAGATCTAGTTAACATAATAGAAAAGATACCATGGTTTTAAGTTTTAATTCATGAAACGGTCCTGATGTTCATTTTATATTTGTTATTATTAGTATTATTGCTGTTGAAAGTCTTTCATTTCTTTTTATATCAGGAAATAAACGTCAAAATGTTGCGCAGAAATTCGGGCAATGTTCATACTGTAAATACTAGCTATTACATTTTCTGTTCTTCCTATTTTAGTCTGCCCTTGGCAGTACATCCTGCGAGCCAACAGCGCTGGGGAAGATAGCAGCAGAACACTATGTCCAACCAGGAACAGTTCTGAAGTTCAGACGCTCAACAACACCCACATCCTTGCCTGACTGTCTCAAAGTCTTGTCGGTGAGTTCACTCTCTAAAACCCAGTAGATGTGATGGCAGTGGGACTATTCATAATAATGATAGGCATTTATATAGCGCCATATACAGTATCTACAAATATTCTATTCCGAGGTGCATTGTATCACTAAAGTGGTTCAAGAAATATCTAACCGGGCGTTCACAGTTCGTTTCACTTGATGGTAATATTTCTGAACATAAACCTGTTCTTTGTGGAGTTCCACAGGGCAGCATTCTTGGCCCACTTTTGTTCATTACTTATATAAATGATATTGATATGTCATCGAGATTGCTTCAATTTATACTTTTCGCAGATGACTCTAATATATTTCTGTCGCACCCCGACCCAGACCAATTGACGCAAATATTCAATGACGAACTAGAAAATGTTTCTAATTGGATAACAGCTAACAAACTCTCTCTTAACCTAGAAAAAAATAGCTACATCCTATTTAGCAACAAGATTACGACTGTACCAAAATATCTAATTTTAAATGATACTGTTATACAAAGAGTGCGATCTACTAAATTTTTGGGACTGCTCATCGACGATAAACTTTCTTGGAAAACACATATTGATAATATTTGTAAAATCATTGCTCGCAACATTGGTGTCATTAAAATATAAAGTCACTTCTTACCCCATTCCATTTTGTTATCATTATATTCAACGTTAATTTTACCTTATCTGAATTACGGAGTTGTTGCATGGGGTAACGCAGCAAATTCTCAAATTAATAGACTTTTTATATTACAAAAAAGAGTGATTCGTATTATTAGTCATGCAGAATTCAGGGCACGTACAAACATTCTGTTTTTGAAAAATAAAGTCTTGAAGGTTAAAGATTTATATTCTTTCAACTCGGACAGTTAATGTACAAGTTTATTAATAAACAATTACCATTACCTTTTAATAATATGTTTGTAAAGAATGATACGATTCATAAGCACTTCACACGCCAGGCGAGTTCCTTTCATTTACCTCTGAAGAGAACATCGTTTGCTTTGCACAGAAGACATTTGTTTTTACTGGTCCAAAATTATGGAATTCTTTTTCAAAGGATATTATACAATGTAATTCAATACAAAATTTCAAAGGAAAACTTAAAAAATATCTTCTGAATTCATATTAGATTATCGTTTTTCACAAAGTAATGTAATTCAGAACTTAATATGTAACTGTGTTTGTTAATTTCTCTTTGTATATATGTTTAATCGTTTGTTTGATTTCTGTATACAGTGTATACTGAATCATTTATTTTCATTTATTTATTTTTTATTCATTATATATTGTTTATTTCTTTATTCTATCTTATTCTTTATTCATAAAATGTACGGGGCCTTCACCCTACAAGCTCTGCTTTTCAGTTGGTCTCCTTCTCTTTCGATTTCATAGTATTATCGTATTATAGAAATGATTTACATGTTATAATTTGTAAATATGTATATTGAACTATCATTGTAAATGTAAAAAGATTGAAAGAGAAAACAAATGAATTGAATTGAAATTGAATTATTATTATTACCCGGCTTTAGCTCGAGCTGCCTTTCAGCGCTCATGCATTCAAGGAATTAATCCTGCCGGGAACCCATTCAACTCACCTGGGTCGAGTGCAGTACAATTTGGATACATTTTTTGCTGAAGGAAATTACACCATGGCTGGGAATCGACCCATATACATTTCATTTATTGATTAAGGCCTGTGCGATTATTTTTTCTTTGCAAAAATTTTTCTTTCTTGCCCCTGTCCCCTTTCATATATAATTTCAGGGATAATTCATCTTCATCAGCTTGTCTTGAAAGTGTTGCCGATGAAGGCAACTTTTTCACTCTCCGAGATACATGTATCTCTTTATCTTTCTCTTTCTTCTTTTTACAGGAAGCAGAAGAGTTTTCAGGAACTCCAGTGCGTACAGATGAAGCTACCTCAAACAGGTCAATAGAACTATAAACCTTATCCTTGGAGTCAAAAGTATTCAGGCCTGTATCAGGCGGGGGTCTCAGGGCACATACCCCTTTGACCCCATGATTTTGTAACGAATACCTCCTAAACCAATTTCGGAATAATAGAGGAAAATGTGTATTTTTAGTGAAGTTATTTAGAACAAAAATATTGATAGTCGGTTTCTCCCCATGAAATCCTCCATCTACCCTGCTGTATTTGAAGTCATAGCAGATGTTTTAAAGTAAATTAGTAGTAGTAGTAGTAGTAGTAGTAGCGATAGCAGTAGTAGTAGTAGTAGTAGTAGTAGTAGTAGTAGTTGAAGTAGCTGTAGTAGTAGTAGTATTTGAACTAGCCGTAGTAGTAGTAGTAGTAGTTGAAGTAGCCGTAGTAGTAGTAGTAGTAGTAATAGCAGCAGTATTGGAATACTAGTAGTAGTAGTAGTAGTAGTAGTAGTAGTAGTAGTAGTAGTAGTTGAAGTAGCCGAAGTAGCCGTAGTAGTAGTTGAAGTAGCCGTAGTAGTACGCCTAGTAGTCGATGTAGTAGTTGTAGTAGTTGTAATAGTAGTAGTAGTGGTAGTAGTGGTAGAAGTAGTAGTAGTAGTAGTGGTAGTAGTGGTAGTAGTAGTAATAGTCACTAGCAGTAGTGGTAGTAGTAGCAGCAGTAGTAGTAGTAGTAATAGTAGTATAGTAGTAGTAGTAGTACCAAATAAAAATAAGAAAATATAATTTCATTTATTTTTTATTTACAAACATTTAGAAATGTCAGAAATGTGTCATCACAAATCAAAATAATGATAACATCTTTAATATTCGATGGATTCTCCTCATAAATTCACCAGTATTTTTATTTTCTACTATTTTTACAATAAACATTTCTTCAGGGTGCACTTTCCTTTAAAATTTTTCTTACCCTCTATCAAATTTACATGGTGCAACCTCGTCTTCAGTAGATGTTGAAGTAGTAATTGACAGACTCATTATGAATTGTACATTGCGTTGTCACTTTTCAGACAAGTTCCCTTGTTTTAACCAATTCTTGTGTCTGTTAAAGAATTGACATTCATTTAACCATTTCAGTCTGACAGATAATTCAGTGGCCATTATATCTATTTTGTACTGTATATTGTCTCTTTGATTAAGAAAATTGAACTTTTTAAGGCTCTGTCATTTTGTAGGCCTTATCTATTTTTTTCAGTTGCCAAATCAATGCCATAATTTCCACCCAAGTCCACGTTTGAGAAATTGTTATAGGGGGATCTTTATCTAAATTCACATTATATTGTAGGGGATCTGGCTTTTTTAATAAAAGAGAACGTCACCTTTCCCACAGATTTTATTTTTCATTTAATCTTTCATTTTGTCTGACAATGAATTCCAAATTTCAAAAAACGAATGAAATAAAGATAATGAAACAAAACTTAATACAACCTTAATTGATTTTCATAATCACTACAGTCAATTTACATGAACTTATTTCATATTTTCACAGTTAGATAATTTCTTTTGAATGACATTCCATTTTGCTTTTATTTCTACAGAACACTTTGTTACTCCTTGCCACGCTTTGGCTCATCAAGTTTTTTTGGGATTACTAGTGCTCATTCCAAGGCTTACCTGTTACTACAAGCCCATGTAACCCGGGCAGATCTCCCATCCAAGGACTACACGATAGATACAAGGACCATCTTGGATCGCATTGGCATGCTCCTAGATGTAAATATTCAAGAATTATGATTTGAATTTTTTGTTTTATTTCATTCCGATATTTTAGTCAGGCAGCATATGTCATTTACCTCGACAAATTGGCTAAGTCTGATTTTTCACTTTTATGTGATTGGTGACATCACAAGGAACAACTTCCAACTTGGTGACAAATTTCTAATGGTCATCTTGACCATGTTAGGGGTCAAAATGATGTCAATAGGGGTCAATTTTTTAAATTGCCCCAATTCTGTCAAATGACATATCAAATTGTTTGTCTTGTTATACTGAACAAAAAAGTGTACACAATCATATACTCTTGACCTCCCGTTAAAAAGTTATGACCGGAAATGTCAAAGGTCAATGAACTTTCGTTCAATGGCAAATTACACTGAAGGTGTTAAGAAAGCTCATTTTTTCCGTGTTTTTATGCATGTGTGTACTTTTTTATTCTCGATTTTGATAAGTCCATCGTCAGAAGTCCTTATCCAGAAGATATAAAGGGTCAAGACAAGGTCAGGGAAAGGTCAAAAGGTCAACAAACTTTCATTGGAGGCCAAAATACACGTCTTATATAGCGGTTAGAAGTTTAGAAGTCTTATTTTTCGTGGGTTTTTTTATTTTGAGTCTATATCTAAGAAGATATTTTATATACAAAGGGGTCAAATATGCTTATTTAAAATAGATAAACAGAAATAGACGTCGAATACATTCAGTGTGGTACTTTGAAACGACTTGAAAAAACCTTATGCCCTTAAAATCATCTTCATGATGTTATAAGTGCAACCAGCTCTTTCCGAGTTTCTGGATTTAGGAATTCAATTCAAGTTCAGTTCATTTTCAATTTACTCGTCTTTGATATGTAAAGATACATTTAATACTTAGTTTGCTTTGTACATAATATTTTAATCAATAGAGAGTGTATTGTAATGTATTGGGGAATATAATTATGTGCACTATGTTAACAGACACATCGATTGATCAGTGCTCCCAGCTCCTAAGAAAGATGCCTAACATCTTATTTGGCTTAACTTACGAATAAGATAATGAGGTAAGGAATGAGGATGATATGATATAAGTTGGACTCAAATTGCTATTAATTCTAATGTGTGACTGTTATATTATTTCTGACAAAGAGGCAACATCGTGTATGCATGATCATTGTAGTCATGGGTATCCATCATGCTGATGTGATATGTTCTGACCATTACTCGATCTCTGGAGCCAACGACTACACATTCCTGATTATGTGCTGACATTAACGCGGCTTGTACTATTTTATCAAGTGTGTGTTTCCAGAGCATACAACGTGAAACTAAACTTAATACAAGATGCAGATTTTGTTTTCGTTCTTTTGTCGTTCTTGTTTTTTTTCCTACTTGCTGAATTACCTGCATGTTACTAGAAAGAATAATTATATAATTGAAGTAAACCATAGCCATACCGCAGCGGGAAGGGGGGGGCAGCTGCCCCCAGAAATTGTGAAGACTTGCATTTTTACTAAAAAAATAAATACAATTGACCAAAAGTATGCACGAAATCCTTATAAATTTTCACTTTACAAAATGCAAAAGGGCCCAATGATAAGCTTAGAACAGCACATAAACCATAAATGTGAATATAGTCCTTCTTGACTCCAGAGATCGAGTAATGGTCAGAATATATTACATCAGCATAATGGACATCCATGACTACAATGAGCATGCATACACGATGTTGCTTCTTTGTCAGAAACAATATAACCGTCAGACATTAGAATTAATTGAGGAGCAATTGGAGCCAAACTTATCATCCTCAATCCTAACCTCATTATCTTATTTGCAAGATAATCCAAATGAAATGTTGGGCATCTTTCTTATGGAGTTGGGAGCACTGATCAATCGATGTGTTTTTTTCTGTTAACATAGTATTATACTTATACCCCAATACATTACAATAATTTCTGTTAATTAAGATATTCTGTACAAAGCAAATGAAGGAAATACTTCTTTACATATCAAAGATTAGAAAATGGAAAGTGAACTGAACTTGAATTGAATTCCTAAATAAAAAACACACTGGTTGCACTCATCACATCTATAAGATCATAAGATTTTAAGGGCATAAGGGTTTGTCAAGTCTTTTCAAAGTATTCCTGCAATACCATACCACACTGAATGTATTCGACGTCTATATCTCTGTTTATCTGTATTGTTCCTAAATAAGCATATTTGACCCCTTTGTATATAAAATATCTTCTTAGATATAGACTCAAAATAGAAAACCCACGAAAAATAAGACTTCTAAACTTCTAACCGCTATATTAGACGTGTATTTTGGCCTCCAATGAAAGTTTGTTGACCTTTTGACCTTTCCCTGACCTTGTCTTGACCCTTTATATCTTCTGGATAAGGACTTCTGACGATGGACTTATCAAAATCGAGAATAAAAAAGTACACACATGCATAAAAACACGGAAAAAATGAGCTTTCTTAACACCTTCAGTGTAATTTGCCATTGAACAAAAGTTCGTTGACCTTTGACATTTCCGGTCATAACTTTTTAACGGGAGGTCAAGAGTATATAATTGTGTACACTTTTTTGTTCAGTATAACAAGACAAACAATTTGATGTGTCATTTGACAGAATTGGAGCAATTTAAAAAATTGACCCCTATTGACCACATTTTGACCCCTAACATGGTCAAGATGACCATTAGAAATTTGTCACCAAGTTGGAAGTTGTTCCTTGTGATGTCACCAATCACATAAAAGTGAAAAATCAGACTTAGCCAATTTGTCGAAGTAGCCGGTAAATCATGACATATGCTGCCTGACTATTTGTCAATTTTAGATTTCTGATTCAATTTACGAATCATTTCATTATCTTTTGGGGGCCTGCTCCTTTCCGTTTTACTCTTCTCCTTCCACTTGTTCTTCTTCTTCTTCTCCTCCTCTTTGTTCTTTCTTTCTTTTTGTTTGTTTCTCTCTTTCTTTCTTTCTTCCTCCTCTTCATCTTCTTATTCTTTTTTTCTTCTTCTTACTCCTGTACTTTCGAGCTTCTTCTTTTTCTTCTTCTTACTCCTATACTTTTCAGCTTCTTCCCTATTACCATTATCCCCTCTTTTTTATTTCAATTTCATTTTTGATTATTACCTCTTGTTACTTTTCATCCTCCAATTTCCTTTTTTTCTTATCTTGTCCAAATAAGGCCTTAGTGGAAGTTTCTGCGAACAAAAACTCATTGTCGGAGATCCTCCTGAGCATGCGCAGTAGCCAGTCAATCATGCAAGCCAGATGGGCGGATGAGTCGCCTCTCCTAACCCTCCCTCATGTCACCCCAGCCATCATCCCTCGTTTCACAATCAGGTATGAAATAATTATTGATGTGGTACACTAGTGTACCTGAGAGAAGATAGAGAAGCGGTGCCAGAGTGCACCCCCGACATAATTTTGATGTCTTATTTGGTGGTCATCTTAAATTTTTGGTCGTTGCATATTCCCCTTTCCTTTTTGTCACCAATTGTCATTTTTAAACAAATGCAAGAATTGGCTAACAATCGAAATTTGACAATTTCTAGAAAAGTAACTCCCTGGATTGTTTTGCAATCAATGGACACATCCTAACTATCTACATTGCACCCCCCCCCCCTTCTGTTCACAGGCATACAGATGGGGATGGAACACAAAAGTTCCACAACCTAAAAAAAAGGGAGAATTAAGAAAATGAAAGGAAAAGGGGTAAAATACAATATTGATTGTTGAATATTATGTCCAAAACTATTGCAAGATAATGTTTTCATCCTTAAAAAGGCTAAGTTTCCTTGGGACCTTTTTCTAAATATGCCATGTTGGGTTCGCCTCAAACTTTTGCCTCATTAAAGGTCAAGTTCACCTCATAAAAATGTTGATTTGAATCAATAGAGAAAAATCAGACAAGCACAATGTTGAAAATTTCATTAAAATCGGATGTAAGATAAGAAAGTTATGACATTTCAAAGTTTCGCCTATTTTTCACAAAATAGTTATATGAACGAGTCAGTTACATCCAAATGAGAGAGTCGATGATGTCACTCACTCCTCACTATTTCTTTTGCTTTTTATTGTTTGAATCATACAATATTTCAATTTTTATGAATTTGACAATTAGGACCTCCTTGCCTGAACCACAAAATGTTAAAATAATGGAATCCCACATGTTTAGGGAGGAATGAAACTTCATTTCACATGAAAATGACGAGAAAATCAAAAATATTTCATATTTCACATAATAAAATGCAAAAGAAATAGTGAGTGAGTGATGTCATCAGTTCCCTCATTTGCATACCGACCGAGATGTGCATATAACATGTTTTGTGAAATGAAGCGAAACTTTAAAATGTCATAACTTTCTTGTTTTACATCCGATTTTGATGAAATTTTCAGCGTTGTGCTTGTTGTATTTTTCTCTTTTTATTCAAATCAATTTTTAGTTGGGGTGGACTTGTTCTTTAAATGTCACTGCTTCTTTTCACTCAGAAAACTGGATAGAGTGATTCGAAATGATGAATTGCTGAGTGAGGTCATCAGTACATGTCAAGGAAGTAAAGAAGTTCTTCAGGAGATGCTCCAGAATGATCTTGATCCACTTCAAATCGAAGAGGTGATAACTTATGATGATGACAATAATAACAAGTATAATAATAATAACAATAATAATAATAATAGAATAATAATATTGATGATAATATAGCAATCATCATCATGAAGACAATAAAAATATGTGATAGCTGTGATAATGGAAGTAATAATGTGATAAGGATAATTGCAATAATAGGGATTATAACACTATTGTAGGTCTTCATAACTGTTGGCATTATTGTTTGAATTTTAATTGGTAATTATTTTCTATCTCATATCTCATTCTCTATCAATTTTTTTTCTGTCAATTTCATTTTGTTATCAAGTGCCTATTACATGGCTATCTTCATGAGTTGTGACAAAAACTTTTAAAAATCAAAATCTGGAAACAGTACTTTTCATATCTACATTAGATCTGGAGTGTTCTTGGGAAGTTACCTACGATCAGAATGGATATATCTATTAGTGACGAACCAACCAATACACCATCCAGAAGGCATGGGACTAGGCCACTTCCTATGTCTAGTAAGTATAAAAAAGATAGGTCAATGATATAATGTTTTTTTCGAAGATTACAAAATATCTTTCCAATTGAATCCCCCACAGTTGTTTGCATGAAATACTTAATGAAGGGTTTCGAGATAAATGTTGTGTGGTTATTATTGTATCACCAAGTCTATTTCAGCATTTGTTTTTCATCTGAAAGTGACTGATGAAGGATGTGCCTAAGGGGGTGGCCCAATTGAAGACAAGCCAATAAAAAGGGGTCGTTTAAAAAGGGCATTGCACCCTCCTCCCTGGATCACTGCCTGCCCTTAACAACATTCTTCCGTCACTTATTTTTCAACACCAGTAAATAAAGAGAGGTTAAGCACCATAACAACGACAGCTGAGGCAGGCCAAAGGTACATCATTCACGTCAACCTGAGACAACAGAATAAGGGAGCTAAGGTATAAAAATAAACCTTCAAAACTCAGACAAAATATATTGTTAATAAATAATTGTTAAGCAAGCACAAGTGGTAATTATAGATCATGATTTTTTTTTAATTGTAAAAAACTTAAGGAAAACAAGAAGATCAAAGATAAGATGATCGTATTCTACTTTACAAACTTAATAAGACTGTGTTATCGTTATCATTTTTATTGTTGTTTTTATTATTATTGCTTTTATTTTTATTATTTTTATTATTAGTAGTATTATTATTGTCATTATTATTAGCATTATTATCATCATCATTATTATCATGCTAGTGTGATTGTGATCATTTTCAATATTAGTCTTTGTTATGATTGTATTTAATATAACTGTTAAAATAATAAAATTGCATTGAATAAGAAAAGTCCCGAAAACTTAAGCATGTCTTTATCAGCGCCATTTCTAGATTTTGTTGTACCACACAGCGTTCATTCGTATTTTCATCATTATTATCATCACTCTCATCATTGATATTAATATCACCGTTTTACCACCACTATATAGAGGATGTCTCATACCCCAAGATACCCTAAGTTGAGGGAGGTTGGATGGTGGGTGGTGCTCGGTGAAACTAGCACTAACAGCATCCTGGCTTGGAAGAGAATTGATCACATCTTTGGTAGGACTAGCGTTGCCCTTCCATTCAAGTTGCCCGAAAGAAAAGGTACCATTCTTTTAAGTTATTTACGATGTAGTTTTGCAGATAGTTAAACCATAATGAATGACATTGTATGATGGGGGTATGTTAGGAAAGACATTTTTAAAATTCTTTTGATAATGATTAATGATAATGAGTAATTCAATTTTGATGTGTTATTTATTAGTAGTATTTAAATACGATAGAACAAATTTGCCACAAGCCTTATTTCAGGGATATAATCAGCCTAATTCAATTTATGATACATATGTATAGGAATTACTTCTACATTATGCAGAGAATTGTCAACAGATTTAATTAAGTGGTATAATTCTTTTGCTGATGAGTATTTATAATTCATTAATTTATTTTTTTATAATTTATTCATAAATAATGGGATTGTCAAAAAGAAATATTAATATAGTAAACATGAAAGAAATGCCCTTTAATTATGACGTGTTTTATATGGCATACTGAAATTGACACAAAATTACAGTAATAAAAAATGTTTTTGTTCCTTTTCAGATACCATACAATGCTCTCTTCATCTTGTCAGTGACTGCTATATTGGTATCGACAGTGAAATCCAAATACCATTTCAGGTGAAGTCATTGTGAATCTACACTGATTTCATATGTACATGGACACCGCATAAAGAATGCTGAGAAGGCTCGGAGCAGGTTCTTAATCAGTCTATCCCCGCACCCCTCCCCCACTGCCATTGTAACAAGATTCTTATATACAATATTTTGTTTTTCTTTCAAGAACTCAAAGGGTGACCGTTTGTCATAACTCTAGTAAAGACCGCTTTAAATCGAGACAGAGCGAACTTTACTAATTCTTCTTTTGGTTGAGTGTATTTCATAGATAAGAAACCTGGAAATGGTGATGGGGAGACCCTTTTAACATAATTCTGTAACTTTTGTTGGGAACCTCTATGGTACTTGTAAACAAGAAAGAATGAATGTTACTGATGCCTTTCTGTTTGGATTTTATTTCATTCTCCATCAGAGTGCAATTGAAGAAATCGTAATGAGTTTCTCTTTCTCTTTCACATGTTTTCACTATCCCTATGAATCACACTATGACACGTATCTAGTAGACCTACCCCATCTTAAGAAGCAAATTCTTACGTAGATAATAATAAAACCATACAACTTTCCTCTATATACAGGACAAGTTATACATGTTCATGTCACTTATTTTGTAATAGATTTTTTCAATGCATCCTCGAGAAATTTACCACCCTAGAACTCAACAAGCGGCATGTCAATTTTCTCAAAGCAGAGAGATGTTCAATTTTCCTTGTTTTACGTCCGAAATATATGCTCATCAATAATCTTCATTACTTGTTCCCTCGGAGAGGATCTTTAAGTATATACAAACAAGTTTGCTAGTAGGTCCATGGCCATACTAACGAACTGGCTTCAATTCAACTGATTATATGTAGCCAGAATTGAGTCAGTTTGCCCGTGTGATATGGTATTAGGGATTGACTCAACTATCAACTCTTAACTTAATAAATTGAATTGAATTTAAATTATTGGAACATCACTGGCATCTGTCAATATTCTGTTCAAAACAAAAAAGTAAAACAGACATACATGTATATACAATTTGAGGAACATTAGAGGAAGATCAAAATAACACAAGGTAGGCCTATAACAAATTATTGAATACAAATGACTTCCAATGGAATGTATATACATCTGTGAATATAAATTATGATACTGACATTTGTATAGTATAGATAACTGTTAATATTATAATTACTATCACTATTTTTATTATTATTTTTCTTTATTGGAATATACGTAGGGCCTGTTGCACTTGCTGAAATCGTCAATTTACAGCATTCAATGTTCTATGTATTCAACCATTTATCCAATTTGTAAGCTATCATCAGTCATTGTCTTAGTGCCATTTGAAAAGACAATGATACTTCCTCATTACCTGGTCCCTCAGAAGGGATCTGAAGCCATCAGTCCTCTTGAGTAGTAGGCCTAGTTAGGTCAAATGACCAGAAATTTTGTCTAATTGGAAGTGTATTTTTGCATGAATGGATGTACTCTTCATGTAATGTTTTGAATGTTCTACAATTGTTTTTAGAGATTTCCATTACAGTGACTTAATTCAATTAACTTGAAAACAATATATATATTCATGATTATTGATAACTACATTTGATTATCATGTAATAAAAGTTGTGAAATTAGCTTGCATCCAATTATATCTGGTACGTGAGTATTGGTTTCAAAAATTTAAGTTGCTTGTTTAAGTAAAAAGAATAGTAGTTTGGTATCTGGTAATAAATGTGTTCATTTTGTTGAATGAATTATGGGAGTATTGCTGGGCAGTTTTAATGATATTACTTCTGGTTACCAATCAGTGAATTCTATCACATGTTCACTCTGTAATCCTTTTTTATTGAAGTTTATTGTGATTGTAGATTTCGTTTTATACTTGAAATTTTGTGAGTTCATGTTAAAAGGCTACTATTATAAGATATGTTTTATATACATGTATGATCTGTCGTATACTAGTACCATGCATAACCCAGACAGACAGATTTGATGTATTTGGTTGAAAAATGACCAACAGTTTGACCAATAAGAGTTGGTTAAAAGTCATGATCAATTATTTAAAAAAACACCAGGGGCCGGTAACACAAAGCTTAGCAATGATCATATAACATTTTTCTACGATTGATTGTATTGACTACAGTGTACAATATCAATCTTAAAAATCAAGCTGCAGTTAATTGATGACCTTTGTGTAACGGAGCCCAGGTCATTAATATTACCCAATTATTGATTTAAAAGAAGGACAAAGTTATTATTTCTTCTTTTTTTTCTAATACAATTATGTATGTTGTACATGGTTGGTCTTGTCTTAAATTCATTGTACCTTAATATATTCCATAATATCATAATCATGTCTAGCATTCTTTTCTATTTAGTCAAAATAAGTGTTAATGTGTCAGTTAATATCCGAATGACTTTTATGCATTTGCTGATTGTTGGTAATCCTCTTAAATGAAAATTCCAAGTTACTGGAATTGAAAATAATTCCTGTACGCAGTTATGGTTATAAGTTGTACTCTGGATTAAAGCATCATCTAACAGATACATTTTGAATTTCAAATTATTTAATCTAAAAGGATTTGAATTCAAATCAGAATTAAATTCACGGTTTAAATCTCAAGCCACTGTTTGACTGCTTGGTCACCAGCCTCAGACGATCTGTATTGATCTCAAATCTATAAAAATTTATAATTAGAGATTTTGGTGACGAACAGTAAGCTAAATCAATGCATAATTATATAAATCAGACCTCCATTTTTTTTTAAATTGATCATTATATTCATACCCATTTTAGCGAATATTAACATGTGCAATATTTTATCCTGTTTTAAGAGTCTATCCCAATTTTTATTCCATATAGAATAATGGTTTGGAAAACCGAAAGTTCTACCAACATTGCTCAAAGTTTGTTTTGTACATAATTATATTAACCTGTTTTATAATATTCATATAACTTTTTTTATTATGTGGAAGTATAAATTTAATGGAATTATTCACCTTCCCTTAACCTAAGAAATAACTTCATACGTACATGAGGTTTTAATGAAGTTCAAATGAACTTTTAAACGGATTAAAAAGAGTTGCATTCATTGAAACTTTTTTAGAAACATATCTATTTCCAATTTGTCTCTCCTCTTCTGGAAATTATGAATTATGGCATAAAGTTTAACCCTATCTTTTGATCACGCGTATTTCATTTATACTCATGAAAAGCTCCTATGCGATGTTGTGATGCACTAGTATATAATTTGTCTCTCATTGCTGTATTGTTAAGGAGGAAACACTAATTTTTGCGCCTTTGAATAGATCATTTCGACATAGGCGGCGCCATATAATGCATATTATCATGCCATAATGTGTGACACCTATGTCCAAATGGATATCATATATACAGAATTCGGAAATAAATGGACTTTGTTCTTTTAATGGATTACAAGTTCTTTTTATTTTCTTTATTATCAGGAAAAGGAAAATTTAATCAATATCTAGCTGATTCTTCAAAAATATAGCATTCGTGTCTTATTTGAGATATTCAGTCCCGGGATTCAGTCATGCAAGTTTTATGCCTCTCTGTTTTGTAAGAAACTGTTTCATTTGTTTTGGTCAATACTTCATTTGTTTGATTTTTGGTTTGCTGATTGTCGATGTGCATGTTTTTATTTTCACTTTCTCTTTCTCTCTTCGTGCTTCCTGTTCATTATTTTTATTTCTTTTTGTTTATTTTTGTTCGTAAGCCTAATCAACCGTGCCTTTCTCAGAGGGTAAGGTCTTCCCGCTGTCACTTTTGGGGATGATATTGGTAGGTGTTTGGGTTTCTGGGATATGTAAATGTGTGTTGGTGGTGCGTAGTTGTGTATGTGGGTGTGCTAGTGCAAATTTGTGTGTGAGCTGTATGTGAAAACAAGAGAGGTTGTACGGTCTATGGAAATGGGTTTGGTGTATGCGTGAGGGTGTGTGTGTGTTTGGGCTTGAATAGGATTTCTGGGATATTGAAATGTGCATTGTGTGAGGGTGCGTATGTGTGGGTGTGTTAGTGCAAATTCGTGTGTGTATGAAAATAAGAGAGGGTGCATGGTGGCTCATATTGTCAATGGAAATGAATGGGTTTGTGTGGGTGGGTGCGTGTATGTTGTCAATTGCCAATTCGTCCACTGCCAACTGGTCCACTCACCACATGGTCTACCTTCATTTAGTCTAATGCCATTCCGTCCATCAACATTTCGTCTAAAAACCATTTGGTCCAATCATCACGTCCTTAAATCACCAGTTTGTCTATTAATATTTCGTCCAATAACCAGTTAGTCTAAAACCCATTTTTTCCCCTTCATTTTGCACAATTAACACTTAAGTTTAATTAGAACAGATGGTATATGGACTAAATGGCCATTGGACTAACTGGTTATTAGACGGAATGGCATTAGACTAAGTGAAAGTAGACCATGTGGTGAGTGGACGAACTGATGGTAGACCAAATGATAGTAGACGAGTTGGCAACTGGACGAATCGGCATTAGACGAATTTGAAATAAACCGTGTGTATGAGGGTGTGTGGACTTAAATGTGGGAGGATGTTCGTTCTAGAGCAAGTATGTGGGTGGATATGAGACGATGTTGGCGTATAGTGTGTGAGGGCGGGTATGAAAATGGATTAGAAGCAGACTCCAAGAGCGAAAAAAACAACGTCCAAAGATGCCTACTAAATTCCTCAACAAGATAAATTGAATCCTATAGTGGTCACTTGAAGAATAATAATGCGATCACATTATTCACATTCAATTTTCGATCTTTCAATATTTAAGTAGAATTTACTCTTTGTCTCACAGCCTTTATACCCTGAAATCAAGTTACATCATATTCAATGGAGAGAATTATTGACTTGATAAATGGGTAAATATTTTTTTTGTGTGATATACATGCATATACCAGATCGATACACTAATCAAGCAGTGGAGACTTATGGGTAATTCCATGAAATATGCATCCGACCCCCTATATGTGGGACCTTCATGACTTTTTTGGGTCTGATTTCTTGTTCTTTTGACAGTCATTCTGTAATGTTCTCTAATTGACCATGACTTGGTCAGTTTACGAAGTGAAGGCTAGAAAAATGGGAGGTCGGACGTACACAAAGGTTAATTATTTTATGGAATTGTCCTTATTCTTCCTGAATGTGCATTTTATGTAAGCCTGTCGAAGCATTCATTTGCGGACCCATGACCGAACAGTTGAAAACTAGAGAACATTGCATTTACTCATTACATTTCTTTGTCTCCCACGTTATATTGTGGACCTCCTGTATATGTTTTAAAGACTGAGCGAAGCTTTTATATATATTAAAATGTTTATTTAAGAAAATATATTTAACAAATACATGTAGGCCTAATGTTTGTTTTAATGTCAAAGGTTCAACCCGGCAAACACACATTCATGAAGAGTATACTTTTTTAATAAGGCCCCGAGCATGATAAGTATAGGAGCGTCAGATTTTTAGGTTGTTAGAATTATGCAAAAATTTTGCCAATTCAAGCGTTTTGACGGATTTAAAAACGAGTTCACACGGCATATTCTGATGATTGAAAATTATCATTAATTTCTTGAGAAGTTTGGGGAAGTGAAATGTTTGCAGAGGCTAGGGCCCCCGAATAGTACGTGTGCCCCCCCCCCCATTAATTGCGGGATATGCAAGTTTGTTTGTGTGTTTGATTAACTAATTTTATACACTGTTAAAAAAACAATATGATAGTTGCCCACAATCAGCATCATCTGCTTTACAGCAAGGCTTTGTTAAAAGAAAATAAAAGAATACAAAAGGTATAAAAAGAAAATAATAAAAATAATGATAATAATTAGAATGTGTGTTCAAGCAGTCCTAAAGAAGGAATGGATGAAGGCAACAGACATATGCCTAAAGTTAAAGTATTTATGTTCAAAAGTTTAATAGGCCTTGAAATAAGAAACAAACATCAGAAAAGAAGGTTCATGCATGATAGGCCTACATAATGTAAAAATATAGGCCTATTGTACAATGATTTTAGAGTGTATAAAGAGTCTTTGTACAAATTTAGTAGTCGACACTTTCCGTCCCGAAAATCTGACAAAGGTCGTGATCTCCACTAAATTCAATCGATAGTTGTTGTTTTTTTTCTCCCAGGAAAGGGGCCAGTCAAGCGAAGAAATAAAAAGGGGTAAAATTCATTTTGTTCATTCATTCATTTAATGGTTTATAGTATAGTATGTCTATGTATAGTAGCATGCATCGCAGTAAAAAATGAATTACACATGCTCGGTATCTATTGCAACCTGATACATGGTAAAATAAATACATAGGCAATTAAAATTAATGACATACATGTAAACTTTACACATTAATTATTCACAAAGATGAATAAAATAACAGAAGAATGCATTTAATAAATTGATCAAAATCATTCTTACAAACTCTTAAAACGCGATAAATTAATGTTTATTAATGAATTAACATTGCTAAGCATGTGGATTAAACGTTTGAGAATTTTCCAATTACCTCAATTAAGATTTCTAATATTTATTATTACAAAACACTTGCCCGACTCTTACTTTTACGTGCCCTGGCAATCGGGCAAGATTGCCCAATCACGTGCAAGATTATTATAGGGATGGCACTGTTTCTAAATCTGTTTTTCTTGCATTTGAATTCGTGATTATAGTGTTTGCATTTCGAAGAAAATCATTATTTCTTTGAGCAGGTAACCAAGACTGACATATTTTTTTTTCAAAAGAAATAGCAAAATCTTTAGTAAGTTTTTCTCTCCGGGATAGGAGATTTGAAAAACCTAACTCTACCAATGCATCATCATATGACTTTTAGTTTGATCCAAGAATAATTCGACAAGCTATTTTTTGTATAGATTCCAAGTTCTGTCTGCTAGTCAGACCTGAATAAAAGAGAGGTACACAGTACTCCGAAACAGGTCTTATGAAGCCAGTATAAACAGTAACCAGATCACAAACAGTATAGGTTGTAGGTTTTTAATCTACATTTTTTGATAAGTTTTTTTTATTACATAAGCATTCCATTTAGGTTTACTAGGATCACGCCAGTTATCTTGACTACATTAACCAGGGGCAGCTCAGAACGGTTTTCAAAGTGGGAGGCTGAGCGTGATTGAAGAGGGGGGCTGACCATGCAAACAAAAATCACAATCATACGGTTATTTTGCGTTCTATATAGTAGGATCCATGGTTTTATGTACACGGTTTTGGAAAACCCGATTATGTAGGGCCCATATTTCAAAATGTGAAATACACTGAGTGGACTGAAAACATTGGGTCAAAACTTAAGAAAATTACACAATTAGAATCAAGAGTAGGATCTGGGGGTACATCCGGCGAGGCCCCCCCCCCCCCCCGGAGGCATAATCAAATTTTTAATGTAAAAATTCCATTTCGTACACAAAATGTCACAGCATGTGTAGTTTTAAAAAGAGAATATGTCGTCCATTTACAAGTAAGGACCTTTGGCTTTTTTTTCTTGTTATTTAAATTATCCGCCGCCGCCCCTGCTTATACAGTATATGTCTATTTTCATAATCTCGAGGTTTTGGGGCAAGCGGATCGGATCAAATCCGTACTCAACGAATAGCGACATCTATCAAATATTTTGAGCAGAAGTAAATACCGATGTTTTGCATACGGTATGGCCGGTGGGCGTATGTTGATATGTGTGTATATTTTGGCACGCTAGCATATCATGTACCGTATGCATACCGCATATGCGCAGTGAGTGCAGTGTGAGTGGGCCTGGGAACTGGCTGGTTGAATTGACTGAAAACACATAAAATGGAGCTGGATTCAGAAGGGATTAACTCGCAGGAGGAATTAATTATATGTGATGAAGCTGTCCGGAATGATGATTATGAAGTGGAGAAAATCACTGGAATGCGTTTGGTGAAGGTAAGTTTACTCAGATTCTCAATTTTCTTGTTTGTGAGCTCAACCCAGTGTCGGCTCACTCAGTCACTGACTCAGCATGCTCAAGTTGTTTTGAAATGCAGCAATCGCTGCCGCCGCTGCCGCCGCTGTGGTAGTTGGCTGTGGAGTACCGGTAGTAGGAGGAGGGTCGGGTGCCCGGACACTTTAAAATTTTGGAGCATTCTTTTTTGTCTTTGGATTGCATAAAAATATAAATTCAATATTTGTGGTCATCTGCTATTTTGTTCTCTAGATTATTTCCTAACATTTTGTACTAAAAATTGCTGAAACTTCGCTTGTTAATTTTTCCAAATGACTTTCATCTAATTCATTGATCGTCCGTACACAACCCGTCCGGACACACAACAACTGGGTACCGTATACAAGTAGGAGGAGGTTCGGGTAGTCTTGAGGACTTCATGATGATGTTTTTTTTTAATAAATATTTTGACATAGATCTATACTTCTTCATCATGGAGTCTTGACATTCTTGCCATAAAATCCCATGTACGCATTAGACCAAAACTCTCCGGTCTCTGTTATGTTGGTTGTTCAGCTGAACTCAACTCCGTTGGCTTCACTCACCAAATACAGAACAGAGACCGAAGTTCTAGCGCAATCTGTACAGGGGACTCAATGGCCATGTTTATGTATTAAGTTCAAATAAAAGTTATAAAACAGGGAAGTGAAGTTGCACGTCAGCAGAGGTAAGTTACTGTTTTTGTTCCTTTTAACTTGATTTTTTCTGTTTTTTGCAATTAATGCCAAGTTAATTTTCAAAAGTTTGATTCATTAAAGACAAAAATTGAAGAGCCCCGATGGGGGGATTTTGCATTGTGAGTCCCCAATGGTGGCTATGTATGTGTACGAGGAGAAATGTTTTTAAAATGTAAAAAAAATTAAAACTCCTCGAAAAAGACGTCTGCTACATTACCTGTCTATGTAAGCATAAGAGACCGACCAAAACAAAGATGAATTTCCCTGGAAATCCATCTTTTAAGATAAAAATCACGTAAATGGTGATTTTATTTATTTTTACACCTTCCTATGCCTAATTTAAATGTATATGAAGATTTCAAAAATTGGTAATAAAAATGTGAAAAATTGAAGGTTTCTTACCTGATCTCATGTAGATCCCTCAATTTGTTTGTCAACAAAGCAAATACTTTATAGGTTTGATCCTTGAACCGCTTCGTTATGACGTACATTGTAGCTACTTGTACGATTAGCGATGTTACAAAATGCGGTTTTGAAGAACAATTATTTCATCTATAAATTGTAGTGCTGTTGTCGATAGGCCTCATATCAACATTGATGTTGACATACGAAGGATTTTCAATGTTTCCGACATGTCGACATGCACTCACCAACATCGACATGTAAACATAAAATAAAATGGTCTAGCCTAAAGTCACGAGTGTAAAGCTTAGCTGAAAAGTTAGTAGCATTTATCCACAGTAATTGGCACGATTAAAAGGTTTATTCAGCTTAGCGGCACATTAAATGAAAGAAGAATACCGGTACCTGTGAGTTGCGCGGCAGCAGAAATACGTCAGTGCGGGCCGGCCTGCCCGATCGAGCCACCCCGGCGCCTCCCGACAGTCACTCTATATCTAGCGTACAGCGAGCGCTAGCGTAGCGTAGTAGCATTCACCGTACCCATCCACAGAAATATGTACCCATCGCTATTCACCGTGATTGATAATACGTTGCTCCTCAATGCATTACTTTTCACATAAATGTGAGCAGCAGCGAAAATGTGTTTTTGTCAAAGTTGTGATCGCCGCAACTGAGCGCTTACTTCAAATCACGAAGTCACACAAAACTTCTCTTCCTTCATTTGGAGATCGTTGCACAGATCGTCGCGGAAGTGATACTGAAATTATCGGTCGATTTTCATTATTTTTTACTGTAAATTTGAGGAGCTTGCATCTGCAGTACATGTGTACCAGTGTATGATACGCAACGATCACTGTTGTAATTGGTGATTCTCAAATTGGCTCCGAGTGTTATTGCGCAATGCTTTCGAGACCGGATCGTGGTACAAAACTTGATTCTGCAGAAAAATATGTGGATTAAATCGGTGATTTTGAAAGTGAATTCACTCTAGCTTTTAGTGAAAATATGTTTTCCCGAGCTGAGCCTGTATTATATAGATCTAGTGTGGGGATATCACTCGTGTCAAGGTGAATTCATTTGATTGAGAGTGTTATGTTCCATGATCGAATGATTTTTTTGTTAGGGAACCTAGGCTAAATTACGGTCCCTTTTTCATGTCAACATTGTCGATGTCGGGATTAATTTTTAAGCGACATGTCGACATGGATTTTTGTTCCCGACAACAGCACTAATAAATTGTCAGACCAAAATTTTAAAAAAAATGGAAAATGGAGCCTCTGGAAATAAATAATTAATTTTTCCCTGAGTCTAATGCAGTTCTTGTATGAAAATTAGAATGTATCCTGGTTTAGGGTATCCCAATAATAAATGAAATTTCTGTTACGGTGTGCATATCTGGGGTACCTGCAAAAAATCTGTGTTTAGGCCTTGGGGGTGTCCTAGTGAAGAGACAAGAAAAGGATGAGGATGAAGATTTAAAGATGAAATTAAGATAGAGAAAGATCAGAAGATACAAGATTAGGACACGGATAGGAGGAAGATGAAAGATGAGGTCAAGACAAAAGATATATGAGAAAGAGACAGGGGTAGGATAAAGAGGGGGATATTAAGAGGAAGGGAGAATGGAGGAGGATATAGATGAAGAGAGAAGAGATGGATGGGATTAAGATACACCAACATGATGGACTGTACTTTAACAGATGATGATGATGAAGATCGATGAGGATAAAGAGGAAGATGGAAGATGCTATATAAAGGCCAAATTGAGGATAAGAGGGAGTACAATAGATTATAAGATGGAGATAAAGATGAACACAAAGGGGAAGGTGAGAGTCTGAAAGATGGTATGAACTACATGTACATGTATGAATATGAGGAAAGATGAGAATGAGAAAGGGGAAAATGAAAGAATACATGTATATGCGAATAAAAAGGAGAAGGGACAGAGGGAAGATGCAATAATATAGTAGCTCAAAATCAAAACAAATTGAAGATAAATGATTAAGCTTTAAAAGAGAAGTAGTGTAATGAAGAGAACAATATTAAGGGGGAAATGTAAATATTGAGCAAAGGAGAACATCAAATGAAAATTAGGAAAAAGATGAGATGAAGATAAAAAGGAGAATATACACTGATTGCAAAACACTAAAGCCTGAATCCACAAGGTGGTTTCAATATGGTACAAATTACAAAACCGTGGACATGGCAGATTTTGTGTACACAATTTACACTTATTTCATTGTGAACTCTTAGAAAAGTCCAATTAAATGCATGATTTTGGCAAATTGCAATGATACATGTATCATGCTTGAATGAAGCACGATATTTCAGAAATCTGCATTTACAATGTATGATATGGTTTTGTACTCGTCATGATGGTAGTATGGTTCATCTACAGTTGAAACCACCTTTGTAAATTATTTGTCTAACAAGTCCTTTTGGTAATCATTAATATCTTGGTGCCTCATTATCCACTCTCTTTTTATTCATTTGTTTGATAATATTATCCCCTTCTGTTTTTTTTTTGTTATTTTACCAAAGATACAATGCTTGATTCTTAAAATATGTATTCCTGTATTTTATTGTTAATTGGATATTTTCTTTAATACAAGTCCAGCTCAAGAAGGGAAGCCTAAGGGCTACATGTACAGTAATTTATTTAACTTTTTCTTTTCCCATGCAACCTTTGCACTATCATTCTTGTTAATATGTCTTTGTACTCATGTAAATTTCTTGTAATTTGATCTTTGTTGAAATGCCTAAAATAATGATAATATCCAGAATTGTAAGGTTTAATGAATCGATATTTCGTACTTGCTGTACAGGGGAAACTATGGTTCCGTGTGCGATGGAAAGGTTACGGTGCGGACATGGCTACGTGGGAGCCAAGAGGAAATCTCAACCACTGCGAAGAGCTCCTGGAAGATTACGTCTCCAAAGTACAAGCCAAAAAGTACAAGCAGAAAAAGAGGGTAGGTGTACACTTCAACCTTTGATTTAACACAATACCTTATCCTACACCCAACCCAAAACCTGGTCCGGGGGGAGGGGAGCACTTGCATTGATGAGTTGATACCATGCGTGACCATGGGTTTAGAAGAGAATCCTAAACAAGTATTTTTTTCCACTTTCTGAAAATGTGCCCCTAACAAGTATTGGCGTGTGAAACCCTACCCTTGACAAGTATTGGCAACAAAACGGTACCCTTGGCAAGTATTCCCTGAATTGACCCTCAAACAAGTACAACAATATCTTAATTGTTATGTCATGGACATGATCATGAACATCGGCTTTACCCTAACTTTCGCTGTTCGCTGGATTAATACTGAGCTTGCAATCCCAAGTCAACCTTCGCACGTGCAGCATAATGCATCAATAAATCGCTCTTCTTGCGATGGTGGAGACGGGGTTTGTTGAATATCGAGATTAATCGCGAAGAGAGCTGATCTGGCCAAATCTCGAGATTAGGCAAACTGGGGCGGGTGCAGCACCGCCTCATGTTTCATTCTGATACTCTTTCAGTTTATACAGTGCGTATCAAGCAAAAATGTTTACACTTTGAAAAAGCCCTGGGAATTAATAAATATACAATATGTTGGTAATTTCTTCACATATAATGTTGGGTTTGGGTCTCATCTATCCAATGAAAGTAAGCGTTCTGATAGAATGTTTCGCTTGAGTGAGCACTGTCCATTTTTGTAAAGCTCGCAGAAATCTGTTTGCGCAGAAATGCTTGTTTTCACGCTGTGTCAAGAGGAAAGGGCAAAATCAAACCTCAAACATTTCCCTTGCACTTTTAGTCAATTGAAATAAAATTGATACATTCAAACATTTTGGAACAATTTTGCAACCCAAATTGAAATTTCAACACTTAGTACGCACAACCTTTACACTTTTTCTGCCAGCTGGATCTGAGGACATATAGCTCAGTGTATTGCAAATATCTTCACGATGGCATCGGTGTGTGGGGGAGTGGGGTGGGGCACAATGCCCTGTTTTGGGCAAAGGTAAAAGATATGTTCAGATAAATTTTACTAGCTAAATTCCATGTGTTCTTCATGATTAAGGTCTACTTTTATTCGAACAATTATTTCAAAGTTCTGCGCAAATCATTTTTCACTAACTTTTCAAAAGTAAGTGATGCTCACTCAAGCGTAAATAATTTCGACAGTTATATCATCATTTACTTTTGGATCTGTACCAATCTTAAAATGTGAAAAAATCTTGAGGATATCACAAATGTATAATTTTATAGGATTTTTTCTAAGTGTAAACTTTTTTTGATATGCACTGTATAATTTCAGACTGGAGTTCGAGTATTGAAACAAATACATGTTTGATGTTCTCTTTACAGGCCTACTCATCATCTACATTGTATGTGGGAAGTCCAATGCACATAGCATTCTAGCCTCAATCTATAGTACAAATGTATAAGATTTTGGGAAGTGTTTCATGAAACGAATGGTGATTTTCACTGACTGATTGCTCTGGTCCAATTAGATGCAAGGATTTTGGTAGCTTATAACAATAGTGAATTTGTGAAATGCTGCCCAGATGTGTAATGCATTCATTGAACATCATCTTGGTTCTTGACACATTGAAAAGTGTTGCTTTCGTCCTTCAAGGGTATCATTGCTTTTGAAAGCTTCATGGACCAGAGTGCAATGTTGGAAACAATAATACATGTACATAAACCAGCTCTAGAATCAAAGACCCCGTTCACATTATGCTTTCTTAAACTAGTTTACTGGAAACTGGTTTAGGAAACCAGTTTGGAAGATTGCTTTGCTAGCTTTCCCATTTGATCACCCGAAAGTGGTTTTCAAAATCACTTCACGTAAAGCGATCTTGTAGCTATGGGAACTCTTTCAGTGGGGTGACACATTTTGCCCGAAATTTGAAACTGCATTGTAGGCATTCTACACACAGCGCTCAAAATGTGCGGAGATCACTTCCTGAAGAACGGTTGTGTCCTCACTTACATTGTAGGCCAAAACCAGTTTAACGAGGCAAACGATCTTGAAAACTACATGTACATTGCAAGGTGGCTTTATGAACCGGTTTGGAAGATCGCTTTGACCGTTCTCATTACATGTTAAACTTCTAAACTAGTTTTAGGAAGGTAGTGAGAACGGTGTCAAAAACTCCTACATGAATTCCCTGTATGAATGTTGAAGCTGTGAGTTTTTTAATGAAGACAAAGAGCAATTAAAAGTACTTGTAACTGACACATTTATAGCCATGATAACTGTTTCTTGATTTTATTATTACACTTTGTCACTTTCCAATTGTAGTTTTATTGGAAATTACTTGATACAAGTGTCACTGATCATTTGGTGTGACCTTCAGGTCATTATATTTAGATCAAACTCAAAGGTCATTTAAGGTCAATGGACTCAAATCATGCTGTGATATCAACATGAAGATTTTGAAATTATGCAGCTTAGATTTATATTCCATGTAATGTAAGCAGAATATAATGGTTATTTCTGAAAATATCAGCCATTATGTGACCAGAAATTCATCATTTCATGTATCTTGGTCAAGGTCAAAGGTCATTTCAGCTCTTTAGAAAGTAGGCCCCTACCCAGTTGGCCTCATACAAGAACTCGTGTAGCTTTTTAGAATGTTATCTTTACAAAGGCAAGCCAATAGTTTAGCCTATTATATGTACTATTTGCTTATTACATGTATCAGAGAATTTACTCCTGCTTCCCTTCTCATGACTCTTCTGACCACCCCCGCTCCCCACCCCTTCCCCAATACATGCAAATGAATGAGATATTGTCAGTAGGCCTTGAGAAAAGGCACAAAATGTGACATACAATTAAGTATACAATACTAAAATCTATGCTAGTTCTGCATGGTAATACAGTTCAATGCACAATGGTTATGATGGTTGGGTCAGGTTTGTGTGCTAATGAGTCTTCTCACTCCGCTGTGTACTTTATATGAAACCAGAAAAGGGCAACTCTGCTTTATACATGTACTATGATTATTGATGGAAATTACCCCATGGTCAGAAACAATAATGGTACATGCTAAAACCTTCTTTTAGTTTGATATGTTTCTTTCATTTACACCTGGATATCTAGCCTTTATATCCCTTGAACTTTCTATGTTGATTGTGTGCTTGAAGATCACACTACAGACAGTAGTTTGCAGTGTCAGACCCTCTTTGGAACCGACTAAAGAAACATACATGTTTGATGAATAAACCAGAATATTGTACAGGCTACAAATTTCCAAATGCATTGGGTCAGATAAAACATTTTGGCCAGCCAAAACTTTGGGGGCAGGGAAAGAAATTGTTCACGTCCATCAGTCCAGTTTGGCCCCAGTTAGGAAGTCATCTTTCCCAAAATATAGAGGGATACTTTAAAAAATGGTTAAGTCTGACTTCAGCTAGGCTTTGCACATCTTAATACAGTATTTTCAATCCTGAGAAGGGTACATGTACATGTAGCTTGGAACTTAACAATTTTTTAGCATATCCTGCGTCATGCATTCTATACTGTTGAGGCACTATGTGTTTAATAATGATAGGAAACATTTTTGGGTTGGTGAAAAGCTTTCATCCAACCCAAATGTGAAAGACTTTGGAAGATTTTTAAAATTTTGATCTACTGTAGATATTCCTGGCCTCAGCTCAAGAGATTTATGCTCAGGCAACTAAAATGAAAATTAATTTGGTGGATTCATCTGTATTCATCCTTTTGTAGGCCTATATTTTACTTTCCAATTATATTTTCTGAAGTACATCTACTGTACATGCAGTTTTGCTTCATTCTTTTGGCTTCTGGATGTCTAGTGGACAGCTATTGATGGACTTTGATCCATTAAGTGATCAATCCTTTGCCAAGCCTGCATTGGATCGTGGCCTATTGTTGAAATGAGCTCTATGAAATTACTGCAGGAAATGTTATCCTTGCATCCAGTATTGTCAGTGATATTCTATGTTTCAAGAGCGTTATTCTATTATTGATCTCGCTATTTATTCTAAGGGAATTCCTTCATTCCATTTCAATCTCCCCCACCTCCTGTTTTGTTTGAGGAATTCAGAAACAAATGGGGGAGAGAGCTATCTTCTCTCACAGAAATTTCGAGCTAGCAGCTAGCTAATCACTAGCTACAGTAATTCTAGATGTTGACCATTTTTTTCTACACGTACAGGTATGTAGCTAGATTACGGTACTACAGCCATGGAGGTTTCTTCCTACCTCTATGCTACAGCTACAGAAAATTGCCGTAAAATGTTTGTATAGAGGTTCATGCCTCGATATAATGACTTACCTTTAGATATCAAATTGATCAAAAAATTTACATTTATTACTTCTTTGAGCTGTAAGATTTTTGATTGAATTACATTTCAAATTACATTGATCTCTAAATTTCTGTAGATATGCAGGAATCATGGCAATTTATTCAGACCTAATATATCTTGCCACATAATCTCAAGTGCAATTTAGAAATGTCTTGAAATAGTTTTATATCCAATGAAATTCTTTAGAAGTGTTAGATTAAATTTTCTCATTTTATACAGATCATTTTGTTTTGTTGGGATCGACTTTGATGAATGAATGGACTTTGTTTGCTAATGTGCCAAGTTTGGTTGATTTTGAATGCCACTTTCTTTACTTACTATTCTGAAAGAGTCTGTTTAGCAAGAATAGCATGAGAGAGGACACCATCTGACATCACCCCAAGAGAGATATCACTAACCTGGGGAAAACCCCTAATGACTGTACTAGCATCCCAACAAATAGAAGTCACATTCACACCCGTCCCATTACAAAAAAGGAGCCTACCTAGGCTGACTTTTACATGTAGAATACGTACCTGTTCCGGCACCTTTACACAATTCAAATATCGCAGCATCCTTGGAAATAATCTCCAGCAAATTTTCTTGTAATTTTCGGAAGTGCCTTTTTTATGGTATTATGGTATTCTCTTTGGGGAATATTACAATTAGGCCTACATGTACATTGTTTCAACTGGTAAAATTTCACGTATTTTCTTCCTGATTGGGGAGGTGTGTCTAGTTACATTTAATAGTACCCTTAATGTATCTGCCTGTTGTTGGAGACTCTGTTCTCATTATACTTTCTAAAACTGGTTTACTGGAAACCAGTTCAGGAAACCAGTTCAGAAGATCGCTTTGCGAGCCTTCCCATTGATCACCCGAAAATGGTTTTCAAAACCACTTCATGGAAAGTGGTCTTGTTGCTATGGGAACACGCTCAGTGGGGTGACATGTTTCGCGCGAAATTTAAAACCGCAGCATAGGCATTCCACATACAGTGTGTGGAGTAGCGCGCTCGAAAATGTTAGAAGATCGCTTCCCAGCTTAATAGAACAGTTTTGTCCTCACGCTAAAACCAGTTTAAAGGACAAGTCACCCCCAACAAAAACTTGATTTGAATAAAAAGAGAAAAGTTTGACAAGCACAACACTGAAAATTTCATCAAAATTGGATGTAAAATAAGAAAGTTATGGCATTTTAAAGTTTCGCTTCATTTCACAAAACAGTTATATGCACATCTCGGTCGGTATGCAAATGAGGAACTGATGACATCACTCACTCACTATTTCTTTTGTATTTTATTATATGAAATATGAAATATTTTTATTTTCTCGTCATTGTCATGTGAAATGAAGTTTCATTCCTCCATGAACACGTGGAATTCCATTATTTTAACATTTTGTGCTTCAGGCAAGGAGGTCCTAATCGTCAAATTTGTAAAAGTTGAAATATTGTATAATTCAAACAATAAAAAACAAAAGAAATAGTGAGTGAGTGACATCATCGACTCTCTCATTTGGATGTAACTGGCTCGTTCATATAACTATTTCGTCAAAAATAAGCGAAACTTTGAAATGTCATTAATTTCTTATTTTACATCCGATTTTGATGAAATTTTCAGCATTGTGCTCGTCTGATTTTTCTCTATTGATTCAAATCAAAATTTTTCTGAGGTGGACTTGACCTTTAACGAGGCAAAGTGATCTTCAAACTATATTGCGATGTGGTATTCTGAACCTGTTTGGAAGATCGCTTCCAAGACCGCTTCGACCGTTCTCATTACACATTACACTAGTTTCCACTAAAACTCGTACATGTATCTCAAAATTTAAAAAAGAATTGAAGGCAGCTCAGAAAAGGCTGTATTTTAAAAATATAGCAATGGCCGCGGTAGTCTCATGTTGTCTGGAAACAGTCTCCTGATACCGGCGAAGAACTCTTTTTCAGGCAAAAGAAGGTTGCTACAACATTATAACTACATGTATAAATTCTAGCTTATTCTGAGCTGTCAACAAAATATTTAAATTTAGAGATATAAGGTTTTATCAGCCCAGCTGCAATGATAAGGAAACTTCAGAAGGAAGGTGGAGTGGGGACATGGCATTATCAGCCCATGTACTGCATATTTCATGCATACTTTGCATATTAAAATCAAATGATGATGTGTACCGATATATACATTGTAGGCTCATTATAGCTGTTTTTACATACTAAACGTGAAAATTCAACAGCTTTACAATCAGATTTTGATAAAATTGTTAAAAGTGTTTTGCTCTGTGACATTTACTCTATTAAGCCTCGATATTACTTGCTAGTTTATTAGACCTATGACTTTTTATCAATCCATAGCCTATGTTGGCATGTCCAGCTTTTATGCAATCTTTTCGTAATCACCCAGACCTTTGAATTATTACAAGGCTGTGCATATGAAGTGATTTTCCTATTGCAAATACAGTGAACCCAATCTTTTTGTGTGTCAAAATATGACTAGGCTTTAAGATGTAGATGCCTTTAAAGGACAAGTTCACCCCAACAAAAAGTGGATTTGAATGAAAAGAGAAAAATCCAACAAGCACAACACTGAAAATTTAATCAAAATCGGATGTAAAATAAGAAAGTTATGACATGTTTAAGTTTTGCTTAATTTCACAAAATAGTTATATTCACATCCTGGTCGGCATGCAAATGAGGGAACTATGACGTCATCCACTCACTATTTCTTTTGTATTTTATTATATGAAATATGAAATATTCTAATTTTCTCCTCATTGTCCTGTGAAACAAAGTTTTATTTTGCCCTGAACTTGTGGAATTACCGTTGTTTAACATTTTATGTTTCAGTCAAGTTGGTCTTCATTGTGAAATCCGTAAAAATTGAAATATTGTGTAATTCAAAGTTTTTTCAAACAATAAAAAACAAAAGAAATAGTGAGTGAGGGACATCATTGATTCTCTCATTTGCATGTGACTAAATTGTGCGTAACTATTTTGTGAAAAATAAGCGAAACCTTAAATTGTCAAAACTTTCTTATTTTACATCCGATTTTGATGAAATTTTCAACATTATGCTTGACTGATTTTTCTCTATTGATTCAAATCAACATTTTTCTGAGGAGGACTTGACCTTTAAAAGTCATCTACATAATGTATATTTTACCTGTAGCTTAAAGTACGCTGGTGTTGTATATTTATACTAACAGCATTGATCATACACTTCATGAAAGAAGATTTACTGTTAAATGTATTCAAGGCATTGAAGTACCCTAAACAAGGCTCACAAATTATTTATAGTGAGACATGTCATGCAGGCATCCATATCCCTATATAATTCTACCAGTCCCCAGATTTGAAAACCATTTTGCCTGCTACAAGCTTTCTGTGTGTTTGATGCATTAACACGAGTCAGCGGTCATAGAACACAGAGCTACACACTGTCGCACTTCATACACAAATGAAAAGATACATGTATGGATAAAAGATTATGATTGATGCATTAAAGCTTTTTAATTACAGCGGGTGTACATGTGAATGGATGGCAGTATATTACACGTCTTCCAGGCTTTTAGCTTTGCCGAGCATTATAAACCCACTGATCGATTATTATCAAATTTCTGGCTGCTTGTCATCCATTTGTTTACAGAAGACATCTTAAAATGGTGTGTGATATTTACTCTCCAATTCCCTTTTTTCATCTCTCATGCCACCATTATTATATTCCTACAGTTTGTGTTTGTTGGCCCAACGGAGAGATATTGAGTAATTCCTGGGTTTTTTTTAAGTATATACATTGTACATGAACTAATCAGGGACTGGGCCTATGTAGTGCTTTTATCCAACTGTACATTTTCTCTAACTTGTCAAGAATAATTGAACTCAAGTTGGGAAGAAAGTGTTTGTTTTAATCATATAAACTATATGAAGTGAAGACCTGGGGGGTGTTTCATCAATATTTTCGTCCGACAAATTGTCAGATCTGACAACTTTCCTGGATTCTGATTGGTTGAGAAGCATTGTTACTATAGTAACTGTCGGATAAAACAGGACTTGTGGGATAAAATGTCCGACAAGTCCTTCCATGAAACGCTCCCCTGTAATTCCATGTATGTTGAAAAATAACACAAATGTTATGTCAGTCAGCCAAATTTTGCCATTTTTCCCTGCTATTCACAGACATTAATTGAATTATGAAACTTCGGGTCGGGCAATCACGTATACCTGACCCAGGGTGCTACATCAGCACTTGCCCGATTGCCCGGGACAAGTGTTTTGAGAAGTAATGATAAAAACTATATGCCCAAATTGGGCAAGCAAAATTCTCACAGTAGAATGACCAAAATTAGGGTTGATGATATGATATTGACCCTAATTTTGGTCATGGCAGGCAAGATAAAACACTTTGGAAAAAGAAATGCAATAACAAGGTAGATTAGTTCATGTCAAAAGAGAGAAAAGGGTCAATGGTTTATAAAACTGCAAAAATTTATTTGAAAGAGGTAAAACTTTTTTTTCAAGGATTTTTTGGGGGCAAGTGAAATAGATTTTGGGGCAATTGTATTCCAAGTATTTAAAAGTTTACTTGCCCGACTGGGCAAGTACTTCTTAAAATTTATGTAGCACCCTGACCTGACCATTTGACAAAAGGCACACCTAAATTCCTGAAATATTTTCGTCCGACAAGTTGTCAGATCTGACAACTTTCCTGGGTTCTGATTGTTTGAGAAGCACCGTTGCTATAGTAACTGTCGGATAAAACGTCCGACAAGTCCTTTCATGAAACGCTCCCCAGTTTACCTGATTTTTTGTGAAAATTATAGCAAAATTCTTGAATGGTCGGGTAAACCGGACCCAATTTTTCTGGAATTTATGTGTTTTCTAGAATGGTCAGGTATGCGTAATTGCCCGACCTGACGCTACAGCCCGATGTGAAGACACAAACTGTATCTCGACAGAAGTCTAGCAAAAGTAGATATCTTGGAATGGGAGCTTCATTCCACAAGTCCCAGTCAGAGCTGTTAGGCTGCAAATTCAGACCACTTTCATCTACATGTATATTGTATCGCAAACTAATCTGGCTGTTCCACAGTCATGTACTTCACATGCCATAAAAGGTTGTGACTTTGGCAGCTTTAGAAATGGAATTGCCATTAGAGAGCATCATGTGCGTGATTTTCCATGCGTGAATTGTTCTCTTATCATTGAGGATGGGTGATGGGGAGGCGTGGGGGTGGGGGAAAGTGTCACCTAGTGTAAAGAGGTTGGAGAGAAGATGAATTATGGAGATGGTCTTTAAGTTTAAAGAGAAATGCCAGTAGTTGCACTAAACACTGATTTCATGGGAAAGTCTGCAAAACCAGGCTTAATTGTCAGTATATCATCAAGGATCTAGATCTGGTACAGTTACATAAACTGAACTTTGTGAAATCTTGAAATCTACGCTGAAAAATGTTCACACTGAAGATCACCAACACAGATAGGCGCACGTAGGACAGTGTATTATTATTGCTTTGGATGTCGGTGCGACGCTGGACCCGAATCCTGTGCTTATTTGCTAATTTCTCAGCATTTACACAATTTCTTCCAGAATCCTTTGGCACATATTTTTTATTTATACAAACAGACACTTTGGTGGTCATTTCATTGGGTTCTGTTCGAACTCATTTTGATATCGTTATCACAACTGGCATTTACCTTTAAGACAGCTCTTCATTGCTATTAATGGTACATGTTACATGTAGATCACTCTTATAAAAGAAACAATTTACTGGTATTTTAGTTGTAGGAAATGGTAGATAAAAATATTATGTCCTCTCCATATCTATTTTTTATATTGGAAAATATCTTGATCCACTTTGAGGATTCATGATATTTCTAATGCCTTCTCTTTCAAATTAACTTATGATTCAAAAGCAAACAGAAACAGTTGGTTGTTTTATAAAGCTGTTTGTAAAGTAATGCAAAAACTTTATGCAAGACTGGAATACGTTTTTAGGTGCTATGTCAGCTTCATATGGATCATCTAATACAAGAAAGGGTCACCAGTCATGCGTAAAGTCATTCATAACTTACTAACAGCTTTATGAATCAACTGCCAGATGAAGTGGTCCGGCTGAGCATTTTGTTATCATTCTGCCATCCTATCTTCTTTTGTATCTTTCAGAGGCAAATACAATCTGCCTTGATCCAGTCTGTTAAGAAAGACCAGAAGGAGGATGATACCAATGTCACCCTGGGGGTCAATCATGCTGTCAAGAGCAAGTTGCAGTTCAACGGAACTATCATGAGAAAAAAAATGATCAAAAAGTTCATCTCAAAGCCAAATAAGTTCTCCAATCAAACGGTAAGTGGCCTCAAAACATGCATTTTGTCAAAAACCATTCTAAGGTTTCAATCCTAGTGATACATCAATTTAAAATTGTCTAGTAAAATTACCTACCTATAATGAATCAAAATTTGAATTTTCAGAAAGAATATGGTTTCAATAATGTTTTTTTTTATATCAGTGCCCACTATGTGTTTGTAGGATTAGAATGCTAAATGATACTCAAGTGTTGTTCACATTATTGACCTTTTATCAAAGCTTTAGACAGTCTTTTTAATTACAATCATTCATATTTTCATACAGAACCAGAAAAAATGGTCGCTGAATGAAAACCCATTGGATCTGGTCAGTTTGAAGACGCCAGAGGAGTTGCCTTTGGAGACGCCAAATGTTGAAGTGCCAGTGAAAGGAAGGATGAAAAGAAGGGGAAGGGGAAGACCAAAGAAGAAAACCACCAAGATGCCTGATCTTCAGCCACAGACAGAATTTAGTTTAAACAGACAAACCTGCCTTGAGACTGAATCCCAGTTAGGTCTGGACAGCCAAACTTGCCTTCAGCCACAAACTCAGTTACGTCCCAACAGAGATACTAGCCCTCAGCAAGAAACTTGCCTTAAGTCCAAGACTCGGTTTTGTCCCGACGACACAGAAGTTCGCCTTCAGTCCCAAACTCGGTTGTGTTCAGTCAAAGAAACTCGCATTCTGCCGGGGTCCAGGTTGTGTTCGGACAGTGAAACAATGAAGCAGCCATGCCCAGAGATTGAAACTCGCCTTCAACCCACATCTGAGCAGTGTCCGGAGATCGAAGCCCGCCTGCAGCCTCAATCACAGCCGTGTCCGGACAGAGAGCCTCTGGAAACTGTAGATGACATTATTCTGCTTGAGGGCAATTCAGTATCGCAAAAGAAACATGACTCTGTAGTTAAAAGGGGCAGAGGAAGACCCCCAAAGAAAAAGAAACGGAAAGAGTTGCATGAAGATTTGTGCAGCCAAAAGAATCCAACGAACATTCGTAGGAAAAGAGGAAGACCAAAGAAAGCTGTGGCCTGTGGTAGGGTTACCAAGGCAAAGACTTATGAACATTACAATGGACAAATCAAATTGAAGAAAGTGGTCATTAGAGAGGTTGGTCCTTTTTTTTTCTTCAAAAGAATCGTGTTTGTAGATGTTGTATGTCTGTTTCATATTTAATACTTGTAGTTTGCTTTCCTACAGTTCAGCTATATAATGCTCATTGCATTTAATGTAGAAGCAAATACTAAAAGAAAATTATGAATGAAAAGTACATACATAAATGACAAATAGTTGACTATTAAGAAGAATATTGTTTCCTTTGAAAAAGAAACTCTTTGGTAAGACTTTCACTTTTTAAAACCCTTTGAAATAGATTTGATAACAAGTTTTGTGACAATGATAAAGGCATTTAAAATTACATTTGCATATTAGGAATTTTTGGTAATAACCATTCATTTATTCTTTCTTATTGCAACTCGACCTAATTCCATTTTGGGATAATATTGTACTCTAATACCCAATATACATGTATGTCATTTCCCTGCTTGAAACTGCATGAATCCTCATAATTATTCACAATATTTGTTGTATTTAGTCTTTAAAGGGATGCTCTGGGCTGAAGATATTTATATCTCAAAAAATAGAGTAAAATTCACAGAGCAGAATGCTGAAAATCTGATCAAAATCGGATAACAAGTAACAAAGTTATTGAATTTTCAAGATTTGCATTATTCCAGCGAAAAAGTTCTAGGCATGTCTTCTTGAATATTCATTAGGTAGGCTGATGGTGTCATATCCCCACTTGTTCTTTTGTATTTTATTATATGAAATTAGGTTTATTAAAAAAAATTACCAAGAACTAAAACAATTGGATTGACAAGTGATTAAATGCATTACTGCATTATGTATTGCTGCAACTTATTTCATGGAGACACATCATACATGTATGAAAAAATGAAACAATCATGATTTCATGTAATAACATATTCAAGCTAAGGGAAAGTGGGGATGTGACATCGGTTCACCTAATGAATATTCATGACGACGTGCATATAACTGTTTCCAAAAAATATTTGCTAAACTTTAGAATTAATAACTTTGTTATTTGTTATTTGATTTTGATGAAATTTTCAACATTTTACTATATTTAGACATAAATATCTTCAGCCCATAGCATCCCTTTAATGCTCTTACAATTTACTTTGAGGAGCGTGGTGAGTTATATTCCCTGACATGTATATATGATTATCTTTGTTTCCCTTTATCTTTATGCATCCCTTATCAGCTGAGAAGTTTAAAGGCTCTCTTGGAGTTTCAAAGGCAGATCAGCGATGAGGAGAAAGAGAACAAGACAAACACCTATAGCAACAAGGAAGAAGTTGTTCCATCCACCTTGGAGCACAGGCATGTCCTTGCCTCAGAATACCGCAACCGATTCTTCATCCGTATAAAGACTGGAAGCTTCAAGGACCAATCCACGAAACGCAGGAGGAAACGAAAAGAAGATAAGGAAAAGCGAAAGAAGAAAAGAGAATCTCGTCGGATGGTGAGGCGTAATGAAAGTCATAAAGGAAAGAAGGAGCTCTCAGATGTCAAGGAGATATGTCGCGGGGTAGAGGAAGATGGGAAGGAGGATTGTGCTCTTCCGGAAGTGGTGGAAATTAGTTCTTCCTCTGAAGCAGGGGAAGGCGAGGAAGGAAGCGCTGAGTCACAAATGGACACACCATCTCACTATGGATATGATGACTTGATTGATTTCAGTAAGGAAAATAGTATGGCAGACAAAAACAAGGGAGATGACACCATTTATGCAGATGTGCAAGAGGTAACTGAGAAAGAGAATATCTGCACTGATAATATTTTGCAAGATGTGATGACAGTCAGGCCTAAGAATTTGGTAGGAGATGACAAAGAGGTGCAGGAAACTGGAGAGGCTGATGACGAGGAAGCAGCAGCAGCAGCTGATGATGAGTCGTCATCTCTTGTCATTCCATTTGATGAGGAAGAGGAGGAGTCTTCATCTTTGATCATTGCTGACGACTGCATTGAAGATGATGACGATGATGATGATGATGACCTAAGAGAAACTGTCAAAGAAGGGGAATGGAATGGTGTTCCTGATTTGACAAGAGCTGGTAAAGAGCAGTATAAGAAAACCAAACCTTGTCAGAAGAGCTTTGAAGATCCTGACTCTGATGAATTCATCTTTGAGAACAGTGGCAGTGAAACTTCAGAGACCCCACAGATATTAGAAAAAGAAGAAAACAGCCTAAGAATGTCTGCCAATGTTTTTAGGAAAGAGGATAATAAGAGGGAATTCTATGTTGAGGATGAAAGCCATTATAAAAGCCATGAAGACATCACTGATGAAGGAGAGGAGGATACTATGCGATCACTGGAACCTATGGATTTAACATTCGCAGGGGACAGTGGAGAAATGGTTGAAAATGGAGACTCGTTCATGGGTGAAAGTGCGGAAAAAACAAACTTTGAGAAATCAGAGAGTGAAGTGAATTCTGGGCCACCTATTCAAATGGAAATGGAAATGGACAAGACAGAGAAGCCAGTCAATGCGATGGCTGAAGATGTTGGAGACATAAGACCAATACGAGCCAGCAGAATCCAAGTCTTAGACAAATGTATGGAAGAGGAAGATTTTAACCTTGAAATGAAGACTTCTGAAATATTTTTGAAAACCAGAAAAGATAAAAGAAATCATGAAGAAGAAAAGGAAGAGGCAAATGATAGGATAATAGTGGATGAATGCAGTGGCTATAGAGATCTTGAAACTAGAGATGACCAATCTGAACCACAATTACCAGCATTAGGTGAAAGTGAGAAGATGAGAGATTCGAAGAAAATAGATGAGAACAATAAAACAGAATCTGGGTTGGAATGCCTTGCAACCTCAAACGAACATACTCTTCAAGAGAATTCTGATGTCATAATGATGGATTCTGAATCAGGAGAAGACAAAAGGGATGATATTGAAAATAAAGGTAAAACGTATGATGCCCAGATAGAAGAAGATTGCAAAGATAATCATCTCAGAACAGATGCAAACACTGACCTACAGAACCCTCAAGTTGCCGAGCTTGTGAAGGAAGCTGAGAATGAACTGGTGTCATTATCAATATGTCCTCCGAAACCACTGGAAGACAACCAAGCTACCGGAACAGTGATTGGTCCACTAGTTTTTCCAAAGAATGATGGAGAAGCACTTGTTGTCAGAAGGAAAGAAGAGAGTTATGATGACCCGATGGAGATGCAACAGAAAGGCCTTTCAGAAACAAAAGAACTTAACAAGGTGTACCGGGAAGAGGGTAAGGAAGTGGTATCAGATGTGCTTGATTCCAATCAAAGTTCAGAACAGAAGGAAATACAGGATGGAAAGACGAATGATGTGGATCCGAAGGAACAGACTAATAATATGAAGGAGCCACAGGGGACAGTGCTGTCTAAAATTGAAGAGCAGGAGAGGATTCATCTGGAAGATACCAAACAAAAGGAGTCAGACATGGCCAATCCCAAGGAAAGTGGAGAAATTGAAGTGGTACAGGATAGAGAAAGCAAGGATGCTGGAAGGAAAGAAGAGATTGATGATGTCCCTTCTGAGTCTCAAGGTTTAGAACTGTCTGAAACCAAAGAACAGGACTGGACTCATCAGGAAGATGTCAAGCAAGATGAATCAGACCTTGAAGATCTTAAAGAGATTGAAGAAATTGAGGTGGTACAAGATGGGGAAATAAAGGATGCTGGAAGAAAAGAAAAGAATGATGATGACCCGTTTGAGCCTCAAGGTGAAATGCTGTCTGAAACCAAAGAGCATGACAGGAATCATCCAGAAGAAACCAGGCAAGATGAATTTAACATGGCTGATCTGAATGAAAGTGCAGGAATGGAGAAAATAATTGATGAAGAGATGGAGCAGGTGAAAATTGCAGGTGTCTCCCAAACAACCACTAAAGAAGGCGACAATGAAGCAGATAAAAGAGAAGGGGGAGAAGATTGTCAAAAGATTGTTGCAATTGGTTCAAGCGAAGCAGATGACCACAAAGAATTTGGTGATGAAAATACAAAGGAAACCAAGGGGATGGGAGAATTAGAGGAGGTGAAATACAAAGACGAGGACAGAGAAAAGCAGAGCCTAGATCTTGAAACGTCCCTAGCAATACTTTCAATTGGAGAAAATGAGAAGAGAGTAGAAGCTTGTGATGGAGAAACAATGGAAACCGAAGTCGTAAGAGAAGATGAAGGAAATAAACAAGATCATGAAATGATGGCAGCAGTACATTCAATTCAAGAGGAGAGTAAAATAGAATATTTTGAGGAAGAAATGCACAGTACCAGCAAGAAGAGGGATGTTCATAGTATGAACAGTACAGATGAGGATAATAAAAATCAAAACAGGGATCGTGAACAAAGGAATGCAGCAGTCTTGCCTACTTCCATAAATAGTGCTGGAAATAAAGAATTGGGTACTGACCATATCAGTAAACATACAGAGCTTGATGTGCCTCAAGGTGACATTGAAATTTCGGAATCTGCATCCATAATATCAAATGAGAGGGAAACTGGAGGTGAAAACCGAAAAGTAGAGTGTAATGAAGAAATGAAGGATTCCAATGAGGAAAGACAGATTGAAGGTTTGAAAAGTGAAGAACAAGTCACTACTGATGATAAGAGGGAAGGGGATTCTAAAGAGATAAATAAACAAATGTTACCATCTTCAGGAAGTAATGAGATGGAAGGAAATCCTCAGGCTGAAGAAACCGACCTTGAAACGGCTGCTGCTGTAAAAGCAATAGAGAGGGAGTTGGGAATAGTTGAGGTTGACGATCAGAGGGAAAAGTCAGCTCAAAGATATGACAAGATGAATCCTGAAATATCACAAGCACAGGAAACAGAAGAATATAATGGTAGAGATGAAAAACAAAGGAGGGTGGATGATGAAGAAATGGAAATAGAAATGAAAGATACCCATGGAATTGCAGAAAAAGAAATGCCAAAGGTGGAAGCATCGGTGAGTGAGCAAAACATGTTGCATCAAAGAGACAACCAAAACCTAGTGCCAGAATTGAAAACCATAAAGGAAGTGGAAATTGAGCAAATGAATGATGTAAGAAAGCAGAATGGGAAAGAAATGGTAGATCAGGAAAAGGACGAAGAGGAAAAGGGAGTGAGGATTCCTGAAATAACATCTGCCAAGACTGGAAAGAAGTCGGACACTAAGGCAAACAGTGTAATGGAGATGGAAGAAACAGAAGAAAGTCAAATAGATGCTAAAACAATGGCTGAAGGCAAAGACATGACTGGATTTCAAGAAGGGGGTGCTGTTGTTCTGGAGGATGATAAACCTGAGGAACAAATGATGAAGACAAACTCAGAAGAGAATCTGATGGATCAGGGAATCAAAGAAGGGGATATAAAATGCTTGATCACTGAAGAAGAAACCACAGTGACTGCTGCCATTAGAAATGGTGCAGATAACGGGTGTATATTGGAGAAGGAAACACCTGACCTTTCAGTAAAAGACCAAAGAGACCTAGGCAAGGTAGAACATAATTTCGAGAAAGTTGTGAAGGTGGTGGAATCTGAAGTCTCAAAGGCTACCTGTGTTCATGAAGAGAAAGTGGAGGAGACTAATGAACAGGACAAACTGGACAAAGCTGAGAAGGCTCAGAGTACAGAAATACCAACAGGAGAAGGCAATCTCCATGCGGAGAAAAGAAGAAATAGGGAATCTAGGCCAAAAGATTATGTTAAAAACGTTGGAGTTGCATCAAAAGATGATCACATGGAGATTATAAGAGTAGACAAAAAAACTATCAGTGATGTTGACACCAGGCTTGCAAATGACCATTTGAAGAGAATTGGCTCTGAGGAGAAGCTGACTGGCAGAACTCTTGATAAAGTGGATACTAAGGGAGATAAACACCGGAATAATGAAATGAGCGAGGATGAAGCTGTTGCGAATTCGTGCCATAGGAATGACATGGAAAGTACTAATGAAGGATTGCCAGCTGACATAGAAAATAAGTGTGATAAAAACAACAGAATTCCATCTCCAAATGAAGCAACAGAGGCACGAGACATAACCAGTGGAAATACAGGCCATGTTCAAGAAGCTGCTCTCAAGGACAAAGTGGAAGTCTTCGAGAGTAAAGCACCTTGGAACTCTGAAGATGCACTTGATTTACATATTAGCCTAGAAGAGAGAATAGAAGTATCAGGAAAGACAACTGCTGACAATCCTTGTAGCAACCTGGATGATACTCCAGACGAAGTGGACCTTTATGAAAGCAAAGACGGTGACACCAGTACAAAAGAAAGAGCAAAAACCACATTAGAAGAACTTGAGGAAGGTGAATTACCAGAAGACGATGAGGAGGATGTCATTGAGGGGACAGATGGTGACAAAGAAGAAGGAGAGATAACAGAAGATATTGAGGATCTAAAATATGAAAGAACAAGAACTGTTGAAATTGGAGATACACCTCCAGTAGTGACAGACAAGACAGAGGTGCATAGGCATATCTCACAACAGGTGAGGAGAAGAAGTCAAGAATCTATTGACGTTAACAAGATCAACTCGGATCATCAAACAACTCATTGTGATGTACAACAAAAGTCCATAACAACTGTGAGAAGTGCAATTGATTTCAATAAAAATGGGTCCTATTCAACAAAAGACCGTCGAAGATCAACAAATTCAGAGCCTAATAATGCCATTCCAATTGATGAGGATGATGAAATTGAAGTATTGGAAACTAACTTTTCAAGGAAAGTAAACAGAAGCAATAGTGGAATTAACTCTTTGGAAAATGACGTTTATATCGTTCATGAAGAACCTGCCAAACCGGGAGTAAGACTGCGCAGCCACAGAAGGAAAAGCACTGAACAAGCAAAAAATAGGACAGCTAAATCTAGCCAAAACTGTGAAACACTGTCCACAAAGTTTGGAAGTGGGCTGAAAAAGGTATCACCTAATTTTAATTCACATGTCAGTAAGGGAGACAAAGATGGAAATATTGCAAGGAAAGTGGTGCATAGTGTGAAGGCTCACTTACACCAGGCTGTTAATGGCCCTAAAGAATTTGACAAGAGTAGAGAATCTGTAGTAGAAAAGAACAGCACTTGCCAGAATCGGGTCTTACGACCCAAAGATTCTGTAAGCAGTGATAGACAAGATTACCTGTTCAATAGGATAGAAGTAGGCAGTGGTGACGCAGGTACGTATGCTGGTAAAGGTGGAACAAAAAGGAAGAGCGATGAAGAAGATGATAGTGACAGCGGGTTCCAGAGTCGTCCAAAGAAAAAACATGCAGGAAAGTCCGTCTGGCAGATGGTTCAGAGAAAAGAAAAGAAGCCAGATGAGCCTGTCTTTGAAGGCAACACCAAAATCAACCGTCAGAAGATTGTCATCAAGATCTCCAAGAAACTCTTGTCAGATCAACCTGAGACCAATGAGCCACAGAACATCACCAAAAGGAAGGAGTCGGAGAAGTCATCAAGTAGGCACAGCTGGAATGAAGGGGAAAAGATGGAGGTAACTGATAGAGATGAAGGATATCGAGAAAGAAGGATGACTAACAGGGTGGAGGATGAACCAAAGGAGAAGCGAGAGAAGGCACAAGTGAATGGAAGAGGTGGAAAGACTGGATCATCATCATCAGAGGCTTCAAGGAGATCGTCATCACTTCCCAACACAAAACAGGTGAGTTCTTGTCCACATGCAAAATACCTATATATATTTTCATGGCCCACAATTAATCCAGCTCTATAAAAAGAGACTATGCATGTTGAATGTAGTACAATAAATGAAAATCTAAACCAGAAAATACTTGAACAGAAATTGATCAGAAAAAGGATTTTTGTTTGCAATGTTACCGAAAAGAAAATGATTGATTGTATGTGAATGAAGCATTAATTCCAGTCTGAGGGATGGAGTGTTTTCCATTGTTGTCCATTGTAACAGCCTGGTTTAGATTTTCTTTCTCATTCATTGAACTACATTCAACGTGCAAAGTCTCTACTGTTGGTTTTAGGTGAGAGGTCACATGCACAATAGCATAGAGTCCTTAGTTTTTTGCGATATGTAACATTGACAAATTTCATGGGATTCCGAAAGATACAGAATTCATGGAAATTCTTATTTTCAGTAAACAAGAATAACAAAATATACATAAAGAGAAAATGCATTAATAATTATGAAAATCAAAGTGAAAAATCGGCCCATCAACTAACTGTGTTTGCAATGTTTAGCATGAGGTAAGTAAGCCTATCTGAATGGAGACTTCAATATTTTTGAGATTTTATCTATTTACATTTGCTCTATCTTGTGCGTGTAGGACAGCAAAGAACATTGAATTCTAGAAAATTGAAAACTGGGATCTTTAATATAACAATATTTAAACAGAGAAAGGGGCAAATTGAGAATTAGTGTCTGAATGTTAGAACAATCATTTGTCATTTTAGTGATATTATATACTGCTGTCCCACATGTGACAAAAGGAAGCAACTCTGATTTTTTTTCTTCAAAATTTGCTTTTAGCTGGCTAGATTTGGGACATTTTCCATATATGCTCTACATTATGCTGAAGGGATTGGAGTCACGTAGCTCCTAATTTCTTCAGTACAGACGTTTCAAGAGCAAATCACTTATTTCCACATAAAATAATGCCATATTTTCCTCCTTTTCTAAAAAAAAATCATTCTAAACTCATTTTGTCATGGTACGGCAGTATACATATTATAGTGATAGATAATGAGAGCTGCATTTCCATTATGACGATGTAATTTGGACATATATCATTTTAGCAGAAAAAATGGAAACCACTTCAAGTTTTGCCTTTATCTACATGTAGACAGCAACTACCGGCATAAGTGATGCACTGCAAAATTAATGATTTTTAAAAGATTCTATTTTGTTTGCTCCTGAAACTGTTTTTGGCATACAGACCAAATGTTATTTATACATGTACTAATGTAGTTGCAGATTTAGAGAGTGTAGTCGAAATCAATGCCAAATGTCAACCTATAGTCATGGAGATCTAGATTTGGTAGATTTACTAACTTTTGTAAAACATTAAATCTCAGCAAAAAAACACAAAACAATCACACACCATTTTTAAAGCTTGGAAAAAGATGCCTGGCTATTAATGCTTACTTTGCTAATTTCTCAGCAAGTAGACATTTCTACCAAAATTATTTTGTTGCATACATGTAGCTTCTGTTAAAATTCATTTTGAGATTTTTAAGACAAATATGGTTGCATACAATCAGAAACCAAATATACATGTAATATGGATGGAAGATTCATAGGAAAATGATGAGCCATTTGCTGTAATGATTTCAATTTTCTTTCTAGCTTCCCTATTTTATGATCATATATAGTAATCAATTGCCACTTACAAGCTACAGTTAGAATGTAAGCTTCTAAAATCATTCTTTATCCGACAATCATTCTGATAAGCTCTATAAACAGTTCCTGGTGTTGACAGCTCTCAAAAACTCAGAATCTATCAAATACATTCAGGATCAAAGTTGAAGACCTACATGTACGGAGAAAATATCACTTTTCATTTAATAATTAAAGCCAAAATTGGGTCATCATATTGAGCTATTATTTCCAAAAAAAGGCTGTACTTATCAAGCCGTATTTACCACATGCTGACGTTTCCTATACCCTCACTCAGACACCTGTATCATCTGTATTATTGATTATCAATTGTCCACCATGCCATGTGACGTGCAGATATTCCAATACTCGGGATCAACAAAACATGTGCTCATGCTATTGTTTAAAAATGTAAATACAATGTACATGGTATATGAACTGCTTTCAGAAGCGTTGTCAGGCTGAATAGGAATTTCCCACCTGTGACGAATGTGGAGTTGGGTTCATGATAGCATTGTGTTGGTGGATAGTTGTACGAACATTTTCAGGGGGTTGTTATTTTGTGGGAATGTTACATACCCCTCACACATGTACACGTATGCCCCCCCCCATCCACCCTGCATCTTTCATATTTTTGCTTTATTGTGAATAATATTTCATTCATTTTGTTTTGTTTTTAAAAAAACAGTCCCTGGATATGGTCAAATCCCCTTCGAAAATAAAATGTATTTTCAGATTTCAAGAAATTTACTGTGAATATTCTGTGATTTCTCAAATTTGTCCCATTTAACAGTCTCTAAATTCTTTTTAGATAATGAGCTATCATGATACATGTATAAAAAAAATCAAAAAAACAAAATCCATCACATACTTGTGATGGAGCGTTGGAGCGTTGTGGCCCAGTGGATTAGTCTCCGGACTCTGAAACAGAGGGTCGTGGGTTCGAATCCCAGCCATGGCATAATTTCCTTCAGCAAGAAATTGATCCACAATGTGCTGCACTCAACCCAGGTGAGGTAAATGGGTACCTGGCAGGAATTTATTCCTTGAAACGCAGCGCGCGTAACAGCTGCACTGCTAAAGCCAGGGTAATTATGCTGCATTTACTGTAGAGCGCTTAGAGACTTCTGACAAAGTAAGTATTAAGCACTATATAAGCAAGTATAATTATACTTTTAGCCCTCATAAAGGGCCATTCCATTTATGAAATATTTACGTCTGACCCCCCTACATGTGGGACATTTATGAAATTTTCAGTCTTGATTTCTCATTCTTTTGACAGTCTGCAGTGTTCTCAAAGGACCATGACTTGGTCAGTTAATGAAGTGAAGTAAGAATTGAGAAAAATGGGGGTCGGACATACAAAAAGGTTGATCATTTTATGGAATTGCCCTAAAGAGCTTTTTTTGTGTGTTTATCTCAAAATTTTTTTTTATTCAGATGATTTGTGAAAAGTGGCATTTATTTATAACTGTGCATTATTTGTTTTTTTTTACACAGGACAAGAATATAAATGATACTAATCTTAAGAATGGGAGAGAAAGTAAGACCAACTCGAAATCGATGTCCAGTGATCTTCTCAAAGACTTAAAGAAACTCAAAGCTCATGGGGTAAGAATGGCTTTTGTTCTATTATTTCTATTTACACTCCAAGAAAGCTGCCAACTCGTCATATTTTGAAAGAAATACTTATACGTTTTTACCTTCAAAATAAATAATGTAAATCTGATTCTTTTTGTCCTGTGTCTTAAGTGAGAAATCATTTCATTTGATGTGAAAATTGTTCTGTTCATATATGTTATGGGATTGTCTATCATAGCATTGCTCAGATGACATAATGTTCTCCAAATTGACAAAATAATACTCTTTGTTATGACTAGATTAAAGTCCTTTCCAAGTCTCTGCCCTCTACAGTGTATTTGCAAAAATAAAATTAAAGGGAAGACTTTTCTATTGGACTCTGTGTTATCACACCCAACCTATAAACATCATTTTATCATCACATGAGTAATTATTTGGGTTTTGGCAGAAATCCCAAGATGTCAGAGACAACTGCCTGAGTGGACAACTCCTAGGGCAAACAGTTTGCCTGGGGAGACACCCCCCTCCCATGAGTTGAAAGATGTCTTTGAAGCACTTGCAACTTAGATGACCTCTTTGGAGACATATATTCTGAAATGGTCTCCTCTAGGGTCTTGTAACACACAATATGTGATAAATCACCAATTGATTTTCAAGATTAATTGTACTTTGTAGTCAATGCAGTCAATCATAGACAAATGTCCCAGGTGAGATGTGTTCTAGGAGAATGTTCACCTCGGGATCTTGTAGAAGAGTTGTCCTGTCTTGGGAGCTATCCTGTTATGTCACACCAGCAAGACAGAACAGGGCCCCGTCTTACAAAGAGTTGCGATTGATCTGATCAACCTCAACTATGGAAAGCCAGCAACACCCACATCTGAATTCAAAATTTTTTCTAGATATGATGTATATTGCATAAAATCATTGTTTTCCTGACGATTTTATGTTTTGGGGGTCAGTTCTTTTGGTATGACTGGGACATTAGGCTTGTTAACCCTAAAAAGTTTTTTGACCGCGTCGCTCGCTGACTTTTTACTTTAAAGTCTCGCGCAACTTTTGAGACCAAAATTGTGACCCCCGGGTACGTGGTTTGGAAATTACGCAACATTTTGTAAGTGCATGCAGACCCAAAATTACTCAAAAACATGAATTTGTGTACAAATCCAATGCAAATAGTGTTTTTAGCCAAAATGCATAAATGTAGCATTATTTTCCCTTTTACTGCTTAAAATCAATTAATTTTATTTTTTTATTGTCAAAATAAAGTCCCCGGCAATTTCCATTGAAAAAACAATAAAAAACAAAAAGTCGAAAAACACAGAAATACATAAGAAATTTAGAAAACAATAGAATACATAAGAAAATAAATGTAATGTTGAAATTTGTTGAAATAAATTTGATCTGATGCCTATCTAGAGTATGTGAAACAAAAATTAGCATTTCAGGGGCATTATTTTATTAATTAGAGCAAACTTATGATTTTACGCATAAATGAGCATAATTGATGAGAGAGGAGATTTTTTGCAGAATTTGATGTTATAGTTTTTTAGATCATGGGTAACGCGTGTGCCAATTTTTGTCACGATCGCGCGATCGACGGCTGAGATCATAAGGGGGGCTGAATCAGCCCCCCCCCCCTTCTTCTTAGGCATCAAAATAGCCCAGTCTATTTAGTGTTAAGAGACAATGAGTAATGTGATATTAACCAAGATAATTAACTAAATGTGGGCACGTCTTGGTCTAGTGGTTCTGACTCTCGCATTTCGAACAGAGAATCGTTGGTTCGAATCCTAGCTATGGTGTGTTTTCCTTCAGCAAAAAATTTATCCCCATTGTGCTGCCTTCAACCCAGGTGAGGTGAATGGGTACCCGGCAGGATCAATTTCTTGAATGCTTGAGCGCTGAGAGGCTGTTGAGCTAAAGCCGGGGTAATAATAATGATAACAATGCGCCTCGGAATAGATTATTTCTAGATATATAGCGCTATATAAATGCCTTTTACTATTATAATTTTTTATTCACCTTAGATCAAACAAGGTGATCTGCCATGGGTCAAGGACCTCCTAGGAACCAAACATGTTGCGTGCCTCTCCGAAGTATGTGCTGCCCTCACCAAGTTCATGGATAGCAAGGATCATAAAATCAATCTTGTCGTTGAGATGGGATTCTGTCCTGTGCTGGTCAATCTTCTCAGGTGAGAAATGACTTTTGTTGGGATGTGTTCATCATGGGGGTGTTTCACAAAGTCTTCATTCTGACTAAAAATCAAACCTATTTTCCCAGTATTGTGTGGTATATTATACAGATATTGCCTATCTAGAGTTTGAATATAACATTTCCTCGCCCTGACATAGTTATATTTTTCCCCAAGGAATAATATTTTGCCCAAAGCATGCAGCGCTGAGGGAAAATATAGCTTTGGAGGGGAGTTGAAATGTTATTAAAAAGATAGATCAGAGATTGCATTCATCATCTGGTTCTATGATTAACCCGAAATTCTTGCTACAGCTCTGATCCTTCTATGTCATATTAGAATTTTTGTTTAAATATAGCAAGAGCATTCTTCATGCAATCGATGCGTTAACACTAGTGCGAGCATCAAATAAACTAACTGATTACGCAACTTGTAAGCAGCGAGTGATTTCACTTTAGTGAATACAACCTTCAACTGACAATACAATGCAGTTATATTCACTGAGGTGACGTCAAAACCTAGAATATAAAAAATGCAATCCTTGCAGGTATGGTCACGTGATGGCGAATTGACCTATCACTGATTTGAATCTACATGTGATATAAGGCATCATCGCATTGGTCAGATTATATTCAGGGGATGGGCACTAACATATTTTCATCAATGATATTTTAATAGCCATTTGTGCTTAATGATCATGTTTCAGTCACAACTGACTCTTAGTGAAATACCACAGATGTCTTATCAATGATTTCTACTGATAAATTTATTTTTGGTCAATTAGGTGCAAATGATTTCGGAAGTAGTGACACCATGGACAATGATTTATGATAACTTGATTGTAGGAGCTAATCTCCCCCATCTCCCGGCCCCCTTGTGGGGGTGTAATATGTCTGATTCTGTGTATTATACTTTATATTGTATTTTTTTTTGTGTCCTGGGGGTGTTTCACAAAGATTTAAGTATGATTTCGGTCGCACTTAAATGTTGACGCGTATCTGTAATGCTACGCGCAATCTTATTGATCAATACGCAGTAGTGCGCGTCCTCTTTGCATGATCTGACCAATGCGGTCAAGCCTTTTATACCTCGCGCAAGTAGGCATTTAAGTGCGACTCTAAGTCATACTTAAATCTTTGTGAAACAACCCACTGGTAATTCACACAAATTTCCACGAGTATCTTCGATGGTGGTGATCATATTCCCTGACTGCTATGAATACATGAATATATGTGCAAGTTGCAACTGCATGAATGATGACTTGACGTCCTCTCCAAATTACTCAGTAATAAGGATGAATACTTCAAGGCATTCATTCATTGCCTTGGTTTCAGACCCAGCTTGGCCAGAATATGAAACCACTGTCCAACCTACTGAGTTTGATATTGCGCCTTGAGTAATCTATTTGTTTTTAATAAATACATTTACTTGTTTTTATTTCCTTGTCAGGAGTGAATCGTCAGAAGTGATTTCAAGTGCTCTCTTGGCAGTCAGCCATATAGTATCAGGGAATGACTATCAAACACAGGTTTGTAGTTTGGTTTTTACGTCAAGGGAAACCCTACCATTAAAGCTGATACTAGTGAATGGAAGCAAGGATTTAAAGCAACAAGACAAAGAAATTTTGAAGAAAAAAAATTTGGTTGCAGATATGAAATGCTGGAATTTTTTCTCATTTGGGAAAAAAAAGTGTTGTTTTTCCTTATGTACATGCAAGCCCACCTTTCATTAGTGGGCTTAAGATTTTTGAAAAGCTAAAGGGAGCCGTCATTTTTGAAAAACCTTCACATTTCCTATGAAGATGATCATTTAGCATACATTGACCCTGAATATGATAGTTATATGATATTTGTTTTTATATATATTTTATTATATTTATTATATACATGAAAACAGACAATATGAAACATTTTTTTAAAGATCATTTAATTCTCTTACATTGCCAAATTGGACTGCATGATGTTATGTATTTGACAGAATGATTTGGCATTAACTTCTGTAATATTTTTGTGCAGTCCCTCATATTCATTTCTGTGTACCTTTTCTTGTTCAGGCTGTCCTGGAGTGTTCCCCATTGCCATTGTTCTGTAACTTCTTGAGCCGTCATAAACACGATGTCACACTCAGGAAAGAGGCATGCCTTGCTCTCTCTAACATCACAGCTGGCACCAGTCAACAAATACAGGTAGGTATATATATCATGTGCAGATGATTTCCAGCAAACATTTGTGTCTCTCTATGAATCTAGCTGTAGTTTCTGGAGAATTAGAACTGTTTTGATTTCAAGTTTAATCTTAAAACTCTCCTCTTTTATTTGTTGTGATTGTTAACATTACAACATAAATTTATAACAAGAAACTGAAATTTCTTTTGCTCTTTCTGACGATTTTGCTTGATGAATTCCTCTCAGCTTTAATTTTCCACCACTAAACCATTAGTCACAAAATTGGCATTCTTTGTTTTAAAATTTTGTTATTATTTTTGTTGCATTTAGAAATTATCGCGAAAAATGTCGAGGGGGGGCCTTTTTACTCCCCCCCCCCCCCCCCCCCCCCCGGGCTATATAGGGTTAAGATTGATCTATTTGTTGTGAATATGCAACTGAAATTTGCATTTTCCCTTTTACCCTTAGTATCAATCATGCACACCTGGGCCCTGTCTTACAAAGATTTGCAATCGAAACAAATCAAACTAAAAAAATTGGTTGGGTTGATCTGAGTTGCTATCACATAACTACAGAATTTGAGATCAATCTCAGTTTGAGTTTAATTTGAATATATCCTAACTCTTTGTGTAAGATTTCCCTAGATGATTTAGATTGCACTTAGTACCATTTTGTAAACTAGAATCAATTTTTGTTTGTCTCCATCTTTCATAGCATCTTGTGAACGATGGTCTGTTTCCAGTTTTACTTAGTGCCATGCAGCACGATGAGTTTCAGGTCATGTATGAAGCTACATGGGCAGTCGCTAATGCAACGGTCAATGGCTCACCAGAGCAGATTAGGTAACTTAAAAGTTGATCACCTCACATCATGTGTGTGTTGTGTTTATACTTGATAATGTATTTTTGAGCATAGAAAGGTAATGATAATGTATTTGTGACTTGTGAGCATAGGAAGGTAAATGCTTGTCATTTGTTTTGGTAGGTGGATGGATGGATAGATGGATGGATGGATGGATGGATGGGTAGACAGAAGATAGATGGATGGATGGATGGATGGATAGATGAGTGAATGGATGAGTGGATGGATTGATGGAAACTTAGATATATGGGGATTGAGATGGATGGGTAGGTGGATGGAGGGATAGAAAGATAGGCAAACGGACGGATGGATGATACAAATTAATAGAAAAACATAAATAGATAGATATAGATTGATGGATGGATAGAAAAAATGACCTGATGAATTAATTATTTCTTATCAGGTACATAGTAAAGCAAGGTTTCTTCCAAGCTTTCTCTGAGATTCTTAAACACAACGATGACACACTGATCCAGATTGCGCTTGACGCCATGTACAATGTTCTCAAACTAGATACCAAACACAAGAAAGTTGGCAAAACCACTCCCTATTGCCGACAGGTCAAAGAATTTGGAGGTGAGTTTCATTGTTACAGAATGAGGTTATTGATATGATTACGCAAATTTTGTATATGGATCGTTGTGGCCCAGTGGATTAGTCTCCGGACTTTGAAACAGGGTCGTGGGTTGGAATCCCAGCCATGGCATAATTTCCTTCAGCAAGAAACTGATCCATAATGTGCTGCACTCAACCCAGGTGAGGTAAATGGGTACCAGTAGGAAGTAATTCCTGAAGAAGCTGTGTGCGCTCTGAACGCCTAGCTCAGCCGGGTAATATAGGAGCGCCTTGAGCACCTAACAAGGTGGATATGTGCGCAATATAAATTATCCTATATCATTATTATTATTATTATTATATTTCCATTTTCGTGAATGTCTCATATTATTTCATGCATTACAATATTGGTGACTTGCAACCATGAAAAGACATCAAGCATTCTTATAATCTTTTTTGTTCCATTATTAATGTGAATATAAATTTCCTGTTGTGAGCAAGTAAGAATCTTTAAATGTTCTTATTTTCCATTCCCTTTTTTGCCCATATAGGCTTGCAAAGAATCAGAAACGTTCGACTGAGCGGTTCGACTGTTGTCAAGAAGAAGGCTTACAACATGCTGACTACTTTCTTCCCGGACTTCTAACAATGATTTCATATTCATTGGCCATCTCAGGTGATAGCGTGGCATTGCTTCATGGATAGTACTGGTCTGCGCCTCTGCAGAAAACTCTTAGCACCCGCTCTACAGCATCTTGGAAAGTTCTACATTCTTAGAGATCGGACGTTATTGGCCTTGAAGAGCAGATTGTTGAAATAATTGATGCAATGGAAAGCATTGAAAAATATGGTGTTGGTGCTTTGAGTATCTAATGTGTCAAGTGGTGTTGTTTTTTTTACATATTGTGATTGTATGTAACAGTTTACCTCACTATATTGCACATTAGATGAGAAAGGCATTATAGATTCAAGGCCTCTTACAGTTGAACAGAATTAGAAAGTGCACCGTAGTGTAGTTCATTCTTGCATTTCATTTCATTCTGTCATTCATTATTGACTATTTTATGGGATTAATGGGCTATATCTAACTGATTTTGATCAATCAATGATATTGTATCACTTCACAGACAAATCAGAGTGAGCTGTTACAAGTCTATTGCTAAAGAAAATATATGAATAAGTGGTATACAATCATGTTTTGTTGATTTGTCAGGATTGTTTTCCCCTACTTGATATACCAACTGTTTATGAGGTCATTACTTCATAATGACAGTCTATTTAATTGTGATTGAAGTTTGGGTTTCTATTTCTTGAAAGAATATAGAGATGTCCATGTGTCATGAGGTCGCCGACCAAAAAGGGTGGTACTGTTACATATTTTGGTTAATTTGTTGAGCTATTCCTAAATAATTTCAAAACCAAAGTAGCTATGCCAAGAAGTGTATCATTTCAAAGCAGATTTTGAATCAATTTATTGACCATACACCCAATAAAATTTTACATTGTTAGAAAGGTCTGACTCTGTACTGTACAGAAATGTGATTATTTTGGTCATAGGGGACTATACAAATTATCATAATCACAAATATTAGATTTAAAAATTATTAATATATATTTGTTCAACACGATATAACACTAATGTCTGACACCTAATTCTATGTCTGAGTGCATATTTGGGTTTATTAAGCAATATCCTTTCAGAAAATATATACTTTTACTATCACAGGGTGTATAATAGTGAGATAGAGACTTTTAAAGTTAAAAAGTGACACAAAAGCAAAAATCACTATGTACCGCAAAAGTAGGCGGCCTCATGACACATGGCCATACTATACCCCCTTAGGAGAACACTCACTTATTTCAAACAATCACAAAGTGATTCTTAAATTCTTTAATATTTGTAATTTTGCCTTCTTTGATTGCAGCTTATAAAGAAGTACCATTTGATAGTACATTTAAATCACCGATCAATTAGAAACTAAATGATGGTATTATATTATTGTTAGTAAAAGCTCCTTGTATTAAAATGTGTGATGTAGGTATAAAGCATTAGATGCTAACCCTTACCAATGATACTCTTGTTCTTTCAGATATCTTGATAATATCATATAAGAAATATATCTATATCTTTCTAGATATTTTTACCAGAGTTTATAGGATATTTTACAATAGTATAAATGTATATCAAATAACAATGGGGTCTACGATTTATATATTTTGTTTGTGTGTGAATATATTGAATCACTTTACGGTATCATAAGATAGAAATATGAACATATCAGTACTCTGACTTTATTCTAGTGTTTAAAAGCAACACTTATATACGCAATCTTCTAGTAAAAAGTAAAAGTAATTGGTGCTCATAAAGTGCATAATCAATGACAACTGCTATATGATATACACTTCTGCCCGGTGGCATGTGGCTACGTCAGGACTGGCACATACTCATGAAGTGCAAAAATATTTATAAGTAGGTTTGGGGACCTATTTGTTGTTAACAAGTTATATCCCACAAAGATACCCATACTCATCTTAAAAAAACCTGGTTATTCAGCTTCTTGATTATAAGGATAACAAATTTATATCTTTGAACGGTATTAATAAGACCAACAACTAGACTTTAATAATCAAATCATAATTGAATATGCCTTGAACTTTTCCACAAATGGGGGGGGGTGGAAGTTACTGTGCTTTGTGTTTTAAATATTGTCAAAAATTAACTCAATTTAATAGGGAGAGATTGCCATGTATACATTCTACGAAAGCTTGCCTTTTATGAAAACAAATCATTTTTATTTTAGATTTTAAAAGTCTCAACTTCACAACTGATTTACAGAGTCTTGCCATGAACCACCTCATTTAAATCGTGCCATTTCCAGCTTTATAAAAATAGAGCCCTTCAACTCAGTCATAATAATAATAATAAACATGATATGCAACAGTTATATAGCACATGGTATCAAATATTTTTTAAAACTTACATGTTCATTATCTCAGCTTAGCGTGCATGTAGCCATGTTTTCACACTATACTGGTGGAAATGATTGGAAATAGTAATAGCTTCATTTCTTTCATAATTCTTTGTGTATATTGTATGGTAGATAAAAGTTAGTCTGGTGATAAAAACCAGTATTTACTGTAAATCAGTTTTATTTGTCTTGAAAGAAGTCTACCCCTATTCCCAATGCTAGTACTGTCACAAAAGGTATATAAATCAGTAAAATGTACTTTTATGTATAATAGAAAAATATTGTGGCAAATAGTCCATTGTGACTCCTTGCCAAAAATTTCAGTTTATCTCTCTTGGCTATCATACAGGTCACTTTTACCTATGCCAACAAACCAAGTTACTGTATTTGTCTGTTGAAAAGACAGTTTTCTTAAATTTATTATTTTGTATTCTGTATAGGAGATGTTTGTGTTTATTTGTTTCCAAATGATTTACACGTTATAGATAAATTTTGAAAAACATATAACATGCCTTTCACTAATTTTGCACAAAACAAGGCTCAGAACAAAACACATAGGGGAAGGCGGGGTAAGTTGGGCATAGGGGCAAGTTGAGCCACCAGCCCCAGGCCAATAATGAATGAGTCAGACATTGTGGTGGTGTCATGTATTGATGACCCATAGCATAACCCCTAACCCCACCACATTGTTTCCAACTTTGAAACAAAAAGTAGTTTTTTAGAGGGAAAAATATGAATTTCAGCCAAAAAAGTAAAAAAGAGTGTGAAATAGATAAGTGCTTTATAAACACACACGTCTTTAAATATAATAAAGACATGATAACAATATTATTAGTCCAGGTATGGATCTTCATTCTTGTCATAGTCTTTTATATAATGGATTCATAATAAGTGTGTGGATACAAAATTATTGCACTAAGTTCGGACTGGGGTAAGTTGAGCCAAACAGCATGGGGCAAGTTGAGCCATGGTAATTCCTATGGTAATGTATCTTAAAAAACAAACAAACCATAAAAATAGATTGAAATGCAGGCTGAAAGGAGCAAATTTACATGACTGCTCTTTTCCTTTTACAGGATGTTAGTATTTATAGAGAATTAGCAAGTGAAAAGACTTTAAACAAAAAATTGACATGCTGGTTTTCCCCCATACATTTTGTACATAGTTTTTGTGGCTCATCTTACCCCAGAAGGTGGCTCAAACTTACCCCATATATGGGGCAAGTTGAGCCATTTGACATCGTTTTTTTCAAAGGTCACGATGACTTTCAGTGTTGGGGTAGAAAGTTATATATAGGTGGAAAATATTTCAGAAGAATGAAATTTCAAGGCAAGGTACTTATTTCGACAAGATTATTAATCATATCAATTCTAACATGCAAAAAGCAAAAACTGTCACAACTTACCCCGCCTTCCCCTACTGATGAAATGGCAAGGAATATATTTTACAAATATTTTAGTACTGATAGAACATGTGTATGCACTCATAGAAAAAGATATTTCACAAAATCAAAATCAGTATTTTTTCACTACATCTTTATAAAGCTAAATTGGAATTTCAACTGTGTATAGTTTATATATGAATTCTTTCTGTACATACTTTAGACTGGGCATGTACAACATATATGTATTTCCCCAAAAAAGTCTAATTCTATACGTACAAAGGTGTGTTTAAGACTGTACATTCATTTAATCATGTATGCACTAATTTCATCACAGAGTTATACAATGTTGTAAATTATTTGTGTCAAAAAGAAGAAAAGTTTGTTGTGCTTGTTGAATTTTTGCTGATGCAAATGGTTGTTGACTTTTGTTGGTATCAGTAGTGAAGTAACCTGTAAATTTTATGTTGGTTTGGATTTCTGGCTAGTATAAAGCTTGATAATTAATACAAATTGCAACTTATGTTATATGAATTTTTCAGTTTGTCATGCCAGTTTTCATATTGAAATAATAAGCATGACTTCATTCTTCTCCTTTGCTCCTTTTTATTTTGTAAAAGAAAATCAAAATAAGCGAGAGGAGAGGCTCTGCTTTTAATTATCACTTTTGTAAATAACTCATTGTAATATTTACAGTACTCCTAGTTCTTTCTGAAAAGTATTTAACTAATATCTATTTAAGGATTTTTCCCATCTAATTGATCTTCATCTAACTATTTCCTATTTCTTCTTTGAATTACCTTATCGAATAAAAGATAAAGTGTACTATATACCCTGGGGGCCGTTTCATAATGCTGTTCGTAAGTTAAAAGCAACTTTAAGAACGACTGGTGATCCTTTCTTATAAACTAAACCATTACTAATGAATATACCATTTACAACAAGACGGGATCACCAGTAGTTCTTAAAGTCGCTCTTAACTTACGAACAGCTTTATGAAACACCCACCTGCTATGTCATTCTAATGTTGTTACGTTATGTGAAGTGTAGATGGAATTAAAAAAAACACTTTCTTTAAATTCAAGAGTGCCATTAATGCAAAAGTCCATTTTATGTAAATAAGCTCTTTTTTTGTGTTAACAATAGATAGATAGATCACCTTGATTCTGATAGCATTGATTCTACATGTCATGTTTGATGGCAAAGGAATTTTCTTGTGTGTATTTTCTTATTATCTTTACTTGTTTTTCTTTAAAGTGTGCCTTAGAAAGCTTCTTGTTTGATATTACCTTGGTAAAGAATGTCTCAGATGTTGTGAAGCCCGAGCTTCTCCCGTCATCTGGCTCAGATCCAGGATTTTTCAAGGGCGGGGGCAGTCTTGTTCAGAAATATTTTGACAAGCAAAAAAAAGTTTTCATTCCCAATTGTGATTAACATCAGGAAGATTTGACAAGCAGAATTTGTTTCCACTAAGAGATATTTTTAATGGCTCTCGTAAGGGGGGTGTCTGACTTCATTCAAACTTTCACCTATCAGCTTTTCTGATTTGTTTTTAATAAAAATCAATTTCTTTTGGCTTCTTCTATAAAACAAAATGAAAGCCTACTTTTAAACCTAACAAGAACTCTTATCCTCATATTTTATTTATCTTCAGAGAAACTGAGATATGAGCAATTGTTGCGAAGCTTATTGTTATTAGCCTTTCTGTGGATCACATTAGCTAGACATTTTATCTTTGATGTTTCAATGTTAAAATGAGCGTAAGATATAAGAAAGAGCAGATGCATTTTTTCTGATAGTGCAACACATTAGTAGGCAAAGACAGATTTTAATGTATATGTTTTCACTGTACATATTATTTGCACAAAGTGATTTTTATCTTGTCACAAATTTTATACTGTTATATGGTGTACAGATTTACATTGTTGAATTCCAAATGTGTTGGAAATCTGTCTTTTCAATTTCATGTGTGTTTGTATGTGATTGTGCATTCATTAGCACTATAGAGTATGAAAGTCAATCTAAGTGGCAAAAGTTTGAAAATCAGTTGACAAGTTTGTGCCAAAGGCCTCCATTTCTCTTTTGATGCTCATGTTGTGAATAGATCTCTGTTGCATATTTTAGGTGTACTGTTGACAAACATTTCAAATGGTTGTTTTTATGTAGGGTCATATGATCATGTAATAAGCCTATCAAGCAGTAGAGACACATGGATAGAGTCAAGAAAAGAGCCGAGCATTGGGTAATACTGTATAAGCCAATATGTTCAAATACAGATATCTTCACAATTTTAGACTAGGAGGGGAAATTCGTGAGAGCATGTTTTTACTACTTTTGTGATTTTTTTTTCATTACTTTAAGTAGCCTTATCTTGAAGTGGAAATTTTGCGAAGACTTACACGTGAAATTCCTGAAAATCAAACCTCAGTGAAAATTAAAACTGTGTGCTTATGGTAACTTTGCCGTTATTATAACCCCAAATGACTGCTGAGCATTGTAACCCTGGCACTGATACCATTGATTTCTATGCTAACAGGATTCAAAATTCTTTCTGAAATAGGCCCCTTCTCTGCGCAATGTGTGGGATATTTCACTTACTACCTTTGATACTTATAGAGAAAATCGGTTTAAAAACATTGACCACACAGTCTGCCTTCCCTGTTAAAATGTTTGTATTTGAAAAATAATGTCAAAACTTTCTTATTTTGTTTTTTATTTATTATTCTTATTATTTTTTTGGGGGGGTCAGGCAAAAGGTTGCTCGGGTACATGTACAAGGGGTAATTTACCCACCCCCTTCTTACCCCAAAAAGCCCTCCAAATGATGTCCCAAAAGAGCCTCTGCATTACTATTGTTTGATAAATACATTGTGTTATTTGGCACAAACAGAAGGAAGAAAAAAAATAGCCCCATTCAGAAAATGTTACCATGATATTTCCTTTGCTGTGGCCTCTGAAAATATGGTACCCACCCCCCCCCCTCCCTATATCCCACCCTACCCCCATTTCTTAATATAGTTGTACATACACCTTGGTATTGCTTCATGAAATATGTGTAATTGTGTATGTGTATTGCTACCTGTGACTAATTAAATCCTGAAATATATTGTCAAAAATGATAGTACATTATGGTCTCAAGTCCAAGTTTCAGTGTTAATGCCGTGTGATTTTTATAATTGATTGCACTATAAAATGCACATTAATAATTTCCATGCATCAAATGCAGTGGTCATGATAAAATAGATGTTCATGTTTGTAACTTTATTTTTTTTTCAATCTAAGCACATTCCAAATCATAAAAGTATGTATACTGTCTTAGTACATGTTTTTTAATCAGATTAACATTATACGTGTATGAAAATCCTATTTTTTCTTATGAATTGGCTTTCAATGAACAAATACTTGACCTTTGAAAACCGAGTTTTATTTTTTCTTAAAATTTTTGCTCAGGTAAAATAACAGACTTTAAGTGCAGGTTTTAGTTTATGGGTGTTATGCAGTTTTTATCAAATTCATATTGAAAAGAATAGAAGAAATATTACGTCCATTTTTACGTGTCTAGTTTAATTTAAACGTCAATCACTTTTATTCTTATATATTTCTAGTTATTGAGTTTGTGGTGAATGGCCTTTTTCAAATTTCACTTTTTATTTCAATTTTCTATTTCTAGTAGAGTATGTATTGAATGGCCTCCAAAATAACAATTTTCATTCTACTTTTTCTTGTTTCAAAAAACCTGATTTGGGTTCCTATGCTGCAATTTTGAGGTGATTTCTATTAATGTCCTTTTCATATCCTTTGTCTTTCTTTTTCATGAAATTTGATGTATATACTTTGAACTTTTATCGTATACAATCCATTTCTGTATATTGAAATTACAGATTGTGCACCAAATAAAAGTATCAATAAGCATTGATTTTTGTGTGATAAGTGTTATTATTGCTGAATGGATTTTGCGTTTTTAACCTTCAGGGAAACCACCACTACTTATTTATCAATAGGCTCATATATTAATGAGATTTAATAAAATCACCCAAAATATATCAGAATGACTGGATTATCAAGTGTCAGAATATGAGCTCAGATATTTTTTCTAATAATTGAGTATGACCACATTCCAAATACTTGTAATATCATTTATAATGTGTCATTAGCCCCCCCCCCCCCCCCGGAAAAAAATTTGTTTACTTGGCGTAACCTGCCCAACACTAAAAATATCGCCTTTTTTCATCCGATATCGATTGCGTTAATATCAATATCGCAATGCAAAAAAACCTTGGATGTACTTTACTTTTAAAATTTCGACAATTTCTGGCTCATCCTGTGTCCATATATATCAGCATGTGTGTGTAGGGGGTTATTTGAACATATTGTGGTCTATCCCTCTCAGATCATCCCCAATGTCTGAGGACCTGTCTACTAAAAATATCGCCTATTTTCATCCAATATCGATTGCGTTAATATCAATATCGCAATGCAAAAAAATCTTGGATGTACTTTACTTTTAAAATTTCGACAATTTCTGGCTCATCCTGTGTCCATATATATCAGCATGTGTGTGTAGGGGATTATTTGAACATATTGTGGTCTATCCCTCTCAGATCATCCCCAATGTCTGAGGACCTATCTACGTATGTGTATAAATTGCTACTTCCATCTATGCAATGACAACGACAAAAAAGATCTGCCCTACCTACCCAAATTTTCCTTGGCCTGTCACGCAGAGTCAACATTCTTTTTGGGGGGGGCCTTATTTCCACTGGAATTCATTTAAATCCTTGAAATGCAACAATCTGTGTGTAGATTCAGTTCCTCTAACTGAAAATGGATAATCCGTTTGGGCTTGCCTTGTCTGGATTATGGGGGTAAAGTGCAGCCCCTCAGGCAGGCACCACAAGCAGTGATGCCATGTGCCAACTATTCCTTTTGTCTTCTTAAGTTAACAGATTTTATACCTTTTTTCAATGAAAATACTGCAGTTCTTTTTAACGATGCTGGCATCCCTGCATAAGATTTATTTTGCTTCGGTGTGAATCCCCGTTTTCTGTCCCTAATATCTCCCCCCCCATGTTTGAAATATTTTTCCACACCCCCCTCTCTCTATTATCGGTATCTGTACCATCTCTTTTTCTCTTTATCCACCATCTTTTCATCTATCACTTCCTCATAATGATTCAAATACTGGTTACACTTCGTAATTCCGAAGGTTCTTTATTCTGAAGTTTCGTAATTCCGAAACACGTAAATTGCCTATACCTCAATGTTCGTTAATCCGAAAACGTAAAAGGGTTTGTTAATCCGAACATTTGTGGCATTATTCCAAAGGTTTGATAATCCGAAAAAGAAATAAGGTTCGATGTGTTGAAGGTTCGTTAATCCGAAAACGAAATAAGGTTCGTTGTTGCGAAGGTTCATTAATCCGAAAACGAAATAAGGTTCATTGTTCCAAAGGTTCGTTAATCCGAAAATGAAGTAAGGTTCGTTAATCATTTAGTTTTTGGCCTAACGAACCTTTGGAATTACGAACCTCATTCCGGATTAACAAACATTCGGAATTACGAACCTCACTTCGTTTTCTGACCAACGAACCTTAGGAATTACAAACCTCATTTCGTTTTTGGACTGATGAACCTTCGGAATTACGAACCTTCGGAAATACGAACCTTTGGAATAACGAACCTTTGGAATGTCCCAAACCTTCGGAATAACAAAGCTTCAGATTATGAATACTCTTACCTCCTAATTCCCTTCCTTGTCTGGTGCACACACAAACACATGCATATATTTTCAGAATGAATACTTTGTTGAAATTTGACATGACTGTGGACATAAGCTCATGATGAGAGACCTACAGGTCACACTAATTGAGTTCTTTCGAGCCTGGTTGGGGAAAATCCAAAGACATTCAAATATATTTAAAGGACGTGCCCACCACAACAAAAAAAGTCGACTTCAATGAAATGAGAAAAATCAAATCAGCATAGCACTGAAAATTTCATCAAAATGATAATAGCCAATTTCATATTTTCCCAGAACGGCTCAAAGTGCTTTACAGCCTTTTATTAGACATAAGCTAAGAACATTCTGGCAATTTTTTTTTTCCAGTTTTATATTATTTACTTATCATAGGCCCTGTTGCATAAATGTTACCACTATGGTAACTTTGTCATCCAATGGTAACTTGCATGGAATCCTTGATTCTGATTGGTTGTTGATAAGCATCACCATGGCCATTACCAGTGGATGGCAAAGCTACCATAATAGTAATTTTCATGCAACAGGCCCAGGTGGGTGTTTCATAAAGCTGTTTGTAAGATACGAATGACTTTACGCACGACTGGTGATCCTTTTCTTGTGCTATCTGATATCCCTATGTAATTGAATTATGACCCAAGAACAGCTTCCAGTCGTGAGTAAAGTCATTCGTAACTTTACGAACAGCTTTATGAAACACCTACCTGGTCAGTATGCAAATGAGGGGACTGATGATGTCGCACATTTAATATTTCTTTTGTATTTTGTCATACAAAAAAAATATTTTAATTTTCTCATTGTCATGTGAAACAAAGTTTTATTCCTTCCTGAACATGTGGAATCACCATCGTTTTAATATTTTTTGGTTCAGTAAACTTGGTCCGTATTGTAATATCCGTAAAAATTGAAATATATTATAGAATATAATTATAAAACAAGAAATAGTGAGGGATCTCATCGACTCTCTCTTTGCATATCAATGAGTTGTGCATACAACATGTCACAACTTTCTCATTTTACATCCAATTTTGATGAAATTTTCAGCGATATGTTTGATTTTTCTTCATTGATTCACCATCAACATTTTCCTGGAGTGAACTTGACCTTTAAATTCTTTGGCTTGTGCCTTCCAAGGCACAAATGATGCAAATACAAAAAAATAATATATTTTCATATTTTTGCTGAATTGTTCAATTTATTAAAGAACAAGTGATCACCTGAAGCATTAACTGCTGGGTAATTCCATAAAATAATCAACTGTACGTCCAACCCCCATTTTTTCTCAAGTTTTACTTCACTTCATAAACTGATCAAGTCATGGTCATTTGAGAGCATTACAGATTGTCAAAAGAACAAAAAATCAGAGATAGATAATTTCATGAAGGTCCCACATATAGGGGTCGGACGTACATTTTTTATGGAATTGCCCTGCTTTAAACCATCAATAGCTACAATACATCCATATCTCTACATGAATCCTCATCAGAACGTCCTGAAACTTGACATTGAATTCCATTTCAGCCACGATGTGTAGGAACGAATATAGTGTTCAATCATGGTCACAAATCCTGAACCGTAACATACTTCCATTGTTTGAATGGTGTACCACACTTTCTCAGAGACTTCAACTTCATGGAGTTCCATTCTGATCCCTGCTATGGTGCCCGGGCTATATGGTGCATGCCAAATATACAATGGGTTCATTTCAAGTACAACAGTAGTTTTGAGAGTGGGATAAAGGCTGCTGAACCGAGCTCCCAACACCAACTAGTTTAGAAAGACGATACGATGGTATTATCAACAGTTCATAATGTCGCACCTCTGTCTAAATCCATGCTAGAAGTCTTGAGGATGAAAATTGATGGAATTGGGGAGAAATGCTGTAAAATCTTTGTACAGAATGCAAAATTAAAACTTACTTCAGGAAACCCAAAGAAGTAACAATTGAGGCAACATTGAAATGTATAATGCATTGATAACTTCCCCTCCACTTATCTGTACAAACTGAATTTTACTGTGATGTGTTTATTTGGTTCATGATCTTGAGATCACCAACACCAACACAGAATTGGATTCATGGTTTCCCAATCCATAGGGGTAGGTGATGGTGAATGGTGAAATTACACATAGATCGTCAACACCAGCTGTAACACTCTGTTCTGAAGACGACATTCAACACCAGCGCCCAACATGAACTGCCAGAAAAACCCTATTTTCCAAAGTCAGCATGTTTTAAACGTCTTAATTAATGCGCATGAAAACCTTTCATCATGAATAAGGCAATTCATTGAAAACGTTGAAAAATATAGAGATGTCTTTATGCGGTAATATTGGTTTAAGATAGCTATCCAGGTGGGTGTTTCATAAAGCTGTCCGTAAGTAAAGAGTGACTGTTCAGTTATCAAGATCCTTTCTTGTGGTAAATGGTATAGTGAATAGGCGATGGTTAAGCGCGTAAGAAGGGTTCACCAGTCGTTCTTAACTTACGAACAGCTTTATGAAACAGCCCCCAGATTGGCTTAATACTCTCATTTAGGCTCTGATATGTCAACATTTGTACATTCATCTTCATTTAATATGACATTAAGAAGGTGGTATATTCACATTTTGCATAAATACACTACAAAAAGACTTATATACCTTGCACATGGAAATTGAAAGTTGATCGATAATCAATCTAAATTCTACAAATATATGTAAATGATTTATTTACAAAGACATAATATAACTCAATATATTTCTATTTTGCAGTCCTCTCTAATGCATTTTGTAAATGAATTGAGTGGCATTGTAGGATTTAAAAAATGCAACAGGAAGCTGAAATTTCAAAAGAAATTATTAGATGAATGAAAATCATATCTTCAAACATATTTGTATTGTACATAAATGAATTACATGTATATAAGTATAGAGTTTGAAATTAGAAATATCAATTGAGTTGAACTGTAGAAAGACAAAATATATTTTGTTCATTTTATGAATTGTAGCAAATTCACAAACTTGGTTTACACAACATCCGAATAGCATTACATATTTCACCATTTCAAATTCCAGAAGGAAAGGTAAGTGATTTCCATTTTAGAAAGGCAGAGTTCTCAAATCTTCAAGAAGAAAAAATGCCCTTTGGGGTTGGATTCCCCTAAGATGTATTTCTACATATTGAAATCTAACCTCTTTCCATATGTAATGTATTCATAAATAATAGAAGTATTAATTATGAGATTTGAAATAAATATAAATACCTGTTGATTAAAAGCTTTATTGAACTCATCACACAAGCTCTCACTGTTTGTTATATATCAGCTCATCCCCTCTGTGACATTAACAAGTTTATGAAATATACATGTATATATATCCTTTTTAGCATCTAGTCTAATGACGCAAGGAGTACAGAACAATTGCTCCTGCTACAGTTGCTCTTGTCTTACTAATTTAGAGGACAATGGTTTAGAGCTGGGATTGTAACAGAGTTCTTGGTTCAGAATAGTGGAAGCATATCGTGCTGCACTCAACCCAGGTGAGGTGATTTCATCAAATGCTTGAGCGCCAATGGCCGCCAGGCTACGGCCGTGGTAATATTATTGTGATACCAAATGTAAAGCACAGTAGAGTATATTTATATGGTAGCTGCGCTGTATTGGTCCATATTATTATCTTCTTTTTTTCCATCAGAGCAATTGTCGCCAGAACAAATGTCATGAAACCGACACATGACCCTTGACCTCCACAAAACGTTAGTACACCTTACCTTCTCCTCATAAATATATTTAATGACTAATAAATAAAATATATGAAAACTATAAACCTTTATATTTTGACATGATAAAACCATAATACTATACATATTTTTTAAAGAGGGTGTCAGTGACGTGTCACCCTCTTTTCAAGACTGCAATAAACACGGCATGTAAAGTATTTCATCTGTAGAACAGAAAATTTCCAGTTGTGTGCGATTTTCGCGAATACTTATTCAGACGTATCAATAATACATGTAGAGTCATCAAACATATTTTCAAAATTGTTTGGAAGATGGGCAAAGAGGGGGAAGATAATATTTAAACAACAGAGAACAGATTGTGGGGATATCAGGCGGGTAGATCAAATGGTATCAAAAAAATATCCCGTTGATTGAGGAGCAATACCTATTATTCACCAGGGGGATCAAATACCACATCTACAACATGATTCTGGTACACCCTCTAAATGCTAACCATAAAGTCCAAATATATTCATAATCATGTTTGATTTGTTAATTTCAGCCACTGTGTGAAAATTCTGGGTCAGACCTAGAACACATTCCAACAGAAATTTAAAGCTGTGATCATCCTCCAAAGTCCCTTCTGTGAAATAAAAGAAATCCAAATACAAGAAAGTTTTTTCTTTCAAAGTTGGAAAAAAATTCCTGTTTTTTAATTTGGCTATACTTTTAGAGCATAGAAACAAAGAAATGTAATATTTTTTTTGTGTGTGTGAATCTAGGCAGTGTTATCTTGAACAAAAACTCACTTTGAAGATTACATGAATTTCCAGGGAAACGCTTAACCTTGATCATACTGATCCATGTAAGGATTCTTGGCCAAATAGTTCTCATCTCAACATTTGGACGACAAAAAATCTGAACATTTTTGGAAAGTTTCATCAATTAGAACAATTTATTCTAAATAGGTAATAATAAATATTTTTTTTATGTATTTTGATAAGATATGGAAATGTGCTGCACATATTATGATGAACATTGAAAGGGGTAGAGGGTTCTGATATATTGCAGGACTCATCTAAAACATGGAATACAGAATTTTATTTCAAATTCAGGGTATATTCTGCAACATCTGGTAGAGTAAAACTGATAATCCATTATACTTCGTAACAATTAGTGACACCTTTGTCATAAAAGACCAAATTATTCCATAGAGAATATCAGAACAGCAATATGACAAATAACTAAAATCTATGGGCAAGTCAGATGAAATAACCAAGACCTTATTAACAACTTTCATGAAGAGAAAATCATTTTGGATTCCTTCAATCCCATAATTCTTCTGTTCTCCCAAATTTGAAGACAAGTGCTCTGAAAGAAAAACAAAATAGGAAAATAAGTTATAAGGGTGATTTATGCTAAAGGTCTTTGAGAGTTATAAATGCCTTTAACCACGACAAATGACCCATTCTTGGAAAAGCCCCGACTTTATTCAAAGAGTTGCTATTAAATCAACTAACCATAACTATAGACAGCCTGAATGCATGTTTGTTCAGATTTTTTCTAGATATGATGTATATTTAAAAAATTCAGTGTTTTCTTGGCAATTTGGTGTGTTCTTCTTTGTGTACAAAGGACATTTTGCAATTTTCATGTAGAAAAGTTATGACACTGTTGGATTTCCATACAGAATAGAGATACAATTGATTGGATCAATCATATCTCTTTGTAAGACGGGGCCCATGATGTACACATAAGTAAAGAATTTACAATTTGTCACAAAGTGATGAGAGAAATTCCCTTCACATATGTTAAAGCAGGAACAAAATTTGGGAACTAGTATCCAAATTAGCACAATAACAGGTTATCTGTTGAGTATAAAGTAAACTTTCAAAACAGCTCTTTGAACAAAAATAAAAGAATGCATGAACAATTAATGCATTCAAAAAAGAATCATAAATGAATAGTTGCATATAAAATCAATTGAATAAATGAATTACTAAAATCAATACTTACATACTCAATTTCAATTCAATTCTTTATTCTATTTCCATTCAAACATAACACAAAGTAATATAAAACAGATAAAATTCTATAGAAGAAATATTTATCTCATAAAAAGAAAAAAACAGTATAAAATTAAGCATAAATGGAAATAAATGGAAAGACTCTTTCTCTTAAATTTTGCTAATATAACTGAAAACTAATCACAAGTTTCCCCTAATAATGCAAAGCAAGCAATCAAATGTTAAAAAAACTGTTAGCATACAGAATTTTATGTCAAAATGTATTTGACGTTTGATACACTCTCCTTACCCCATGAAAATCAGGAAATTTTGCAAGAAAACAGCAACACCAGGATAAGCATTTGGAGCCTCTGCAAATGAAAACATATGGAAGGGAAAATGAAAAGCCTAATTATGTATACTTGCCATCACAATAATATTTATTACACCCTTCTTAAAATATCCTTTTATATTATCTGTTGCAAAAGGCCTTTTTTACCACATACCAGCCCAGAGAGGGTATTATATAAATATAAATATATAATAATAATATTTTGCAACAATATATAGTTTTCACAAAGAAGAGACCAAAAAAATTTTACTTAAAAACAAATAGAGTTTAGGACTACCCATACATGGTAAATAATTCCACATCTCCAGTTACCATGTATAATGGAACTTATAGATAGCAGAGTATGATGTTGAAAACAAACTTTTATTTTGCTTTTATTACCTTGAATTATCTTACTTTGCCAAAACAGAAACTACATTCAAACCAAGAAATGTATAGCCTCTTAATATTAAACAGTGTAAATATAAGTAATGACCTGCAATCAAACATAAATCATTTGTGACAAAGCACTAGCTACAATGATATGTCATGGGAGAATAGTAGATTTATCATGGGAGTTCTACTCCTAGGTGATGAAGGTTAACTCACCTGGGTTATTCTTGGGATTAACAACGTAGTCTTCAAAAAGGATCCACATTGATGCAATCAACCCAGCAAACGACAGCACAAATCCAACGAAAAGCCAAATTCTTGCACCTGAAGAGAACATATGTAGTTGCACGCAGGTGTTGATTCAGATTTAATAAACAAGTACTGTAGGGTGATTGAAGTGTTCTGACCCCCGAAAGTGTTCTGACCCCCGAAAAAATAAAAAGCAAGGACCTGGAGAAATGTCCAACTAGGGGTATTATGCCCTTTCCAGTATAAAATTCAGACTGCTCTATCATCAACATTTCTGTCTGACAAGTTGTGAGATCTGACAACTTTGTTTCCTTGCTTTTGAATGGCCGAGTATCTATTTTACTGTGGTAACTTTCAGATTAAACAGGACTCGTCTGACAGGTTCTGTTTTATCCAACAGTTACTATTGGAAATGTGCTTCTCAGTCAATCAAAATCAAGGAAACTTGTCAGATCCGGAGAGCATTTCATCAACATTTTTGTCTGACAAGACGTCAGATCTGACAACTTTGCTCAATTGGCTGAGAAGCATTTTTACAATAGAAACTGTCTGATAAGAAGGGATTTATCGGATAAAAGAAGTCCTTCCACAATTGAATGAGAAGCATTTTTACAATAGAAACTGTCTGACAAGATGGGATTTGTCAGATAAAACAAGTCCTTTCATGAACACTCCCCCGTCTGACTTGTCAGACAAAAATGTTGATGAAATGCTCCCAAGGGATGTACAACTGCAAACTACAAAAATGTGGTTCAGTATACGGACGGCATAACCAAGTTACATTATTGCAGATATTCCTTTATTCATACAATCATTACAAAAGAAATAAAATAAATGAACCGAATATTTTATTTTGACGAACACCATTCTTACCAGTTTGTCCCATACATCCTTCATTGTAAGAATCTCCTCTGACCTGCCCACTGGATACTGCATTTATCCTACAAAAATATAAAATAAGTGGTGACATAGCAGAATATGAAACAATTCCAGAGAATGAAAAAAGAAGAGCTAAATACCAAATATAATACAACTTTCCAGGTTATTTTTTTTTAACATATTTACATATAATATCCTTGGTGTCTTGTATATCTCCAACACCAACTGATCATTCATTCACAATTATTAAAGGTCAAGTCCACCTCAGAAAAATGTTGATTTGAATCAAAAGAGAAAAATCAGACAAGTACAGTGCTGAAGATTTCATCAAAATCGGATGTAAAATAAGAAAGTTATGACATTTCAAAGTTTCGCTTATTTTTAACAAAATAGTTATGTGAACGAGCCAGTTACATCCAAATGAGAGAGTTGATGATGTCACTCACTCACTATTTCTTTTGTTTTTTATTGTTTGAATTATACAATATTTCAATTTTTACGAATTTGACGATTAGGACCTCCTTGCCTGAAGCACAAAATGTTAAAATAATGGAATTCCACGTGTTCAGGGAGGAATGAAACTTCATTTCACATGACAATGACGAGAAAATCAAAATATTTCATATTTCAAACAATAAAAAACAAAAGAAATAGTGAGTGAATGACATCATCGACTCTCTCATTTGGATGTAGCTGGCTCGTTCATATAACTGTTTTTGTGAAATGAAGCGAAACTTTGAAATGTCATAACTTTCTTATTTTACATCCGATTTGGATGAAATTTTCAGTGTTATGCTTGTTGAATTTTTCTCCTTTTATTCAAATCAAGTTTTTATTGGGGTGGACTTGTCCTTTAAGATTATTGCCCTCTTGCTTTGGTATGTTACAAATTTCCAAAATCTAGCCCCTTCAAAGCTTCTGTCCCCATGGGTCAGATGCATAAAAAGTAGCAATTACTTTTGCTTGGCTTATGCTTGATTCCATATTCATATGATGAGCGAGGAAATGCTTTTGCTATTAAGTTCAAGCAATCTGTTACTGACTGCAAGCATTTCCTTGAGGATTAAGCTATTGCTAAAAAGCGTATGCATTAAGTGAACATTTCACGTGTGTGTTTAAGCAGTTGCTTGGGTGTTTTCAAGCTCTGTCAATGCAGCTTGAGCATTTGCTTGATAAGGCGTTCGCATGTTTTAGTGTTTATGCACCTGAGAGAGAACCCCAAGGTGTACCGTAGCCTACATTACATGTTTTCTTCCCGATGAAGTCAAACCTAAGGCCAAATATTTAAATTTATCAAAAAGAAACAAGTTAGTTTGACACCACATCTGAGGAAAAGATGTTATGAAAAAGCAGCAGTAATTTGCACTGCCACGCCTTTGTGTTCCAGTCCTGCCTTTTTTGTGAGTCGTGTTCTTACCAGCATGATGTCATTATTGTTCAAACCACTAGCAATTGCTTTCTGAAAGCAAGGAAAAGGGTTCAAGCACTAGCAAAGGGTTGTGCATATAAAATAAAGCAATTGCTGAAGCATGATCTTTTGCTTGGCTAGACATTGCTTCTGCTTGAATTGCTACTTTTTATGCATCTGACCCATTATCCTGCAAGCACATTTGAAATCTCAGGAAATATTGCTAAATGTCAAGAAATCTTAGTTCTTTTCACAGGAAAAAAAGTTATTTATCCTGTCAAAACATCGTCCACATTTAGACTATGAATGAATTTCCCATAATTACCATATGTGACCTGCCACTCTAAAACCAACCAAAAGCCACTAAAATAAACTGAGATTTTCATTGACCTTGAAAAACACACATAGTTAGCTTTAAAATGGTATATAACTTGTCAAACTTTTCCAAGAATAACCCACTCAAGTACTTGATTGAATATAAGCAAAATTCAGTGAGACTTAGAATGAGGTGAACACATGGTTTGAAATCAAGGGTTCACTCAAGCATGAGATGTGCACACTGTACAATCTCAATGAAACTTTCAAGAAGTCTGAAAAGAAAATGGCATCAGATAACTATTTCATCTTCATGAGAAGAATTAATCTTTCAGATTGATTAGAAAATATAAAACTGTTCCCCTCAGTCAATATATTTTGACAGTAATGAGTCATGACCTGGGTTTATCTTAATCGTTATTATGTTTTGTATATTTATGCACTTTGTAAACTTATTTATTTATTGTGATCCCAATTAAGTGACATCAAATAATTTTTTTCACTTTTGAAGGCCAAACTCCTATTTATGTTACTTAATATAGAGAAAGTTCCCTGGCAACTTCTTGTTGGTTTGGGGTGGCAGATCTATGAAAGAAGTTCTGGGGCCCATAACACAAAGCATAGAAATCATCATACAACACTTGATTACGATTGATTTGCATTTACTACAATGTATAATTAATCGTGAAAATTAAGCGAACGATTAATTGCTAACCTTTGTGTTACGGGACCCAGGTCACTACCATGTACTTACATGAAGAATGCTATAGTAGACACTACACCGCATGCATGGTAGGCATGCTTCATTTCACTGTTATCTGGAAACACAACAGCAGCATCAATGATCACCCACCATCCTCCAAAGAACTGGAATAAAAATAAATATGAATAAATATTCTTGATTATTCTTATAATGAATTTCTGCTTTTTACTCCCCTGTATAATCTGATTGAGTCAACTTGTGGCCCTGATGGCCACACCTTTCCTCACAGTAAAGTACATGTCAATCTAATTTCATCAACCTTTCTTGACAATGATTGCAACACATTCCACATGCAGATTATCTAGAGATAAATTGAAGGAAAACAAAGATAACACGACAATTAAATAAAAAAACAACTTTTAATCCAACCTTCAAAAGAAGGGGATAAATGAGAAGGGAGAGAAACTGGAAAAAAAAGAGACAAACTCAAGAAGTAAAAACAAGGAAAGAGAAGTAAAGAAAAGAAAAGAAAAGAAAAAAACAACAGGGAGAAGAAAAGAGAAATAAAATGAACAATACACACAGAATAAAAAAAACAAAAGAAAAACTTACAAGAATGCCAGCTGCAATAGAAGAAATAAAGTTGCGTTTCTCAGGTATGGCATCACAGCACTCTGGCCGAGGACACTGCACTGTGTCTAAAAATCCAGACATGATGATGATAGACACTGAAATACAGTATCTTAGCAGATTCTTCTGTGTAACACGAAAATGAACATCAAATGAAACATATCACATCACACAGCATAATGCATTATGCTCCATTATAAGTGGTCATCCACTTGCTTCTCTCTCTAATCAGAGAGAGACAAATAGACATTTATGCTTTAGAGTCTCAACCTAGTTGTTATAATAAATAAAGGTGAAAAAATCCCCGTCATAATGAAAGTAGTGGGATTGCCTTTATAGTAGGCTTGGGTCATAACATTTATTTTGAAAAATATTTAATCACTGATAATGAACTGGCAGTTAGGGTTAACTGGCAAGGGTACAACAACAACAACAAAAAAGAAGAAAAAAGAAAACACTTGGCCACTGATTCTTGGAATATTTTCCCAAAATCTTAGAATATCAGGGGCTGCGGAACGCTTTTCAGAGTGGGGGGGGCTGTCCATGCAAAAAATCATACCGGTAATCCTATTGTTCTTTTTTACGTTTTCCGCGGCCCCTGAATATATCTGGTATTTTCTGAGCCATCCAATTATAATGCTGTTTGGCCTGCAACTGATCGCATGCAACATTTTGAAATCGGCCATGAATAATACGTGTGCGGAATTTGATACTGGCCCAAAATCACCAATTTTGAGGATAACCGGTGGATGGACACCGAGTGAAATAATGATGAAGAGTAATATATTAAGCTATTTTCTTTCTTGTTATATTTGTTTTCTTTGATTTCTACAATTTTTGATCCCACCTTTGTCACTCGGAATATCTGATCGAGTTCACCGTCCCGAATTTCGAGTACATGTAGGTGAAGCGTACACCGTAGCGTAGTGTAGGTAGTACTAGTAGTGAAGCGGAGTGGAGCCTGCACAACACAAACTTCGCTCGAGGTATGCTTGACTTTGACTGAGGCCGATCGCCGACGCATAGGCCTAGTCCCACATGCGGGTCTAGGCTCAGCGATGTAATTGAAATATCAAAATCATTTTTTAAAATATTTCCTTACGGAGTCCTCTGGGCTAGCCCCGCCACCCCACCCTCATAATCAATAAGAGAAAAAAGTAGTAACCGCATTCTTAGCGTATGGGACTACGCGAGAGTCAATTAGACACAGCTCACTTCATACAGCTCGAGATCTTCTCCGAAATATAGTTTATAAATCCTCTAATCTCAAACAACAAGAAATATTAATACTTGTTAAATATAAATGCAATGTCAACCATTGTATCAGTACTATTTCATTGTATTACTACTTACCGATTATCGGAAGAAATTGTTGTTTTCACAGCAAAAATGAAATCATCACATATTTTTGGCACTTGCAGTGTTTTTATTTCCTATACTGAATTAAACACGAGAGGGCGGTATCACCTTGGCTGCTTGGCCAAATTTCGTTCAGTTTTTTTTCACAATGCCAGACCAATATTAAATCTTCTAATATGACAGCCGTTTTTAGTTTATTTGGTAGACTCCGGGGTAGTCACTACAAAGGTAAATATGAAAGTTGATGAAAAATAATATAAGTTAATTGGTAAATGCAAAACAAGATAAATATAACCCCCGGCCCGGATTATAACGTCCACGTCACCATATTTATTTTATTTTTGTACACTGTCTTTACTCATGTTGATAGGAAAGCTGATCATTCAAAGACTAAAAAATAGATAAACAATAGAAATTTCACATTTTATATAAAAGTTAGAAAACATCATATTTTAATCTTGATGATGTGTAACTAGTCCTGGAATACTATTTCCCCTTCCGTATCTCAAGGCCTATTTTCAAGATATACACTCTTAAAACAAATCAGTCAAATTGATTACACCAAGTAGTCAGCTGGGTGCAACTGCTTTTCTGACATATAACAGCTAGAAATAACTCTGTTCTTGTAAAATACTACTAAAATAACATTGCACCCAGCTGACCCTACACAGCAAAAACCGTGAGTGTTAACCGATGTACATAGAGCCCACACCAGTTATTTTACACCGGTGTTAACTTGGTGGTGTTAGTTTTACACCTATAGGTGTCTTATTACAACACCTTTGGTTGTTACATTTACACTCTCTGGTGTTATGTTCAATCTCTAGGGCGTTATTCTCAGGGTGTGGTCCTCTATTGACACCAATTGGTGTCAGTTTTAACACCGCAGTTTTTACAGTGTATCAAACTAGTCATTTTTTCACATTTCTTTATAATTGCGGTCGACACCTATGTAAGCGAAAATTACGTAAGGTACGTTCTGTAATCTGTCAGACACAAATTGCTCAATTGTGAATGCAAATATATTTCTAGTCACAGTCCATACGGCATAGGCCTACCGTAATGGAATATCATCTATTTTTTCTGATTATCAATCATAATAATCATAATTTATGGTCTGAAAAGTTACAAAAATAATTAATCATGGATCCTACTAGAGGACCCATGATGAGACTGAGAATGGTCCATATATAATGAAAGTCATGAATGAATTTGGGTTAGCCAGTGAAGTATCACAGTACATTTTTAAAAAAGGCCTTTCTCTTTCTGACTTCTCTGAAACGAAAGTCTTTTCATTCCCCTCTGTCTCAACTTAAAAAAAATCCCAACCATCATTATTATTTGCAAAATTTCATAAAAGTGGCACGACGATGCAGAGGCATAATGAGCCAAAAGAATTGAGAGGGGCAGATATGGTGCATCGGGCAATGTGAGCGAGTGAAACCAGCGAACAAAAATCTGACCTTTTTTATTAAAAAAAATCCAATAAATATTTTGTGTTAGACTTTGACGTAATTTAAACATCAATATCACTTCTCTCTTTCCTTTTCTCTGTTTTCTTTTCTTGGTCGTGTTTTTTTTGGGGGGGACTCACCAATTCGCTACCCAATCTGTACGCCTCATGCACTTTGTCTTTGTCTTTTTGTCACAGCAAAGGCTACAAAAAAGCCAGGGAACCAGAAGGGTATACAACTTCCGACCTGATATCGGGAAAATTGCCCTTGTCCATAACTGTTCCAATCCAATTATTGTCAGTGGAAACAGCAATCCCACTATAATGTACATATAAACTGCATAATATTTTCGACAAAAATTATAATGACTTTGGCGTTAGATGGCGGTATACTCTTTCCGTATGGTTGTGAAGTAATTCCAAGGGGTTGTGGATAGGTCGATTACCACAATTTTCAACAGTTTGTTGACGTTTGTCAAACCTGGAATTTTTAAAGGGACTTTAAAGGAGAAAGAGAAAAGCAAACACAGTATTCTATTTAAAAACATGAATTCAAAAAGGGTAAATAGACACCAAGGCCACTGAGAGAAAATAAAAGGTTCGATCCGTATACATTATTGGTCAATACTTAATTATACCTCTCTCTCTGAGCTGATCCCTCCACTATTTTGTAGATTCCTAGAATCCAAATAAAACAAATTCGGCGTGCCTAATCATACAAGTTCGGGCGCATTATAACTTTAGCGGCATGCATCAATTTTAAAGAAAAAGAAGAGGGATAATAGAAGTAGGCAATTATATATTTCCTTTGGTAAACAAGAGTGAATTGGTGTAGGGGTATTATACCACATTATAAATTCAAATCATACATGGCATTACAAGATTGGTTGGTTTTGTTGTGTGTGTTTTTTTTCAGGGGGAGGGGCGAATTCCTTTCCAGGGGGGGGGGCTAGGATCCTCTTTTCACTGAGCCCTCCCCATTGGCGTGAATCCAATCCAAGCAGAGGGGAAATATGGCAATATGTTAGGTGAAATTCAAACTTTAAGGTGCACCCCATATCAAGGGCTATAAACGTTTACACTGCAAAAACGCCGGCGTTAATTTAACACCTGGTATATCTATATCAGAAAACACAAGAAAAGTGTTGAAATAACACCGGTTTAGAATCAGACCGATGTCGTTTTAACACTAATTGGTGTTGCTTAACTGTTAGCCTAACAACCAAACTTGTGTTGTTTCCTCTCTTGTGTTTTCAGATACCAGGCTGGTGTTAAATTAGCACCGGTGTTTTTGCAGTTTACATAATTATAATTAGACACACTACCACTTTTTGTGATGACAGGGCTATACATCAATTTTTTTTCAGATGGCTATTTAAATAATTTTGTTTTGATATGAACTACTGAATTACAGTTAGGCTATATATGCGAGGAAAGCGAGCGAGAATAATTATTTCCCTGAACGGGACGGTGTCCAAAAACATCTTTTAATGGCTGTGTAATTTACTAATGGGATGGACTGAAAGCCTTGATGTGGTTGCTTCAGTCCAGGATTTTCCTAAGGGGGGGGGCACATTTTCCCGATGAAAATTTGACCCCCCCCCAAAAAAAAAGGGGGGGTTTCACCTAAAATTGAAGGTCATTATGTCCGCGCAATATTGACAAGCAACAAAAAATGAGGGGTTCTCTCATTCAAATGGGGGAGCACACATGGGTAAAAACGGCATATTTACATTACAAGATTATAGCTCTCACGGGGGGGGGTATGAGCCGAATGCCCCCCCCCTCGATCCGCCAGTGTACAGCCAATGATCACTTATCGATAAATAAAATAAACTTCAGAGGGGGGGGTAACCAAAAATTAAGGACATTCATCCACGAAAAGTTTGAAAAGAAAAAAAAAAAGGTCTTCACTTTAAAAGCACACTTATCATAGACCATCACATATCCCATTGGGGACGGATCCAGGATTTTCAAAAAGGGGGGCACACTTTTCCTAGGAAAAATTTGACAAGCAAAAAAAAAGGGTCTTCATTTTCAAAGGGGGGCACTGGGCACATTTGTGGTTTTAACGGCATTTTAACATTCCAAATTTTAATTGTGCCTCTCGAAGGGGAGGGTGCACGGCCGGCTATGACCCCGACCAATTTACGCTAGACTAAAGGATAATTTTGATTAATAATAACAATAATAATAATAGTTGGATTTATAAAGCGCTTTTTGCCTGATGATACAAAGCGCTGCTATTATTACCCCGGCTTTAGCTCGAGCTACATATAATGTAATGTCAAATTTATTACCATATTTGAAAGGTATTTGAAACATACAATATTAGATAATGAAATCATTTTACTCGCGTCCACCAGCCTCATAGCTTTTGCATGAAAGCCAAATAACCTAGGAATTTTAATTGAATTGAGCGCGGAGCGTAGGGACCGCACGATAAATTTTACGTGTTTTAATAGAATATAAACTTAGGTAAAAACTAAAAAAAAAAACGAATCAACGCAGTATTAACAGCTTGTAATAATTTTTTGATGAATAACAAATATAATAATCTTCTCTGTCTTGAAAAGTGTGTGTGTGTGTGTGTGTGTGTGTGTGTAGGGGGGCACCCCCGGGTTTACGCCAGTGGGCTCAATTTACGAGTACTACTCTGTGTTTTGTGGGGTTATGTCACTCAACTCTAGCTTTATGGGATAAAACCAAAATATTCTGGACTTTGCGGGGACCGGGGCACCGACCTGCCCCCCCCCCCCCCCCGTTTCTTACATTCATTCTTCTTCTATCATTTAATGCATTGTAATTAAATGTTTATAAGTCTTCAGGGCCGTGGCTCAATAATTTACCAGTGACATTCATAAGTTCTTAGTGTATGCGAAACATCCGCCTCCGCGCGATAGCCTCCAAATTCCAAAAATTCTAAAGACAGATGGATTGATAAAGCCGCCTCGAGCCTCAAGGCCGCCGATCGGCCGAACGACATTCCTGATTATGGCTCAATTCTCCCTACTCAAAGGTATTTCCCATAGTTCCACTGGATACCATCCGTGGGAAACAAACTGTGTGTAAAATAAACGGAGGTAATTTGTGTAGATTTTGCACATGTATTGTCTATGCGGAACAAGATCGATGGATATGCCGTAATTACGTGGAGGAAATTACTCCGTTACACAGTGAAGATCGGTACTTGACTTCTTTGGAATCCCGTGGAATCACTTGGATATAATATTTAACGGAAAATTATCTTCTATTGATATTCGAATTTGACGAAAGCGTCAAAATCTTATTCGGAGATGCGAGGAATGTGAAGCTACCTGTTTCACTTCAGTGTTTGGCGATCGTGTGGATTTCTGCGTGTCGTCGTACACACACAAGTCGCGTTGTGTGTGAATTCGAGTGAGCGGTGTGTGACACAACAATATGGCCACCGACATCTGCTGTGGAGTGGGAAAACATGCATTGTTTATGTTCCATACTCATCAGGCATCATGAATTTCAGAGCAAACTTGAGAGTAGCTTCTCCCTGGTTTCCCCCGTAAAGATTTTAGGTGCCTCATAGTTAATTCAGATGTAGATATTGATAATATTTTTAGGTGAGATTTAGGTCTTGTTTTAATCATTTTATTTTTTAAATTGGATCAAAATTGGATGTGCCAAATTTATTTTTTCTTAGGGGGGGTCTAACTTTTATTTTATATAGTTTTAATGTAGATAAAATGCAGTCATGTCAACGGTTCATGTTTATTTTCTCGGGTCTCAGTGCTTTCACCGTCATAAATGGCCTATGCCTAGAGTTTTACTTCGGAGTCTGGGACTAACAAATTATTTGCTCACAAAAGTGGTTGTTATGTTGTTACCTTTACGGTACTTATTTCATCTTCTTAGCATGTAACGCTGTGTTTTCTGAACACCTTGATTTCGCCACCCGAGGTAGAGGGGGTCCTAAAGCTACACACTCATTTTATCATGCAGAAAAATAGTATTCCCTGTGCCTTAATTTCTAAAATTTGTTCATATTATTATTAGGATAATAAATTAAAGCAAATATAACTCCAAACAGATGTGAGTTTTCTCTGCATTTAGAGATTTACTGCAGCCTCTGTAAAAAAATGGAATAGGAATCATTCATCGCTCTGCAGTCACAATTTCACACACAGAGTGCGCATTTGCCATTAAAAACTGCACGGGCGATGAGTGGTGCATAGCTTTTCAGGACCCGAATAGCCTTGGGGCCCCGGCCCCTACCATACCTGTTGTTTAATAGATTATCATCTAGCCCATCCCTCCCTCCAGGATAGGGTCCTAGGGAAGTGGGAGGGGTTATTATGGCAGTAGGATAACATATAAATTTGGTAAAGTGAATTGTTGCGCAGTCTTGGCACCATTTTCAATCTGAAAATTTTTTATGAGATTTTTGGCACACAAGAATATACGGAACATTAGCAGCTGGATTTTTTTTGTGAAATGAAATAAATTCTTGTTAAATCAGTGCTCCACACTTATCCTTTTTTCTACTGGTCCAACCCACTCATTCAATGAACGAGGTTATGATATAACCTTGTTCTCAGTTACATCTCCATGTGTGGCAAAACCTGTGGCAATGTTTGGCTCATTTTCTCCTTTTTTTATGGGACAAATGCTTGATTTTCTTACACTGTCAGATTTTATTACAGTTATTCATCATATAACTTGGCTCTTCTGTAAATTTAATTTCTTAAATTATTTTTTTCTTGATTAAAAATAGATATTGAAAAATGAAAATTTTCTTGCCATATTACTTTCCACCAATAGAGGGTGTTCACAAAAATATGCCCAAAATTCAAGTTTTTGAGCACTCTGGTGAATACAAAAATTATTCCCAAGTTACTAATGAAAAATAAATTGCAACTGTATGGAAATTAGTAATTTTAGTCACAAAAGTGATATTTTAATGATTTTTTAAAGTGTGTGCCAATACAACATTGGCATAACATAGTCCTACCTGGAGATTCTCCACAGGCAGGATGGTAGCAGTGAACAAGTGGTCCAACCTGATCATTTACCAGTACATGTACCCAGTTTTTACTGGACCGAACCTAAACCAAACAGGACCGAATACGAAATATTGAAAATTCAATTTAATTTGAGCAGGACCTTTCATTATAATTTCTATGCACACCCACTCAACTTGCTTCTCTTAAGTGTGTTCAACCGTAACCATCCAAATCTAACAAAGTTTCCTCAAATTTTAATTGATGGGAAAGAAATTTATAAAATCCAGACAGCAAAACTAAATCTTACAATGTAGAATAACATCAGACAAAATATTCCTCACTACTATAGATTAGACTTTTTTTGTTTAATGCAAAAGAGAATCATTAATTCCATTATCAAATTTTGCTTCTTGCTGGAAATATGAAATATGAAGTATTCACCCAAGTGAGCCAGTGAGGTGAATGGGTACCTGGCAGGATTCATTCCTTGATTGCATTGACTTCATGAGTGCTGCTAATGAAGCAGCAGTTGGAGTCAAGGATAATTATAGTTGCCCATAATATCTCCAATGGCAAAGCATTGCAAATCCAGCTATCAGTACTTGAAATCACTTACATTTCATTGAAAACCTATAATGTTTCTTCTTTTTATCTTTCAACAGGTCACTGCAGTGCAGTAGTTTCACTCAGCCGCACTGACACATGGATTTATACTCTGGAAATATTATAAAAAGTGACTTATATGTAATTTCTCATGCTGCCTGTGGATTAACCTTACACTCAAGAGAAGAAGAAGGAAAAAGACTTCATAAGACTTTTGCAGGTTTGTGACAACTGCGTCAATCGGGGCGCAATGCAGAAGGGGGCGGCCAACTCCAGGCCGCAGATTTTCGTAGGGAGCCATAAAAAAATGCTGCAGAACATCTCGGAGAGTCTACGTCACCTCCAGGTCAACCAGTCTAGTGATTCTAGTGGTAGCGGGGCGCAACCGCCCTTGCCACAAAATGGCAACCATGCCAACGGGAGCAACTCAGGGGGAGGGCAGGGTGCCCAGGGGGATGGGGTACGCCCTGGAGATAAGAGTCGGAGGGCATTTGGGGGACACAAAGAGAAGCTGGACAGAATTAGAAACAGTCTTCTTCAGGCCCATGAGAATGGATTCGATGGGGAGACAATAAAGACACAGTATCACCATCAGCAGCCTTCACCTATCCCATATGATGAAGTAACTCAGGTAAGTTTTATGTAATGAGTTATTTAATAACCACACTTTCAATTGAACCCTTTTGATAAGTTGGTTCAGAGATGACTAAAAAAAAAGTCTTCATCATCAGGACATCAACTCATTTGACTATTTGATGTCTCAGTGATCACAGAAAGGTCTGATATGTAAATGGAATAAAACTCTTGAAATCATTTAGATTGTCCAAAAAAATCGAAAAATCATACTATCTCACTCTTTTACTAACTACATACAGGTGACTGTTACTGTACTTACACACATGCCACCCTTGTTCAAGCATTTACATGCAATTCTCCTTCAATGATTCATAACCATTCATGTATGACCACCTGTGTATGACTGATCACAATTTGAAACTACATGTAGGTGAAAAGTAAAGGTTATATTTTTCTTCTCATATACATGTATACACGTTGCCAGGATAGGAATTGTTTATTCCAGTATAAATATTCCTTTTTGTTTCCCTTTTTACAGCTGGTGCATGAACATTGACCTGTTTTTTGATTTCTCAACTCTGAATTTGTTTACATGTACACTGAAGGTAAACTCTGTTTTAAAGTTGTGGTTTAACTTTGGCCAATTTGTAACACAAAGCTCTCAGTCTGTGACACTCAAGTCGTGCATAACTGTCTTGGAATTTTAATGTTCTTCTCCAAATCCCCAATACAATACATGCAGAAAGAGCACAGTTACTGTACATGACTAGCATGACAATACATTGTAGTTACAGTTGTACAAAATATTGACATTTTGGGCTTCTCATCATCCTAGGGTTTAGCAGAGTTACAATGTACATTGTACACTAGCCTACTACTGCACACATGCTGATCTCCTATCACTTAGGCAAGGCACCACAATAACTTTTTTCTTGGTGGCCCAATTACATGTAGTCCATCAAAATCATCAAATTCATATTTTTGGTAGCCTGGAAAGCATATTTGGTGGCCCTAAAACAATATAAAACATTGCAATTTGTAAAAACGCTTTTTTTTTAATTTTTTATTTTTGGTTGCCCCGGGCTACTGCTAATGTCGAGCCCTGCTTTAGGCCCTACATGTATATGTTTGACGTACTGCCTCTCTGCCATGTCATGTTGTGGCTGGCCCATTTTTAAAAATATGAAATTGAGTAAATAGCAGACCCGACATACACATTACATACTGTACAGTGTATATTTGTACAAGTGTAATGCCAACAGAATTAAGAGTTTGGATATTAACTTTTTAAAGTGTACAGTACATGTACATGATGCTCAGTATACCAACAATTTTTAAGATGAATGAGGCTAGCCTAGGAATCAAAAGACTTATTGATTTTCTTTGACTTTTTCTAAGAGCACAAAAATTCCAAGAGGATTAGGATGATCAGATGAGCAATCAGCTAATCTTCTTTTGTTGCAATCTTTTCAAGCAGGAGGTGTTTTTAAGAAAGAAAGACAGCTTGATGAGCTGTTTTTACCTTGAATTGAATGACACAAATCTGTTTCAGTTTATTTTCTTATGATGTATATGTACATATACATGTAATTGTCCATCTGTTCCATTGCTATTTTAAATTTTTTAAGTATGATTTGATGTTGTCTTCAGAAGGAATGAACTTGTTTTTATCAAGATTGTTGAATCACTGCATTTGTAATTAAATATTCAGGATTATCAGGAATGTTTTTCTTACACTTGTACATTTAAAAAATTTACAAGTAGACATACATGTACAATGTACATTAATGTGCAAAGTACAGATATGAATCTGAATTACAATTCTTATACATGTAAAGTCAATGAGGGAACAGTACTGTTCATGTACATGTATACTAGTCAGAAATTAATTATTTCATTTTCATTGGGCCTTTACAGACATGTGCAAAATAAGTTTATTATGCATACTAAAAAATGAAATGATGTGACCACTTCACATACATTTAAAACATCCAGACTCTACAGAGTATGGTACATTGTACGTATAGATCTTATATTAGGAATTAGGATGATGTACAAATACATTGTAAACTGCTTATTGACACAGCAAGATCACATTTGTGTTTGATTAGAGGTATTTAGTTTGATGTGAACATGCACAGTTAAATTTACGTGTACATGTAGCTCAATTATATTGTGAAATTTTGTTTGACGCTTAATGAATCTGAAGTATGAATAAAATGGGGCAAATGAGGTCCTTTGATTAAAAACCATTTTGTGTTGCTATGTTCAAAGTAAAAGTAGTTCTGTTGGTTTGATACAATCACCGAACAGTTGCTTGTAAAAATCACAGGATTACTGTAATATTCAATTATTTTCCCAAAGGAACTGTCTCAAATACCATTCAAAGCAAACGGCAATCCCTTTGACACTGGTACATTGTACATGTATACTTGCGCAGCCAGCTTAAAACTAACTGGGACTTTATTTACCCCTTGGCCTCAGTTAATGGAAACCAAAACCCAAGAAGAGAATCAATCTTATTGGAAAGAGTAAAATGAGAGGAACAATTTACAAAAAGTTTCATCAAAATCGGTTATGAAATAAGCAAGTTATGGAAGATTAAAAAGTCTTGTTGTACTTTCTACATGTATGTGGATCCTCAAATTGGCAAATGTGCTTCAAAATGGCTGATTTTGTGGACAACTCTCCATTTGTTTTGTACACATATTTTCAGATTTTCCCCTTTATTTTACATATTTCACATTATCACCTCCTGACCTTGACATACATGTATATGGTGTGGATTATATTTTCCCATGACATATGTTGTGCTCAGAAGGAGGCAAGATGCAACTTGAAAGATAATGAGGAAAATCTGAAAATTTGTGTACAAAACAAATGGAGAGTTGTCCACAAAATCAGCCATTTTGAAGCACGTTTGCCAATTTGAGGATGCCCATAGAAAGTACAACAAGAGTTTTCAATCTCCCATAACTTGCTTATTTCATAACCGATTTTGATGAAACTTTTTTTTAATTGTTCCTTTCATTTTACTCTTTCCAATAAGATTGCCTCTTTTCTTGGGTTTTGGTTTCCTTTAACCTCACTTTCCCTTCAACATGTACATGTAGGAGAGAGTGGGGGTAAATACATGTACATGTAAGGCCATCTTTTTATAATTCCAATTTATATATTTTCAATGCACACAATACATGTACATGCAGCAGATGATGAAATATAAAATGAAACATTTGGAAATCAGAAAAATCAAAGAAAATGATCAATGAAAGGTTGAGAAAAATCTGACAAATAATGAGAAAGTTATTAGCTTTTGAATATTGTGATCACTAATGCTATGGAGATCCTCAAATTGGCAATGCGACAAAGATGTGTGATGTCACTTGTGAACAACTCTCCCCATTACTTAAGTATATATTTCACTTAAATTACCTCTTTTATTACATCAGTAGATCATGTGTTCTTTTATAGGAAGGCGTGTAATAACGATTTTTTTAAGAATACATCATGGATGAAGAATTTGTATCACCATAAGAAAAAAGAAAAAGAGATATTTTTTGGGTATTTTATAGTCCATCAAAGGGAAAGTTGTTCACATGTGACATCACACATCCTTGTCGCATTGCCAATGGGAAGATCTCCATAGAATTAGTGATTGTAATATTCAAATGCTCATAACTTTCTCATTATTTGTCCAAATTTTCTCAAACTTTCTTTGTTCTTATTCTTCGATTTTCCTGTTTTGACACAAGCCTACTTGTTCCAAAGGTTTCATTCCCCTTTATTAAGTAGACCGACATTACAAACTCAGATGGCCTTATTTACCCCACTCTCCCCTATGTCATCTCCCAAGTGCCAACCTACTCTGTTGTATTTGATTTGAAATGGAATATGAAATTAAAAATTAATTTTTTTTCTTTGATTTGTATTTACAAATGTACATAGGCCTGCAATATAATGTACTCTCTCACTGCACAGCAGCCGTATCACAATTCTTTATGATGACACATGCAGAAAGAATGTACGGTAGTTACAGATGGTACAGTGTGTGTATAGTATGTACATGTGTAGAAACAGAAGTTGATAGTCTGGGTTTGAGGCTACAGCCCAGGGAAATTGAAAGTGTAGTCTATGCATGTGTATGATACATGTACTAGGCATTCACGCAAGAAAAGAATATTGCAGTAATTGCACCTGTAGAAAAAATGGATACACTTCAGTCCATGAAGCTACATGTACATGTTCATTTTATACTGTATGTAATTTCAGTTTAGAATTTAAGAAAATGTGATATGATTTTTTTGTCATTTGTTTGGGTGTCTGTGAAAGTGATGTTAGGAAGCACATTCTTAAAATGTTTCTCATAAAATTGGGATACAACTTTTTTTTTCAAAAATATACATTTACTTGAGCCTACATGTACATGGACATTGTACCACTGTTCAGCAAAGTTTGTTTACTTTCTCTATTGTACATCAAAATTTGTTATTTCTTTTTACGCTACATTTACATTCCTAGGGTGTGAATTATGCAAAAGCCACTTGAGCTCATTTTTTATTCTGCACATGTAATTACAAGTAGGTCATCCAATTTTTATGAAGTTTTTTCAATGCTACACTGTATGCGTTGGAGTTGAAAATATTAACCGATACACTGTACATGTATATCTAACTACATGTAGATAGAGTAAAATAGGCCCCTATTTATAAAGATACTGTACATTATAAATATTTTTTGCCCAAAGTATCCCTTTAAAAAGTTTAAATCATATTTTCAGCCTGGTGCATTCTGTGCTGTACCCTGAAATTGAAATGTGACTCTGCAGCAATAGGGTAGGGAACTTATACAGTGTTTACACAGTGACACGGCTCGGGGGTTTGACACGCGAGCCGTGCTCAACACGGCAATTTTATGCTGTGTAAACGCGATCAGTGTGATCCGCGAACACGGCTTTTTTGATCCGCCAAAATCGTAGGTTTCAACCCGCGAGCCGAGTCAGACTCGGCAATTTTTTCGTGTGTAAACAGAAAGCCGTGTCGAACTCTCTTGACCAGGTCACTGCGCGCGCTTTCACTTTTGGCATTGTTGTTCGCACGGACAAGATTCGATTCCGGCGGTGAATTTCCCGCGTTTAATTTGCGACGTCATAATTCTTCTTCCGTTCGAGATCCGCGAGCTGTGTTGAACTCGCCTTTTTATATGTACGTATAAACGCGATCTCTGATCCCTTCTTCGCAGTGTTCAACCCGGCTCGCGGATTCAACACCCGAGCCGAGTCAATGTGTAAACACGGTAATAGTGAAAGTGAAATACCTCTATTGCCTCGAGGGAATATGAACCCTTGACCAGGTGGTTGCAGACATGAATTCAAGACCAGGGTCACATCAAGCATTTGACCCTGATAGGCTGATAACATGTACAAGATATGGTATATGCCTACTTTGTTTTTACCTGTTCAGTAGTAGTACATGTCCATGAAAAAAGGCAAGCAATGATTTTACATGTGTACAATGTATGCCTACTTCTTGAAGGAGTGAGCTCCTTGTGCTTTTGGTTTTCTTTGTTATCACAGTGGCTATATGTTTATGTATCTTCTTTTTCTTCTTATTTGTTTTCATTATTTTCTCCTTTTCCTTATCCTCCTCCGTTATCTCCCCCCCCCCCCTTCTTCTTGTCATCTTCTCTCTTTCTGTCTGTTTCACTCTGTCTCTTCCACTGCTTCTTTCATCTGTTTTGTTAGTTCTATTGTTCACTCTTTAACAATAGATCTCTCTTTTGTATTGGCAGTTGCATAGCTTGGTGAGGGGGGTTGTGTAATTCTTTTCTTTTGAGGCATCAAACAACTTGTAGCTTGGGATTAGTCTGTGTAAATAGACTGTTTGTGTGTCCTCTTGTAGTGAAGATGCTTTAGTGCAATGTGCATAATAATGTACACGTACATTTATATTTGATTGTCTGTTATACACTGCAGTCCTACATGTCAGCCTACATGTATATGTATTACATTGATGATTGTACATGACAACTACATACATGTAGGCCTACATGTATTTCTTTTCTACTACACTGTAACTTCAAAGAAAATTTATGCCAAAGCCTGCATGATGATATGATTAAATTATTATGACCTACATGTATTGTATTTGTATGTACATGTAGGGCCTACGTGTAAAACCTGTATTTTCCTCATCAAGTATTCATTGAGTGATTAATTTACATACATTAGTATTTGTGGGGGGGGGGCTTTTACAGGTTAAAAGGGTAGGCACTATACACTCGAGGAAATTAAAAGAAAAAAGTGGGCAAAATTAAGGGGAGAACAACGTTGAAGGAAAAGACATCATTTCGGCCTAGAGTAATGTTTAAAACAAACTTAAGAAGTCATACATAGTTGGTTCTTCATTCGTCCAATTGTCCGATGCACCTCGGTCCAGCAGTCAGATGAATTTTCCTGGTTGTTTGTTCATCCAATGGGTCTCCATGATGTAGACTAGGTCTGGATGAAAGGGGTGCAAACCAAATAGGTTTGATCAAAGTCTTGTGGGTCACCATTGTCAACAAGATAATAGGCCCAGGAAACGTGCCACATTCTTGGCATTCTTGGATCAGGACCACTGAATCCTCTGTGTGTGCCCTGTGAGCGTGCAGGCAGTTTGTGTCTGGTTGTGATGTAAAGTGGGTAGAAAATAAAAGACCCATGAGGTCATTGGATTAGTAAGGTTTGATCTTCTCTGCCCATTGATTGAGAGTGCATTTTTGTATATGATTGTAAATAGAATATTCCCCTGATTATCAGTGATTGCATAATTCACAAACCTGTTATACATCTGCATAGGCCTACACTGTATGCTTTTTAAATGATAAAGCCTACATGTCCATGAGCATTGTAGGTCTGTATTTGCATGTTTTTTATGATAATGATGATTTTGAAGATGATGAAGGTGATGATCATGACGATGATAATGATATAAATGATTGACAATGTCAATAAGGCCTACATGTACATATCAGTCATCATTGTAATTAAATATTAAGAATACAGTGATTGTGGTTGAGGAAATATTTTTATGAATGATTTAAAGGCAATTTTTCCTTTCATATTGAGTTGAATTATTTTTTAAATTAAAGGTAACTACTCTTTTTAGCACTCTGCTGTACATGTACCGTATGTAGGCGTAAATTTTTGTATGTTAAATTGCAACATGTAGGCCTACATGTACCTTGTAAATATTTTGGAATATTATTTGTGGAAGATCTTGGGTTGATTCTGGGATAGATTGTGGCCTGAATGGCATTTGGGCTGTGATAAGGGCGAATACACCTGTACATGTATATGTATTACCCTCATGTTACGGTTTTTTTACTTTTTATACAGTACTACATGTGTACTCTACATGTAATAAGAATAAGAGGCACTAGGATACCTAAGGGGGTGCAGACTGATCCCTGACGTACCTCCTGTGAACTTGAAGAATTTTTTTTTTTTGCTTGTCAATTTTTTATTCCAGTAGAAATCCTTTATTTGTGTTTGTATTTGCTTGTCAAATTTTTGGCAGACGAATGAGGTCTTGTGCCCTTGCTGAAGCAACTGCAATGCAATGTAAATACATGTACATGTAGGCCTACTGTACATTTCATGCACTAAAGCAATTTGACATTCACAATCACATTGGAGAGTTAATATGATGTACATGTACATGTATTTATAATAGGCCTCCACTGTAAATCATGTGCATTACTGCATCATACATGTACACTACACTGGACTTGCATGTATTACATTGGAAAGAAGTCCATGGCATTCTCCAAATGTTTGGAAGTGGGTCACAGGCGTATGTGAAAAAGCTATGGCGGAGTGGTAACAACAGAAAGACGGCAGACACAGGATCTGGTCGTGCGCATTCCGGGGATTCCCATTGCATGTTTCAGCACCGTGAAATCAATGCCCCCACAGCCCCCTAGCAAATTCCGATGGGGTTTCTCGCTGGCTTGAGTGGCATCTATAGGGCTCTATCGTTCAAATCTTTAGCTCTTGAAAGGTTAACAAAGTTTTTTTTAATAATAATGATTCTCATATTACATTAGACCTACATTGTACATGTTCATCTGTACACTAGGCATTTTTCACCCCCCCCCCCCCTTGACAGTGCATACATGTACATGTAATCTCCTCATATAATCTAAATACCAGTACATGTATTTCTAAATATTAATTTTGAAAATATCATGCATGGATGAATGATGTACATGTACACCATGGCTGTACGCTGCGGTTGGGAATTTTGAAAACTAAACATAAAATTTACAGAAAAATTAACCAAAAGTCTATATGAAATTCTACAATTTCACTTCAGATATTGCAAAAGTGCCCCATCATCTTAAATGCATAATGTATGAGTTTTTTAAAGAATATTTTGATCCAGATTTAAAATAGAGCTAATTTGAATTTTTAGAAAATGTCTGCTCATGCTTGGAATCACCCACATACATGTTTAGTTGTGAACTTGTGATTGATTAATCTGTTCAATTGCAATTTTTGAATAGTCCGAGTCCGACTCCTACAAGTTGACTATTGGGCAACTTTCTTTGGTTTTGATCGGCTAAGATGCAACATTTGTAACTGTGGTACTAGTGACTGGCAATGGACTATTAAGCTGATGATACTGGTGGGTTTCATAAAGCTGTTCGTAAGATAAGAATGACTTTACGCACAACTGATGATCCTTTCTTGTGCTATGTGATATCCCTATGTAATTGATTTATGACCTAAGAACACGTTCCAGTCGAGCGTAGAGTTGTGCGTAACTTTACGATCAGCTTTATGAAACACCCACCTGAAATGTTAAATTTTTGTTTTAATATCACAAACATGGACTAGTGTGTTTGTTACTGAAAGGTCCTATATCAAACAGCTGTTGGATTGAATTGGTAACTGTCGGATAAAACATTTGACAAGTCCTTTCATGACACTGTGGCTCTCCTACTACATGTAGATCAGTAATCACCTGTGTATGTTTTCAACCCATCATTCAGTTAACAGCATCATTACATCAATGTTTTCATGTCGTCAAGTTCAACTAATTGTACATGATGCCTCATGGTTATACATACTAATAGTAGAATTTACTTTTCTCCTGTTTTGCTGTTCCCTAGCAGGAAGGTGGATTGAAAGTCTCCCAGCTCTCCAGGCTGTATCAACAGCAACAGCAGCCCAAGGGCCCTGACTCCCCAGATAGTAGCATCAGAGACAGTAGTAGCTACGCCAGCAGTACAGACAGTTCCTCAATCAGCAACGGCAGTGGTTTCCGCTCCATCCCAACAGGTGAAGATAAAAAAATTATATTGAAAACTGTATAATTCCGAAAGAGAAAGTTATGAAGATAGAGAGCCCTGATATTAACCAGGCAGGGCTTCATTATAAACAAAGATGACTTATAATGTATGGAAGTTACCTGAATCAATCTAAATACTGTACGTCATAGTCACATCTACAAAACTGACTTCAACCTGACCAATGGTACGTATGTATGCCTCTGGAAATAATGTAATAACATTGTTCAAATCCAGAGTGTGCCATAGTAAATCTAGTAATGATATTACTATCAATAGGTATTTTGGCAGTCTGATGATTTGATATGGTATGAATGATGCTGTTTCTTATATCAATAGATCCTTGTAGAAAAATAAAGAAATAATGGAGAATTTAATGAATAATAGATATGAACAAATATTGCTTTATTAGACGAAGCTCAGCAGTAATTACACAGAAACATACTGAAATGGTACAACTTTACTTATTAAAGAAATCATCAACATTATATGACAGTCGTCTTGAGGTTTAACAAGTATTTATCGAAGTACAGTATGTGACGGGTTATATTTTATTTCCTTGCCACAGGTTATGGGTTGAAGCGGAAATCTAGCTATGATGACAGAGGACAGCCAATGATACAGTCCAACCCACCCGGGGAGACCTTGCAACATCCATCACCCTACGGTCAGCAGACTTCCCGTCAACAGATCTACTTAGCAAGTGGTGGTGACAATGCCCGCAGTCTTTCATCCGTATCTTCAAACAACTCCTTCAGTGATGGCAGGACTTCTTCCATTCAACAGCAGCAGCCACAGACTGCTTATACAGGACGTTCGTACACATCCACGATGGCCCATGGTGACAGTTTGGTAACGAACGCGCAGGCAATGCCTTATGTGAAAGCTGTCGCTCCTGCGGGTGACAGTAGACTTCAACCGCAATGGAATGCAATGAATTACAGTGGTTATTCTGGACATTCAAGAGATAGTAGCGGGCAAATTCATATAACAGCTAGTAGGGCGCCATCAAGTAATCTGCAAAGCACAAACCCTAATAGGTCTGGTGCACCTATGGAAAGGACAAATCTAGCAAATAGGCTACACGTAGGTAAGAATGGTGATGTGATTTACCAGTCGTATGTGAATCCAAATAGAGACAGTTCAGGGTATAAATCTAGCCTGACTATGAATAGGGTGCCAGGGGCAGCTGATACTGGTTATAACCAGTTAACAATCAATCCAGAGGACAGAACTATCAAACGTCAAACTGTTATCACAATCTCGACGACGTCATCGACGACATACTCAACGGGGAAGACGTTTACCGTATCAGATCCTATGTCATCACACAATCCGCCTCCTTATCCTCAAGGAAGGACTTATAATGTCCAAGCCGCAACGGCAGCTGCACAAGGTCAAAGCATTCCCCAGTCCAATGGATATGACTTGGGACAAAGACATGGAACAATGACGAATGCCACCTATGCAGGGCAAGGCACACATGTGTCCAGTCAGTTGGCAGTTCCACGTAATCCACCAACTGGTTTGAATGCAGCCTACAATGGACAGGGTACCAACATGTCAAATCACCTAAATGTACAACCTAGTCCTACACCTACAGAGCAACATCGAAGCTGTGCACATATAATGATATTACCCGCAGACAATCAGCCTAGCATTTACAGTCCAGATATGATAAGTGCTATGATAAATAAAACTCAGCCTCCCCCAAGTTATGAATTCAGTACCCAAAATCGGCAGACCCCAAATTCAATTCAGACTCAAGCAGGTCATGTCGGTGGGCCTCAGCAAAGAGGAGGCACACCGACCATGACTCAATCGCAGTACAATACAGCAAGACTCACTCCGCAGAATAGTCAGGGTCCTAGCAATAGCAGTACTGTATTCAAGCCAATCCCATCACAGATGGGAGGCAACGTGGTACAGATTCAAACCCAACTCCCGCAACATCATCAGCCTCAGCCGGCAGTTGTGACAATTAGTCGTTTAGAACCAAACAATGATTTACCAGGAAATAGCAAACCACCGCCACCATACAGGCCGGCAGCTACTGTGCAGAATGTGGAGACGAAGGCCAAAGACTTGCATCTCAAGGTTCCAGTTGCTGCTGCAGTAAGTTCAACTGCCGTGCCAGGGCCTGGTTACTCCTCACCACCTTTTCTTCAGTCTGTTAGCAGTACCCCAGTGGCAAAACCTGTCCTTCAGAAAGCTCATGGACCTGATCAGCCACCACCTGCAAGAGGTCCATCACCAGACACGATCAGCACTCAAAGCACTAGCACACAGAGCTCTTCCGCAAGATCAGAATCCCCTCTTGTCAGACCTCCATCTCTTATTTCAGAGATTTCAGATGGTTGTGATTTGGAGAGTGCATCTAGCGATTCCCAGCCACTCGAGAAGAGCAGGATCGAATCTCCTGTGCCTGAGCGTAGGAACAAGGGTAGGCATAAGGAACGGTATGAGCCTCGTGTCAGGGTCTACAGACCGGAAGCCTATAAGTTTTACATGGAGCAACACGTTGAGAATATCCTCAAGTCGCATCGGCAAAGAATCAAAAGGCGGATGCAACTTGAGCAGGAGATGCAGCGTGTTGATCTCACCCCAGGGGATCGCGACCAGATGAGGCGGATGCTTTTCCAGAAGGAGTCCAACTACCTCCGCCTCAAGCGTGCCAAGATGAACAAATCCATGTTCAAGAAAATCAAAACCCTTGGCATTGGAGCCTTCGGTGAAGTGGCTCTTGCCAGGAAAGTTGACACCAATGCCTTGTACGCTGTGAAGAAGCTACGGAAACTAGACGTCATACAGCGTAACCAGGCAGGCCATGTGAAAGCGGAGCGGGATATCCTGGCAGAAGCGGACAACGAGTGGGTAGTCAAACTATACTACTCCTTTCAAGACAAGGAAAACTTGTACTTTGTGATGGACTACATCCCAGGAGGTGACTTGATGAGCCTCTTGATTCGCCTTGAGATCTTTGAGGAGGACCTTGCAAGGTTCTACATTGCGGAATTGGTCCTGGCCATAGAAAGTGTGCATAAGATGGACTTCATCCATCGAGACATCAAACCAGATAACATCCTGATTGATAGAGATGGTCACATCAAGCTCACTGACTTTGGCCTTTGTACTGGCTTCAGATGGACCCATGACTCCAAATACTATCAGAAACGTGAGTTTAATCATTTTATACCCGGCTTTCTTTTAAGATGGAATAATGCTACACAAATTTGAATTTGATGTAATAAACAAATGTCTATTTATAGTTGCCTACTGTATTTGTATTAACATTTTCTAAAGTCCCTGTAGCCAAATGCTGTAATGCATTGTTACTAATGCATTACAGCATTTGGCTACAGGGACTTTAGAAAATGTTATTGCTAATGATATCAGGAGGACGGAGGGACAATTGTGAATATGTTTCATACATTTATTTACCAATATCCAAAGATCAACTCCCACAAAAAAATGCCCCTGGCTTGACATCATTCTGCCAATGACATGTGACATGAGAAAACATTCTTTGTTCTTACAATCAAACAAGTGTTCCTGTCATCACACCAGTCAGTCAGATTAAGTTTTTAGGGGTTAAGTGACATAATTTGCATTATCACTCTACTCCATAATATTCTACAATACAAAACATTGAAACGAATGCATGAAATCCCATTGACATGACCAATTTATTTTCATTCTAGCTGATTACATGTAAGTAGACCCAAAGTACCAACTTTCACACAGCTGAAGTTCCTTTGAGTGGTAAAGTGGTATTTAATGCTGTGTTCAATACACTTTAATCACGTAACTTCAAGAGTGAATATTTGATGTAACTGCTCTTGACAATTCAGCTATCGTTCTACCATTACTTTTAATCCTACGCTACAGCTGGCCACAATAGAACGGACAGCATGGAGCCCTTTGACACCATGGACCGAGGAAAATGTGGGTGCAGTCACCACCATTTTGATGCCAAAGAGAAGGAGCATGACCGTGCCTCTCATGACAAGCGCCCTCTGAAGACCCTTGAGAGGAGAAAGAAGCGTGAGCAGGAACGATGCAAGGCCCACTCCCTGGTTGGAACCCCCAATTACATCGCCCCTGAGGTTCTTATCAGAACAGGTAAGGCTTTATTAACCCATAGAATTTTAAAGACATTCTTTCATTTTCACAGTTCTGCATCCAGATTATCATATGTAAATACAAGTTCAGATTCAGGATACTGCAGCTCGTGTCATCATGGATTACCACCTTGATACAATCTGTTGTCTATCAATTATTCCATGCCCAGAAGGTCTCGACACTCATCAACATCTGGTTCCCTCGTAATTCTACAAGTCTTAAAGGGAAATGAAACCTTTGGAACAAATAGGCTTGTGTGGAAACAGAAAAATCAAAGAATAAGAATAAAGAAAGTTTGAGAAAAATCGGACAAATAGTGAGAAAGTTATGAGCATTTGAATATTGCAATCACTAATGCTATGGAGATCCTCCCATTGGCAATGCGACATGGATGTGTGATGTCACTGATGAACAACTTTCCCTTTGGTGGACTATAAAATACCCTCAAAATGTCTCTTTTTGCTTTTCCTTATGATGATACAAACTCTTTATCCATGATGTATTCTTAAAAAATATGTATTACATGCCCTCATGTAGAAAGAACACATGATTTATGGATAGATGTGATAAAAGAGGCAATTCAAGTAAAGTAAAGGGGAGAGTTGTTCACAAGTGACATCACACATCTTTCTCGCATTGCCAATTTGCTATCTCCATAGCATTAGTGATCACAATATTCAAATACTCATAACTTTCTCATTATTTGTCTGATTTTTCTCAAACTTTCGTTGATCTGTTTCTTTGATTTTTCTGTTTTCACACAAGCTATCTTATTCCAATGGTTTCATTCTCCTTTAAAAACTTTGGGTAAAAATTCCTGTGCTCATGCATTTCTGTGGAATAGCCTCCTGAAGACATCAGAAACTGTATCTACTGTATTTTGAGTCTTTAAAAAATCTCAAATCCTTTCTATTTATTTCTTTATGCTACTTCAGCACTTCATAGAGTGGTTTTAGTGGCTTATGTATAGGTCTTATTTTAATTATTATCTTTGCTTTGCAGGGTATACTCAGCTGTGTGATTGGTGGAGTGTAGGTGTCATCTTGTACGAGATGTTGGTTGGTCAACCTCCGTTCCATGCAGACTCGCCTGCCGAGACCCAGTTTAAGGTATGAAGTTTGTGCATTTTATAGTATATGTGCCATCACCAATGCTCATTATCACAAGCAGCTTGTGGGTTAACCACTTTTTTCTTAGACATTCGAGATAGCACTGGCCCTGAAAGGGGATTGAAAAATCAAAGCAATATCTAAGTGTATGATGAATCCCAATAGCAGGCAGGAATAAGGATTAGTCAGAACTTCCAACTGAATGCCTTGCCATCAAATTTCTACAGAGATAGTGCAATACAAATTGCTATTAATGTGTAGATAGGTACTGTATGAAGTGATTGTTCCCCTCCCCCCTCCCAAAAAAAATAATAAATGAAAATAATGAATACAGTAAAATGTTTGGCAGATTTAGGTCAGTTCTGAAGAAAAAAAATTGTCTTGCTAAAGGAAAGACCTTTCACGATGTTAATCAAATCATCACACAGCACTAGTTTATTTCCTTCGCAACTCTGTATATTACCTTTTTTTCACTAGAAGCATGAAGTCAATTCTTATCCCAACATTTGATTGTATTTTGTGAAACAGGTTATCAACTGGAAGCAATACCTTCACATCCCGTCCCAAGCCAAGCTCAGCCGTGATGCCTCTGACTTCATCCGCCGACTCTGCACAGGACCAGAGGAGCGCCTGGGCAAAAACGGTGTCCTGGACATCAAATCGCATCCGTTCTTCCAGACCATAGACTTTGACTCCAACATCCGCAAGATGAAAGCCCCCTACATCCCCACTGTCCGCCACCCGACGGATACCTCTAACTTCGATCCCGTCTCGCCGAATAAGCTAGGCTCCAACTCCAGCACAGACAGCTGGGACAGCAACCCTACCGAAGAGGAGAATCATCGGCAGCAGACGGATCATGCCTTTTTCGAGTTCACCTTCCGCAGGTTCTTCGACGACAACGGGCATCCGTACCCGCTGCCCATTGACATCGACTCGCCGCCTGGACCTGGTGAGATGGAGAGATCTGAAGGGGATGGAGCAGCTGCTCAGAGCAGCACCGACATGCAAGACATGGACTATGTCTGATAAAAATGAACAACAGTTCATTTCCTTCATACAAGATGACAGCATTTGATATGCTGTGCCTCGTTTGAATTGTCTTTTCGTGTTTTCTGTTGTATGGTATGTTTTCATTAGAATTTCCTTCCCCTCAAAGGGGTCATAATCTTGTTGGTTATGATTATTTTGACTTTCATGATTTTCAGCTGCACCGTAAATATGAAAAATTTAGTGAATTAAATTTAATATGCCAGTGTCAGAAATTTCACCTAAAGATCCATGTGAAAGTGGATTAAAGGCCTTGACAATTTAATGCAATTGCAGTAGATCCTTTTGAAAACTTCCTTCGAGCACATGTGGGTATATATTACTTGGTTAATACTTAAACCTCGCCTCTGAAATTTATATTGATGATCATTCTAAATGCTAGACCGTGTTTTGTATGTATTTTTTTTCAGCCCTTTGGTTAGAGCTACATTACACACCTTTATTGGTTGTTTGTTTTAAGAGGGAATCCATAACATATTCAGTTGCGTGACCTCCGTGCACATCCAAGATGGAATGTGGTGACATTCAACACGCTTGAATTGTCAGACCACGATCCTTGTCTCGGTGGTGTTCACACGGGGAGTTATAGCACTCTGAAATATGTTTTTAATTGACATTTCTGACATATTTGTGATTGGATTACTAAGGTGTGAGGGTTTCTCTGTGGGTTTGAAGACTTTGATGGGAATAAATTGAATTTATTAATTCCTACAATTTGATGACATGCACAGTGTATTTGAGTTGTTCATGGCTGTCAAGCACTTGTTGCTGATGCTATGCTGTTTTAATGGCCTCCTTAATTAACAATTTTTTTATTTTTTTGGGGGGAGGGCATGTTTAAAGGTGTAATTGTTCAATATTACGCATCATTCATGTTTCCAAAACAACAAAAATCAGAGGGCTATGCCTATCCTGATTACATAGTGCCTACGTAACCCTGTGTTATGGGTGACATCCAGAGAGCATATATTAACACGGCAGATTACAGGCATTAGGCATACAATTGTTATCAGCTTTAATGTGTGTATGTGTAGGAGGACACCATTGTCATGGTACATTCCGACATGCCTGGAATAATTGATATTTAAAGACAAGAGTTGAAGAGGTCGGGGAAGTAAGCCACCAGCCGAGTTCAGGGATAGTCATCTTACAAAACAAGACATGGTATGCATAGATATAAGAGCTAGAAGGCCGTTAAAGCAAATTCATATTGTTGGTTATTGCATTAATGAAGGGGGCAAATCCCTTTTTATTAGGTAAACGATATCAAGACAGCATGCAAATGAAACGAGCTAGAAGGTCATTATGGAAATTTACATTGTTCGTAATTGCATTGTAGGGTCTCAAGTGTACCGAAGACACGAAATACAAAAGCGGGCAAATCCCTTTTAAAATAAGAATTTTGTTAATGATATCAGTACATGACATTCAAGAGAAATAAGAGTGGAAACATTGTGAAAGGTTATTGTTAGTATTGGTATTAGGGCATTATGTGGTGTTAACTTGTACCTGAAAGAGTTTGGTGTCGAAAGGGGGCAAATCCTTTTTAAGAAAATTTGGTTAATATTATAAATTATTTCCTCTATTTGGAAATATTAACATTATGGGGAGTTTTAGTAAATTTTGTTACTCTGTCACTCCTGCTATCTGTAGGTTGGTGGGATATAAAAATACAGGATTGCCTCCCTCCCAAGAATTGTCACTAAAGAGAAAGTATTCAGCTCATCATTAGTTTTGAAATATTAACGCCAAGTATAATAGTATAGATTTTCTGGATCCATGTTGCTCATGGGCTACCAAAATATCGTTTCAGGGTGAGGGTTTACAGGGCATTATCATAAACCTACACAGATGTACTTTTATTGTAATTATCTTCAGAGTTGTATCATTGGCACCCCCCCCCCCCCCCCCACACTTTCCCCAGTTAAAATCTCACCAATTAAGCAAAATCCACAATGTCAGAGACTTGATGCTTGTTTAACCAAGTGAGATAAAATCAATGCAATTTACTGCCTCTGTTTTATCAAGGAATAATGGAACATTAGTTGAGTACAAAGTCCATTTCGATTAACATTCTTTGCCTGAAAACAAGACAGATAAATAAACAGAACCTGCTAGTACTTGTTGCTTTTATTGGAAATGAATGCATGGGGTTTAATTGTCTAGGTTTCATAAAGCTGTGTGTAAAGTTGCACACAACTTTAAACATGACAGGAACATGTTCTAAAGTGCTAAGTCAGCTACATAGGGTTATAACATTTAGGACAAGAAAGGACCACCAGTCAAGTTTAAAGTCAATTTTAACTTTATGAAACATCCACCAGTGTAGATGTGTTTTAAAACCCATTGTACTTGAGGTTAAGTTTCAGAGAAAATTATGTATTCATAAGTACTCTTCATACATGAATTCACTTAGTAATGTATTCTCCTTAACGTAGTTGTGTTTTTAAATCATGTTGAGTCAGAATTCAGGTGTATACTGATACTGCATTAATGAAATAATTCAGTTCACATGCAAGTAAAGGTAGAGTTCTCATTGTGAAGGAATAGATGTATTCAGACTATTCTTGTGCTGGAAGTTGAGCTAGAAGTGAATCAACCTGACATATTCAAAATTCTTGAGAATTTTATTTTACGAGTTTAACCGTTGTGCATTTTGAATTGTTTGCCCATCCAATTCCTTGTCTTACCAGAACATTTTTGTGTCACTGCTGTCCAGTGAAGCGCTCTCTGTATATGTTTTTATACACTCAATGAACAGTGGCTTATTTTTAGTAAAAAACACCCATTCTCACTGTAATGATTACCCTCTGGTGTAAATGGGGGTGGGGACATCGAGTTTTATTCAAAAGGGGAATGCCTCGTCTTGTAATGCAGTACTTGTTAACAGTCACTGATCAAAAGGTAAATTATTGAAACTCTTTATTTAAATACAAGGTCAAAAGGCACATGCCTACCTTTACTCCATGATATATCATTTTGGGCATATGTTGAAAACAGTTGTGTGGTATGGAATGGGTTAATGAATTGATGGTAATCTCTATCGAACAACATCACCATTTGTGTCCATCATCTTCAAGTACAAATAATTGTGTTTGGTCAAAACTTGGCAATTTCATAGCAAGATTTTAATGTATTTGTGAATAAGACTATGGAAGATGAGATATCCATTTTGGAAAAAAAAAATGCTTGAACTGCTGATCAAAAGGCCTTGTTTTCACCAGATCCATTCACACTGCAGATCAATTTTGCGTTCTTGTATGTTTTTGTGTCACGTAATAGTTGTTTCAGTTTTGCAATATGGCTGTAGTCACAATCTTAAATCAGATTGTACTACTTTGCTCATCCTACTGTGCGTCAACATTTTCCTTTGATGGCTAAAATCAACTAATTCATACTTTTGGGTGTAACCTTCATTTTAAGAATGCAAGGAATTTATCAGAATACAGCCACCAAAATGGTTCAGAGCTCAAATTTCTGTATCATAATTTGATTCTAATTTACTTGAACACGAGGCAAGTTTTTTTGTGTTGCACGTTTATTTTGTTGGTTTCATGTACGAGTGTGTTGGGTCTTTTGAGATTAATATTGATGATTGGGGCAAATTTATTTCTGAATATTAGTGGATACTGATTGTTTTTGTGTGTTTAATTTTAATCTGGTAGATTTCCGTTGGAAAATTTGAAGTGTAAAGATTAAGCTTGCACAAATAACATCTCTTCTATATTCTGACTTTTAATGTAAAATTCAGTGACCCAAGGTTCTTTGAATATAAGAAGTAATGTATTTTAAAATCCTTACTTTTTCATCAGTTTTTTTGTTCGAGATATGCAGAATCTGACTGCACAACAATTTCAAGGTTTATTCTTAAATTTACCTATTCTCCTTTTTGGTGAGAATTTTCTAGGAAAACTATTCCTGACTTAAATACTCTCGGCAGTCATAAAAATGTTATTATGGGATTTTTTTTAAATGTAGATCTCAACCATTGATTATCATGAAATCATGAGTCATAAATTAGTAATATTGCACCCTTTGTGTCAGTGCACGATTTAGTTTGAAGTGCACCTTTAATATATTACTTACTTTAATAGTGGAAGCACATGGTTCTTTCCTTGCCGAGTCCTCTTTTCCTTCCATTCCTTTTCTCTTTCCATATTCACTCTTTTCTGTCTTCTATATTCAATCAATTTTCTTTTATATCACCCCCCCCTGCCCTTAAAACATATCAATCATATCTGTATATCTACTCTGTTCTTCCCTCCTCCTTCCTTTACAGGGGAGGGTTTCATGACAACAAACATTGATTTTCACTGACAAATTTGTTCTTAGCCAATCAGATGCAAGGATTTTGGTACCTTATTACAGTCGGTGAAAATCACTATTCACTTTCATGAAATGCTCCCCTGCCCACCCCCATTCAATTTCTCCTTATTGCATCACTTTTCAATTCTGCATCATTTTGCAATGTCTCTCTCTCTATCTCTCTTACTAATTTTGTGTCTCTCTGTACTTCCTATAACATTCATTTCACTCAAGAAATAAACCTATTGACAGATCTCTTTCCTTCTACAGCATAAATGCTGCTTGTTCATCAATGTGTGTTCAATTTCCCTTTATATAGGCCTTCCTTCGCACTCGGAGTGTTTCTATTCTATGTACAAGTAACATTTTTGAAAGCTTAAAGTTCTTGAAAGTATATTCAATTTTGATAACAAATGAAGAATTTAAAAAAAAAGATGAAATCTTTGCTGAAACTAACTAAAAAATGTACAATAATACTGAGCCAAAGATTTTCATGTTTTATAGCGATATGTAATTATGAATATATTTAAGAAAATTTCGCCAGAGGCCAAGAAGATCAGTACATACTACTTTTGTCAATAATGTAGAGTTTGTAGAATAAAATAATGAGAGTTTATATTTGTGAAATGTCGAGAACGCCTTGTAAATGTTTTTTAAGTATTCCTATCCCTGGTAGATCTAGCTCCTATCATGACCAAAAAAGAGAAAATAAATGTATATTTCTATGAAGATATATACATATTTCCCTTGCATAATATGAGCGTGATAGGGGTAAAGATGTGTTATATAATTGTGAGCCCCTGCATATATGGTGTTTTATATAATTCAAACTATATGTGCATAATAAAGTTTCTGGGGTCATAAATTGTATATGTGAATATTAGATGACCAAGACATGTTTTGTGTACATGCAAAGGAATTAAAATCAACATGTCCATTGAAAGTATATTTACATCTATGTTGTATTTTTTTTAATTTGTTGTGTTGAAGGAGAAGTTGAGTCTTTTTTTGGGGGGAGGCAGGAATGGCAAAATCAGATTTATTGTCATGAGGTTCCCAGGATAAAAACTCTGACTTTTTTCTTCCCGTTACCTAAGTGCAAAGAGGAAATTCGTGGAATATAATTGCTTAAAAGAAACATTAACATTATTCATGACACTTCTTTTCTTTCCTTCTGTTTTTAGTTTATTCATACCATAATCTGGAGATAAAATAAATCTACAAAACTTTCCAAATTCAAATAAGAATTTTTACAATGAAATAAATATTACTTTTGCCAATGCTAGAGAAATACATCTAATTCATTTGCATATATAAGTACAGTCATTGCCTTGCGAGGACACTGCAAGGCAGTAGGAGACACCTTTTCTCTTGCAAAAAGCCAAAGTTAATGTGAGAGTATGATTTTATAAGCCTTGCCACCATTTTTATGACGGTCAAAGATACTACAAGGGGAAGATCGGACAGCACATAGACCGCGTAATGAAACGCTCAGGAAGAGCGCCCCACAGCATTGAGGAGGTAACCTTTGCGTATTGCGAAATGGTTGTGTAAAAAACAACTGAGGGAAGGGGTGAAGGGAAAAGCAATTTTTACATTTAAGAATTTTTTAAATCAAATTTTTGGTTCCTTAATCAAAGATAAATATATATCAGAGGTTTCTGGGTGATAAAATGTGGAATTATTCCCATACGCCACCCTCGAGCCCTCACCAAAGTCCCCTCTCTCATTTTCCCTGTATGTTTTATACACAGCTGCGTGCCGATGTGCGATGGTTTACTTACTCAACGCTAGTGGGCATCCTTCCATATGAGCATTAATCGAGCGTTTCAAAAAATCGTTGAAGTGTTCGATCTTTCCCTTGTAGTATCTATGACAGTTTGTTTCATTTGAGAATTGATGCATGTCATATTCCAGTTAAGCTCTTTGCATTTCATCTAATATCCACTTTGATTTAACACCACTAAGTCTATATATCAGATGAACGGTGGTGTAAAGAGCCAAAAATTTCGAGGGAGCTAGATGTTGCATAAAATCTAGAGTTGCAAGCGAGCAAAGCAAGCAAAATATTGACATTTTTATTTAAAAATCAAATTTTGTCATTGATTTTGACATAATATTCAGAAAATATCATATTTCACCCTTCTCTCCTTTTTTTTTTTGGTAGGTAGTGAATTTTTTGACCAAACCCCCCCTCTATACGCCACTGAGTATAAACCAAATATTAATTTCAAAAAGGTACCATATATGAAGAATTTTTAAAATGAAAATATCAAATACTGTTGTTTTCATACATTATTTGACATTGTTAATATATTCCATTTGAACATCAATGCCAATATCCATGATAAATTACAGTATTTTGATTGTTAAATGACAATAATACTGGCTGTTCCTTATGTGTTCACATACAGATTTAACAGGAAATAATTATCAGACCATACATATAGGAGCTTGGGAGGAAAGTGACCTAATAATTATTTTCCGAACTGTATTACATTCGGTTGCATGATGAATATTGCACTCATCTAGGACTCGTGCAATATTTGCAAGCTGAATGCAATACATCCAATATACCAATCAAGGGTAGCCAATATTATATTCATTTCATTATCGTATTTCATGAAAAACCATTCAAGATTAGAAAAGAATACTCTTTTTTAGTATATTTATCAATTTTCATGTCACAAAGTGGCATCACAGGGCATATTTGCTGACCATAGTCAAGACTGGTGTCCTGTCATCTCTCACACTCTGTTGGCAGTGAAGACACACTTAATACCCTGGTGTTCTTCCATCAGAGATGGCAGTCAATTCTTCAATCCCAAACATTTCAGTCACTAGGGTTACTTCAGGTGTTGGAAGATCATCAGCTGCCTTTGATGCGAGGGACATCCTTGCCATCTATGACCGGTATCACCTTGAAAGATTGGAAGTATTCCAGGATGTTCTTGGTGTCCTCTAGGTCCATCTTGAAGTCCTGGGCTAGCCTCTCTGCAGGATACTCCTGTAAATGGAACAAGAAGATATGATACTTTGATTAGAAGTATTCCAGGGTGTTCTTGGTGTCATCTAGGTCCATCTTGAAGTCCTGGGCTAGCCTCTCTGCAGGATACTCCTGTAAATGGAACAAGAAGATATGATACTTTGATTAGAGGTATTCCAGGATGTCCTAGGTGTCATCTAGGTCCATCTTGAAGTCCTGGGCTAGCCTCTCTGCAGGATACTCCTGTAACCAAAGGAGATATGACACTATGATTGTAAGTATTCCAGGATGTTCTTGGTGTCCTCTATGTCCATCTTGAAGTCCTGAGCTGGTCTCTCTGCAGGATACTCCTGTAACCAAAGGAGAAATGACACTATGATTGGTTAGAAGTATTCCAAGATGTTCATCAAATAGCCAATCTGTAGTCATAGTAATCCCATTTTTAAAATTATACATTTTGTATTCCTTGTATGATTCTCTCACACTGTCACCATTCTGCTTATTTCTCTCATTTCTTGTCCTGGGAGTAAAACTCAAATAATCAATGTGTTCGATCATTTCAACAATAACAGCAACCTAATACTACTTTTTACATTAATTGAACGTTCACTAGATGTTGGTTACTGATCTGAGCCATTAGATTATCAACAGTACATGGCTATAATCTTTGATATTTGACAACGAAGTGCAAGATAACGAATTAACCTTATGCTAAAATTTAATGAATTCCAAACAATGTGACTCTTTCAAGGCACATTATTGACTGCTGCAGCGGCTACCGTGCATCATTCAAGTGTGTTGATATGCATGTCATAGGCAATGTGCTGGGACACTCAACTGGGTTTGCTCATTCATATGTGTGACCACTGGTATGTCATGCAAATAGGTCAACTTTTGGGGGGATTTCTAATAATGCGGGTATATTGACTATTCAAACAATTTTGTTAACCCTGGTGAACATTTAAATAGAGACAAGGCAAAAGCGATTTTGTGTCTCGCCCACTCACAAAAATAACCAGAAATATCGTGATTTGCGAGGGCACGCAAGAGAATAATATCGAAACTACATTGTGAAGTGACTGGGATGGAATAACACTTGTCATAAGAGCCTTGCATGTAAACTTTAATGTTGACCTTAAAATGACCTTTGACCTTATCATGTGACCTCCGACTGCAGCATAACATGCAGGTCCCCCAAGTCCATCTACCCTCCAAGTTTGGTTGAAAAGTAACTTACGGTTGTGGAGTTATGTGTCATTAGGTTTGTGACGGACGGACAACATTTGGATCCTGAAGTCTCGCCTTCACCTCTGGTGGGCGAGACAAAAAGGGTACTCGTCCCAGGCCTAATCATTTCCTTGCTCAGGTCAAATTCCCCTTTTAAAGTAAAATAATAATAATGCCTCCTGCAACAACTAACAGTGGGCAGAGGTACGAAAACCACATTAAAATAAGAGCTTTGTTTTGCAACATTCTTTATAAGCTGGAACACTTTGACAAGTGAAGTTTATCAAAACAATGCACCACACAGGAGTTTGCCAGTGAAGATTTAATACTAACTTACTTTTTTGTTCCTTTTGTGTCTGGCTAAAAGTTCCAAGGCTTGTTCTACAGATAGTCTCCCTTCTGGTATTTCATCAGGTTCTAAGAACACAGACGGTGAGCCTGGATTGGACTTTCTATTCTGCGGTAGAGGGCGAGGTTTCTTCTTGGATTCGGCAGCATCAGCTTCATTCATCAAACGCTGTAAATACAAAAAAAAGTTACATTGTAAAGCTACCATTTTTATTTTTTTCTTTATCTGATAAATCAAACCTGTATGATGGTGGGCCCCAAGTCTGCGCACCTAACAATTTGAATTAAGATTTAACATGAATTTCTTCTTATTTCACAAAATCTTTCAGTTAATAATGTTCCTTATATTATTATGAATAAGTGTACCAAATTTCTCAATAAAAAATGAAAGAAAATACAGGATTTTCTTGAAAAAACCTCGGGCTGTCCTTTTCAGATTGAAAAAAAAATGGTACCCCATGTCTGCGCACTCATTCACTTTGCACACGATTCAGGGATTTTGTTGAGAAAGGCCGAATTTTGAGGCCTTCACACGAAATGCCCAAATTCATTTTTCCATCATTTTGAGTCGGATTTTTTTATGAATACTTGTCTATGTATTGCATGTGTAAAGTTCATGCTCATGCTTCTTTTACTAGAATCGCGCAGATACGCGGGTGCGCAGACTTGGGAGACCGCGCAGACATGGGGGAACTGACCATACTGTCTTTCCTCTTTGTGTTATATCACATGAAATTTTTCTCAATCAAAATGTTCCTTATGCTCCTCATTCAATATCATCCAATTCCAAAATTTGTATTTTAAAGAATATGTTTTATGATGATCACAACAGGAAATGATAGTGACTGTTTTTAGTTCCTGTATTGATATCCTTGTGTTGCAATAACATTTAATTTTGTTTTGCACTTTTGTTAGCAGAGATTGCATATTAATGCATGTTAATTTAAATGAAATAGAACCAATTTAGTTTTGAAACTCACAGGTTGAGTTTTCACAAACACTACCAGCCAAGCACCAAACAGTCAGTAAAATCAAATATTTGAATTAATTTATTTTACACAGAATCAACTTTTGAAAGAAAAAAAATCAAAGCTAAGATACATGCTTATCAGAGAAGGAATGATTTTTGATAAAATGACTGAAACAAATCTATGCAGAGAGAGCAGCGGTGACTTTCAATGAGGATTTAAATGTTGAAATTTCATTGAAAAAAAAAAATAGATAAATTTTGTAATTTTTCATTGAAATTCAATTATCTTTGGACCACAGAAATCTATTTGAAAATTTTGACTTACAGGAGGTATGCAACACTCAGGCCGGGTCTAAAACAATGGTCTGACATTGGTAAATTAAACTTCAATAATTATGTAAGTTAACCTTTACTCAAAAGGGATAATAGTGTAGCATCTACATATATTTTCTACAGTAACCTGCCATATTCTAAATAGAAACCGTCCATGAGTCATTACTGTTTATATGACACCTAGATACATCCTTGTGGTTTGATTGGTTGTTTGATATCGTTCATTCAGCCCATTTTGCAATCACGTCATCAACCATGCAATTTTGGATCCATACGATTTTGTCCATTGCACGCGTGCACCGAGACTGCTAGCTGCAGGCACCAGCAGTGCGCATGTTATAATGACGTAACAATCAACAGACCGACCTTGCTCTCCATAAGCATGTTTAATATGAACAAAACAAAAATCAATTTTTAGGTGTCATATAATCCAAATGTTTTTTTCATTCGTGCAATGGATTATTATTTCATCTTTCACCTCATGAAGTATTCTGTCCATTGTACTCATAAACATTCATCATTTGTTTAACAGTTTATTTCATTTCTAATTGATATTCCTTTTTCTCAAGGTGATAGCATAGAACCTCCAGGATTTTCTTGTGAATAATGCAATACACTTATTTTATACTTAACGATGTGGTTCCAAACAAATAGAATTAGTTATACAGTATTGAAAGAAGAGGGGGAGGGGGGTGGAACTGGGGTAGTGAACTGACCTTGCCTGCAACCTCTTGAGACATGACCTTGACATCTTTCAGCATTCCAAGAAGATTCTCATCTTTTCTCTTTTGCTGATCCAATATCTGAGGGTTTTCTGATTGAAATCAAGAGGAATATCTTGGTTTAGAATAGACAGGCATACACATAACAATAATGCTGGGGGCAATAATCTTGTACATGTGATCAATGTCTCCAAATAAAATTATTGATCCTGACTTTACGATATCACAGAAACTTTTTGGGTTTTTTTAATCAGGAGCCTGATTATAAAACCAAATCAAGCATAGGATGGGCTGAAAATTTTAATGTATGATCTTCAGATGAAATTTTCGTATACATCCAAATTGGAAGTTACCTCTCCAGTTACCTCACCATACATGTACATCGTTCATCATCTACAATGCAGGTAAATCCTGGACCTCGAACCTCTATAAAATATGTTGACCGCGCTTTTTCTATAATTGCCCCTTCCCTTTGGAATAAGCTACCATCTTACATTCATAATGCAAAGTCTGTGAATCAGTTCAAAACCTACCTGTTTAATAGATGATTCGCAGTTGTGGGTCGGTCAATTGGAGGTGCACACCAGTTTTGAGTTTTGATTATTACAATAGTTGTATTACCTGTTTCATTATCCCCTGCCACTTTTTTTTTAAACCCAAGTACAAACCATAAACAGAACACAGTGTGCTTAGAAACAGTAGTAAGCGCCTTATAAATGTTATTATTATTATTATTATTATTATACACAATTTTCTTTTCAGTATACAAGTAAAACTAGATTTTTAGAAAAATTAATATTTCCAAAAATCATCATAGATCTGAAAAAGATAATCACATTGACCCTTTCATGGCTTTATGAACCAAGGTCATGCAATGGGTTGAAAGCTCAGCCAGACAACTGAATAAAACCATGCAGTGCAACTAGAGTTTAAATGATTTCTTCTATTTTTTGGCAATGTTGCCCATACCTCAATTACAGTTGAATAAGCCTAGTCGAGGCTACTCCCAACGTAGACCAAAAGCTTCGGTCTCTGTTATGTTGGTTGTTCAGCTGAACTCCGTTGGCTTCACTCACCAAATACAGAGACCGAAGTTCTAGCGCGATCTGTACAGGGGACTCAATGGCCATATGTTTATGTACTTAAGATCGGATAAAACAGGGAAGTGAATTTGCACGATAGCCGAGGTAAGTCACTGTTTTTGTTCCTTTTAACTTGATTTTTCTCCGTTTTTTGGCAATTAATGGCAAGAGGGAATATTAATTTTCATTTTAGTCGCGTTAATTTTCAAAATTTTTATTTATTGAAGGCAAAAATTAAAGAGCCCCGACGGGGGGATTTTGCATTGCAAGTCCCCTAATGGTGGCTGCACGATAGCGAGCCGTCTGTGTACGAGGAGAAATTTTAAAAAATGTTTAAAAACTCCTCGAAACAGACGGCTGCCAGCTGTCTACTCCCAACGCAATATGCAAATATTGTGAACAAAAGCATTTTGACTCATGCATGCATGCATGTTCTCTCAAAAAAAATCTTGCCATTTTATTCAAACTTTGGTTTCTAAATTAATTTTAAATTTACTTTTTTAATTTTTGTGTTGGTTTTGTAAAGTGAACCTATGGAAAAAACGATGGAATCCAATGCCAATGGCAATGGTTTTTTCTTAATTTTATAAAAAGAACTAGGAACCATGATTTGATGAATAGAAACCTCTATGAAGAATCAACATAACGCAAAACATTCATTCATTCACTGTTAATATTTGGTAACAATTTTGTTTCTATTTCCCCAGCGATTCTTGACCATCCATGGTTGGGTCACTGAGCTGGGTGGGCTTCACCGTCCTGGGCCTCGCGGCGGGAGAGTTCTCCGGAACTACGGTACCGGTACTCAACGAGCGCTCGGACTCGGACGCAGGGACAGCCTGGCAGGGTTAAAAAATTAAGGTTTTTACCTCTCTGATACTGGGCTATTTTATCAGCTGTCTTGGGGTGTTTCGGGGCAGGTCTTGGCTTCTGCTGGTCCAGTAAACGATGTGCCCTGCTCTCCACATTGAAGTTTGTGGCAATTCTCCTCAGAGCGCCTCCCATTTTTCACAGATTTTAGTCTTCTTTTGCGTCAGGTACCGACACTGCAGCAGCATGACCGAAAATGATTACCCAATACATGTACAAAAAAAGACTGAAGATGGCGCTATACCACTTCAATCTTGCTCGAATTTCAAGTGTTTGACAGGTGTTTGAGCGTCCCCAAGCTATTTACTAGTAATTGAGTAAGGGCAGCTAACCGTATCTTTGAGCGTGTCAAATATGAATAATATTTTTTGAAATATCAGTTGGTACCACGGAGCTGGTCATATTTATCTACTGCAAACATTGCATCAGTCGCAAGGGTCATTTCATCGGCTTTTATTCTCTGTCTACGTAACTACAGACCTATAAAAGATAACTGTCTTTCGGTGACCATCATTTTTGTTGGCTTCAAGTTGGATAGAACATTGGTTGATCTATATAGGGAGAAAAAAAAATTGCCAAACATGGCTAATGGAATGTACTATCTCACATTCGTGATTGCAATTTTAGTGGTGACCGTTGGAATTCTCAAAGTAGCTCCTATCGAACCTGGACATGGTTTTATGGTAAGCATGATTATTATAGACCGGCTCATAATTCTCACAAAATCATAATTATTTATTATACGCAATGTCGTCTGCTAATACGCCTATACAATTAATAAGAAGCAAAATACTCAACCGTTATGTTAGTAATTATGAACGAAAATCATTCTATGGTTTGTGGTATGATAATCTGCTATACAGTGATCATGAACTACCGACGCGATCTTGTTTACATTATAGCTAGTCTGGGAATTAGACTTTGGAATCGCGCGACCGGGGGGGGGGGGGATAAAAGGATTGAAAGCAGGCTTACGTTCACAAAATTTGCCAATCTACATGTAATACCATAATTCGATTATGCAAGTCATTACACATTCCGAACAGATTGCACCCGAGATTGCAACGAAATGTAATTAGTGGAAGCTTCGGAATTTTGTCATTGGAAGCTAAAGGCCCTATAGTGAATTATGAGCCTATAATAATTATGATATGATAAGATTTTGAGATTTTACAGATATAATGTTACCGTGTTTTTTTTTAAAGATGGAATTAATTAATTACTGAGCACGGAAATTTCGTTGTCTATCTTTTAATCCAGCTTAAAGCTCCGAATACAAAAAAATGATTTGGACTCAACAGATTTTATGTGGTTCCTTTTTTATGTCGTTCTTATCTTACACATAATAAATATTTCAAACATTTACAAACGCCTCCGGCAGAAAACAACCAATAATGGTAATGACGTTATTTCGTTTTTAAAAAGTAATGATGAATCAAAGTAGTAATCAAAAGCAAATTACAAATCTAAAAAAGACGATAGTATTTCCCCTGAAAATCTTGTATTTGCATTATGATTAAAATAATATTATACTTGACAGGTATCTTTTTAAGATATGATTTTTAGTATTCAATGACATATAAAGGGGGTCAGGGGTCACGGGCGGTATCCCGGGGGTGGGGAGATGCATCCCCCCACACACACTTTTCGGAGAGGGGGTGGCATGTTAATGTGTGGATTTATCCTTAAACATGTTAAATGCAGTCAAAGTGCTTAAATTGGCCTACTTTTGCATTAAAAAAATTCAAAATTTCTAGCGCGGTCGCTCCACTACCTCGCTCAATCGATTAATTCTTACAAGAATTTGGTCGCGGCGACAGATCCCTCTACGTTTATCTTATAGAAAAGGTAATATCCATTGCATCATGGGAGTTTAGAATATAATAAGTCAATTAAATATGTGATTCCAATGACTATTAAATATATTCTAACTTATCATAACGAATCCAAATATCCTTTGAATACACTCTCGTGAATATGGGAGGGGGGTCATCTGGTATCTTTGAGGAAGCGGGGATGTTGTTTAAAAACAAATATTTGGCCTACCGAATTCTTCAAGTTTAAGTGTACAATGAGTCACTGATATTGATCAATCCAATGCCGTTAAAATGAAACACTATATAATCTTTGTTCAAATTATCGAATGTTGCATCATCTCCCAATATAAAGATTATTCGAAATCTTTCCTTTTCAGACACAATTTCATTGTGATATTGTCACTTTTTTGAAGTTTATATATAAGACCTGTACTGGCCTATGATCATTTCATGTATGGCACCCTTATTCCCGATAATCATGATTTCTTTTTCATTCTCATCTCACTTTAACCACTGAGCAAATGAGTTTTCATATAGAACAAAACTCAACTATCTATCCCTATTTGCTCATTTTTGTCCATTCTTCTAAAGTTTACGTTATTGATAATACCCTTATAAAATAATTTTAAACGACTGAAGCAACTTTTTAAGACGTCCTCGCATTTGATGAAGGCTTATACTCAATTGGAACAAATTGCCGCCAGATACATAATGTAATAATAACCCATAAATGTTCAATGTTCAAAGAAACATTGAGTGCTTATAAACTTTTGCTGTTGTTCTTGTAATCTATTTGCCTTTTGAGTAGGCGTTCCTGCATGGGGCGCGTAAGTGTGCAAAATAATTAATGTGCATGCGTTTACATATATTCGAAAAAAAATTTCTTCAGTATCATGATTGTATCATGCAAGGTTTTACAGTGATAGTGGTAGGACTACGTACCCTGTACAAAGAAGACCGATTAAAAACAAACAATTGCAAGATGTAAGTTGTCCAATTTTCAGGTCACTAAAAAAAAAAAAAGGTCGCGCTTTGCGCTCACATTCTTTGTTCATAGGTACCTCGAATGAATTCCTACAAACAATCCTTTTATGGATATGTTCAGAACAATACTGCAGTTCGCTCATGCCGAAGTTTGTTTAGTGAGATTCATATAATTTCCATCATTTTTTTAAAATGTCATCTTCATTCAAAACAAAACAAAGGGAAGTTACAAACAATGAAAATAAATCCAGGTTACTCGTTTTTTAGGACGAAGTACAGTTAATGAAGTAAAATGATTCTTAGAATGTTCCCATTTCAAGTTAGTATAAACCTTTAAAGAAATAAAGAACTCGCATGTTAGAACCAATTAAGGCTCAATGAGATACCTATTCTCTCCATGAAAGGAGGGATGAAAAAACTACTAAAAGGGACAGTCTTAGACACCTCACCCGGAATTTTGTTTCTTAAATTCGATCGGCCAGAAAATAATATGCTTTTTGCTGCCCCCCCCCCTCCATTCTGTATCTTCCCCTGGTGAACAACCGGTCCAAACCGTACCGCATCACTTTAAACTTCATTCCGACAAGCCTGGGGCCCGTTGCAGAAACAGTTGTGTTTAAACGCAAGTCAAAAAATCGAAGTCCCAAATGCGCCCTGTTGATTGGTTGAAAATCAAAATGCAAGTGATTTTTAGAGTTGCGATTGATTGCAACTTTTTCTGCAACGGGCCCCAGATCTCAGTCGTAATTTCCTTGTTCATTTCTATAGGTATCGAAGATGAACGAATATGCCACGGTGACCCCACTGCGATACATCGGGATTCAACTCTCTGGAACCGGATTTCGAACCCTCATCGCCATCCTCGAGATCGCATTCGGATCCCTCCTTGCGTTCGGCCGTAACGACTGGCCTGTCGTCGCCGGGTTCGTCGCCCTGGCGATCTCGACCAATGGCCTCCTGTGTCAGGTGGCGCTTCGCGAAGCAGCAGCAGATTTTGTGGCCCCCATTGCGATATTTATTGCGATTGTTGTGATGATCTTTGGAAGTGGTGGCCTGGTGGGTCGACGTGGTAAGGTGCATCTCTCTTAAACGTTGGACCCGGGCATTGGACTCTTATATCGTGATACCGACATGATCATCAACTTGGGATATATTCGGACATACTACGGAAGAAGGGGGCAATAGAGACCGCCCTTGTGATTTTACAAGTAGTGAAAAATGGGAATGGTATATAAAAGAGCACAAAACAAAATGGTATTAGTTTTGAAACTATGGCTCTGCAATTAAATTGAGAAAATTACCGCCCCCCCCCCATTCATCAAAATGTCCTAGTGCTGCTGTGGACATGCACCCTCTTCCCTCTGTTGAGGGGGGGGGGGGAGGGAGGTAACCCTAAACCACCATAAACATCATCTTTACAAATAATTGATTTCCGGATATTGAATAGTACCTCCCCCCACCCCTCCCATCTCGTCATGTCAATGTGAATTCCATAAATTGTCTTTCTTCACTGGTCACGGTGATTTTATAAGGCTACTTTTGTCTTATCTAGCGGTTATGAATGATGTCTGTGATATTAATGACCGGAATCAATGACTTGTATCAAACGCATGCATATTGTTCTTTATATAATGAGAACAATGACGTTTTAGGGGCATTATTACATTACTGCTGAGGAAGTGCCAAAAAACTCACAATGTAGAAATACTGTATTTTATTTAACACTGTTAGCATGGTTAGATGTAGTTTTGCCAAACCTTCAACATTTTTTTTCTTTGTGTCTATCTGTTTAAAACTAATTTGATATCAGGATATATGCCCACCCCCCTTTAAGAAAAAAAGATGAGTAGAGCATGGTTACTAACTCAAAAAATATTCCAATTGAATCCTCCGCACAAACACCCGATTGGACACCTATCAAATCGGACTAGACAATGGCCTATAATTTGATCCACTAAATCGATGCCTTATACGATGAAAAAATAAAGATGATAATGAGTGGTGTGAATATTAGGCAATAATTGTTTTGTATGAAATACATATTTTAACGATGAAGATAATGTTCTGGCTAAGATTGTTAAGGGCACAGTAAAATATCAAAATATTTTAGTCGTTTTGTAATGCAGGGTGGTAGTCTAAGTTATTAACAGGATTATATGATGGACTTACATCGTATGTAACCGAATGCAGGGTATACACATTTCTTTCAATTCATTGAAAAAAAAACATCTCAGAAAATTAGAGAGATAAATGAAAAGTGGTGTTTAATCATTCCGAAGAAGACTTGAAGTAAACAAAAAATAATAATAAAGAATTTTAATCTTGAATCTTTAAATATTTAACATTAATCTGTATCTTTTGTATAGAGAATATTTATAGCATGGGGTGAATACTAAAACACATCAATTGGAAAGTATAAGGTGATGATTCCCTCATCAACATGATGAATAAAACTTTTCAATATATAGCGATTAATTATTAGTGGATTTTTATGACGCATATCTTCAACATCAATGGGACCTTTATATAATCATAATTGATTTTAATTATATCAATATAATTAGTGCCTTGTCTATAATGTAGCGATGTACTCGTTGTGACGCATATCTTACACATAAATTAATTTAGATGTTACGCTGCAATTTTGTAAAACATGAACAACGATGCTTAGGCCTATCTCATCGCTGGGAAATATGGATTCGATCATGTCATATCGATTTAATATGAAAACACTGTGTTTACAATCTGATAATGTCAGAGGCCCTCCCCTTCTCTCTTTCAGTCACAAATTAATTTGTACGGACTATACTATGAAAAAAAATACAAATACAAAATCACAATCCATTAAAAGAAATTTTAAACATTATAGAACCATTAATTCAAATTTATGAAGAAGCACATTTTAATAAACTTCGTGATTATTATAATTTTGATACTGTTGAATTATATCCAAATTGGCTTTGATAAAATGCGTAGCTAGAATTTTTTATTTGCAAAGAAAGGGCGTCTTATTGAAACTCTTAATAGTTTAATGGAATTCTTATTACATCGTATATTTAATTTTTTTTCGTATAATTGATGAGGTTAGTAAAGGGCGTGTTTTAGTCATCTTTTATCACAAACAAATAATAAAAATAGACCAAATATCAGCATTTTGGGAACGATTTTAGTCATTGATGTGAAAAAAAAAGGGTCTATTAAATGTATAGACCTTAGTACAACATAATATCTCGACATTACCACGACAAAGGTCTATGATAGTCTACTCAAATAAATACATACGTTTTCAGCGCAGTATTTCAGAGGAGCACATTGTATAATTTTGATAAACCACAAGTATCTTGTCATTCAAACGACTTTCGATTCATTTTTAACAAAAATATTCTGATCTGTTCAAGATTAAGTGCGCCTTTGATTTGGCCAATATTCAAATTTGAAAAGAATGTTTTTTTATAGCAGGGAGTTGATTCATTTTGTCTTATGAGTGTATCATTGATTTGCCATGATTTATTTCATATAAGTTTTGTATAATAATACCATGACATGACTTAGTGTTGTACTTGTCATTATTCTGTGTTTTTTTGTGATCCTGCATTTTTAAAATTTGATTTGATTCTTTTTTAATTGAAACTGAATAAATTGAGATTTAATTATTGACAAAAACATTGCTAGTTGTCCATTACGTTTGTAATATAGGATTTTTGTTGATGATGGCATTGATGATAGTTGTTGCCGTTGTTGATGTTGCTGCATCTAAAGGCTCCCTCTCTCCCTCCGAGGGAGACGTGTCTGTAATGTTGACAAGTTGAAAAGCCCTAGTTCGAGGACAGTCACGGGGATGTTGCTGCAAATCTCCAAGTAGTCGTTGCAACGTTTCGGATTTTTTTTTTTTATTTGCAGCGGCGTCTAAGAGGCGTTCCGAGTAGACAAAAGTATAAGGAGCCTTCCCTCCATTGAACACCAACACTTCGGTGCAGCTCTTCATCGTGTTGTAATAATAATAATAATAATATAGGGTATTTATATTGGGCACATATCCACCTTGTTAGGTGCTCAAGGCGCTCCTATATTACTCGGCTAAGCTATATATGCGTTCATATATAGCGCACACAGATTTTTAAGGAATTACTTCCTACTGGTATCCATTTACCTCACCTGGGTTGAGTGCAGAACATTGTGGATCAGTTTCTTGCTGAAGGAAATTACTCCATGGCTGGGATTCGAACCCACGACCCTCTGTTTCAAAGTCCGAAGACTAATCCACTGGGCCACAATGCTCCACATTTGGAAATACTAATTGATTCAGTGGCGTACCGGTGGATGGAGAGCTCACCCCCCCCCCCAAAAAAAAGGCAATAAATAAATAAATAATAATGAATAAAAATAAGAAGGGAGACGGGTGAAATTTGACAATATTTTCTAAATTATCATGTCAACATCTCTATCACATAATCAGGTATTGGGATTTTTGTAATAAAAATGGCGAAATTTTTGCTCACTCGCTCGAAATTGTTCTCTCCCCACTGATTTTTTTTTTGCTCATTACGCCACTGAATATAAACAAATATTTTAACAATAATCAAGAACAGAGATGATCCTTAGTATGAACATGAATCATTTTGTTACTAAGGAATCTGCATCCATGCAATGCTAGAATTATTTTTAGCAATAATAATACAAATTTAAATGAAAATAATGATAATGGTAACGATAATAATAAAGTGATAATAATAATAATAATGATGATGATACATCTCTTCTATCATAAGCACTATAAGGTCAAAGATACAAAACTAGTAATAGGTCCATGGTTCAATGCATCTCGGAATGCATGTGCTTATGCTTCCATTTCGGAGACAGAATCGGCGTTTAATTTTTAAATGTCGTTTCAGGTGGAGCTCAGGGAGGGGGCAGAGGAGTTTGTGGCCCCTATATTTTGGGATTTATTGTTATCATCACGATGATAATATTCGGACAGAATGGATTACTGAACTGAACAGACAAAAACTACATCTTTCCTGAAATGACATTGGAACACATATCACCCCCACCCCAAGTTGTGCACACCTATTCCAATAAAGACTCATCCATTCTATCAATCGGGGTGTCAATAAAACGAAATGAAAGAAGCAAACAGAAAATTGTCAAAATTGTAAAAGTTCTATTTATTTATTTATTATTTATTCATGTTTTCTTTATAAAAAAGCAGGGTAGTCCCATTCAAGCCAGAGGCCTGCTTTACAATGGTGAGACAACGATAAGAATGCAAATTCATAACAATCGAAGGCATTAAGTCATACACTAATAAACTAATTTTTTGTTCATAATAATTCCTCACACGAAAAATTCATATTTCTATATTATTGTTCGTATTGGCCCTAATTTCAATGAGTACACCGAAAGGTGAACCTGTGCGATATTGTATCCTCATGCAGTTGGGTGTTGTTTTTTCAAGACGATTCCGGGCGTCTGATGCTGTCCACTGACCCCCCCCCCCTCGGTCATTTACATGTAAAGGCCCTAATCCACTTTTTAACAAATCAAGAGTTTATACATTATGCCTTGCCATTCACCCATTGTGATTTTTCGTCTTTTGTAATTGAGTTGAGGATCATGATATAATAGTTTCACTCCTGTAACTATGTTTCGGATCGCATTCTTTGTTCTTTTTCATTTATATGTTTTATTCCCGGTTTTATTGTGTCAACAACGGCCAAATGTAAAGAGAATACAACAAATCAAGCACAATTACAATATTAAAAAATAATCAAGTCATCAGAGAAAGAGAGAGAGAAAAAAATGAATTTATGACAGCGGCTCGCAAAAGTATCGGTCCTTGACATGATTTTTGTTCCACTCGAGCTCCTGCCATTCTCTGTGATATCTCTATTCTGTCGAGAGATGGCGCAATACCACCATTTTCAAATATTGATCCTGCAGCGGCGCGGCGGCACTAATCTGATTGTGAGCTTACCTGGGATTTTGAAGACTGCTTCTTTGCTTCTATTCAACTTGAGTCGGCTTTGAAAGTCAAATTCAATCTCCAAAGATGGGTAGTGCAACATACTATTTGGCTGTTGGAGTAGGACTTGCCTGTGTTGTCATAGGAACGTTGAAAGTTGCCCCAATTGAACCCGCTCATGGAAACCTGGTAAGAAAACACGTTAACGTGGTTGTGGAGCCCGATCCTCACTGCACTGGCGCAGCGCGCAGGGCCAGGCCAGGCTGTGCGTCCGCTAAGCTGCAGCTATTCTTTTGATAGTTTTATAATTAAGCCTGAGTCATATTGATTATTTTGAAAACCGGTGTTCGACAGCTCTAATTTGATCGAACATCGAATATTGAAGGCGGGGAAAATTTAGTCTTTTTGTTTTTGCGTCGATGCAATGCGCTTTGCATGTGCACTACGCACTGACGGTATGCGCTGGCGTTGTTGACCGGGTACGCGGGTGACCGTTGCACAAGCAGATGACAGCAAAGTTCGTATACATTCATAAATTATCTCGGCACGAGCAGACGAGTAAAACTCAAACTATGATATAAATAAAATTCAAATTAATGGTAAATAGCATCATAATTACTCAATCGGTTTCATTGTGGGGGCAATAGAAATCAAGTAAGTAGTAAAGTTGGACATAGTGATATTTTGATGATTGATTGTGTAAACCAAACGAATCGGCCGGCCGACGTATTTTTATTTATTTTTTTCGATGCACCGATTTTTGCAAAATCTGCACCGGTGTTCGATGACATCGATCGAACACCGCTTTTAAAATCGATTCGACTCAGGCTTATTTATAATTATGGGGCAAGGCCTATAAAACTGACAAACGACTGGTCTTCGATCTGATATTTGAACATTATCTAGGCCTATCTTGAGTAGGGCCTACATGTATTAAACAGATTTTGATGATCTTCAGCATTTAAATTCACAACTTGATTAAGCTAACCCAACGTTAATGTGATTATCTTCTTTCAATTTATTCAAATTTATCTACTTTTGCGATGGGGGGGTAGAATGGATTCCTTTTTAATCATCAAAATACTTAGGGACAGTGATTTTCCGCGATCACGGAAATTGGCCTTTTGAAGCGGAATGTGCCTTCCCAAACGAACCCAGGTCATCGGAATCCGAACCCCCTGCTCTACCGACTGAGCTATCACGCCTCGTATGTTAATTATGTTTCTTTAAATATTCTTTGTTCTCCTATCTCTTCCATTACAATAGACTTTAAAATGATGATTAGTACAGTGGGGCATTTTCAAGGTAACTGACGTTACACGGCACAATTTTACGCACTTTAAATTGTGTGTATGATTATCTCTAAAACAACAAACAATGGGAGTTTGCTTTAAAGGCAAACTCCCATCATTTGTTGTTTTAGAGGTAAAAATTTATTGGTTAAATTTAATTAAATTTAATTTATCGGTAAAATTTTGTACATATTTTCCACTTTCCAGACCTCTGGTCTGTATGAATTTGCATCAGTGACAGGTAACATCAGTCGAGCACAGATGGACTGGTCAGCTCAAATCAGCCCTAGAAAATTGTCATATCCTCATCATCCCAAGAAGCAACGTCTGTATTTAATTCCATTTCATCATTTTTTTTCTTTTCATAGGTGTCTTACATGCACAAGTTTGCGGGAGTCTTCCCACTTCGCGCTGTCGGCTTCCAGCCATCGGGTGCCATGTACTGCGCCATGACTGCCGTTCTGGACATCTTCTGTGGCGCTCTCCTGGCATATGGCCGCTACGACTGGCCCGTCATCAGTGGTTTCGTCCTCCTTGCCATATCAGCCCTCTACATCCACGGCATGCTTGCTCTAAGTGCACCGATGGTAGACTTCTTCTTTCCGGTGCTTCTCACCGTTCTACTGGTGCTGCTGTTGTTTGGACGCAACGGACTCTGGGCGGGACGCGGAAAGGTCCATCTTGCCTAAGCTCCCATCATTAGAGTGAAGAACGAGTGCCCCTCGTGGTCTTGTATGGGTGCACTTGTACCCCACCATCTATATACCAAAGTCTTGACGGGTTAAGGGAATTTATTTAAGCATCTATTTGAATACCGTGATCAATTATTGTATTTTTCATTTGCAGTGGATAAGGTCAGGTCTGTTTATTCCAGTCAAACATCTTGCACCTTTGCCCATAACACAAAAGTTACACTAGAATTGAAATTTGAAAGAACAATTATGATTAGTTGTTTGAGAGTATGGCAAATACTTTTTGCATTAAACAATGCTTTTGGTTGGGCATTGTCATTTACCAGAACTTTTGCAAGCTATTGTGTTATAGGGTCAGCTTTCTAAAAAAGGAAGGCAAAGTTGTGTATTTGCAAAGTTGATAAGTTTTCCAATGTATTCGTGCACAGTGTGTCAGTGTGTCTGTTATAATAATAATAATATCACCTTTGAATTGAGACAAAATTAATAGATGAATATTCTCATTTGATGAAATATTTGACTGAATTTATAAACACAGATTAGGGCTTCACTTTAAACTGAATAACATTTTGAAGGAATATAATTCAGATTTTAGAAATTCCTCATGGAATTATATTCAATAATTTGTCACTTCCAATTAGGCCTACTTCCAATGTATTGGCAATTTACAAAATCAATGTTATAAATGAAATGTTTGCAGCAAACCAGAATATTATGCTACAATGTGTGTAGTTATTATTCTGGAAGCATGACTGCTGCATTCCACTTAAGTTAGTATGTTAGTATGCACAATGTAGTAATATACAAATAATGCACAGCATTGAGGGCATTAGCAAGAAATATGCACACCTGGTACCTTTGGAACATAATATACATGTACGTTATAACCATGGGCATTTGGACTGTTTAAAAGTAGCAAGTGTGTGCAATTATTCTATTGCCTCTGCAAAATGATGTGCATTATTTGTTTTATAAGGTAGTAGTGTGGATACTTTGATACCATCCTCATCTCAAAATTAAACCAGTCAAAAGAACTAGTCATAAGTTCCATTATGGCGCAGTCACATGTCGCCTACGATGACTGTTCGGTGAGTTGAAAACAGCCGTTTTTATCATTTTTGTACCAGCTTTGTGTTTGTGGTTCGTACAGAAATCCGTAAAACCGCTGCTTTCAGCTCATCTGTGTTGGCACCGTAGTGGAAATGACTGCAGGATTAGCAACTTCTATAATATGACTGGTCATATGATTGATATCAGCCAATCATATTACGATTCACACCATCATTTTATAACAGTAGTTACTGAATAGAAGATAGAAGAAATCGCATATGATTAGAATTATGTGATGTGACAGTATGTGATGTGACATGTTTTGATTAGCAGATGTTAGCAAACCAATTTGTTTTAGCACATAGCAAGTTTAATGTAAGGTAGTAATTGTGTGTACAATGAAGTAGGACTTCATCAGTAATCTTGTATTTTGTTGGTTGATGTGTATATTTAGCATTCTTTATTTTTATGACTTTTTGATAAAGGAAATTGGACTCGGGTAACATTGAATTTGAATGGTGTTTATAAAACATCAAAGTATTTTTTTTAAGTACACTTAATCATGTATTGGTAATTGGTCATTGATATTTCATTTGAAGATCATTCAATCCTATTTTGTATTTAATACATAAATACTAGTAGTGTGTACCATTTAGAGAATGTGATTTGGACAAATTGAAATGGTTATAAATTGTATGTAGCTCATCACTGGACATATCAAAGCAATTCAGGAAAATTGTTAGAAAATAGTACAAGTCAAGTCAAGACTATTCTATACTACATGTATGTATTTCATTCAAACATAAGTTATGTCAATTGTTCTATGCAACATTTTCTATTGGTAAGAGTGCTCATCATTAAAGTATAGTAGAAGAAGGGATGACAGGGTTAATGTATTCAGTATTACTTTAAATCATATATGCCAAAATATTGCATTGGTTGTTCATACCATGCAAAACAGTAAAAGAAATTTGGTGAAACTGTACTTTTTTGTTTTGATTTTAAAATAGCCAGTGTTGACATGTAAAACAAAATCAAGGGTGGTACCAGGTTTTGTTAGGGGGGGGGCCTCAAGGTGAAAACTTTCTCTCAATTTAATAATTAAGGTAATTAGAAGTAGATAATTTACCTATACCTCTCATTTTGCCACTCTTTTTTCCCCTCCCCCTTTTCTTACCTTTTTTTCTTCTACATAGAGGGCGGTGACCCAGCAGTCACACCCCCCCCACAAACCCTCTGTAGTGCCACCCCTAAATTTGTGAACTTTATAAAATATGGTGCCTTCCAAGTTCCAGGTGATTGTTAGAGGGAAGGTTCAGTCTTGAGTGTGGCAATGCATTTTTCAATCCGACTAGAAGCACACAGCACCAATGGAAAGTCTCTGCACAAGAGATGAATGTTAATAATGTTCAAGTGATGATGATCCACAACAATATGCAAAGACTTTCGGTTGGTGCTAAAGTCTTGTGACTTCAAAGGATATGGTACTCTACAAGTGATGTGATAGGTGTACACTTGTATTTAACTGACATGTGGTGCAGAAGTCACCAACTGATTCATGGATCCCGAGTTCAAGCCCGGTCCACGTCTTTTGGACAGTGGCAAGTCTGTCCCAAGACCGTCAGCACATAAACAATCCACATCCATTGTTTGTCTCTCTACATCTTGGGAATCTTTTCTATTTTGTCATTTTGAAAAGTGCAGAGTATGCCATGCCCTTCTACATACAAATGTTACCAAGATGTGTGATATTAGTCTCAGGTTCAGCTGTTTTTGTATTTAACATTCCTAGCCTTGTGATCATTTTTATATCCCATTTTTCTACCATTTTATTTATACCTGTGTTTAGTGTGCTTATGGTGTCAATTGTATTTTTTTCCTAATAAACTATAACTTCCTAGAATATCGTCTGATTTCAATCCTATGTTCTTATTAGAATCACAGAGCTTTCCACAAGATGTTCCATTTCATGCAGTTTTTATATCAGCCAATCAAATTGAATTATTTCAGTAGCTTTAAAGTGTTATTGTAAATTTTTTATTGGAACAAGTTTTGTGAAATGGGGCCCCTGGTGCTTTATGTGTTAAAGAAGCTTTCTATTATGATAACTTATTCACCATGTGGTGTACTTCCACTGAATTCTTGATTTTGATTGGCTGTTAAGTGTAAAACATTGTTTTTAGGGTACCTTCATTGATTAGATGGAAAATGGCATTAGATGATGTTTGAAGGTTTGCATGGTGGTATGAACAGTCACGGAAGAGGTTAATGGCACATGTGTAAAGTCCAGGGGGGACTGAGATAAAAAGTAGATAGAAATGGAGGTGAAATGGAACTAGGCGAGAAAGTAGAGGTTGGGAAGTAGAGTATTCTTTTTAAACGAGTGTAAACCTTAAAAGGACTGTAAACCAGGAGGAAAGTGGAAAGCTGATTAGTAGACAGGGTGAGAGGCTTGAGTAGATGTGAGAAGGCTAGCTTCAGTCAGCAAATGGAGCAGGAGCTGCTCTTCCTCGCTTTTTCATTTCACCTCCATTTTTATCCACTTTCCATCTCAGTTCCTACTGGACTTTGCTCATGGTGTAACACATGTTGCGAAAATTGCATTAGTAACTTCTATGCAGCACAGCAGCAGGTCACTTGATCAGTGATGTGGTTCTAATTTAATGATTTAACTCATTGACTACTGTAATAGGTGGACCCAGTGCATGGCCTATGGGAATCACAACACCAGTAGACAATTTGTTAATGTCAAATGTTCATGTTCGCACAGGAGCCTTTTGCAGTGTAGCATCAGTGGTCAGATCAGGGGGCCTGTTGCAGAAAGTATCTAGTATCACTAGTGATGCATTTGAAAGCAACTCAAAGAATCAAGCACAAGTCCGTATCATATGCTTTTGATTCATAGAGATATAGATAGAAGGGGAGAGGGGAAAGAAAAGAAGGGAAAGGAGAATAAAGGAAGAAGAGAGATATGAAACAGGTAAGAGATGGAAAGTAAAGAGACTGAAAAGGGGATAAGGTGTGAGAATGAAAATAAAAGGAAAGGAATGTGAGAGGAAAAAAAATCACTAGAGAGAAAATGAGAAATTGAAGGGAAATGAAAGAATAAGTTAATACAGATAATGAAAAAATACCATTAAAATCCACATTCATGCCATGAATATCCCACATATAAAAATAAAGTTTCACTAAATGGTGTACTATCTTGAAGCAAAGATTAATGTTTTCAATAGAATTATCTCGAAAACAACAGATTTAAACTTAATTACATCATACATGTAAAATCAATGAAATAGAGATGGGCTGGCCACCTTGCAAGATCACATGATAAAAGGTGGACCAAACGCATCACAGAATGGAGACCATGGCTAAGATCACAAAGTCGGGGTAGACAGATATGAGATGGGGTGACGAGCTCAAAAAGTTCATGGGCATAAAATGGATTGCATCAGCACAAGACAAGCACCTTTGCCACCAACTTGAGGAGGCCTTTGCCTTGCAGTGGGCTGAACATGGCTGATATGATGATGACATTGTACAGTATGGTTGCACTGTTCCCATGCAATCTGGTTATTTGCAACATACCTCCAGTATTTCAACTACAATTTTGTTTGATTTGCTGGGTCAGTTATTCAGACACAATGGTATTAGCATTACTGTATAAATATTTACTAACTGGTTTGACCAAACTCCAAAAATCTTTGAATAGTTGCTGATTCTAGACTGGCTATAATTATCTTCAATCTACATGTCTACATAAGACTACAACTTGCACAGTATATGCCCTTGATAAAAGTTAATATGATATAATATATTGATAATAAAATTTATTATCAATTTCATTTTACAAGTGACTGCACTGACTGTAGAAGCCACTAAAATTGTGATATAGTTGACAACTATGTGTCCAAGCATTTAATATTTTATTAAGAAAAAGAAATTATATAAAATAGGAAAAAAAAATCAATTTATCAAAGCTAGACTAGAGGTGACTCACCAAATGCTGAAAATAATTTAGAATATGATTAAATTGTTTTCTAATTATTTTCTAATGATGCTGATTGGTCTATAGTGTTCAATAATCAATTTTAAACTTCAATTTTAGCCATGTCACACCACTCATTTTAATATCAGATTTTCTGATCAAAGAGGGTTCATCCTGATAACTTAATTTAATGAAAAATATAACAATAACTGAATCATATCCATTGGTGAATGTTTATCAAAAGTAGTCACCCAATAATGAACCAAGAATAGAATCTGTACTAGATGTTTTCTAGGTTGGTCTATTTGGTCATATATGGTGCCAATGGGACAAGTAAGAATCACTGGAAAGCTGAGGACTTCTTCCATTTCCAAGTAAATTTAAATCAACACATTTAATAAGCTATTGTTACATTAATCTTCTCATTTTTAGTTTACCTTTATTTTGATAAACACTAGCTACTCCATTAAAAGCCATTTAAAGGAGAAAGAACTATTTCCTATGCCTTCGATATATCAAACAAGCTCCAATAAAGAAATAAATTCAATTCTTTTCCTTGGACACCCGTGCATTTTGGGCTTGCATTCAGCTGCAGATTACCTGAACGCAGACAAACGCACAAGATCAATATGCAGACAAAAGCTGAGGTTTGCGTTCTACTTCACTTTAGCTCGCTTTAGCTTGCTTTACTGCCACAGCTTTGTAGTTGAAGCTCGTAAGCAAAAGTGTGATTGCAACCAAATATTTTGCTGCATAGTATGTTGCGTTAGTCTTTACATTGCTTTTGCAGCAATACGCCACTTAAAATGGAAAGGTGTGAGCCAGAATTTATAAGCATACCAATTGTGAGTGAGTGACAAATTTCAAATAAAACATTTTTGTCAAAAGTTTAGCCAAGCACACAACTGAACACATATTTCAAGTTTTTAAGGGCAAAGTCCACTCCAACAATTTGATTGGAATAATCTGAGAAAAATCATACAAACTGACAAAGTCATGAAATTTGAGCATTAAGTAATTTTATACTCCTAGTAATTTTATACTCCTTATAATTTTTTTTTAAGGTGGCACATAGACGTAGCAGATCGTATCACACATTCACTTATTCTTTTTTTGCATTTCATTTTACAAAAATCAAATATTTCAATTATTCCTCCAACATTGTAACACAAAGTTCTTCATTACTAAAGACAAACCATTCTCACTTAAAAGTATGATAATAATAATGATGATGATGATTATAATAATACTACTAATAATAAAATAATACTGATAATTGATTAATTTATCATTCATTCATTAATTCATTACTGTTTACCAATCAATTACTCAATATCAGTTATCACCATCATTATCATCACCATTCACTACCTTGTATCAGCTGGGGGAGGGGGTGGTGTGGCCTACCCCCCCTGTCCACCCCCTACACACACAAAATCACTTTATCACTTCAGGTTCAGTTTTAAAGTACAACCTCAGGAAAAGCTTGGTTGCTTTGCTCCCTCTAATTCAGAACATTACATATTTTTGGCTCCAAGGAAGATAGAATTACCATCAACATCATCACCACTTTCATCATCTAAGGTGGTCCCAAGTATTCTGATATGAGGGGGGGGGGAGGGCAGGGTAACTGGTTTTCCCCTCGTGAATTTCAACCGATACATCTGGGTTTTTTTCCACTCTCCTTTTTTCCCTCATTTTTTTCTCCCCTTTTTTCACTACTAAAAAATAACAAATGGGTGGCTGCCCCCTCCCCCCCCCTCTGTAGAACCATCCCTGACCATCATTCTCACCAAAGCCCCAATCATAATTATTTGTTGTTCAGGCTACAAAATGTACCACAAATATCTTTGAACTTACACTACAAAATAAATAAAACTCACTCTATGCAAATTAGCAAATTTGTAACCTTGATATATATTCTTTTATCATTCTTAAATCATTTCAAATACATTTGATTAAAATTCATAATGGATATTTATCATAAGAAAACTCAAATATTGGTGAAAAAGCTGGTGAAATGAGGCTTTAAATAAATCAATGTCAAAAATGAGTTGTAAGGTGTACGTATATATTCTCTTGCACATATATTAACCCGTCATCAGTTTAATCGAATTGTGATGAAATATATTTTTATTTCACTTTTCATCAAAGTCACTTACTTACAATATTCCTCCATCATAAGAGGAAAAACTCAGGGGGGCCTTTAATCTACAAAAAGGTATAGCAGGACTTAAATTAAGTACTCTAAATACTAAAAAATGTAAGTAACACCAATTCACATATTTCATCAAATTTGGGCATTGCTCACAAATATGCACATCCGCAACTAACACCGTCAAAGATCACCCAAAAATCTATGGTGTTTGGAATGGTCATCGAACATTCATCCCTGAAATACATGTACACAAATATGAAAAGTGCTCTGTACATGAATACAAAAACATGTCAAATTGTGTCTACATCATTCAACTGGATGAAGCATAACTACAATATTGAAGAATACAACCTGATGAATAATTAGGTTCTATCATGTATAGATAAATAAATTTATGCCTTATCCCCCACCCCCTACCCAGGCCCTCAAAAAATATCAAATTGACTACCATTTGATAACTAATACAAAAACAATCATTGTAATTAATTGGAGATGTACAAGCATTGAAAAAATCATTTACCTCTTTCAAGGTGTGGCACATATAGATTAATTCCAATAAATTTCACAGAAATGAATTAATTTCATTCAATTTTACACACAAAATTTTCTTTTCACAATTGATTTCCATATTGTTATTTTTATCAAAATAAAATTATGATAGAGTATCAAAATCCCTGCAATCTGATTGGTCAATTTTTGTGCATTGAATTGTAATGGACAGATGATCATTACTGATGTCATGTCAACCACTGATGCACTCCGGTCTGTGCATTATTTGCATTACTATTCAATATCAAGACAATCATATATACATGTAATAGATTAATAATAATTATACTTGCTTATATAGCGCTCAATACTTACTTTGTCAGAAGTCTCTAAGCGCTCTACAATATATGCAGCATAATTACCCTGGCTTTAGCAGGGTATGCATACATTTGAGAAAACATACAAAGATATCTAAATTTCCATATATTGTAGAGTCATACAAATATTCACTTTGTTAAACTATACATGTGAACAATTCAATTAACTGAATGTATTAAGTTAATTAAATTTCACACGCATAATTTTCTGTTCTTAGTAGAGCGTTGCGGCCTAGTGGATAAGTCTCCGGACTTTGAAACAGAGGGTTATGGGTTTGAATCTCAGCCATTGCATAATTTTGTTCAGCACAGAATTGATCCACAATATGCTGCACTCAACCCAGGTGAGGTGAATGGCAATGGCACAAAGTAATTCCTTAAAAAGCTGTGAGCACTGGAATCGATAGACTAGCTTAGCCAGGGTAATACATGTATAACAGCATCTTGAGTACCTATCAAGCTGGATAATATTATGTGGCTATACAAATAACTTAAATTACTATTACTAGTATCAAAATCAATTTTTGAGATCATATAATCATTCATAACAATTTAGAATCAAATGGCAAGATCAACTTTGAGATGCATATCATTCTTTTTATCAAAATGGAATTACTGTTGAATAAAAGACAATCATAAATTTTATATATATACATGTATATATTTGATGAATAAAAGATATCTAATTTTCATTTCAGAGTCATAAAACATATTCAATACAATTAAATCAATAGATTAATTTCATGAAATGTCACACACATAATTTTCTGTTTACATCACATTTTGTGATGATAGAATCCTTCATAACACAATCATATCATTTGGCAAGATCAAATTGAGTTGCATATCATTCCTTTTATCAAAATAGAATTACTGTTTAATATCAAGACAATCATAAAAGTGATATATATACATATATATATATATATATGTGTGTGTGTGTGTTAGTATGTACATATTTGAGAAATATATACTTTATTTCCATATACTGTACATATTTTCAATTCCATTTTATATGGAATTTGAATGGGTACTACAAACCTTAAAGAGTTAGGCCACATGGAGGTATTTCTTGTAAAGTCATGAAAGCCTGTAGAATAGATTCCGGCAGTGATAGCCTTGACGGCCTTTTCATTTACATTATGACACAGGATGATTTTGGCTATGACGGCCTTTTGAGTTGGCTATGGAAGCCTGCACATAGAATGCATCAGCACGTCTTTTCATGTTTTTTTTAATGTTGGAAAAAGCAAGGTTTAATTTCAAAAATTTTGGTGCTGTTCTCCCTACTATGTACAAACATTCATTGATGAGGACACTGAATAATACCAAAATAAACACGCGAAAAAAAAGCCATTACAGCATACTCTTGTGATCCATAGAGTTAGGCAGATTACCCACTGTTGCGATCCATAGAGTTAGGCAGGGATTACCCAATATTGTAATCCATAAAGTTAGGCAGAAACAGCCCACTCCAACCATTCCATGACTTCTTCTTCATAGTCCTCCATCCATCTGATGTTAGCCCTGGTCTGGTCCACTGCCTGAGCAAAGGCTCTAGAACCTGTTCCTTGGTCCGGGTGGGTCTCAATAAAGTCCAGGAGCTGTTTGGAGAGGTCAGACAATAATCATTATCATCATATTGGTAATCTTTTCATTTGAGCAAATTATCATTGTCATTATTATGATCATCAAAATGGACGATTACTTCATTTTCAAAATACAGACATAATGTAAAGTGATTGCATGGAGAGCAAAACACTGAAATGAAAAATGAAAATAATACTACTAATTTCATTCGACATATTTAGTAAGCAATTGCCAATGCACAAATGGCATTCTGCTTCATCATATCATGCTATTTCAATCAGTAAACCAATTCTTATCTAGAAAATTTAATTCTTTGTTGTAAAAAAATAAAAGTACAACGGCATACAATGGGTTTAACTTCCTGGGGCCCGTAACATCAAAGATAAGCGATTAATCACTAATTTGAAAGAATAATTCTGATTGTTCCTTGTCAGTCTATTGAGCAAAATGCTCATGCAACGATGATCTTGATTGGTCATTTTACTGGGTGATTGATGGCTAACCTTTGCGATACAGGGACCTGGGCCCCATAAGACAAAGAGTTACGATTGATCCGGTCAATCTCATCTGTCTGGAAATCCATCCATACCATAATTTTTTCTTCAGGAAATTTGCACAATGTCCTTAGTAAACAAAGAAAATCACACTGAATCTTCAAGAGCAAAATGAATATATGAATATACATCATACCTAGAAAATATTTTAAACAAGCATGCATTTTAAATGTTGACGTTGCTGGCTTTCCATAGTTGTGGGTGATCAGATCAATCATAACTCTTTGTAAGACAGGGCCCAGATGTGACGACAGTCCTTTTAAATCAAAGTTATGTATCTTAAGATGACAGATGCATCTCATAAATGTTTGCTGCCTTGATCTCATTCCGTTTTGTGTGTCTTCATATCTTATGAAGATCATGTATTCTAAGAATCAACCACTCTATGCCCTGCCCCTTCCATTCAGTGGGCTTTCGTTTAGAACTTAACTGCGAAAGGTGGTTGGTACTGTCAATCAATTTCAACAAGGGAAAACCTACCTCTTGTAATTGAAATTCTGTATTGAAATGAGCCGTCACTGATTCAATCAGATCGGCAAACTGGAATACACTGCTGCCATATCTGATATAAACAAAAAGTTATACAGGAGGCATGAAAATGAGAGATGGAAAAAATCACTGCAACCAACATGAACATATAGGTCCATATTCTGAAGTCATGGTCTAACTCTGCTAAAATTATGGGAAGCCAAAAGTGTCAAAATTTTCATCAAGTTGTAAGTTTCTTATGTTTACTGTGCTCTTTTCTCATTCAACGATGGTGAAGACACTCATCTATTTATACTTCCTACACAGTTATGAATGATTTGCGAGCCAAATGAGCAGAAATATGATATCTCTCTTGTTAGTGATTTATGTAACAATTGGCTGTCCATACTTAAACTTTAAACCTGAGTTTAAGATTAAGCTGACTTCAGAATATGGGCCATAATGTCAGGGTTTTGAAGGGCATTGTGGAGAAAAATGGTACTACATTCAAAACTGATGAAAATCATTTCATGTATATCAAACATCTATTATTCCCAACTTGTGTAAATGTACAATCAAGTAAAAGTTTGATATTGATTTTGGGAGAAATCATTAATATAGACTATTCCTGTTTCATAGACACTTGTACAGCATATAGAAAATGAATACATTAAAAAAAAAAAAACAAGGTCAGTAATTTAAAGTAAAGTTTTCTTTTTGTACGAGGAAACTTGTAAAGTATTTCAAGAATGGTAAACTACAGTAATCTAAGTCAATATTGAAAGTATAAAGGCATCGTTTATATCACTTTCCATTCTTGCATTTAACATATTTTCTTTAAAACATATCTCAACCTCCCCCTTAAAAAGAACCTACAATTAACAACATTCCATGAAACCATTTTATAAATTGCTGTGAGCTCAGTCTTTCACATTATTATTTTTATCTTTTTCACTCATTCTTTTTTTTTCTATTTCACTTTTTTTTTTACTTATATTCAATCACTTCTTGAATGAAAAAAATATACAATAGGAAGGGAGAAAATGAAATATGGAAATAATGGAATTAAAAAAATATTTACTCATTTCTGTAAAAGTCCCAGTTGACCCGGAAGAAGTCCCAAGCAAGGTCATAACCAACAGGATTATAGGCAACGTATCCTGCCACATTCTCCGCATCCTGAGATTTGATTGTCCCGTTGGGGGCGATGCTCATATCTAGGTACCTATGAAATAAATCATTGGGATTTCTCTTTTTATCAAACAAACTCGTAAAAATACAATAATCTGGAGGATAATTTAACTTACAGGGTACCTAAGACATACGTTATAATTTGTATATAGCTCCTAGAGATCTTTTATCTCGTTCATCAGATAGGGTGATATTAAGTCCAGTGTTGGCCTTGGTGTTTAAATTTGGATTGCATTCCCTAGCTCCAAAACTTATTCAGATTTTGTAAAACTGATCCATATCACATTATTGACATCTCAACAACTAGTAAGTAACTTTTTGGGACCATCTATATGTTATGGTTGGTGTTATAATCATGTAAAAATTGACCTAACACCATACCAAAAGGTTGACACTGAACTTGAAATCACCCATTGAATCAGACTATCCTACATACACTCACAGAAAACACATTCTCTACTCCCTGAGAGTATTCCAGCCTATCATCAAATGCCAACTTGAGCACTACCTACATCTATTAAAAAGTTCTAGAAATCTGTAAAATATTTCTGTAAGTTACATTACATGCACAAAAACAGATTCAATCATTAAGGGCTGCAATTCTTAAATTGCAGACTCTGAATTCATACATGAAGTGTACTCTAGCTCTCAAGAGCCAACATATGGCAAATTTTAAGATCCTGACCAATATACTTCCAGCTTTCACACTGAAATCAGTTTACCGAAATGCAGACAGATGGAACATTTAAAAGACTCCTCGAAGGTAATATCTGTGAGGCATAAGTAACTCGGAAATAATCTAACAATTAAGGTAGCAAAACTTACGATTTGAGGATCCACGGTTTCTTACTGCACCCCATGCCAGCCAGAAGGATGTTCTTCTCCGTGGCAACGGGGGTTCGAAGGTATTCTCTGTAAGCAAAGTCCCATTCCTCTTGGCCCCCTGCGGAGATGGCCGTGCAATACACGCGAGATTTCTGATTCGGAGGCACTCTGAAAGTCATGTATTATAGTAATATTCCATTTCAGTCAAAAATTATGAAAAGAGTAAGCATAATAATGATTCTTTATATATGTAGGAGAAATATCATATAAAATGGTTCGCTTTGTACTTCACTACTTGACATGGATCCGGCAAGATTAGACACATTCAATTTCAGGAGAATTACGACCATCGTGCACAAACAATATGGCCCCTGAAATGGTTTTGTATCCAACCAGGCTGGATTTGCCACTCTTGAAACACCTCACAAAGATGCTATGACAGGGAAAAGCTATATGATCATTCTGACTATTTGCAGTCCAACTAATTCATTTCTGTGCCAGTGCATGTGACTCTAGGATGCATCAAGTATTGGTGAAATCTTCTAATTACCTAAAACATACAGCAAGTTTTTAATATAAATGCCTTCCGCATCTGCTTTCAGACATGAGACATTCAATAACAAATGGTAATCTTTCTGAAAGGTAATTATACTTATGTGTACATAACTTTTCTTTGGCTAAAAATTTCAAACATCTCTCTTTGAATTTCAGAGAGAGAGAGACGATTGGTCAATAGTTACACTCTTGTATTAACCAACTGAACTGAACAAGGCACTGTATTTTGTTGTCTAGTTTCCTAATCCATGGCACACTGCAATCGATGGCTGTACTTTCTTGAAAGAAATAATTGGTCAATAGTTCCACTATCTCACTCCTAACCACAATAACAGAACAATACTTACGGATTGCTGTCTGAATCATTCATCCATGTTGCATAGTAATTTATAGCTGTGTTTACACAGTCTTCGTTTCCATATCCACAAGCAAGACTAATCGCTATCACACGGCCTCGTCTAAAAACAAAACAAATAAAAACAATACCAATAATAATAACGTAAAATAGTATAGGTGTACTTTTTAATAGGATTCATAGATTGCACTTGATTATCAACATGACTGTAATTGGTTGGCCTACTCGTTTACATGGTTAGCTAGTCAAAGTTTGCTTATTGACATGGTTGTTGTGGTCAGACATTATAACTAAGTATGGTTGAAGTAAGTTGGGCTGATTATCAAAATGGTTGTAGTTGACTGGGCTTGTTTATTAACATAACAGTAGTTGGTCGAGATTCATTGCCGATTTATAGTTGAAATTGGTTGGGTTTGATTACTGACATCATCAAAGTTTGTTGGGCTTGATTATTGATTTCTTTTATTTCATTGAAGTTGGTTGGACTTCATTGAATGACATGGTTGCACCTGGGTTTGATTATATACTTGGCTTGAGTTGGGCTTTGCTTATCAAAAATTGTCATAATTCTTTTGTAAGAAATAACTCACTGATCAAGATGGGATCCAGCGCTGTCATTCCAACCAACATATTCATAGAAGGGTTCTACTTGTTGTCTCATATAGGTCTGTAAGATATAAAGGAATTAAAATATACCAATATTAGAGCCAGAAGTGGATAAGGATAGAACTAAATTCAGGACTAGTTTACTTACCTCTCCATAAACTTCCCTCATCATTTCCTCTCTCCCCCATCCCACCTGGTTATTTGGTCCAACAATCACCAGTAATCTAACAGTCTTAATGATTTCCACTTAATCTAAAGTTATACCCATTTCATCTCACTGCCACTTTATTATAACTATAAAGTCTTGGATCAGACATAAGAAGTGGATAGGACCAAGAAAGTTTTACATGAATGGGACATTTCTAGGTTCTGGCTGGCACCATAAAAATTGGAAATCTTATTAGAAAGATGAAAATGATGATGATCATCATAATTGCTGGTGGAAGTAACAACTATCATTCACAAAATAACCTTACCGAAAACAATCCATATGCTGGTGACCTGCTGAGCATGAGGTCAACGTACCCCATGACCCTATTGAGAACACTCCATGGAACATACTCTCGTTCGTCCTCCAGGTAAAATGTCAGGTTAAAGGCCGTGACCTGACTGAGTTGACCTGACACAGCAAGGCTAAAGGCATCGCTGATCAGAGCCGCTCGACTGGAGATGGGAATAACCTACAGACAGAAATACATCAAGGAACACTTCTTCTCAATCAGGAACATTGGCAAATGGCAAAAACTGTAAGTACTGGGGCCCATCTCACAAAGAGTTGCGATTGATCTGATCCATCACAACTATGGAAGGCAAGCAATGTCAACATCTAAAATACATGTTTGTTCAAAATTATTACTAGAAATTATGTAAACTCATACATTCTCTGTTTTCTTGACAATACAGTATGCTTCTTTTTTTGTTTTCAAAGAACATCAAACGAATCTCAAAAAGAAACAAGTGGAATGCCTCTGGCCGTCTCACCTGCATCACGCGGTTCAATATAGCAGCAGTGCTGACTTTGAATACTACTCTAACTCGCACAAGATGTTCAGTGATACATGGTTACTCTTATGTCCACTTTTTATGAACTAGACCAATAAACTTACAGAGATATAATGGTTATTCAACAAAAAACCCCAACATGGCCAAAGTTCATTGACCTTACATGACCTTACATGACCTTTGACCTTGATCATGTGACCTGAAACTCGAACAGGATGTTCAGTGATACTTGATTACTCTTCTGTACAAGTTTCATGAATCAGATCCATAAACTTTCAAAGTTATGATGGTAATTCAACAGATACACCCAATTCGGCCAAAGTTCATTGACCTTTGACCTTGGCCATGTGACCTGAAACGCGCACAGGATGTTCAGTGATACTTGATTACTCTAATGTCCAAGTTTAATGAACTAGACCAATAAACTTTCAAAGTTATGATGGTAATTCAACAGATATCCCCGATTCGGCCAAAGTTCATTGACCCTAAATGACCTTTGACCTTAATCATGAGACCTGAAACTTGCACAAAATTTTCAGTGATGCTTGATTACTATCATGTCCAAGTTTCATGAATCAGATCCATAAACTTTCAAAGTTATGATGGGAATTCAACAGATATCCCCAATTCGGCCAAAGTTCATTGACCCTAAATGACCTTTGACCTTGGTCATGTGACGTGAAACTCATGCAGGATGTTCAGTGATACTTGATTAACCTTATGTCCAAGTTTCATGAACTAGGTCCATATATTTTCTAAGTTATGATGACATTTCAAAAACTTAACCTCTGGTTAAGATTTCGATGTTGATTCCTCCAACATGGTCTAAGTTCATTGACCCTAAATGACCTTTGACCTTGGTCATGTGACATGAAACTCTAATAGGATGTTCAGTAATACTTGATTAACCTTATGGTCAAGTTTTATTAACTAGGTCCGTATACTTTCTAAGTTATGACGTTATTTCAAAAACTTAACCTCAGGTTAAGATTTGATGTTGACGCCGCCGCCGTCGGAAAAGCGGTGCCTATAGTCTCACTCTGCTAAGCAGGTGAGACAAAAATCAGACGAGCACAATGCTGAAAATTTTCATCAAAATCGGATGTATAATAAGAAAGTTATGACCTTTCAAAGTTTCGCTTATTTTTAACAAAATAGTTATATGAACGAGCCAGTTATATCCAAATGAGAATGATGTCACTCACTCACTATTTCTTTTGTTTTTCATTGTTTGAATTATACAATATTTCAATTTTTACGAATTTGACAATGAGGACCTCCTTGCCTGAAGCAATGGAATTCCACGTGTTCAGGGAGGAATGAAAATTCATTTCACATGACAATGACGAAAAAATAAAAATATTTCATATATCATATAATGTAATACAAAATAGTGAGTGAGTGATGTCATCAGTTCCCTCATTTGCATACCGACCGAGATGTGCATATAACTGTTTTGTGTAATGAAGCGAAACTTTAAAATGTCCTAACTTTCTTATTTTACATCTGATTTTGATGAAATTTTCGGTGTTATGCTTGTTGAATTTTTCTCTTTTTATTCAAATCAAAGTTTTGTTGGGGTGGACTTGTCCTTTAAATACACATCTCTGACTCTCTCCAGGTGCCTCGGTGTGTTAAATGATAGGACACCACTTATAAAATGGAACCAACTAAAATGGAAGAACTTATTCCACTGGATACAGTGTGAAGGAAGCTATATTGTTTTTTTACTCTCTTGAGCCTTTCAATTTTTTGACAGATTTTGTATGCAAGCAGCAAAATGCTACCTCACCTCATGATCTGCTGTGAGTTGTTTACTGATAAGTTCCCAGTTCTCTGTGTCATAGTTCACCCTATAGAACCCATAGCCATTCACATTAGCAAGAAGCCAGTCATCGGCTGCCGTCCCATCATCAAAAGCAACAGACACTGAATATGATCAAAATAAGAAGATAAAACATGTACACACGATCAAAAAGATTTTAACATCTTTCAAACCAAACTGAGAAAAAATTCAATTTCATTATCTATAAGAAGGTGGATGTTGTCATTCACAGACTGCTCTACTTGAGCAGCATCTTCTGGATAACCTGTGCCAGGAGGAAAAAAAATGGCTTCCTCTAATATCTGATACTAAGGAAAGAACTCATGCCCCTTCTAAGTGTTTATATCTTATTTGGTTATAATCATTTTTCCTTTCTTTATTATATTTTCCTTTGCCTGCTTGTTTGCGCCTTTTGAAACTTTATATGTACTTTCCAAAAAAAATTTTGGGAAAGAAGAGGATGCTCACAGTCAAAACAAAGAGAAGTAAACAACCTTTGCTGATAATAACAGTAATCACAATATATAGGTGTACAGTATTTACCCAGGGAAGCCAGTTCTCAACACTGTTCTCCCAGCGGGCCCTGCCATTATTATTACCCCGGCTGATAAATCTTAATAGTTAAATATTTTTCATTTGAAACAAAAATTTTAATGAGAATTCATTTGAAAACTACCAACCTGACGCCATACTAGGTTCAATCCACTCCAACATTGGTTCAGTGTAGTTTCGAGTATCATTTGTGGTGTACTTAAAAGGGACATACCAAATGTATCTGAAAAGAAAAGAATAAGAAGGAATAAATTTCTTTATTCCATGATATCACTTGGATGCCTATCATTGATGCCAGTATGTTAAGTTGGTAGCGGTCATGGTGGTGGTGATGATGATGATGATGGTGATGATGATGGTTATAATGACGATGATGATGGTTACAATGACGATGATGATGGTGATGATGGAGGTGGTGGTGATGATGATGATGGTGATGATGATGGTGATAATGATAATGATGATGATGATGATGATACTGGTGGTGATTATAATGATGGTGATGATGATGATGATGATGATGATAATGATAATGGTGATGATGATGGTGGTGGTGGTTATGATGATGATGATTATGATCATTATCTCACCCCAAATCATCATAATCTGTTGTTGCATTAGCACCGGGGTTGATAAGAAACCGATCCTGACTAACTGTAAACCCTGTGGTATAATCACGAGTAACATTGATGCTAGGATAGTTCATCTGTTCTGTCCAGGTTCTCATAATATCCTCAACCTTTATGTCTTCTTTTCCATCTTCTTCTGCAGCCTGAGTGACGACACAGTAAAATAAGTACAAAGGTTAGTACCGGTACTTTGTCTATTTCAAAATTAAAATTGAAAGTCAAAATTTTCAAATTGATTCATAAAAGCAATTCACTCTAGATTCGTTTTTTAAGTTGAAATTAGAAATTGATTATTATAGATTTATTTGAACAACAAAAACAGAAAATTGTTCTCACATCCTAAGATGTTTTGTTGTTTGAGCCTTAACCCAATAGGTTCTTGATTCTATGATTTCCAAAGGCTTTATACAGGGACCTCCCGCATCAGTAGGCAATGGATTAATCAACATCTATATTGGTTCAATCTTGGTCCTGTATCGTACAGTACAACACTTATCCATCATTTGATTTGTAATAGTGCAAGAGTAGAAGAGCCATGGTGTAGTGGTTCTGAGTCTCGCCTTGTAAACAGAGGGTCGTAGGTTCGACTCTCACCGCGGACTAGCGTCCTTTGGCAAGGCGTTAATCCACACTTTGCCACTCTCGACCCAGATGATAAATGGGTACCCGGTAGGATGCGAAAGATATTGTATGTTTGAATTTGCCAGCGCCATTATCAGGCTGCAATGAATGCAAGGAATGCTCCCCAGAACTCAATGAAAAATTATATTTTCCTCATTCAAATGTTAATCTTTTTTTATCATCGAAGTTGTTACAGGTGTAACTTCCAAAAGAGTGCATTACAAAGTGACAGCAGGGCTGGTAGAAGAACAATATGGGGTGATAGTTACCAACACCACGAATAGTCTATCCCTCCCCCCTCTCCTGGTTAATCCCATTCTTCTCTCCCTAATAAGCCCTTCTGATCTTTTATAGTAATACCATCAAAATCTGTTTCTATGCATTATACATATTTTTCCATACACAAGAATTGTATATTTTTGTATGATACATTATTTTGGTATGATACACCATAGCTTTGCACATGCATTAGAAGGAAATAAAAAGGAAAAATGAAAATTTGTCTAATTAGGAGAAATTTGATCTATGTTTCAATTTAAATGAACAGAATACAATGTATTTCACTATCACTTACCTGAGTCAACACTCTCCATAAATCTGTGTTCTTTGCGTTAGAATATTCAAACTCCTTGAGGTAATTCTGATAAAGACAAGTATAAAACCAAATACATGACAAATACAGTTCATTGGATGAGAACATCATATATTTCATACCATATGCCTGCATTCCTACACTACTTGTTGCAGCATGTCTAGAGTTCCTTGATATTACAGAGCCTTCTCATACAGTAATATCCCTATCAATCAAGGAATGTTGACATTCCTAGGAGGTGCTTCACAAAGATTTAAGCGTGACTTAAAAACCCCGTTGCTGGACCACAAGACTTGAAATAACATATAGAGGCTGGCATTGAATGATGATGGAAACAAATTGTATTGCTTATTCCACTTCTGGACACCTTTTCAATGTTAATATCGGGTTTCCTTCTTGGTCTAGTTCTTCCTACTCTTTCTCTCAAATATATATCATACTGAGGATTTGGTAAAATTCAACATGACCAAAACAATTATTTGGCTTTTCTCTTCAGAATACATGCTCAAATTTGCTACAAATTCTATGCAAGTAGAGTGAAAATTCCTTCAAGTCAAGGTATCGAGATATCGTTTCATCAACCATGTCTTATCCAATAGACCAGTTTGTAGTTACTTCATGGACAATTTTGGTCAAATGACCTTTCATTTTTTTCATTATGATAGGCAGATTTCGAAGCAAGATATTACGTAAGCATGTCTTACATAGCAGGATGAAGAAATTGAATAGACCAGGTAACTATAGCACATCAATGGACACTCTATGAAGGTATTTGTTGCATTTCTACTTTGAATGCATATTATAGCATGTTGTACAATGTACTTGGCAACAAACTGTAAAATACCAGTCGTTCGTCGACGCATTGTTTTTTGTGGATGTAAATGAAAAACACAATTCAAAAGAATTATGAATAATCAAGACATCAAAGTTGGTGCTTATCTCATTAGATTTTAAACCACCATGTCGCTTTAGTACCAATGACCTTCTTCTGATCATGCGCCGAATCTTCAGATCATGAGCAGAATGCAACTACGAACTGGCTTATTAAAGACATAGAACACAAAATTCTAGTCACACCACCTAAACTTACTCCAGACCAGCTGATTTATAACGTTATTTTCAATGGCATACATGTATATCTTGTGTGGTGAACTTACCGCTAGTCCTTTCTTGAATGTCTCCTCTCCTAAGAAGTTCTGTAACATCCTCAGAATGGAGGCACCCTGAAAAATAGAGGATTGACAAGCCAAATGGGCTACTCAATGCTTATTTCAACTATACAAGGTATAGATACAACGATGTTCAACTACAATACAAACAGTAATTGTATCAGGTTTTTAGTGTAATTTGTTTTTTGTACCCGATGCTGATTACATTATTTGCAATGTGTTTATGATTTTGTCCACAATCCACTCAACCAAAGTCATGTGCAAATTAATGAACAGAGTTACTACATATTACTCACTGGGGGCAACATTAGAGGGAGCAGCGGGGTACCCCATCCCATATGATTTCAAGAAGTGAAAAAAATACAAAAATAAAAATAAACAAAGAAAGAAGGATATCAAAAAGAAAGATCTGGGTCATGTGACTCTATGACATCTATGTTATTCAATTGACAAAACAATTGTTACCTATAGGTCATTAAGCCCCCACCCCTCACAAAATATCTGGGCTCCGCCCACCACCAGCCTCCCCCCATCCACCCTCCCACTGATACTCACCTTGTTATAGGAGATGGTATCAAACTGTTGATTGATATCGTCAGGTGTTTCCACGTCAACAATGATTGGCCGAGAAGTGATGAGGGCATCAGCGTCAAGAGCGGTTTGGAAATCGGCCGCAACAAACTGATCTGTCTATGGATTAAAAGTACAATTGAGCAAACAAGACAATTCAGAATAAGACTGGTGACATTCAGCTTCCCTGTGGTTTCTGTGAACATTATTTCAAATGCTTTTCTGTTCATTTCTCATATTTAACACAAATTCTTGTCTAAAGTTTGTCTAGTGGGTTATTAATTTTCTTTTTTGTTTTTTTAGCAAGCATATAGCACATGACAATAGCATTAAGTGGAACGTAAAACCCTTCTACAAAACTTCAAATTTGAAGCAATTTGAAGAAGTCTACTAGCAACATTTCATAAATTACTTGACAAGTTTGTTTGGCAACGTTATAAGGCATGAATATTTGTGATGCCCAGGCAAAATCAAGTAATAATGATCGACATATAAAAAAAGTATTAACTACCCTTTTCTTTGGGAAACAGTAAAATTCATCATCCCTCAATGATGATGAGTACATGTATAAGCTTTCTATTCTACATTGATATTCAGGCTCCAGAAAATATTAGGCATAGTTCCTAAAAGCAATAGTTTATACCCTTATATGCAACCATTATTTGTACATCAGCTGTTCATACAAATACTCAGATTTTCATTTTCATGATGTTGGTTTGTGTTCTGAGTCAACTGTGTGATTATCACAAAAACTGGAATTTATATGTGATATTACATACCATTCCCCAATCTGGTTCAGCTGCGTCAGCTCCAAGATACTCGACGTAAGAAGCAAAGCCCTCATTGAGCCATGTATCATCCCACCACTCTAGTGTAACCAAGTTACCAAACCACTAAAAGGAGATTAAACGGTTTATCATCACATAATAATTTCTAAAGTGTCTCATGCAATTTTCAAAAGAATCAAGGCATGTATACATACTTCTTGAATATACAGACTTATAAAATGTCATACTACACAAAACTAGATGAAAAATCAGTCTTAAGAAGAAAAACTTTTGAATAGCAGACACGAAAAATACAGATTAAAAAATAATTAACATCAACAAACTTTCACTATATCTCTGAATTAATGTAAACAAAACAATAAGATAACAGATTAATGACCATTTAAAGATTGTGTATAGTTTTGGTAAATCCACCAAAATGCACCTATCACTATTCCAATTCATTGCTAGCTAATATGAATGGATATGCCCTATAACAGTTATGATGTGGAGGATATGAAATGAAAATGTGTTTTACAGGATAAATTTTGCGATTTTACATGGAAATTTAACTTGATCGGGTCACCCGATCAAATTAAAATATCTGTGTTTTTGTCTTTCAATTAAATCCTATTCCAAATCATGGAATGGGCTGAAACTTTCAAGATATGTTCTTTGTCTGTAACTTTTGGATATCTAATCACTAAATTTATAAGATAAGTGCTTGAATGCCCACTTTTTAATTTAAAACAAGCATCGCCGAGAGAGGGCGCTATATATCCAAGATTTGAATATTTGAAATTTTCTCAGAGAAGTGCAGTTGGAAAAATATCTAACAGTCTCTACGCTTCAGTAAGACTGTCATATTAGATGATATTCGATTATCAATCACATTATTGACCCTTTACCAAAGCTATACACAGGCTTTAAGCTACTGAAGTGATATGATTTGATTGGAGTATTAAAAAATTTGCTACGGAAATTGTTGATTTGTTATATCAGGTCTTTATAAAACAGGTCCCTGGGCCCCGTTGCATAAAAGTTACAATTACAGTAGCTTTGTCATCCAATGATAATGTGCATGAATCCTTGATTCTGATTGGCTGTCGATCAGCGTTACCATGGTAGTTACCATTAGTGGGCAAAGTTAACATAAAATTAACTTTGTGAAACAGGGCCGTGGTATTGAAGTTACCTGATGGGCAAGTTCATGAGCAACGATTGCACAGACCCTCTGTTTGTTACTCGCTGAGGATACCCCAGGGGTATAGAGAAGAGCCGACTCACGGTACGTGATAAGACCCCAGTTCTCCATGGCTCCAGCTGCAAAGTCTGGTATAGCTATCATATCTGGGGAATGCATGATAAATAATTACAATTAATTGCAAATTGAGTAGTAGAATTAACCAGTTGTCTCACGATGGATCATACTACTAAATTCTTTGTCACGATGAACCTCTTCCACATCATCTAATGGCAAATTCTGTACATGAATTTTCATAGACTCATAGTAGCAGTGGTGCTAAAAACAAAAGTAACAGTGGTGCTAAAAAGTTACTGAACCCCACCAGAAAATGTACTCCTTTATGCAGAGATGCCAAGTTCAAAGACCAGCTATGCGTGAGATTTTCTGTGAATTCTGAGTGAGATCACAGACATTGTGTACAATGTATATGGGGATAGGCTGTGATAGTTGCGTGAGACAGAGATTTGAGGGGATGAACAAGAGTCCAAAATGCTTGAGTATCACGCATAATGCGTGAGACTTGGTAGCTCTACTTTATGCCGAGTGTTCAACATACATAAAGACAAAAATGCTACAATGTCTGTTACCTAACAAAAAAAATTAGAATTTGAAAGCTTATAAATATGCTCAGTTTTTGGTGGGGTTCACAAAATTTTTAGCACCACTATATGCTAAATTGTAAAATTGTCTTTTATCTAAAATGAACTATGGATGGTATATCAGAAGGAGGAGAACATTGTCATCTATACAAATGGAAACTACCAATATATCCTTGAAAAGGAGAGGGAAGGGGAGCGATAGAGAAAATGAATATTGAAGGATGGACATGGGCAGGGGGAGAGAATCAGCAGAAATGTAAGACAAGTTTTTTTTTAAGAGCGGTCTCCAAGTTTGTAGGAGACATAGAGAAAGAGAAAAAGGGAGGGAAGTCATATAGTGACGAAAGGATACGGAGGAAACAACAAATTCTTATAGGTTCCGAAGGATTTTGCTTGACTGATGGGCAATACATCATCCTAAACTTTTTAAGATTGATGACGGATAGAGTGATAGCTTGAGTAAAATGAAGGAAATCAGACAGGAAACATAGAGAGAGCAGTGATGGCATCAAAGAAGGGACAAGAGAGAAATTAGTACATCCATTTTATTGTAGTTTACTGTAAAGAAATGTCAATTGGAAATTAACATTAATGAATGAGAGGGAGAACAAAAGACTTAGAAGAGGAAAAATAAAAGACAAGGCATGAAACAAAAGAAGATTGGGAGAAGGGGGGATAGCGGAAAAAAAAAATATGGGCAAGTGAAAAGAACAGTAAAAATGTCACCAGGAAAACATACCCATCTTTGGAAGTGGAAACTTTGTTCCAAAGTAGCCATCAAAAAAGTCCAAAACTTGAGCACCCTTCTCGAGTGCATAGTCCAATGAATCGCTGGCATCTTCCCGTGCCCATACACTTAGCTATAGAATGGAGGAAAAAAATGGTTATTTAGTATAAAATTCCTTAGCAAAGCTCTCCGTAAGAATACTTTAAAGAAAGTTTTGAGATACATTTCTTCAAATTCAGAATTCACTAAATTTCTCTATTGATATTAAATTTCAAACCATAAATGATAAAAATCAAAAGACAATTTATGCACAAGATACTGATTCTTCTGCTAGAATATAACAGCCTCTAATATTGTCCTGTTTTCTGTAGGCTGTTATAATTCCTTATAATCACCCTTGCCCCAAGATGATGCTAGTTTAAGATTTTTCTTTTTCAGGTAAGATGGAAAAGCACAAAATAAGTCAAAGAACATCATTTTCCTTCAGCAAGAAGTTCATCCACACTGTGCTGCACTCGACCCAGGTGAGGTGAATGGGTACCCAGTAGGAAGAAATTTATTGAATGCTCGAGCGCCAGATCAAGATAGCCATGCTAAAGCCGGGGCAATAACATTATCTTAATCAGGGCCCACTAATAGGACAGTTTTTGGAACTGAAGTGGCTACCCTGGGTAAAATATGACATTATTATTATCAAAACCCACTCACCAAGACATCATTACCAGTTGTGGTGTTCTTTGCAACAAAGTCACAAACCACAAAACAGACCAGATATGTGGACATCGGGACGCTCTTGTCAAAGACAGATCGTGTCCATCCGGTCATCTCTGGAGTTGTGCTGAGGATGGGCATGTTGCCAAGGGCGAGGTAGCCATCTTGATGGATCAAGGTCAAATTGAAAGTGACCTTCATAGCAGGTTCGTCAAAGCAGGGAAAAGCCTTGCGTGCGTCAGTAGGGGCAAAGAATGTGGTTGCCAGGTACCTTTTACAAATAAGTGATGACAAGATTTTTTGAGGAAACTGTATGTGTTTAATACTCCTAATCTAAAAAAATGTTGTTGAAAACAAAACATACTTTACAAAGAAAATTTGCGCTTTGCATATAGGTTCCCTTTCACTTGAGTCAAATTTAACATAGGTCAAACAGACACATTGGGCAAAATGTTTTTAATAGATAGCTAACTTTTCTTGATGATAAACAGTGTCTGAAGATCAACAACATGTAGCAGAGAATGTTATCCTACGAAATGTGAAAGCTTGGTTCATATTTATTTAGCAATATAATTATACAGACAATGGACACAGAAGAAGCATATATCCTGTAAATTACAAAAAAAAGCGAAACCTACCTTGGCGTCCCGTCACTCGCCTGATAGGAACTCCGGTACAGTCCCACCAATCCATCTTCAAGTGGTGCTTTGAAGTTGATGGTGAAAGTGTAATTTTGTCCTGGAGTAAGCATCTCGTCAAGCTCTACAATGAGATACTGGTTGGCCGGGTACAACCGTGGAGCACCCTTCAGAGGCACGTCGGAGCCGTCAGCAACTGCCGTCATTGATCCAGTATCATCCACGATTTCCAGCTCCTTACTGTGCAGTAGGAGAAGGTCAGTGCTCTCGCGGCACTCCATGATGATGCTGATGGTGCCCTCAAACCTCTGCTGGTCATCGATGTCGATTTGGAGCTCAATATCATAATGGGAGGGTATCAAGCTTGTTGGCAGTCGAAGGCTCTCCCAAGGTTTAGGAGCACTTGTTGGGGAGTGGGTAGGTTCTGCACTTTCAGTGGTCACTGAATCCTTTGTTGTCATTAAGGGTTTTGTTGTGACTGCAGGTTCACTTGGTGGCTCTGAAGGTTCAGGCACTACTCTGTTCAGACAGAGCACACACAAAAAAAAGTATTCCATTACAGGTATTGACATAAATATAAAGTTAATAACCAAGCAATAGTAATTCCCCTCAATTAATACATAGACCCATAGTAATTTAAAGGACAAGTCCACCCCAACAAAAACTTGATTTTAATAAAAAGAGAAAAAATCAACAAGCATAACACTGAAAATTTCATCTAAATCCGATGTAAAATAAGAAAGTTATGAAATTTTAAAGTTTCGCTTTTTTTTCACAAAACAGTTTATGCTCATCTCAATCGGTATGCAAATGAGGGAACTGATGACATCACTCACTGTTTCTTTTGTATTGTATTATATGAAATATTTTGATTTTCTTGTCATTGTCATGTCAAATGAAGTTTCATTCCTCCTTGAACATGTGGAATTTCATTACTAATAACATTTTGTGCTTCAGGCAAGGAGGTCCTAATCATCAAATTCATAAAAATTGAAATATTGTATATTTCAAACAATAAAAAACAAAAGAAATAGTGAGTGAGTGACATCATCTACTCTCTCAGTTGGATGTAACTGGCTCGTTCATATAACTATTTGTTAAAAATAACCAAAACTTTGAAATGTCATAACTTTCTTATTTCACATCCGATTTTGATGAAATTTTCAGCATTGTGCTTGTCTGATTTTTCTCTATTGATTCAAATCAACATTTTTCTGAGGTGGACTTGACCTTTAAGACACACATTGAAGAGTGGAAGAGCCGTGGTGTAGTGGTTCTGACTCTCGCCTTGTGAACAGAGGGTCGTGTGTTCGAATCCCACCGCGGTATAGTGTCCTTTGGCAAGGCGTTAATCCTTACTTTGCCACTCTCAACCCAGGTGCTAAATGGGTCGCATCTGGTAGGATGTGAAAGTTATTGTATGTTTGAATTTACCAGCGCCATTATGAGGTTGCGATGAATGCAAGGAATGCTCTCAAGGGGGTGGAAATTGTGCACTTTTCGTAAAGGAATGAAATGAATCCAATGAACGGGTAATAATAAATTGTAGAGCGCTTTGAGCCATCATGGAAAAAGCACAATATAAAAACTAGCTATTATTCATTATTGAACCTTGGTAGTTTATAAAAGTTATGCAGCAAGAATGCAATTTTAAAGCCAAATTGTATTTCCTGTAAAAAAAAAGTAGTACTTGTTCCTAATTTGACCCTTTTGTTTTGGAGTGCCATATTCATCATACTCTTGGTTAGTTTGGTAGAGGAAGACCAATGATGGAAAGCATTTAAAGGGGAAGTTCACCCTGAAGAAAACTTTCTTGTAAAAATAGCAGAAAAAATAGTAAAAAATATTGGTGAAGGTTTGAGGAAAATCCGTTAAAGAGTAAGAAAGTTATTAGAGTTCAAAGTTTTGGATTTGTGACGTCATAAACGAGCAGCTGTCCCATGTGTTATGTAATATAAAATGCATAAATTTCAAATTTTGTATGGTTCCTGATGACTTAATTTTGTTTTCTTTTCATGATCGGGTGTGAAACGATTCGTCTATTGATATACAAAAGTTAGAGTGAAAACCATTTTCAATTTTCTGAGAAAATGACATTTCATTGATTTTTTACCATTCGCTATGTAGGAATGCTGCTCGCATATGACGTCACAAATCAAATAATTGAAATTCTAATAACTTTTTAATTATTTGATGAATTTTTCTCAAACCTTCGGCAATATTTTTCATTATTTTTTCTGCTATTTTTACAATAAACTTTTTGTCAGGGTGAACTTCCAATGATGGAAAGCCTTTAAGCTGTGAATCAAGATAGGCCTACTGTGGAGCGTTGTGGCCCAGTGGATAAGTCTTCTGACTTTAAACAGAGGGTCGTGGGTTCGAATCCCAGCCATGTCGTAATTTCCTTCAGCAAGAAATTTATCCACATTTTGCTGCACTCAACCCTGGTGAGGTGAATCGGTACCTGGCAGGATTAATTCCTTGAATGCATGAGCGCTGAAAGGCAGCTCGAGTTTAAGCCGGGGTAATAATAATAATAATAAACGCGCCTTGGAATAGAATATTTCTAGATACAAGTTAAAATTGCATCTTGCCTCCTTCTCAGCACAACATATGTCATGGGGACATATAATTCACACCACATATGTCAAGGTCAGGAGGAGATAATGAGAAATATGAAAAATAATGGGGAAAATCTGAAAATTTGTGTACAAAGCAAATGGAAAGATTGTCCAAAAATCAGCCATTTTGAAGCACGTTTGCCAATTTGAGGATCCCCATAGAAAGTACAACAAGGCTTTTTAAACGTCCATAACTTGCTTAATTCATAACTGATTTTGATGAAACTTTTTTAAAATTGTTCCTCTCATTTTAATCTTTCTAATAAGATTGCTTCTCTTCTTGGGTTTTGGTTTCCTTTAATCAGCTGTAGGTATGAGCTGATTTTCCTCCCTACATGACTCTAAGTGCAAATCTGATGTACAGAGTATTATTTTATGAAGCTGATAAACTGGAATTTTTCCATGGGCCATTTTTAAAATACAATTTCAAAGTACTTAACTCTGTAGTTCTGCAAAGTATGATGAACATGACCCCGAGTTTGAATAAATAGTGGAGTGATTTAGAATTTTTCCTCACTAGATACAGAGCATATGGCACATTTTTGTTGTTTTAAACAGTACATTTGTTCCAACCATAAACCCCCTTTTTTTATGTTTTCACCTCATAAGTATGTATACCTTCCTCTACAACTTTAAAAAGTTTGGTGAAAATGACATGGGTTTCGAATTAAGTGCATTTATTGTACTTCTCAAGTTTGTTATTGAAATTTCACCTTTTTTAGATTAATAAGATTTTATCTTTCACACCACTTTTAAGAACTGACAGTGCTGTTAGACTTTATTAGAGCAAACAAATAGCAATATAATTAGATTCTCCATCTTAAGGCTAGAATTATTAACTATCCAGTGAAATTTGGTGAATTTTTTTATGGAATTTGACTGAGTAATAGAGGTTTTAACTCATTGTAGTGATCTTGTGAGGTCTAAAAATGCCAAATTCGTTTGAATGCACAATTCTCATGAACATCCATTTGGGTTAACTTTGAAGCTCTATCACAAAAAATCAAGCACATGGACCCATGTTAATTTTTGCATACTTGGAATATATTCAGGTGCGTATGTGCAAAGGATATGGATTTCACTTAAACTGTGGAATGTCCTTAAACTGGCTTTGACAAAAACAGCAAGAACTGACCTTGATTTACAAGGATATTTATTTGCAGGAGAATACAAAAAGTACGCCCATTGCTTTCCATAGGATGACAAGTCTTGTTGACACAAAGACCAGTTTCCCTTTGAAAAGTATAAATCCTTTTTACTGAATAACTAATATCACTGGCAAATAAAGCTGGCTTTTGGCAAGAAATGAATAGGATTGAAGGGGAAGGGGGAGAAGGAGAAGAAAAAACTTTTAAGACATTGGAGAAAGGATCTTACATATTGCAGGACGGATCATCAGCAGGTAGAAGCCCGCACAGCAGACCGACAAGGAGGAGGGAACTACCGTATGTACAGACGATTAGAATGGCAGTATTGCGGGAGATCCTGATTTTACCATCCTTGTAGCCCTCACCAGGCATATCCATGGTTACGAAGTCAAAGGTCAATTGCTGGGTCAACTAGCTCTCAGATGTTGATACTCAGTTGTATGAATTCTGTTGACCAGTGCTTCAACTTCGTACAGATATTCTAAATGTATGAAGGAACAAAATTCATACAGTTGTAAAAAGGAAATATTTCGTGCAATATGTATCTATAAGGCCCCATGTTCTTTGAGAAATTATCACTTTTGCAGATTCAAGAATATGATGAATGCAGGAAGATATTCATGACAACAATCCTTGACTATATCAATCTACAATATTTAACGTTTCAATTGTTTCACTAATAAAACTCCTGTAAAACTATCATCTCCATATGCATGCTTTTTATAACAGAACTTGATAAAATTGGACATACATGTGCATGTATGTGTAAAATATTTCTGAAATAAAAAAAAAATGCAGCAAATATATTTCATACTTCCAAATAAAAACAGAGAAATGAACCCAATAGGAGAATATCAAGAAGTCTCTCCAATTTCTCACTGTTTCAAGAAATACAATGTTTCATTGTAAAACAGTTCTCCTTTGTTTGTCATCCACACAAGATTGAGTTATAATTGCTGTACCATGTAGTATACTTAGACTACTTTGACAAAAGGAAGTAAGTGACATATCAACCAAATTGGGTTTTTGTGTCTATATTCTTTAAAATGGATTTCTTCTTGCAGGCCAAATTTCACATCAAACTTAACGCTTCCCATAAGTGGTTTACCATCATGATAATGTAGCAGTGTCTGTGTATCACAGATCTAGATTTTGGTATTTCAAAGAAAATATGTTTTTATTTACTTGTTTCCTTTTGACAATTAGAACAGAGCAGGTATATTAGCTTGGGGTACTTTATCAGTCCTCATTATAGGCAGCTGTTTGAAGTCCCATCTAGATAAGCCATATCTATTGAGATACATGTATTTGAAGGGCAATCATTTACAGAAAGATACCAAACAGGGACGACTCCCATACAGTTCAAAGGTTCGAGGGATTGAGGATTTATTTCCAAATACTGAATTCTGAAAAAAAAAATATGGTTCTGATATATTATTATGTGTCATTGGGAGAAGTTATTGACTCTTTTTTTATCTGTGTATCCATCCTGCAGTTATATTAACCCAAGTTAAATATAATTTACTGAAAAAAACTTGCATAACCCCATTTTTATTGAATAATTTGGGGCTACTGAAAGATAGTAATATCAAAATCTTCAAAGTGATGTGAATGGTATTAAGTTTTATGTCTATCTGTTGGAAAATGTGTGTTGAGGAGAAATGAAAAAATGTGGCTCACAGAGATATGGTCCATATACAGTGTATGAAGAGGTGGTCATTATGGTGGACAAAATGGAAAAATGAAAGCTTTTTTGTTTTTGCAAGTATACAATGAAATTCAGAGAATGTACTCTACTTCATGTAAGATTCTTCAACAGTTCCTGTATTTTTCAAGGAGACATGAACTGAGTCCGTTTTCGAATTGGCAGTTCAAATAAAAATTTAATTGGAAATTTCATCATCAAGCAAAATCAAATTCATTCCTGTATACCAGGGCCCCCATTTCATAAAAAGTTGATATAAAAGCAACTCTTGCTAGAGCCAATCAAAATGCAGAATTTTTGTTGTAGCGTAGTTCACATTCCAGCAAGACTTGCTTTCTTGATCATATTCTTTCAAAATACAGCCAGGATTAATACAGAGGTATTATCTAAAATACACAAGTTCAAACACAAAATGATAAACTGATATTTCATCACAACTACTTCTGCAAAATACACCTTTGTATCAATATAACACTTATAAAATCACGCTCTTGCATTGAAGTATGTAACATGCAAACACACCACACTTAACTTTTGTTGAACTAGTTATTCACTGTACTCTCTGATTATCAACGTTGTGCAAAGAATTTGATATCTGTGGTACTTTTTGCAGATCTTGCTCCTCTCTCTTATTTCCCCATGTGAAATATATCATCAGGGGCCTGTTTCATAAAGAATGTGCAACTGTTGTAACTTTGCCATTATGGCAACTACCATGGAAACCTTGATTCTGATTGGCTGCTGAGCCCTGTTACCATGGTAGTTTCCATAATGGCAAAGTTGCAACAGTTCCAAGTCCTTTATGAAACGGGCCCTAGAAAAGGTTTTAGCAGCACTGTGGTGCTGGTTTTGTAAAAAAGCAAGCAAAATTGTATTTCTATTCATGTTCATTGTTGGAGGCATTTGAAAGATAGTTAATTGTAAATGTTTTAAAAGCAGTGTTTTAATTATACAATTTTGAGAATTGTATCTTAATGATATCAATTGGTACATGAATGACATTGTTTTTGGCATTTGAAATTTTGAATTAATAATATTGGAGATGATGAAAAAATGTATTTGAATGAAAATTTAAATGTTGAAATAATGTTCTTTGAGTATTCAAATGTAGTTAAATGGTGATATTTCAATGATATTAAAATGACACATGATTGGTGGTATAAATGATGATTGAATAATGGAACCATTAGTGCATAAACAAAGGTATGAGAGTATGTTTTCGTGGTTACATGTATATGGAACTTGAATTACCTCATGTTGTTCATATGAATGCTATTGTTGCAATTATACTAGGATATGATGATGAGTTGATTGATGGCATTGATCATGGTGGTATATGAATGAATGCTGGTATTTGAATGATCTTCATGATGGTATTCAAATTTACACACAACCCTAAAGATAATCAGAAGTAATATTTTCAAAGAGAACGAAAACAAAATTCATCACATTACCTGAGCCAATATTAAACTTATTAGTACCTTTCATTCAGTGGTTAACAATGTTGAGTGACAGCAATCACTAAAATCCTAAAATTGGCAATGCAATTCAATTCGTGTAGAGGAGAATCACCACCTTTGCACGTTAAGAACCCACTGCACTATTCAAATAAGAGTAGGGGGAAACCCCGGTGTAGTGGTCCACCTGCATTCCCCAGTTGACCAGTTATCGGGAGGAGAGACCTGCGGGTCACAGTTCTGTGCGCGCGCCCTTCTAGTCGACCCAGATTGGCTGGCTCCTCTAATGCGCAGGCCTTTGAATGTCTTTGACAGATATATGGCGCTATACAAATGCTGTGCATCATCATCATCATCATCAATTCAATCCTACAAACTGCTATTTTTTTACAAATGGCAAATTTTGCACAATAAACTTAGAACTATTGGTACTGGTATTGGTATTTATTTTCCATATCACAATGTTAAAAAAAACAATACAATGTAAATGTATGTACATAATTAAAATTGAAAGTGAGATGGCTGGATTAACCCACTCAGCTTTGTTAATGTAACAAAGCTGTTCTTCCTTGGGGTCCAGAAAATAAAAACAATCTCTTTGATGTGAAGGGGAGAAGACGGAGGAAGCAATAAAAGAAAAATGTAGCCAATATGAACAAAAAAAGGAGATCAAATACATGTGGGTAACAGAAAAGGGTTCAAACCTGTTTGGAGTATAAATGTTTCTGACATGTCTGAATAGGAAGCCTTCACAAGGGTCTTAGTTTACCACCTTCGTCTCAAAGTAAGAAATTCATAAAATAAATTAAAGGTTCTGCCTTTGTTTACAAAGTGACAAAAGACACTTTTCCTCTATATGCTTCATCATGTGATTGCAACTACTTGTCAGGGGCCGTGGAGATAGATTTCAAAGTGGGGGGGAGGGCCGGGAGCTGAGCCAAAAGCTGACCATGCAAAAAATCACAATCATATGGTAATTCTTATGTTTTTGTACAAGATTTGGGAAAAAAGTGGGGGGCTGAAATTCATCTGAAATACAGATATATACACAAGTCATGCAGTCATGTGCCATATTTCTTTCTGATAAGAAATCATTGCTTGTTTTGTGGGCAACATTGGCACTCCCCAATGCAAAGTCTGAGTATGTGAGAATGATGCAGTAGACAGATATAGACTATAGAAAACCGAAAGGATGACGTCAGTCACGTCACAAAAATATGTTTTTGCACTTTAGTATTTTTCGATAAACCTGACGTATCTTTTCGGAGCATAATGAAAAACATCAACAACTCAAATTAAGTGGGAATCAGTCCGTGGGGGTCCAAGATGTAGTTATATATCAAACCTACATAAACTATGCCCCAATGACTAGAGTGTGAATAGGCCTAATAAGCCAGTTCGTAGTTCCTTTCTGCGCATGATCAGAGGAAGGTCATTTATACTAAAGTGACATGGTGGCTTAAAATCTAATGAGATAAGCACCAACATTGATGTCTTGATTATTCATAATATTCTTTTGAATTGTGTTTTTCATTTACATTAAAAAAAAAAAAAACAATCCGTCCACAAACGACTGGTATTTCAGTTTGCCAATGCATTCAAAGTAGGAATGCAACAAATACCTTCATAAAGTGTTCATTGGTGTGCTATTCTATTCACCTGGTCTATTCAATTTCTTCATCCTACTATGTAAGGCATGCTTACGTAATATCTTGCTTTGAAATCTCCCTATCATAATGAAAGAAATGAAAGGTCATTTGACCAAAATTGTCCATGAAGTAACTACAATGTACGAACTGGTCTATTCCATACAGTAATGAACAAAGTCAATTTACAATCATTTCAATAGAGCCAATTAATTTGGTTGTACTTTGGGCTACCTTAAACTGATAGATTTGCTAAATGGCAGATTTTTCATCATACTCTAGCGAAATAAGGTCCTGAATGATAATGCTAAAAGAAAACTGATGGTGTCTCACTTCAGAACTCTATATTAAACCAATAGATAATCATAGAAAATAGTATTACTCAAAGATATTTTAAAAAAATATCTCGTAATAATCAATAGGCAGGGCTCAACACTAATTTGTGGTCATGCTGGTTTAAAGACAAGAAATTGAATAAAACCTCTTTTAAATGGTAAACAAAGAATAATGACATGCTGATAACGTATTGCATGATTGTAAAAATTTGGCCGTCTCAAAATCTCTTATGATGCAATTTCACAGATTCTTCCATCAAGCAATTTAAATATTTCCAGTTCTGTATCATAAAAAAATTTTTAAAAAAAATCACTTGTCTGTCCCAATGAACCTGCACGTTTTGCACTTTGGATATTACTAATGAATCATACGCCACTCTAGACAGTAATTTATTAACTAGTAGAAATATCACTTTTATAAACTAATAACAGCCATTAGTCTTCCTATTTGCCATCAAGATTTGCTATTGACAGAATTCACATATGTGTGAATTGTATCCTTGTAGGAATTTCATTAAAGGGCAATTCCAACAAAAATTTGAAGGCCAATAGCAAAATATCAAGCAAACAGATAGTTTGATAATTTCCATCAAAATCATATGTAGAATAGGAAAGTAACATGTTTTGCTTATTTTCAATATGAGTGGTAGGCAAACCAGTGAGTCGATGTTATTTGTAAATTAATGTTTTTTCTTTCTCCTCTTGAAATATGAACTATTCTAACTTTTTCTCCAACATGTATAATGTAAACATGGTTTCACTGCATGGATTGATTTAATTTGGTTTTTAATTATTGTGGGGAAGTATAAATCTTTAAAAGGGGAAGCAACCCCAATTTTCAACTGGTTGTGATAAAATGAAAACATATAAATGAAGATTTGACAAATAATCAAGGTACCAAAATTGAAAAGAATTTGATCAAACATTGGTTAAGGAGTTGATTCCTTGTTTGCTATCAATACCCAACTTTCAATTTTAATTTTAAAATGAAAGTTAAAAAGAAGCTGAAGGGAATTTTTTCCCGTTTTATCTTACTCTGGGTTTTCATTTGCCATTTTTGTGGATCTAAAAGTTTTGAACTAACATATTCCTTTTCAAATTGTTTTCACTTGTAAAAATATGAAAATTTACTCATCTTTTTTACTTCATTCTATGGAAGCTTGAAGACTGCCTCCTGCAATTAATTTTACTGTTTTGTGACCCTATTTAATTTTGCTTCATTTTCCATTCATCTACATCTTCTAAACATTTTTGTTCCTGTATCACCATGGTTTTTCTTTGTCCTCAGTCACTTTCTCTGTAATGTTTATTTACCCTTCATTCGGTCCCCTTTCCTACTATTTTTTTATCATCTCTTCCTCTTCTGCTATGATTCAATCACATTACCTCTATATATCCCCATATTTTGCTTACACTTATTACTAAGCTTTTCCACTTCAGACAAATCCCATCTAGTTTCTTTATTGCTCTCCCAATGAACTCATCCATCTTATATTTTGTTTGTATGAAATTAGGTCTCTTGTGACATATTAATTACTGAATGTGGTACATTCACAAATATAAAAATGAATGATTTTCAATTTTTAAATAAGATGGAAGAAAAAATTACATATTTCATCACATGGCATTTGTATCACATGAGATATGAAGAGTACAAAAATACAAATTTGTTGTTCTTTGCTGCTTGGATTTTCTGATAGGAAAATTAAGAAAATGGGATTAATGAAAAGCGAATTGACATTACATTCCCTGTTCTGTTGTAAATATTGGTTGTGTGGATCTTATTTTAAGTCTAGTATAAGTGTAATTTTGGTTGTGATGATGATGGAATAACTTTAATTTCAAATATAATTTTCCATCTTCTTGGAGGAAACTGTATAATTGATTAGGTGAGTCACTAATTACATGAGTTAATAGTGAGTAAGTCTGTTGTTAAGGCACTGATGACCAAGCAGAGTAATATGACTGATTATTGATGCGGCTAGGCCAGGCAAGGAGTATAGCCGAGCAGAGGTTGCTGCGCCGCCGGGGAAGCTCGGCGACAAACGAAATGGTGAGCTCGATGATGTGCGTCGATGGGTACTTTGGCCGAGACCGAGTTGCATGAGAAATCATCAATCTCAATAGAACTCATTATTCTTTGAGATTCCTGTACATGAAATTCAAACAATGTTTAAGCATCTATATACCCTCACAACCCCCTCACAATATACATTGAATAACAAACATGAGAAGACAAATTACATTTTAAAAAGTTACACTTACTCTTGTTTTGGCACGGGCGATCCGGAAACCTGCACCTGTGCTGCAATTATATCGCTTTCCGAAAATTATCACGTGATGATAATAAGGGGCGTAAATTTGCTCCTGAGTCCTGGACCACGCCCACAAAAGTAAACTTTCGTTTCAAAACTATCCCAAACTTTTCGCATGGCATAACGGAGACCAAGCTCCTTGCGGAGACATACAACGCATCAGTTCTTTTGAAAACTGCAAGTCAAATCACAATGAAGAGCTGAGAGGCTTTTACTGGGCTTTTGTCGAAAGTTGATTGACCAGGACAGCATTGGAATCTCCTGACTCCGGACAACGACATATTTGCAATGATTCGTCTGGCGCAAATCTTCGGATGATAGTCAGTCTACCAACTTTCGACAAAGCCTGTCAGCTCTCTGGACATTCTGATTTTAATTGCATTTTCAAACGAATGATTTATTTACTGTTTCATTTGATATATTGTATACAGAGTTGCCCTCCGGAGTTGCCCCCCCCCCCTGCAGATTTGTCCCTTTGTCCCCTACCCCCTCCCCTTCTTGTGTAATGTACTTTATATGGATAAGGTTTTTTATGTATTATGTCTTTTTTGATGATGTCACGGTGCACTCGTCACAAGCACTGCTTACTGAGTTGCTATACCTCCATTGTGTTGTTACATTTTTGAAATTGTATTTATGCTGTTATCTTTGGAAATAAATGTTGAATCATACCTCGGTCACATTTGCTTTACGGCTGCCGTACGGCGAGTCGAAAACAGCCGTTTTATTCATTTTTATTCAAACCGCACCTATAGCTGGTACAAAAAATGTTTCACTTTAAACGGCTGTTGTCGACTTGCCGTACGACCGCCGTAGAGTAAATGTGACCGATGCATAAATTGAATTGAATCAAATTGATACGTTATTGTAGAGAGTGTCTCCGTAGTCCGTAGTAAATGCGAAATCTGCTCTAGTGTGATTGGTGATCGACGAGCATTAATTTTCTCATGGACCACGCCCCCCCCCAAAAAAAAAAAAAAAATATGTGCGTATGGTGGAATTTTCAGGAAGATTTGTTTGGGTCGACATTACAAAAAAGGAAAAAGATTAAAGATCCATAAAAGGTAATACATGTATATCAGACCGGATACCAAACTAGATGCACTATATTGTTCACTCATTCATCAAAATTAATATAATTTGGAGCAAGGAGATATTACCTATATCTCCTTGCTATGGAGCGTAGTATTGCTATGTATTGACCTAGAAGTTATTTTAGGTTGGTTTAGCTTTGTTTATCAAACGCTTTGGGTTTTTTTTTCATTATGATTGTGGTCGATCCTTCCCCCCCCAAAAAAAAAAAAGCCCGAAAAGAAAAAAGGAGAAACCGCTTGATGGAGAAATTGAAGAAAGATATGGATATTAGCTTCGTGGGGGTTTCTTATTATCTTTCTTTTCTGAAAAGAATCAAAACCTAAACGAGAGGTTTTATGTATTCCTCTCTAATTTCATATGTTAATTGCTTTCGCGCTCCACTCGGAAAATGATGGTATTGCCTTTTCCCTTGTTTCCCCACACTTTCTCGACCATATAGGACGAGTGCTTTTTACTTTGAGCAAGTATACAAGTATATCCGGGTATGGATTGAGAGTAGAATTAGGACAAAGTATGAGAAGTTTTTTTTTTTCTTCAAAAATGATCACACAAATTTCTGCGCTTCTGATCAGAGCGGGTAAACTGTAATATTCTCTGCCTTTTCCTCATAGACAATGTCAGTATAGTAAAAAAAAGTGGGAGAATAACATAACTGTAAATTATCTTCAGATTGGATTCTGATATTAGATATGCCAGAAAGCTTCCTACCTTACTAATTTTTAGCACATTATTTTCATATATCCCATTTTAGTTTTGAATCAAGATACATTCCCAGATAATTATGAAACATGATTTTGTTGATTGATACGTCTACCAGATGTGAATACATTAAAAGTTTAGACAGCATTGCTTCACTCCCAAATAACATTTTTTTCCGTCATAAAAAAATGCATAATATATAATACATACAAATGGTTTTGTCATTTTGGAACTACAAACGGAGTTTATTTTGAAAATGTTGAACCTGGGTAAAAATCATGATAATGCATTCTCTATACATATACTGAGGGCGCGCATCCTCTTTGAAAGAAGATTAACATTAATTTTAATTCAATCAGCTATAAACTTCGATGACTTCGTGAGCTTTCAAACTGCCATTAATTTCTGGGACGTCCTACTTGAGATCTCTAAAAATAAGTAAGGTAGAAAATATTTCCCTGTGTCACCGTAAAACGACATTTGTACATTGCCAGTCATTTATATACAGTAGCATAATCAGATGACAAATATTCAAAAGTCCACACTCCCCGCCCCCCAAATAAGGAAATCAATCTAAGATAAAAATGTAGGATTTTCCATACACAAAATGCTAGAAGAAATTCTAAATTTGGTTCATAAGTTTTTCAAGTCACTGTATGTTTAGGCATGTACTGAAATAAACATAAAATAGTTTAAAAGCATCACAAACCATCATCCAGCCCCCTCCCCCCGCTCCTCCTCCCCTTCCCTATCTCCCATTGTATCACTGCCCCATTATGGTATCGATGTAACATAAAATATTCCTGTATATCAAAACATAACTGCCATGAATAAAATAGCTCAAAAACTATATATTATATGTAGATCATTATTTTGATGTCACAATTAAGGTAGTTCGATTTTTGTTTTATGTCATAACCCTTTTGGAAATGTCGCTTTCTTTTGTCCCAATGTGTTTTTAGAATCCCTTATGGTAATTGTTCCTTTATTCATGATGTAATATGCAGTTTATTCCAATTCTTCTGAGCTTCCAAAATATTGTTTGGACTACTAGCTTATTACTTAAGAGGCGATAAGACCAAGAAGTTAGAAGACGAATTGGCACAGTCTCACTTAAACTCAGATGAATGCAGCGATAGATGGACTGAGAAGAATTTAGACTTAAAATGGTATGCTTCGGTCAGAGCCAGAGGGGCGCGGAACCACAGGGGTTGAATCAGAACCCCCACCCACCCTTTTAACCGGGCCTTTTAGAAAAATGTGCACAAAACGTTGAAAAAATTAATGTGGCATTGTCAGCCCCCTCTCCCCACTTTCGGCTCAGCCCCTCCAATCTCCCTCTTTCAAATCAGGCCGGCGGCCCTATGAATGGGTGAAGATTATCTCTGAATGGGCTAAAGCGGATCATTATTACCCCCTCCCACACACACACACACACACAGTAAATTGATTATGATTTTATGCAACTAAAATTTCTTGATGACTTCATTTATTAAAAAAAAATATATATATATATAAGAAAAACCTTAAAATGTTACAAATACATCAAAACCTTTGTCCCTATATATTAACGGAAAGATTACTTTAATTTACAATGACCCACCCACTTTCTTGCATGTTCTTTCTGTCTGGTAATGCCCAATGGGCATTTTATATCACCACTTTGTCATGTTTATATCTTCTCCAATTTAGTATCCCGTCATCAAGTACATCAGCACAGCAACGGTAGCATGATCTATCGGGGCATATAAATATTCTAGTAGCTCCTTTGATAATTAACTATGTAGCGGGCAAAGGGCGTGTTTGTTCTGCCTCTCTACTTATCACTAAACCAAAAATGAACATCATCAACCCCCTTTATCCCTTGATAACTACATTGGTAACCATCTCTAAACACATTCCACATCAATGGATGTGCGTTGTGTATTATTTTCCGTACATTGAGCGTCATTTTCATGTTTTTCTATGCAACAAGCCACTTTCGCCGATATACGATTTTAGGATAAGGACTTAAAGCCAAAAAGGAATCATAATTATTAAGGTAAGTGGGTGACAATACGGGTTAATTTTCTGTCATTAGGGGCCTAACTTATAAAATAACAGTCTAAGGCTAATATTGATTGCGGTTACTATGATAATGACTATACCCGTATAATAATTCATTGTTAATAACAATGTCTATATCAGCTATTAAATTTGTTTTCATGCTTGAAAACAGACAAATTCATTTCAACCAATTGACAACATAATAGGCCTGTGAAAACAGTGAAATAATGTGTTTTATTCACTTTACAAAAATAGGGAATACACCTATTTACTTCTGTTACTTTTTTTTTTAAAAACAATCTATTGAAATAGTTGTATGATTATCAGTATTAAACAACGGTCACAATAATCATATTGGGAAGGATTTGGAAAATCCGCCCACGGATATAATTCAATTTGTTTAAATTTCAAAAATGAGGCCAAAACTAATGTTTAATCTCCGCCAAGCATGATCTATCATATTAGGCTGTATTATGGCCAATCTTGCCCTGTAATAACGTCAATTATAAAACATGGTTTTCATGAAATGGGTTGATACTAATTCGAATGGGGGTGCGATTGGGGCCCTAAAGATCAACCGCTGTATTATACGAGTCAAAAATCATTTATTTTTGCGTTGCACAATGCGGCAACTTATACCATGGTCACATTTGTTCTACGGCGGCCGTACGGCGAGTCGATAACAGCCGTTTTAACACATTTTTGTACCAGCTACATATAGGTGGTTTGAATAAAAAAATAATAAAACGACTGTTTTCGACTCGCCGTACGGCCGCCGTAGAACAAATGTGAACATGGTATTAATTATCATTTATCATTATCATAAAAGCTCGATATACGGTAGGTCTATATACCCCCCCCCCCCGCATTTTCATGTATTTTATTTATTCTTCTCCTGAGATATCAGCAAATCTCGTTTGAGATGTTTTTTTTTGGGGGGGGGGGGGCTATTATTTCTTGTATTGCAAGACGTGTTGTATTAAGATTTTCAATTCCTTTGTCTTGTATATTCATGAATCTCGAGAGAACGAGAGAACAAATTAAATAATCACTTCCTAAAACAGAATGTGGCAGCGGCGTACCCAGGATTTTCCAAAAGGGGAGCAAAATTTTTAGGAGGATATTTCGTCCTCTTAAAAATTTGACGAGCCAAAAAAAAGAAAAAAGGTCTTCAACCAACAAATAAAGGAGACTTCGTACGAGAAAAAAAATGGACAATTAAAAAAAAGGGGGGGTCTTCAGCCGTAAATAAAGGAGACTTCGTACCAGCAGGGGTACGTCCCCTGCATTAGTTGCGGCTCGTCAGGGGCAGTCTGCCCCCCCCCCTTAGGTACGCTAGTTGTTTAGGGATGCTTCTATAGGATGACGAGATACAGAAGAAAGCTTAGTTGACTATTTCCGAATTTTCCGACAAGAAAAAAAAGTGTCTTACAAAAAATCTTACAGACATAAACAGCCATGATAAGGGGAGCATTATTCTATAGGCCTATATGGGCAATGGCATTTTTCAATGAAAGCATAATAACATTGCTAATGAGAGAGAGACAGGGAGATAGTTAGGGGAGCAAGATTATTGTTTTTAATGAAGGGGAGATGGGTGCAACTCTCGAATCTCTCGTTACCCCCAGAAAGAAATTAGACCTCCCTATTCCCGATCAAATAACAAAAGCAAATCTGTCTTTTGCTGACTTATAATTCCATCAAAATTATGTAATTAAGATCAATTAATATAAATAAAGTCAGCGTCAGCTATTAAAAGCTCATAATTGTCGTAACTTGCTTTGACGTGAAAAAGTAGAATATGTACATAAAATATGACTAATAAATGTTAATTCCAAGCACTGCCCCGGCCTATTTTCAGCGCTAATTATTAACTCGCGGCGCCCCCGTTGGGAATCACGTGCAACATGATATGGGTGTCATTATACATCTAAACTCTTCAGCTTCCTGGCACGTCGCGAGATGAAATGTGAGACGGGTAAACAGGTTCTAAAGAACAGTTTCCCCCAAAAAATTGTTGTAAACTGATCGGTGGTGATATTAAATCGAAAGAATATTCAATGAGAAGGGCAGGGGAAGGCTGGTGACGAGATCGAATCCTCTCCCCGACGACTTGGTCTACTTTTTTACATGGCCGCGTTAAATTACGAAAGAAGTATTGACCATCGACGGGACACATAAGGTATTAGATTCTTAAGATATCTTTTGAAGAAGAAAAATGATCTTGCAAGGAACGAGGAATTTCTGACATAACTTTTTATGAAGTCGATAGCAGGTGCAAGTGTCTTAGTTCGCTGTTACTCGGTGTTATGGAACGGATAATTCTGAGACAGAATGAGTTGAAATTTCCTATTTATCGAAGATGATTTCAGTGTCGACCATAACTTCGTTCGATATTAAAGTAGAGTGATATTCTTCTGGAAAGTACTTTATAGCAACTGTTCACAACGTTGAATGTGGAGTTTATATACATCGGATATAACTTGTATTCAAGGAGGATATATTTTGTACTATTGACCGGTTAATATTCTATCATGAAGCTGCGTAAAGCCGTGAATGAATATGAAAATTGCACCGGGAATGTATTACCTTGTTTCGGGAGCGCAGCGGTCAGACCGCACCACGCCGGGAACGGATCGGCAGTCCCGATCGCCTTTCCCGGGAATGGGAATATCTATGTCAGGAATGCAGCGACTGAATATGTAGCCAACAATGGGCATTATATAGCAGCCTATCAGACGAGCTATGGACCCTACGGGGTCAGTCGGGACTCGATTTGTGTCCGGGATACCAGTGCCGTTTTCGGGAATACTTCATACGAGCTTCCCGATTTCATCAACTCCGAATCGGTGTCTATTGGATTACCAACAGAGGAAGGATTTATACATCCAATAGGTTTGTTGTAGAATATAGTTGAAATTAGAGAATTCCACTTTAATTCACTAGGGACTTGGGAACGATTTTTCAAGGGGGGGTACTGGGTTTTTTTTAGTTGACAAGCAAAAAGGCACAAAAAGGGGTGGTCACTCCAAAATGGAGGTGCTTGTGGTCAGAAAAAAAAATCGACAAAGACAAAGAAAAATGTTTTCGCTCATAATGAAGGTGATGTGGTAATTTTTTTTTACAGTCATGCTAGTATACCATTTTGATTTCCAAGAGGTGTTGCCTTTGGTGTATACGCAGCACTCAACAAAAAAAAAGGAAAACCTCTGGGGTGCTTCAGCACCACCAACACCTCCCCCCTCCCCGTTTCACAGAGGATGCAATTGACTTTATATCACAAGAGCAATCAGAAACAAAAACAAAACGAAATGGGGCCCATTTTGCAATATACCTTGATGTTACAGCTATATAGATATAGATGATATATGGCTATAGACTGACCATGGTCAATAATTGGGCCTGTAGGGGCTGATGGCGTTTATTAATCTTTTACTGATATGGGCCCATGCGAATAGAATATTATGATGACAGTAAAAGATTGCTATTTCTAAAAATACAGAAAATAAATTTATAATAATGATAATAATAATATTGTACTTATATAGCGCATAATATTCGTAATCTCTATGCGCTTAACAAATTAATTATTTATTACATAAGAAATCAAGCGAATTATTAATATGGTTTTCATTAAATCAAAATACTATTCTACATTCAACTAATTGTGCTACATTGAAATATACATTGAATTTACATTACACTGCATTATATTTGATAAAACTGCATTATATTTATTATAACTTTAGTTTGGTATTTCGCGAACTCTGTATTTAAACATGAAAAGAAAAGAAAAATCTATATGGCTGGTGAATCCATACAAATTACTGTTTGTACAATCGTATACAAACTATAGTACGAGTAAGTAAATAATCATGTTCTCATGCTGATAGAAACATGTAACTTTATCTGAACAAAGTAGGTTAAATTCCAGATATTAAGTCAAATTTTTAAGCATGAAAATCACAGCATCTGAATGAATATTGACAACAAGAATTATAATGTTCATATATTAAAATGCTTTCAGCTGGAGTGAATTGATAATCTGCTTTGGTACACATTTTGGGAACAAGTCCCAGTTGTTCTTAGAGTCAGGAGTAAATTTAATTATATAATTATTTTTACCAAACGTCCTCAGCCTGAGCATGGAATTCGTTTCCGTGCAGAGTTACTGGGGCACAGATGAGTGAGCACCCGCCCCAATATATATTAATAATAGTAAATAGCATTTACAAGGCCCTGATCTATCTAGTTGCCTATATATTCAGTGGCTGTAGCTCCAGCTGCTAAAGGCGCTTGGTGCATTCAAGCAATTAATCCTGCCGGGTACCCATTAACCTCACCTTTATATATATATATATATATATATATATATGACCATAAAAAGGATGAAATAAAAGGGAAAATACGAAATTATATTCTGGATTTTATGTTCAAATCTGTCACAAAATTACATTTTCATTTGAAAAAAAGATCACATATTTGCTCTTGACTACTAGGAATCCTCCCTCTCCATGCAAGCACACCATCTTCCGCCCCGCCCCCCCCCACCCTCTTCAAAAATGATTAGTCTCTTACGCCCCACAAATGTCAACCCAATCACAAAACCCAGACAACCATCAAAAGAAACTTGAAGATTTTTTTTTCTAAACACTTGGGTGCAGTCCTTGCAAATTAAAGAAATGAAAATTATTAAAAATACAATAAGAATTATTTTTATCATTCACGAAAACGTGACTTAATTCGCCTAACGAAAAGTTCGGATGAAATTCGAGGGGTGCTGGCATTACGAATCTTCTCATCTTACCTCGGCCGATCTAGTTCCGGAACAATTACATTTTCAACAAGTGTTGCTAATCCGCCGACAGATAGTTCGTCAGTCATCTAAATCCTATGAATTATTACACATCCCTCGTAATCTTTTAGCTCGATTATCCGCTTTTTCCTAAATCTACAAGCATTAACCTCAGAATATGTTACAGTCTGTAGTTTGTCCGTTATGAACATGACTTTACAGAAATTCTCAAACATATCAGATATTACTTTACATTCATTTTAGTGTTATAGATATCTTCCCCATCATCATTGCAGATATTCTTACAACAACAAGTGGTTGATCCAGGAGGGGGTTCAAGGGACGTACACCCCTTTATCATAATTGGTATTAATTGCCCATTTAAGCATACATAATTTTAATGTAATAATATTGCATTTTGCGCGGAGTCTCCTTTTTTCTTCAAATTTGTTATTATGCGCTTCCTCTTTAATTCAAAATCAATTTTCATGTTTCAATTTCAATTTATTTCATTCCGCTCAACTCATTTTAACAACATAAAAAAAACATACACAGATATATTATTATAACCATAAAAATGAACAAAATTATCATCTTGGATCGGCCACTACACAACCAAGGAACAAAGCCTAAATCAACAACTTTTTATTCTGGAAATAAAGATAATGTATAATCATGAAGCAAGAATTCAAGAAACAGATAATGACAATACACATTGATTGATCACTGGATTAGCATATACATTGACATGTTATGATAATCAACACTGAATTGAAATGAATTGAATAATAAATAACATTTATATAAAGCGCTTTATCAATCTACGACTGCTCAAAGCGCTTCACAGTTAGGCGCACACTTGCTAAACCAAGAAGATATCACCTCTAACTCCTTGGATAAACCAACCATAATGACGGTTGTTTCCTACCGGTACCCCATTAGCACCTGGGTGAGAGTGGCAAAGTGTGGATTGACGCCTTGCCAAAGGACGCTAGGCAATGGTGGGATTTGAACACACGACCCTCTGATTACAAAGCGAGAGTCAGAACCGCTACACCACAGCACTTCCATGCATGTAAAAAAAAGAAAGCTTTGAATAAAAGTGTTTTTTTTTAATACAAGATGTGTGAAAAGTATATCAGAAAATAAAAATATATTTCGAGAAAAATCGATCGATAATAGTGTATTCCATGCATAGTATTTGTATGAATCCATTTGACTATTTTGCTATTGTCATATAACACCTGTATGTTCTCATTAAAATGCACATAACAGTGGCGGATCCAGAGGGGGGCGCCCCGGCGCGCGCCCCCCCCCCCCCTATTTTCGCCGGATTTTTTTTTTTTTTTTTTTTTTTGATGGTTATATTTACTGGATTGGTACAATGAAGTCAATTTCAAGGGCTAGATCTAGTCAAAACTATATTTTAACTTACGCTCATGGCCTTTGTGTTCGCACAAATGCACCTCTGTCATACTCTTACCGTGTTTACACAGTGACACGGCTCGGGGGTTCGACACGCGAGCCGTGCTCAACACGGCAATTTTATTCTGTGTAAACGCGATCAGTGTGATCCGCGAGCCGTGTCGAACACGGCTTTTTCGATCCGCCAAAATCGTAGGTTTCAACCCGCGAGCCGAGTCAGACTCGGCAATTTTTTCGTGTGTAAACAGAAAGCCGTGTCGAACTCTCTTGACCTAGGTCACTGCGCGCGCTTTCACTTTTGGCATTGTTGTTGTTCGCACGGACAAGATTCGATTCCGGCGGTGAATTTCCCGCGTTTAATTTGCGACGTCATAATTCTTCTTCCGTTCGAGATCCGCGAGCCGTGTTGAACTCGCCTTTTTATATGTACGTATAAACGCGATCTCTGATCCCTTCTTCGCAGTGTTCAACCCGGCTCGCGGATTCAACACGCGAGCCGAGTCAATGTGTAAACACGGTATGTATTGCAATATGTAAATTCCGGAATTCCAGGGCGCGCAAGTCGATTGGTTGGAAAGTTGCACCACTTGTAATCGGGAGTTGCAGTGCAGTGACCAGTGTGAAGATGTTGGATTGGATATCATTATTTCCCGAAATTTTGTGTTTTTTGTAACATGCGTTTGTCCGTCTTTATGGCAAATACATGTAAATTGTAAGTAACAGATCGCGAGAGAAATTGTCAACGATGCGAATGATAATGTCTATCCCCGAGATTATTCTTCACTCAAAGATGAAGCCCTATATCGGGCGCCACGTGCGCAGCATTATCATTCTGCCTTGGTCATGTACGTTTTCACTGAAATGTATAGGTCAGACATATTTGTATTTAATGTAAACTAACTTTTACACTTTCTGGTAGATTCAGAGGCATATTATCCAGGGCGCCCCAACTAAGTTTCGCCGAAGCAATCATTCCAACGAATTATCAAGGAGCAAAATTGTATATTCTCAATCACCAGTCGACCCCACTCCGCGTTTGCTGTGTATAGGCAGCTATATGTCAGCGTAAGGAGCGAAGATTTTATGTGACGGGGGGGGGGGGGGGGGTGGGGGGAGAATAAAAATACTTTCGTGCTGGGGAAAAACGTCCCGAGGACACATTGTGTATTGTTAAAAAGTAGAAATTGTGACATTAACCCCCCCCCCCTTACCCCATTTTTAATGTTTGATAATCTATAGGTTTGCTGATTACAATATATCTTTAAAAAAAAATTGCCAGCAAAATCGAAAAAAAAATAGTTTTAAAAATCTAGGGGGGGGGGACGACCTCCCCCGAAATATTTGAGGGAGAACACGTCCCCCGTACCCCCCCCCCCCCCCGATCGCTGCATGTTGCCATACGACTAAACAATTCTCGTTTGAAACACACAATGTAAATACACAAATGACAATAAACAGAATGGATTATTCGGAACTTATCGATTACAAGTCTCAGTTTCGTATCATTTAAATTTGACGTTTCAATCACACGATGCAAGCAAGTGAAGAGCCTTTGCCAAATGTATGTTTTGAATGACCGCTTATACGGTGTGTGACTGGAAACCAACTCCTAAATGAGTCAGTGTCTTTTATTCATGAAGTTACAGTGATTTAAGTGTGCATTTTTCTTCTAAAGGTGCTCTCAAAATACGACTTGACATGATTTTTTGAAAAAGTCCTTGCCGTAGGAGGGGGGTATCCCCCTCCCACACCCTCCCCCCGCTCGGTCGCTTCGCTCCCTCGCTGCTGGCGCCCCCCCTATTTAAAAATCCTGGATCCGCCCCTGCATAACCAGGTGACGGTGACTATCATTGGATCAAAGGAATTAAGGATCGCGTTAATCATCCATCTCTTCATAGGTCCAGATAAAACGGTTCCCTGGATAAATAAAGATTGAACTTGAAACCTTTCTTTGTTCTCAAACACTGTGGATGTATGCTAATTTGTTATCATGATATATTATGTTAGTAAATATGTTCGCCCTACGTATTATGTTAATCCAGATAAATTATATCCATGGCCTTTATGTTTGCATCTAATCATTTCTTTCTAAATTTGATTCAGCTAAGATGAAATTTAAAAGTTCGATGGAGTATGATTTAATGATATTCAATAGAAATAAATTGGAAAAATATTTTAAGATTATATTTATGAAATTATTTTCGGAGGAACTCACCCGTCATCCTATACTCATTATGTATATAATAATAAATTTAAAAAATCCAAGTTAACACTTCGAATTAAAAACTGAAATTCAACCGAAGAGACAGAATTATATTATTACCAATCACTGTGATCATATACATTTTTATAGGAAAACGCAGTTGTCTATATGCAGGAAACAGAGGATGGTGCACTTTGGCGACTTTGCTATATAGTTGGCTATGTTCCATTTATTCTTAAAAACTGCAACTATCATAAATTATCACTGACATAATTAGGGAATTATTGTAAAGGGTACATGAAATGGGAAAATTATCCATGATTGATAAAACTATATTGTTTATTTTCCGTTCGAATCCCTGGCCACCCTCACCCGACTCCAGTTCTCTTTGGTCTATTGGCATCAAGATCTGTTGGATAACACCTGAATTTCGCGAAATAGATTCGAAGTTACGATTTCTAATTTGGTTCAGTATGCTATCTACGAATCATTAATTTCAGGGGATTTGTGCGACAAGTTGCAAACTAGATCTGAATTATTTAGTCATTCACTAAGTCTTTTCATAGCTTGTTACCTAGGTAACTTTTCACAATGACTGAGAAATTGTTTTCGCTCGCTCCATCTCTCCCTCTCTTTTATTTTATTCCTCTGTCAATGTCTCCATAACCCCTCCCTAACACACATAATCTCACCTGACCTCCATTCCAATCTCTATAACCAACCCCCCTCCTTTTTTTTCTTTTTCATTCTTCTTCTTCTCCACCTTTCTGTTTCACCCCCTTCACGTCCCTGTACCACCACTTCCTCTCTTCATTCTCTCTTCCCCTCTCCTATCACCTTACCCCCCCCCCACGCGCACACCCACACCTTTCATTATCTCATTTCAAACATTGTCTGTACCCATCTTTCTCTTTTCTCATTCGATTATTTTTCTCCATTTCCTCTCCTCCCCCTCCTCCACCACCTCCTCCTACTCCACCCCTCCCCCTCTCTCTTATCGCCCCATCATGCCTAGTTCTTTCTTCCTTCTATCTCCATAATACAGGGAATTACATCTCCATTTTCGCAGATCCAAGTCGCCTCTCCATCATGGCTACCGAGAAGAGTCCCGACCAGCCGGCCGTCATCACGACCACGACGGTCACATCGCATACGACCACCACCAAACAGATGAAATCAAGTTCGGGTGTCGGAATTCAATTCGATAAGTCTTTTGCCAAGTCGCCTCAGGGCGTCCTTGCCCTCATAGAAGCCGTAAGTTTCCCTTTGTTCCCCTACATTTCTCTTTAATTATACCGTTCCTTTTCTGTTTTGATCGATTCGTAATAAGTGAATATATATTGTTACATAAAACCAACTGTCTGAATATCCATCTTACCTGTTTTATTTCCTCTCCCTCTGTCCCTCTGTCCATCACTCTCCTCCTCCCTATCACCCCCCCCCCCCCCCCTCTCTCTCTCCCGCTAACACACACGCGGGTCGTGTGGTCCAGTGGTTAGAGCATTTGACTCATAATCGGAAGGTTGTGAGTTCAAATCCCAACTCTGCCATTGTCTCCACTTTGATAAAAAAGGCCCAAGGGTAATATCTGTCGTCTATAAGGTCAGCCACTATGACTGATAGACGTAAAAGGTTTCCTAGGAAATTGGTTATATATACCAGCTTGGCGTTTACCAGCAAAAATGCTGTCCTGCATGCCGAGTTCATATAAGGGAGTTACCATAAACAGAAACAGAAACACCCGTCTTCCTATTTCTCGTAGTCTTTCTTTTTCTCTCTTGTATACTATTTTAAAGTGTTTCCCATTTTCTCGGCACTGATATAATATGTCATACATATTTTCTGAAACTCTTCCTAAATTTATGAAAGAAAATATAAACATTGTGAAGTAAAAAAAAAATAGTGGGTTTTACAGCGTCATGCACGTTGCCTTTGCTTTAATCCTCCCTAAGAATGTTCATAGTACCATAGACAATTCTGAATTCTACTTACCTGGCTACAATATGTTCTTGTCTAAGGAACCAAAGCGTGGAGTAATAATTTATGTCAAACACGGATTGTATGCAAAACAAGTTGAGTTTCCTGACATGAACTTTGTGGAGAGTGTATGGTGTTCAATTGTAAATGACTCTGGTTCTACACTATTTGGCTGTATATACCGCAGTCCAAATAGCGATTCCAGGAATGATGAGGCGCTGATATCACTTATGAAGAAAGCAGAGAATTTAAGGTACGATAATCTGGTTATTACAGGAGACTTTAATCTTCCTACAATTGCTTGGGATTCGCTGGATGTTACACGGCCAGATCAACAATTTGCACAGAGATTTCTAGACACAACTTTAGACTTGTTTCTTTTCCAACTGGTGAATCAGCCTACAAGATTTAGAGATGGCCAGCAGGCAAACATTCTGGACCTGATACTGACAAATTCTGAAAATTCGGTGGATAATGTGTCATATAAAGCCGCACTAGGAAAAAGTGACCACATTGTGATTCAGTTCAATTTGAGTCTGGAGTTTAAGCAGGCTATGTCACACCCTCGATATGCCTATTTCAGAGGAAGATACAATGATATGAGAAACTTTGTTCAGGACCATCAGATTTTCGACTTTGAAGAGGATCAAGATGTGGAAGACAAATATAACTTGTTTAAAGACAATATTGACAAATTAACCGAGGAGTTTGTACCCAAGTCAACTGCATCTTCAACTACTAAAGCAGAACCATTATGGATGAACTCAGAAGTCAAATCTGCAATTAAGAGGAAGCACAAGGCATGGAATGTTCATCAAAGTCAAAGGTCGGCTCAATCTAGATGTGTTTTCAATCGAATTAGAAATGAGACTACAAGAGTTATCAATCAAGCCAAAAGAAAGTTTGAGTCCAAGTTAATCTCAGAATTGAAGACTAATTCCAAGAGTTTCTGGAAATATGTTCAGAGTAAACTAAAAATAAAGCACGACATCAGTCTTCTTTCAAGACCTGATGGATCCTTGACGTCTGATGATGAGGAGAAGGCAGTACTTTTGAACAATTTTTTCAGCTCTGTGTTTACGAAGGAGGATTTGATGACCATGCCAGATATTTCTGACAGAAGTTATGCCAAACCTTTGACATCTATCAACATTGACACTGACAAAGTCCTTAAAGTGTTACAATCACTGGACCAGTCCAAGTCTCCAGGCCCAGATAGGGTACACATCAAAGTACTCAAGGAACTCGGTGAACACGTCACCCCAATACTCTCAAATGTGTTCAATGCATCTCTAGAGGAAGGAAAAGTTCCCTCTAAGTGGAAGCTAGCAGATGTAGTTCCATTGCACAAGAAGGGAGATAAGACAGCTCCAGGAAATTACCGTCCAGTTAGTTTGACGAGTGTGGTGAGCAAAATAATGGAAACCATGGTGAGGGAAGAAATAGTGCAGCATATGAATGAAAATAGTCTGTGGTCAGAGCACCAGCACGGTTTTCGCAAAGGAAGATCTTGTTCATCTCAACTTCTCGAAGTGATTGAAGATTGGAGTAATATTCTGGACAATGGTGGTAATGTGGACTGCATTTACCTCGACTACCAAAAGGCTTTCGATAGTGTTCCGCATGAAAGACTGCTGAAGAAATTGCATGCTTATGGTATCCAAGGGAAGATTCTGCTTTGGATTAAAGCATTTATATCTAATAGGAGCCAGAGAGTAAATGTCAATGGATCATTTTCACATCATGTACCTGTTACCAGCGGAATTCCTCAAGGGAGTGTGCTCGGCCCCGTTCTCTTCATTATTTACATTAATGATCTCCCCGAGGTTATATCTGGTAACTCATCGACAGTCAAAATGTTTGCAGATGATACCAAACTCTACTCTTCTGTTAACAATAACAATGATGGTGAGGTGTTGCAGCAAGACTTGGACAGTCTTTCAAATTGGTCCAATACATGGCAACTCCCCTTTAATACGTCAAAATGTAAAGTGATGCACTTAGGTAGAAAAAGTTCAGACAGGATTTATAAAGTTATTAAAGATGGTATGATTTCCGACATTGCATCAGTATCGGAGGAAAAGGACTTGGGAGTTACTTTCGATGATAAACTCAAGTTTAATCAGCAAGTCGGAAGAGTTGTCGCTGCAGCAAACAGAAAACTTGGAATGATCAGACGTACCTTTTCATCTTTTGATCAAGAAGGATTCCTACTTCTGTACAAGACACTAATAAGGCCTGTCTTAGAATATTCCTCATGTGTATGGCATCCTATCTACAAAAAAGATATTGAGAAGCTTGAAAAGGTGCAACGAAGAGCAACTAAACTTCTGACTCCATTAAGGGACCTCAGCTACCCTGCACGCCTCCAAAGCCTGAAACTGCCTACACTTGCCTATAGGAGACACCGAACAGACATGTTGCAGATCTTCAAATTATTGACCGGTATTGACGACTTCTGTGCAGACCAATTCTTTACACTGTCTAGATCAGAGAGAACACGTGGACACAAATTAAAAATTCATAAGAATCGGGTTCGTTCAAAGCTGAGACAAGGTGTATTCTCTCAGAGAGTTGTTACTCAATGGAACAATCTACCAGATGAAGTTGTGAACAGTCAAACTGTCAACATGTTCAAATCACGTTTGGAAAAGGTGTGGAAAAGGTCCTTGAACATGTACAATCCAGATGAAAATTTTCTTTGTCCATGCTCTACCCATGCCACTCAACGCCAAATAAGTTTTAGGTACCAACGTTTGGATACAGAGGGGCAAATAAGTTGTGTATAACTTTATGCCTACTTCCAAGGTAAATTCCAAGGTAAATACTGAACGAGCTGATGTGCACAACATGCACTTATCTTGACTAGAAAGTTACGCGCAAAGCGCGAATAAGTCAGTAAAACGGGTACCGGTAGTTCAAGAAAATTCAAGAACACATATTTGGTCATCGAGGCCTGTGAGATTTCAGTAGTTTGAGTCTTGAAAAAGCGGGGTACAGACACAAAAAAAAATCAAACGCTGATTATGCAAATACAACACAATGGTTTAAAATTGCACGGTTTTTTTAAATGTAAGGGTATACTCCCTACATCAATTAACAAGTATAATTAAAAGTAGGGTGATGTCTGATACTATGTAACTCATCAAATTTTACTTGTGTATATACTCCCAGAAATTTTATCCGAGCGTTTTTAGAATGGCATTCCATTTTTATTCATTTTGATATAATCTGTAAATATACATCATTTCTGTATTTTTCTAATTTCAGTTCTATTCTTTTGTGGCGTTTGTCATCATCGCGGCGAGTGATCGCCAGATATATAAATCGGGTAGTTTTGCTTTCTTTATGACGGTCACCTTCATCGTTTTCTTTTTCACGATGTGCTACTACATTGGTGAGGTCACAAACCTACGATACAAGCTACAGTTACCATGGACGATACTGGTAATATTTAACTTCGATTCGATTATATCTCACCCCCCCCCCTTTCTCCACCCCCAAGAGTTTTGAAATACTCGACTACACAGAATGTAAATCACTGAAAATGTTATCATTTACGTGATTTTGAGTAATTCCTAAGCGTGTCTATTAGACACGTTATTTTGTGTTCGTTTGTGTCATGTCTGTATATTTCATTTTGGCAATACAATACAAAGAAATGACAAAAGGTCAATAAATTGAATATTGTTTTTAGTATTTCAGCTGAGTCTTATATTTCCATCTTAATTTAATTTCTATTGAAAAATAGTATACATATTTAAAACCTACAATGTGTTGCCCAAATTGTCTAAGTGTTTTTTTACATTGTTTTCAACGGATACAAATATTTATGTTTATATATGGTATTCAATTTGTTTTTGTTTGATGGAAATGAAATAAATAAATTTGAATTTGAATTATATGAATCATGCTCTATTCTAATTTGATAATCATCACATTTCTTTCATCTCACTCAAATCCCATGAACTATTTCATTTTTTTATATAGGATATGTGGATCTACTCCATATACATCTTAACCTTGTTGATATCATCTTCTTTGGTAGCAGCTAATGGATATTTACCCAACCACGGTGCAGGAGCGGTAAGTACAACAGATGTAGGGTTTTAAAAGTAGGAGAGAACGGTCTATTCAAATTTGAATAGATGAGAGGGCACTTAAAGGCCAAGTCCACCCCAACAAAAAATTGAATTGAATAAAAAGAGAAAAATCCAATAAGCATAACACTGAAAATTTCATCAAATTCGGATGTAAAATAAGATATGACATTTTAAAGTTTAAGTTAAGTTCGCTTTAATTTTACAAAACAGTTTATGCACATCCTCGGTACGCAAATGAGGAGACTGATGACATCATCCAGTCACTATTTCTTTTGTATTTTATTATGTGAAATATGAAATATTCTCATTTTCTCCTCATTGTCAAGTGAAACAACGATTGATTCCTCCCTGAACATGTGGAATTTATATTGTTTAATACTATATGTTTCAGTCAAATTGGTCCCTATTGTCAAATCTGTAAAAAAATTGAAACATTGTATAATTCAAACAATAAAAACAAAAGAAATAGTGAGTGATGGACATCATCGTCTGTCTCATTTGCATGTCACTGAGATATGCATATCACTGTTATATGAAAAATAAGCGAAACTTTAGAATATCATAACTTTCTTATTTTACATCGGATTTTTATGAAATTTTAAGCATAATGATAGTTTGATTTTTATCTATTCAAATCAACATTTATTGGGGTGGACTTGGCCGTTAATTTTGACAAGAAACTACATACTAGTAGTCCTTCCACGCAAGAAAGAACACAGTTTGTTCACAGTTTGTTTACGGTGTGTTTCCAGTTAGTGCGTTCCTCGTGTGTTCAGTGTTTGTTTAAAGTGTGCTCACAGCATGTTCCCCATTGTGTTCACAGTGTGTTCCCATTGTGTTAACAATGTGTTCACAGTGTGTTCACGGTGTGTTCACGGTGTGTTCACAAGGTATTTACTATATGTTCATTGGTGCTTTTTTTAAGTGTGTTCACAGTGTGTTTCACATTGTGTTCACAATGTGTTCACAATGTGTTCACGGTGTGTTCACAGTGTATTCACCATATGTTCATCGGTGCTTTTTTAAGTGTGTTCACAGTATGTTTCCCATTGTGTTTACAATGTGTTCACAGTGTCCTCCCATTGTGTTCACAATGTGTTAACAGTGACATCCGTGTTATTATCAGAATATTTGAAGTCAATTTTCTGCGTCAGTGTCTCAGTTAATCTTCAAATAATCAATTAATTTAATGAGTTTTATTCCAGGTTGTCATTTTTTCTGCCTGTAATGACAATCCTCCTTCAAATGGTAAATGTTAAAATTATAGTAGATTGTATTTGTCTAGAAAGAAATTTCATTTAGTCCATTTTAATCTATGATTCATGCCCAGGAAACAGTAACCAATATATTATTTTTGTTATGTAATGAACAATACATTATACGAATAATCGAGCTTGAACCATTCTTGCCTTTTCTCAGTTCAGTTTTTGGCTCTCTCGTTCAATCTTAGTTCTAATCTTAGTTCTAATCTTTTCATTGTACTTTTTTCTTCTTCCAGACTTTAGGTTTTGTTGTAATGCAGCTCTACATGATCAGCCTTGTCCTTACGATAATGCAATTTCGGGCAAACCAAGCTCTTAACCAACAGTCGACGGGGGCTATGGGGGTTGACAACACAGCTAACACAATAGGGGCAGGGGCGGCCCCCGACAATTTTTATAATGGCCCTGGGCCAGCATATTAGTTTAATAATCTTCTTTCAAATTTTTATACATTCAAAAGGGGAGGGGGTCATGACATTGTCATCTAAAGTTTTTAATTAAGTGATATGATTATATTTCTATGTGATTCGTCTTACGAATAGACTATGCAGATATTCTATCAGTTAGAAGAGATATTGTATATTATATTTTTCATATTCCATGTAGACCTATAAGAATTATCTAACAGCGTGACCGTCATGTTTAATGTGTTTGTGTATAGTCTTTATTATTGATCGTGTGCTATCCGTTTATTAGTTCATGCAATCTGTGCCACCTTGTTTTTTTAACTTTTAAAGTGGTCAGAGAGAAAGAAAACGGACCGTTCAGCGAATATTATTATTAATAATAATAATATAGGTATATTTACCCAGGGAAGCCACTTCAGTTCCGAAAGCTGTTCTCCCAGTTATACTGGTGGGCCCTGCTATTATTACATCGGCTTTAGCTGGGCTGCCTAGGCGCTCAAAGCATTCAAGGAATTTCTTCCTACTGGGTACCCATTCATCTCACCTGGGTCGAGTGCTTATATACGAACTTATCATGTTTATATTATTATCTGGGTAGATCAGCTCTTTAATCTGCTTTGGCATCAATATAAATTTATGATTTATTTACAGGGTATGCTTCATTCTAAAGTACATTATGATAATAAGCATTCAGTATAATTGTTATGATTGCATATACAATGTTATCATTGTATTATAACACAAAATGTTCATGTCAAGTGAATGAAGATTATTGATAGATTAAATTAAATTCATTATTGTAATGCAAAACTTAACAACTTTCAGTTAAATGCAAAGCATTTCTTCAAATTTCGTTACCATCTTAGTTGCTCGTGTCCATTTTGTACAAGCAAAAAACATGGTTTTCTATCAATGTGCAGCTGTGTTATTAATAAAATACTATATATTTCACATTTTTCATATATCTGTCTCTTTGAATTTCAAAATCGTATCACAATTATGTTAATGAAGCATGAAGTTTTGTAATCATGATAAAATTGTAGTAATTAATTCATTTAGTTATACATGTATTTCATTTTTTTACTATATATGTTCATTATTATATTACAATTCAATGCGTGTAATTTGTTATAACAAATTACACGGAATGAATTGTAATATTAACATTCGGGGCAAACGGGAATCCCCACTAATAAAAAAAAATATGTTTTCAAAGCTTTATGGTCCAACTGAAACAATAATTGTTGAAAAAAAAAACATTCAAATTAATCAGCTATATACCATGTTTATATTTCGATTTGTACCTTTCCTTTTCTATTTTCCTTTTAAGATGGTCAGACGGTAAGATCAGATTATAAAATAGTTTTCTTGGACATTAACAGGCTTTTACATCGAATACAAATTGAGTGCGGCGAGAAAGGTATTTGATTCGATAATGGTATTCACGTGAAATCTTGTACATTTCATTTTTATTGGAAAAATAAATTGACTGAGAAAAGTGTATCATGTTAGCAGTGATTTATTTTGTTAAACCCGACTCCCCATTAATATCCTATTTGATTTACTCCGATATGTTGTTTTCGTTTTTATTGTCCTTTCAATCGTACCTCCTTGTATATTTCCCTCTGTGCCTTCCATTTTCTCTGTCCCCCAAATATGTTGCCCATTATAGTTTATTTGTACTTTGTACTTTAGATCATTTCATATTCTGTTATTTTTTATGCTCACATGTCCATGTCCAACCAAATTACAAACATTTGCAGATCAGTTCGCTATCAATTGCGCAATATTGGCTTCATAAGAAAAATATCTCACTCGCTCAGCAACAGAGAAACTGGTACATTCACTCATTTCTTCACGATTCGATTTTGGTAATAGCCTCCTTTACAACTTACCAGATTCTCAACTTGGAAAATTGCAAAGGTTGCAAAATGCAGCTGCGCGTATTGTAACTCTATCTAGCAAGCGCAGCCACATCACCCCTATATTAACAACTCTTTAAAAACTCTGCATCATTACCAACCCTCAAGAAATTTACGATCCTCATCATCTAATCTCTTACAAATTCCAGTTGCTAAGAAATCATGCGGGGAGCGGGCCTTTGCTCATGCAGGACCTAGCCTGTGGAATTCTCTCCCACACAGTTTGAAAACCCAGACTTCAGCGACCACCTTCAAGGGCAACCTGAAAACTTACCTGTATAAAAGCGTTTTTTGATAGACATTGACTTATTGTTCAGACATGTATTACATGTATATGTAAATAATTTTTGTTGTTCTGCTCTGAAGCGCCTTGAGCATCTAATCAAGATGGAAAGTGCGCTATGTATTATTATTAATGTTAGAATAAGCCAATACCTTCTCTCTCACCCTCCCCCTCTCTCTCTCGTCTCCCCTTCCTTTCTCCACCATTCCTTCTGTCACCCTCTAAAAGGTTTCTCTCCCTTTTCCATCATGTCCATTCTCTCCAAACATAACATATTATGTTATAAAACAAAGAATGAAACCTGCGAGCTTAAACTGAACAATCTTTATTCAGATCAAACCAGTTACACTCACCATGATACTTGAATAATGATAACAATCATAAGTCACTTTTTCTGGGTTCTGTTGCAGAAAGAGCTGGTTACAATCATATGCAACTAAGAAACCCATACACACTTCCAATATGGATGCATCTGATTGAATGACATTGAAATTATGTTGGATTTTTGTTAGTTGAGATTGACTGCAGCTCTTTGAGAATCAGACCCGAATAAAACATTACAACATGTATGGTGCAATGAGCTGCTGTAATACATGATTAAATAAAGTATAAATGACACAGTAAAATGCATTCCAAATGCATGTATTTTGCTAAGTTTACATAAATCAAAGTTTCAGAATATTCACATTTTACATAATGTTCATTTTGTTGGTTCACTCATATTCTCATTATAAATTTCAAATAAAGGAAGAAACTATTTCCCTATGGCACAAACAAAAAGGAGCACAACATACAAGACATTCAGAGGTAAATGTAAACTGATTTCAAATAATTGATTTTCAACTTCTCTCTTGAACAGTTCGTTGTTTAACCCGATATCGTTGAACTATACAAATCAATGAAAAGAATTAGAATCTAAGAATTATTATTGCTAAATGATCGAAGGACATTAATATGCCAATAATGCCGGTCAAGTACAAGGATGCTAGATAATATATAGGGCATAAGGTTAATTAAATAATCATGGATTAAATACAAATACCAAAAATAAAGCTTAAAACAAAGTATAAATCAATTTAAAAAATGACCATGCTTTCCGAACTTATAGGCTCCACATGATATAACAATTGAGAAAGTACATAGAGAACATAATTGATTACCAGTAAAAGATCGGGGCAAAATTTTGGCTTGTACCGTTTGGCCTTACTATCAGTCTAATGTTATACCATAAGCTTCATATATTATGAATGATAAATATCATTAAAAAATGATTAAGAGATGTCTTTATCAGAAATAGAATTGGGATAACATTTAACATGATTAAACAAAATACTAGTGGCCTAAAAATTTGAATTTACAATTCATGATTTCATTTGGTAAAAGGTGTATCAAATCTATATTTCCAAATAGAGTTCAAAGGAGATATTGATTTAACATGATGTTGATTTCCTAAGTTATATAGATTACAAAATATACCAAATATATATCATTTGTAATATAATATGTTAAGTATAGTGATTAAATAATCATTATCAAGTAACCTGGGGCCTGTTTCACAAGACTTCCAACTATTGTAACTTTTACAATACAATAAATACCTCGATACTGATTGGCTGGTGAGCCCTGTTGCCGTGGTAGTTGCTATTATAACAAAGTCACCATAGTTGTAACTTTTTATGAAACAGGTTCCTGGAGTTAAGTACTAATATGAGAGCAAATTGATGCGAAAAAAAGAAGTAGTCTTCTATCAATTTTCTTAGTGATATCTATTAATCATTCATAAAAAAACACATGAATAATGGCAGTTATGAAAAGTACATATTTAATAAAAGGAAACAAATCTAACCTGATTAATGCAGACAATGCAGTCTACAGAAATTGATCATGTTTTTAAGCATCTATATTCAGTACCAAAAACTTAGTATATGTAACAGCATAGTTTAGCATGACATACATTTGTAAACCTTATAGTCTTTTTTGAAAGCACAATGCAAGTAATCATTCTAGAATTAGAGCAATGACAATCTACAGACAGAACTTGCTTGATTTGTCAGAGTTAAACAAACATCCAGCCAGAAAAAAAGAACAATGCATGTATGATACTTCTGCAGCTTATATTGATGCATATTATAAAAACATGTACATTTTATTTCTTTTGCTCATTTCTTTTCATTTGGCCCTTGAAAACGTGATATGAAACAAAATTTTAGGGCAGTAATTTTTTTATTATGAAAAAAAATTGTATGGATTTGTTTCAATTGTCATTTGAAATCATCCTAATAGTCATTTGAAATAATTTTCAAATAAATATAAATTGTAGTTGAAAACAAATATTATTTGTTTTGACATTATTTTGACCATTTGCTCATAACTGCCACATTCAACATATTGGTAGAACTGACCTTTTTGAAATTATGATACATTATATTGATATTCCAAACAGTTCATATCAAGAAATGTAAGAAATGATTTCTGAGTTTTTATGTGCTTTCTTTTTTATAATACTAAATTTGCCCAGATTCGACACTGAAATAGGAGTATTTATGAATGTACACAAAATGGATGAAATAACACTTATCTTACAATACTTGACATTAAGGTATTCATGCAACCACGCAATGATGAAACAATAAATGTTAACTCATATATTTCATATTAACGTACATGCAAGGAAAAATCCATAGAACTTACTTACAAGACTGTCCTGTTTTCTTTCATCATATGTTACAAAACAAATATTTGGCAAGCATTTGAACTATATTTACAAGAATATGTACAAAAAATGCTATAAATGCTATATATTATTAAGTCAGCTATTATCATACAATTCATGAAGAATTTGTGATGCCACAATATCCTTTTCTCTAATTTCATTCCACAGAAGAAAAAACGGGGTAGTCATTACTAATGAAAGTGGGATGCTCCGGGCTATTCGGGGGGGGGGGGGACCTAACAGTGACTTTATTTTTTAATTTTTATTTTGCTAAGTACAAAATAGAGGAAGTATAGACACTACCCAGCACACACTTTTAAATATAATTAAGTCTTTCCTTTTTTCCCCATTCATGATTCTCCACGGTTTTATTTTTTATTATCATTACTTTAATTAATTTTTTTTGGGGGGTTGTTATATTGTGGGGGGGGGGGGCATGGTGCCATCCCTGGGTTAGAGCCAAACTGAACCCATCACTTGCAATGCATGATCTTGTTGAATTGTGTGATTGTGTTTTACAGATGTTTATTAATCACGGCCCCATTTCATAAAGTCTTGTTAACAAAATATACACAACTTCCATGCAAGTGCACCATCAACCAATCAAATTGAATAGTTTCAGTAGCTTAAAACTGTTTTTAGAAATTAATTATAACAAGTTTCATGAAAAAGGCCCCAAGTGTGGGACAGTTTCTCTACATGTATCAAAGCTATGTGACCAGAGTCCTGTTTCACAATGGCTAAAGATTGTGGTAGCTTTGCCATTATGATAACTTTCCGGGGATACTTTAAATTGATTGGGTGCTAAGCCCAACTACCAAGGTAGCAGTTACCACAATGTCAGAGTGACCCTAATTGTATGGGGTTTTTTTCAATGAAATAGTACCAGGTTTTTTATCCCCTTGATTTGAGTAGAGAAAGCTTCTGAAATATTTAGCAGACAATGGCACTATCTCCAATTTAGTCACAAACTTATGGAGTGTTGCAAGAAACTTGCCATTGATTTCAAGTCAATTTTAGGTCCAGAACCAATCACAATTTTGACAATTAATTGCAAATTTGTAAATGGTTGCTGGTCTGCTTCTTGATAACTATAAATTGATTTGCTTTAGTTAAAATTGACCACCACTTAAAAATAACTGAAATGTGCAAATACTTGCTCTCATCACTCCTTTAGAATTGCGATGGTGTCGTGATACGGGCCCCCATGGACTAGCTGCACATACTAACCCAAGCTGAATACCTGCCTTCGAGTAATTGAAATATAAATCGTGATTTTGAGTGAGATTGACTACCGTATACAGCGTAAGACAGTGAAAGGCACCCTAAGTCTGCTATTGGAATATCAACTAACTTATCTAAGTGGGAGAATAGAAGGATTATTGGTACAGATAAATATGTACAATTGTATCTGCAAGATTGAAAATGTCAATTTATCGTAATTTTACACATTAAAAGTCAGGCCTAAACATGCAGTGTTTAATGGAACACACACACACACATTACTATATCAACTGTATTACATGCATAATATCTCAAATTCATTACATACATGTGTATATAATTATGTAAACTGTCATTAGCCAAAGTGTTATTTGTGCAGTTAATGTAAAATGAATGACATATATCAATGAAGTACTGTTATAACAATATGAAAGAAATGATTGAATATACACATTTAACATAATTTCATACAAAACATCACTTAGAGAATGAACGGATAGTTTATACATGTAGTTCTTGATTTTGTTAAGTCACTTCTTAAATAAAACATGGCATGTCTAAGTACTGAGTTTAACTGGGGAGTAAAAAGAGGTAACCAAAATATTAGGCCGAATTCCACTGAGAACAGAGTAAAGGCTATGAAAATGTGGCACAATTTTGCTTATTTAGGACCACCATACGAAAGGAGAGCTTTCCATACTACTTGACTCATGAAAAGCATAAACAATGTGTCAATTACCAAAACTTGAAATGAAAATAAAGGGGACGATGCCTGTTTGTTATTTCAGATCTTCATGCAATCTGATGTTTTAGTGTCATATAAAGAGGTGTGCATGAACACCTTCAGAAAAAAAAAATCACCAGCGCTGAAGAAGTTACATAGAAGCTTTCTATAAAACAAAGTTTATCACATACAAAACAAATTTCACTCCTGATTTGCAGTGAAAAAAAATCATTTGTATCTTGATTAGTTTTTGTTTTAACAGTAATAACATTGTTAAATATCTTACACAAGGTATTGATTTTCAAACCAAATTGTCAATATTTTAGTGTAATGATATGAAACCAGAGTTTAGGGGAGGGTTTCATTAACATGTTGTCAGATCTGAAAACTTTCCCTCATTTTGATTGGCTGAGAACCACTGTTACTATGGTAACTGTCACATAAAACAGGACTTGTATGATAAAAACTCTGACAAGTCATTTCATGAAATGCTCTACCAAATAAGACCTACGTGTATATGAGTAAAACACTCCATTAAAAATCACACACAACAAATGATCAGAAGTTTGGATAAGTACATTACAAAGCATTCTAAATTGAATACTGTTTAGTTCTAAATAAAGTCATTCTTCATTTCAGCGATAGGCAATGATACTGTTGATAAGTTATATGTACAGTGCGGTAGTGCAGTGACTAAAGTTAGCTGGAGAATGGTACAAGATCAAATTGCTACATTGCTACCTGCAATCCAAAAATAACATGACTATACCAAATCTTAAATTTGACAGTGATACCAGAACTTAAATGTAATCTTTTAAACAGGATACTGAGGCTAAAGCAAAGAGCGCATGTAGGATCACGTGCAGCAACAATCACTGAAGAATATGCAGAAGTGAATGCTGGGGCTCTTGTTGGAGCAAGTGTAAGGTCAATTCTTATTTCACAGATATCATTTCTCTCCAGATCTTCTAGAATTCTACGAAAACCGAGAGAAACAGGCATTTTATATCATTTTTCATCTACTGTTTCATAAAACTGTTTCATAAACACACACAATGATTTGATTTGTAACTGCTATGGCATTACTGTTGGTGCATGTTTCTGGTACAAAATAAACAGCGCCATTTATACTTTGGAGTTTCTATCATTGCTTGTAGGTAAACATGCAGCAAGTTTTGCAACTGACAAATAGTACAAACATCTATGAAATGACAATTGATGCCTGGAGCACTCCACATATAGAATAAAAGTGGTATATGGATATAATCAATATCTATGATTTGATTTCATCTATTGCCTATATTTTTTGTATAAGTACACATTTTCTATAAACCTCAATATACATGTATCTAAATAAACTAATGCCATAATGTAAAATATACAAATTACTCTATAAATGTAGCACACAGCATATAAAGACACTATTGAAGAATAAAGGGAGGATAGAAAGAGATGGGTGACATACTGAAACAGTCCAGTTGTATGATGAAATAATGAAATGTCCAATAAAAGGCCTGACCCTTTACTGAATTTTTATATAAAACCATTTTTTTCCATGACTCCATCTCAAATCACAAGAACTTACCAAGGGGGGGGGGGGGGGGCACAACCAAAAGCTTGACCTGGTTTAGGGTTACTGTATGTTTTTTCCTCATACATCTGTTGAATTTGTGTCACCTTCAAAGTATTTTTCAGTGTTTGGCATGAGTTTAGGTTTGTTTTTTTTCTCATCAGACAGTTGTTTTATAAGTCCCCCCTTATTTCTGCTTGTTTTATGTCAACTAAAATGCAACATATACAGTAATGTGCTCAACAGTTAATAAACCCCTTCACAAAATGCACTCCTTCATGTTGAGTGTTGAATATAGACAACGGCACTACAATGTCCAGCGAGCCCACAGAAATAAACTTTATTGAATGTAATATTTATCACCTGACTTCACAATGAAGTATCTAAAACATGGCAGAACTTAGAACACTTTGAATACGTTCATTTTCTGGTTGGGGTTCACTAACTTTTGAGCATCACTGCAACTCGTCTTCAGATCACAAACTTTTGACGGGTTTTTAATCACATCAGGACCCTGTATCAAAAAGCGTAGTGTTTGATCTATAGCTGATTTCTATGATGGATCACATTGATCGTTATGAGAAATCTGTCACACATATTGACTTTAGGATCAATCACTATGCTTGGTGATACCGGAACAGGTGGGTGTTTCATAAAGCTGTTCGTAAGTTAAGAGTGACTTTAAGAACGACTGGTGATCCTTTCTTACACGCTTAACCATCGCCAGTGAACTTTTCGGTTGATACCCAAAAAAGGATCACCAGTCGTTCTTAAAGTCGCTCTTGACTTACGAACAGCTTTATGAAACACCCACCAGGTATGCTACAAGCCTGTAGCGAGGGGGGGGGAGGGCTTGATCGATTGAAACTCCCATATTTTCAAAAGCAAGACAAAATAAGGAAGAAAACAGTTTTTCTGGGACAAAATTCAATCTTTTTGTTTGCTTCTAGAAATATTCAGCAAACGAAAAGAAGGGATCGAACCCCCTAATTGAAAACCCTGGCTACGGGGCTACTCTGACAAAAGTTTGAGAAAAGACTAGTCAAGGCTATTGGCCGGATTCCTACTCAGCATCTTTTTCTTTCCAATATCCCGATCTGGGTCACGTAACACAAAGGATTGCGATTGATTGTACGCTTAAAAGTCACGATTGATTGTACATTGAAGCCAATGGAATCAATTGTAGAAAAATTTTGTACGATCATTGCTAAGTGTTGTGTTACAGGCACCAGTATAGACAACACAACAGGATAGAGAAAGTCAGTGAGTAATCCTTCATGTAATGAAGCCACAGATGTTAAGTAATGTTATTTTACCAAACATTTCAAAATCTTTGAATATCTACATTCTACATTCACAACTCTACGCACGGAAATAGCGTCAAAGCAAACCTTTCACTTGACAAAAAGTCTAAATTGCACCAAATATAATTTTTTTTACATACAAGATGATCTTCTCAAAAGCAGAAAAGACAATTTTAGGAAGAAATAGGGAAAAGGAGAGGTGTTGTCTAAAGGGGTTGATTTCATCTCTTCTGCTCGTTCATTCTGTGTTGTTGGACGGCATCCCATATCCGCACCTGAGCTCCGACCCTGAAAAAACAAAGGACATCAGAATGAATTTTCACATTTGTCTCAATCTTCTAGTCTTGTTTTAACAGGACCTCAAAACTTAATTGTTATCATTTTTTTAGTAGCAAACAAAAGGCAAAGTAAAGATTCTATGACTTATATTGGTGTAGCGGTTCTGACTCTCGTCTTGTAATCAAAGGGTTGTGTGTTCGAATCGGACCATGGCCTAGCGTCCTTTGGCAAGCATAAATCGAAACTTTGCCACTCTCAACCAGGTGGTAATTGGGTACCAGTAGGAAACAACTGTCATTGTGGTTGGTTTAGCAAGTGTGCACCTAACAGGCTGCTTGAAATGCTATGAATCCAGTGACTGGGTAGTAATAATTGTGAAGCGCTTTGAGCAGTCATAGATTGATACAATGCTTTATAAATGCCAATTATTATTATAAAGAAAAATTTTTAAAAAATTAAATATCCATATACTGTTCATGGATGTGATGTAAATCAGATATTTCACGACATATAGAAATAATGAGAGATCTCTTCTCCAGATACTAACACAAACAGAGTGCTCATTCTAACCAGATTAAAATCACAAGTCTGAATGAAATTGTTTACATTACAAGCATAAACATTACATTTTCTAGCAAATACTCACCTAATTTTCAGAGACCTCAGGTCATCTCTAGTCATTGAATTGAGAACCAATGGCAAGGTAAAGTCCTCTTCAATAAACTGTACACAAGAATGAATGAAAACAAAAATGGAATCTTGAAGCAAGAGGATATGGTAGTGATATGGTATTTCTTCTTTTTTCAATACATAACACCAATATAAAATTCCAAAGTGTTTTGGAATTACATAACATCAAGACAGAAAGTACATACTTCTTAAGGGCATTGCAAGAAACACATTCAATTTCATTGGATTAAACACAAATATGCAGTTGATTTGTGCTAAATTTCTTGCTACGCCTCCCATTACGCTTGATTTATAATTGAAATCTAGTTTCTTTTAATGTCTCATAAGTAGGAAACCAAGAAAAATATATCTTCTATATAAAGTCTTCTTCGTTACATTTCATATGGCAAACAAATAAGGTTAATTTTGCTTTTAACTCAATATTCTATTATTTATTATTTTGTCACATAAACCAATTAATCAGAAAGATTGAAAAATTCAATTCTACAAGAAAAAATTATATAATTACGTCAATCCATTGTGTAACTAATTATCAGCCTTATGTCAAAAGGTCTTCACTCCAATTGCTTTCTCCGGCAATCATGCCCTCTCAGCATAAATCACATGGAATGTTGAGTAAAGTGTATAGCTTACCCTTCTAATACTATCTTCATCAAGTGCTATTGACTGTAACCATGATACTAACTCCTCCTGTTCACTACCAAATGCTCCTGTTGGGGAATATAATGATGGTGTAGTGATGAGTGGTGGTAGTATTGTGGTGATTATCATTATGAAGATGATAATGGTGATGATGATGGTGCTTGTGATGATGATGATGGTGGTGATGGTGATGTTGATGATGATGGTGATGATGATGGTGGTGGTTGTGATGTTGATGATGGTGGTGGTGGTGATGCTGATGATGATGGTGATGATGGTGATGATGATGGTGATGATGATGGTGGTGGTGGTTGTGATGTTGATGATGATGGTGGTGGTGGTGATGTTGATGAAGATGATGGTGGTGGTTGTGATGTTGATGGTGATGATGATGATGATGGTGATGATGATGGTGATGATGATGGTGGTGGTTATGATGTTGATGATGATGGTGATGATGGTGATGATGATGATGATGGTGATGGTTATGATGTTGATGATGGTGATGATGATGGTGGTGGTGGTGATGATGATGATGGTGATGATGGCAGTGGTGGTGATGATGATGATTATTGTGATAATGGTCATAATGATGATGGTGGTGTTGATGATGATGAGATGATGATGACGTGATGATGATAATTGTGATAATGGTCATAATGATGATGGGCGCATTAATGATGATGATGATGACAGCCGTGGTGGTAAGTTTGAAAGATATAAAATACAATAAAATCTGAGGTAAACACAAGGCAAAAGCAATTTTGTGTCTCGCCCACTTATGAAAATAACCAGAAATATCGTGATTTGCGAGGGCACAAAAGAGAATTACATCAAAACTTCATTGTGAAATGACTGGAATGGAATAACACTTGTCATAAGAGCCTTGCACAAAAACTTTAATGTTGACCTGAAAATGACCTTTGACCTTACAATCAGCGTTCTCGCCAGAAAAAAATTCACCCATGTCGGGGACTTGTGCTGCCACTCCCGGGGGTTGGGTGCGGGAGGGGGGGTTCACCCCTCCCTTGCGGAGCGCGGAAGCGACGGCCTTTTCATCAAATAGAGACGCTAAGGAAGCCCCATTGTGGCGTATTTTTAAGCCCACACAAATGCAAATAAATCTAGGCCTGGGAGTAAACATCGATTGATCGAATGGTTCGATTGGCATGCCGCCAATCACCAATCGATTAGCAAAATTTACAATAATCAAATGTTCGGCAGATCCCGATTATGACATTGGGAGAACTCGAATACCCAAGTAATAATAACAAAATGACAAGAAAACAATGATGACACTTCATACAGGTTTAAAAATTATGTTACCGAGATAATTTTTCAAAAATAATCAATGATTGTATTACATTCGCAGTTACACACCAACATGAAAGCGCTCCGAATTTTTTTAATCCCACCCAACCTTGCCCTCGATACACAAAATAAGTTCATTGTCTGCGTGCACAAAACAATAAGAAAACACACAACCAAGCTCACTTGAGCTGATTGGACCTTCGGATAGCCAATGAAACTTTTGGGGAAACAAAGAAGAAGGCACGTGGTTCCCTTATCAGGAGAGGTCATGACTTCAGAAATAAATTGACCCCTCCCCCATCTGTGTGTGTGTGCGGGGGAGAGAGAAAGAAAGATAAGGGTGGGAGCCGGAGAATTCCTTTCATGTTTCAAAACAATAATGCAACCTTTTTTCTATCCCCTTCACACAATGAAAACTACATTCCAACATGCGCCCGTCTTCACCGGTACTTTCTCGACTAGTCCCCCAAAATAGAGCCAGTTATACATGTAGGTTCAAATGATAAAAAATCATAATTTTAAAAGGTATTTCAAATTAAATATTTTGCAAAATATTTTTTTGAAATACATGTGTAGAATCGTGGGCAGTGCCACAAGTGGGGGCGGGGACATGGTGTGGGCAAGGGATGAAATTGTTCAAGAAATGCTCCACCTGGGGTCAGTCTCAAAGAATAGTTCATGAATGAGTTGTTTACACTTTGGGCTTTGGACTGGCTGATCTGGGCTGATTCATTCATATGCAGGGGTGTGGCACTTGGAGGGATGCATGCATAATACCAGAGTACCAGCATGGATTTAGGAAGGATTTTCATTGGAACAATAAACTGAAAGTTTTAATCTCATTTCATGTAGTTTCTTTTGATATAAATATCATGGAGAAGGGGAAAAAGGTCCTACTTTCATTTATTCTAAACATGTGACTTTGATGGAGATTTCTTCATGGGGGGGGTCACCGTAAAGTAGGTCAACTATTGTGACTTAAAAGACTTGATTCCCGACGAACAATCAAATCATTCGATTATTTTTTTCAGGAAATAATTGAATGGTAAAAATGACAATCGTCCCAGGCCTAACATCCATGCACCATAGCGGTCACGCACAGTTCTCAAACTCCTTTGCTATTCGTTCATTGTGTGCAGAGAGGGCGAGATAAAATGACAAACACAGTACAACTCCTTTGCTATTGGTTCATTGTGTGTATAGAGGGCGGGATAAACGACAAACACAGTACAAGTACATGTTCCTTGTATATATACAATGCATTTATTCCAAGTTCCACTCCCATCATATCAGTAAGCGCAGCTGCCGGTAGGCCATGGAGCATAGCTGGTGTGATGTGCGGGGCAGACGGGGGAATAGGCAACGGCACGACCGTACCGTGTCGTCATATGCCCACAATAGCAGCCGCGAGCTAGCTGGGCGCCTTGCCACTTTCCTAGCCGTAGTAGGCCTGTAAGTGGTCTTAAGTTGGTGGGACTTCGGCGCAACCCGATAAATGAAGTTGATATCACTAAGATGAGTTCATGGAGTGGATTATTTTTTTCTGAATATTTCCATTTAATTTTTCCACCCATGTCGCTGAAATTTTACGCATGGTTCCACTTCGTCTCCATTTCCGCACGCATGGTGTTTGAACCATGCGTATTATACACTGGCGAGAACGCTGCTTACAATATGACCTCCTACTGCAGCATAACATGCAGGTCGCCTAACCATCCAAGTTTTGTTGCAAAGTGACTTACGGTTGCAGAGTTAGGTGTCATAAGAGAGTCTTGCATGTAAACTTTAACGTTGACCTGAAATGACCTTTGACCTTACCATGTGACCTCTGACTGCAGCATAAAATGCACATCCCCCAAGTCTATCTAACATCCAAGTTTTGTTGCAAAGTGACTTACGGTTGCGGAGTTAGGTGTCATAAGAGAGTCTTGCATGTAAACTTTAACGTTGACCTGAAAATGACCTTTGGCCTTACCATGTGACCTCCGACTGCAGCCTAACATGCAGGTCCCCCAAGTCCATCCACCATCCAAATTTGGTTGAGAAGCGACTTACGGTTGTGGAGTTAGGTGTCATAAGAGAGTCTTGCATGTAAACTTTAACGTTGACCTGAAAATGACCTTACCATCATCTCAGACTGCAGCATAACATGCAGGTCCCCCAAGTCCATCTACCATCCAAGTTTGGTTGAAAAGCGACTTACGGTTGTGGAGTTATGTGTCATTACAGGTTTGTGACGGACGGACGACATTTGGATCCCTAAGCCTCGCCTTCACCTCTGGTGAGCGAGACAAAAAATCTACAGGCCTATGTAGTTGTTTCCATATTTTTATTCAAAATATGATTCAGGTTTCAGTGAAAATAAGTATATATGACATTTATTCAAATATCCATATTAAACACAAACTGATTTATAATCTAAAGAGAGTAGAAAATCAATCAATTTGTTATGATCAATTAATTACCTCTACTATCTTGGGTATTTGAGTTGACGGAGTCACTGGCACCAAGAGGCTGAAACCTGCAAGTCAAAGTAAAATTCATAGATTATTAGCATATTAGTAAATTCCTTGGGAATACATGAAGTTGTTATACTACAGTAATGGGAAATTTTACTAGTGAGAGGTAAATACAACTTGTTTGCATAACATTTTTATGAAGAGCATACATTGGGCAACAATGAATTAATCAACGTCAAATTTGAGATATAGAGGTTAAACACCTCTACATATCAAATTTGGCAAAGTATGATCTCCCAAAGTATGAAAATGAATATCCAAATTTTATTGTTTGAAATAGACATAAAGTGAAATACGCCAAAAATTTGCTTTGCCCAATTGACCGTGGACCCGGCAGCCGCTGTGCAGCACCAGATCAACGAGGCTCTATCCCTTTAATTCTTGAATGCCAAACAGGGTAGCAGCAACTTCAATCTTTTAACGTCTTTTGGTCTGATGCGGCCGGATTTGAACTCCCGACCTCCCAGTTGTAAGACGGATGCTACCAACTGAGCCAACACACCATATGGTATTAAATATGCTGAAATTCACAAAATAAAATTGATGCCGCACTTTGGTATTATACTGCAGAACACATACAAGTATATACATGTACCAGCATACCCACAAACTCATGGTTGGATTTCAGGTGGGGTTAAACATAGTATAGAATATGAATGAAAATTGATGTAAAAGATGACAGGAAAAGCCTGGTCATTCTGTAACCGACTTTATTTAAAAAAGGGATATTCTGTTAACTTACCCTATTCTTTCCATGACTGATCTGCTGACACATAGCTGGGTTTGGAGGACATCATTTAAAGATTTCTGGACGTCTACCAACTCTTGAAGTAATCTGAAAAGTTACAAAGTATAGCATATGAACACCAAATACATTAAGTTTATTAAAGGTCACTGATTCTGACTTCACCTGGGATGGTATTCTGGAGAGCAGTCATTTCTCTTTGAGATAAGAAACTATTGATTGTCACAAGTCGGTATTCTGAAGATTGTCTTTTCTCTGTCATATCTAACCAAGTTCCCACCCATCTTTTCACAGACAAACCAATCAAAATCACTGTTCGATCCAAGTGAAAGCCCTTATAACCAGTAGGAAGGCTCGAGGAAATCCTTTTATGTCATTTTATGAAAATTGAGAATAATCCAATGTGTTCAGACTTTGACTTCAAGATTTAGGCCCTCGGTGGTTTCTACTAACCTGCCCTGCTCCTGGACAAGCCTTTGATGGTCCATCTGCAAGCTAGCCATCAGGTTCCGATTGGGTATGAAGCACTCATTTGACCTGGTGGAGCTGTCAAAGGTCGACACCCCCGATGTGTTCCCCGCCTCTTCCTCTGCCCCCTTGGGGAGGGGGAGGAAGTGGTGGGCGGTTCCGTAGATGCCCCTGCTGTCCCCGCTGGACGTGCCAGGGGGACGGGTGTCCATGCCGTGGGAGTGGGCAGGGGGCATATCATCCTCCTTGCTGGGGGCTATGTTCTCTCCAAGATCTAGGATGCACATACAAGTGGAAAGAAAGAGTTGCGAGCCATTACTCATGGAGATATCACCTGTCTTTGGATTAAGTCTATTACAAACATTGTTATTGATATCACACAAAATGTCTAAGAGCTTACACACATTAAAACAAGTTTTGATATTATGATTATAATTGCACAAGAATTTAATTTTTTTAATGCCAGTCTTTATTACCAAAGATACTTGGGAAACATTGTATCTCAATCCAATTTTCCCAAGGCTTTTTATCACAGTCACCGGCTTCTGCTGGCTTGCTTCTCTTCCAGTGAATACTCTGTATGAACACAAGTAGCCCAATTGCATTGACCACACAATGCCTTAATCTTCAAATGCATACTTTTCACACACATAGATTTGGTTATTTTTTGCTTTGATATTGTTGTTTAAACTGGATATTTTTGAGAACATTCCAACCATTTCAAGTTTTTCCATACCATGTTTGACAAAAATCTAGCAGCCTTTGGTTCTACATGTATACCGGTAATTCTACATTTATAATGCATAAGAGACAGAGTTGAAGGGTTTTGATATAAGGGATAGCTCACCTGGGCTGAGGATGGTAATAGTGACCTGTACAGCATCTCTTATTAGGTTATCCAATGCAAACATCCAGTGGGGTTTTATGTTGTGCATGTGTTGACGTAACACTTGATTTACCTGTTACATATGAAATTGATGAATTACTAATTTAGAATGGTATGGAACCTCAAATGAAAATAAAATGTTACTCAAAATGTTTTATAGAATATCTAAAAGCTTGTACGATAAAGAATTATATGCACACTTAATTATTTTTTTAGCTTTTATTCAAAGTAATTATCTTTCTTCTTTTCTTTGTTTTTGGTAAAATTGATACAATTTGAAGTGATGTTAATCAATTATACTGTTTGTTTACCTCAACTAGTTCTACAATAAAGATACATATATATGATAAACTGATAAAGATTTTATTCAAAGGAATGGATTTTCATTCTCCCATACTCACATGTAAATTGGCAAAAAACCTCACATTTATCAATTTTGAGAGTTGGTCAATAATGTAAGTAGTATATTAGAAACCATACACACTGTTCCATAGGAAATGTCCCAAACTGTTCTATTATATAGTTTTACATGAACAAGGCATAGAAGTATATCAATCATGAAAATAATTCTTTTGATGGTGCAAAAATATGAGTTGAAAATTTATAAATACAAGAAGCAACATATCCCCAATGGTACTTACCGAATCCTGAAATACATAGAGTGCAGTATGAATTTCACCAAGAGCTGTAGGGTCATAGTCTAAATCATTCCGCAGTTTCTCTGTGAAAATTTTGAAAATGAAGGCAATGTATTAACTAGACTGAAGCATGCAAGGATAAATCAAATACATTATGAATATGTGAAACAATTCACAACACTTCCAGGCCCTTCCTATAATTGGCATCTCATAAATATCAATTATCAAGATTGTCATTAATATCAACTTACCAAGAGCATCGACCAGCTTCCTTCGTTCTCTCTGCTTGATAAACACTGCTATCCCATGATTCAATGTCATCAGGTGAGCCTGTAATGAAAAATAAAATCATTCAGAATTAAATGAGTTTTCCATATAAGGAAAACAAGTTCTTGTAACACTCCATGGTATTCAGTTATATATCATTTAATTTCTATCACACATGGTAATCATCACCAAATAAAGAATTACTTAAACACTTGACTAAAAAATTCACAGATGTAATATAAGGAGGGAATTTCTAGGGAAAGAGAAAATGAGAAGGAATGGAAAAGGGAATGAATTAGTAGAATGATACAGCAGATATCTAATATCCAATTAAGTTACAACTTTGGGGAAGGTAGGGGGATTGCTGTATGTGAGATCTGTCCAACAATGTCAAGTACATACTGATATGTACTTACAGTTGTAATTTTGGTTGGTGGTCTCTCAGAAGTCAGCTGCAATTTCTTCATCCATTCATTGACAATCTGTAAATCAACAAAATATCAAATCAAAAAGATGGGCGAAAGATTTTAATGGGTTTTATTTTCTCACTCGATTTAATTCCATGCTAAAGTTCAGTGATATTCTCAAGATTCAGCACGAGATGATTCATTGTAGCCAACAGGCCTGTTCACTACTCAGTGAATAAAATATATGCATGATTTTTATTTTCCTGGGGACCTGTTAGTAATTAATAAAGTACAATACTTTGAATCCAGTTAGCATACATTAGTTGTTGCTATGTCTGACAAGCTTAGATTGAAAAGTATGCATGAAATTTGAAAATGGTAGTAAACAGGTCTACTTGAAAAGAGAAAATTGCAACAGCAATTCACCTTATCGCCATCACCTTCGATGATGGTGAGTAACGTCTGACGTCTTTCGCTGTCCTTCCTAAGCATGTAGAACCCACCTTGCTCCCGATTGTCAGGGGTTACAGGAGTCTCAAGACCATCCTCACTACTGCTGTATACAAAGAAGAAAACAAAAAAATATCATAATAAAATAATAATAATATGCATTAATATAGCGCTTAATACAAATGTTTCTAAGCACTGCAAACTATTACCCCGGCTTTAGCATGGCTACCCTGATTGGGCGCTCAAGCATTCAAGGAATTCCTACCTACCGGTTACCCACTCACTACTCCTGGGTGGAGAATGGCAAATGAATCGCAAGTGCTGCGGTGGGATTTGAACCCTGGACATTGTAGTTCAAAGTCCAGAGACTTATCCACTGAGCCACAACACCTCTGCAAACTGCACAACATGGACAGTAGTCTAAACTCTGTAATAGTATGGCTGTGTTCAAGTGAAAAATTAAAACATGAATCATGTTTTGGAAACAGGATTAGTTGAAAAAGATATGGTTGCGTTCATGCAAATTTCAAATGCTGGTAATGGAAATGCAGGCATGTATTTCAAAAACAGCAAAATATGAACAGTGGTCTAAACTCTGGTTAAAACATGGCTGTCTTCAAGTAAAAAAATGTATACAGATCTTGATTTGGGAATAAGGTCAGTTGAAAAAGATATGGTTGCTTTCACGCAAATTTCACATCCTGGTAATGAGTGAAAATGCAAACATTAATTTGGAAAATAGACAGGTTTATAAAAGATCATTCTATCTGAGAGATGACTGCCAACATTGTTTAAAAGCAACAAATACCCTTTTTAGACAGGCTAAAATTTCCTTAACCCCGTACTATTGGTGGGGCTAAATGGCAATTTAGCCCCACCTATAGTACGGGGTTAAGCTTAGCCCACTTTCGTTTTACACAGCGTTTTTGCAAAGTGGGCTAACCCCACCTATAGTACGGGATTATTTGGCCCTGCAACAAAGCAGGGTTATCCCACCAATTGCGGTGCTAAGAGCAATAGTACGGGGTTAAGATCGCATGTGTAAAACGAAAGTGGGCTAAGCTTAACCCCGTACTATAGGTGGGGCTAAATGGCAATTTGGCCCTACCTATAGTACGGGGTTAAGGAAATTGAAGCGTGTGTAAAAAGTGTACGAGTGAAGCACTTGTACTACGAATGATCGACAAAAACCACTAGTCCGGGGTTAGCGAGTTTCGTGTGTAAAAAGCAAGCATTCCTTATCCGGGGTTAGCAATAACAATTTGGCATGTGTAAAAAGGAAAAAAAATAGTACGGGGTTAAGGATAGTACGGGGTTAGCGATAGTCCGGGGTTAAGAAAATCCTGTGTAAAAAGGGCAAAAGTTCTCAATCTTTTTATTTTAGTTATGTCACATAGCAGAGTTACAGCTAGGCATGACTTGGAAGGTGTATAAACTATACAGATTTGACCTTCATTCTCAAGGTCAAACTGAACTGAATCATACAGGAATGGTAAGAATTGCATTGACAAATTAATGCAAGAATACTCCTTTGCAGAAATCAAAATCACGGTATTGATTTTGGTCCATATTTTGTGAGAAAGCAGTATGGTTGAAACTGTGTTTTTTTAATGTGTATCAAAAATAAAGTTTAACATTTTCAAATTCATCAACATATAAAGAACAAGTAGTACTATTCAGCATTCTGTATTGTAAATTCATGAAACCTGAATAAATACAAACCTAGTTCAAAATGATAAAGAAGTGAAAATGCAAGCCCAGGATTAAAAAAAAATGTGGATTACATAGTACTATCAGAGATATAAGACAAATTGAAAATAAATCCAGTTCCTATGATTTTCTTTTTCTCCCTTTCTTTAACTACATTTTTTGAACAACAAAATAATGTTATCATGAAAGCAGATACTCAATAATGGTTCTTCTAGTTAGTATCCCAACTACTTCAAAGAAATAGCAGGCACCAGATACAGTAAAGTATTTTATGATAAACATAGATGCACCTACCTATATTCTAGTGTCTATTATACACAAAACATCACAATGAATTAAAGTATGAAAGCAATGAATGCAAACACCTTTTCTGATGAAATATCTTATAATGATAATGAAAAGCTGATTCTTTTTTAGATGAAAAAAAAACCAATTGGGGTTTTTTTTCTTCTTTCTTTTAGATAATATAAGTCTCTTGTAGAAAAGAGTTATAATCAATTGTAATTCTTATTACACCATTTGCCCACACCTGAATGATATCAATTGTTAGCTTGAACAAGTCTGTTATGTTACAGAATGCAAATATTGTAGATTTTATGAATATCTGGTACTCATACATGTAAAGGTAATAACACTATAAAGTGATATAAATTGTATAAACCCACTATTACCATATCAATCAAACAAACTATAGTATAGGATATCAAATATAGGTCCCAATATACTAGGAAAAAACAGGAATCATCAGCAAGCACCAAAAATATACAAGAAATATGGATGCTATCATATTTCACAATGAATGAAGGCTTTAACTGAATAAGATCGATCACACATAAATTGAATTTCCTAAGACTTGTAGAACAGCAATGGGAAGATTTAGATTATACATACAAAAAAATAAAGAGAATGTTATTTTGTATTCATTAATATTTTCACTCACAAGATGTACAATGTATGCACCTCAAGTCTAAATGTAAAGATGTGTACTAACAGCAAATTTCTAAAATGTTATTATTTTGAAAACAGTGAAATGATCGCAGTGACAGTTTGTTAATTTTTCTGTTATGTATGTACAATAGGGCTTCAATCACAGCATTAACACACATTTCCATCCACACCTGTAATTCATTGATTCATTGATGAAATGATCAGTAAAATCTGAATTTCACACACTGCATACAACCTAGTTATCAAAAGATTTTGGAGAATATCCTCTAGGTCCCGTAACACAAAGGTTAGTGATTAATCGCACACCTGATTTTCACAATTGTGTATTGTAGTCAATGGAATCAATCGTTGAAAAGCGTTTCTTCGATCATTGCTAAGCTTTGAGTTACGGGCCCTTTCTCAAAAGCAACAATAAACCTTTCTCAATAAATGTTGAGTTTGAGTTTTAAATCTCTGTTTCAGCATCACTTTTTTCTTTTACCTATCTTACTCATCTTTTTATCACACAAAACCAAAACATAGAAATAATCTAAAAATGTTAAAATGCTAATTATTCATAGATTTTGAAATTTTAAATCTTCCATTTCATATGACTTTTTAACACAACAAATGGGGAAAATGACAGTGAAATAGGAAGATGTGATAAAAGCACACAAAAGTTAGTGATTATGTAAAAGTTTAAAAGACTAGAGAGGGTGCACCTAAAGTAACAGCAGTTGATGCAAGAATATATTTTGGTTAAAAAGATTTGTATTTTTGTAAATAATCTACAGTACTATGATCATTCTCACACCTCATTCAAATTTAACAAAGATAAAATGGTTTATACGTTGTACCTTAGTAAAGATGAATTATGCCAGGAATACACTCTAGGAGATAAAGAAACAATATCTCAAATCATAAATAATAATCATGACAATGACATTGAAGATTATGGTGACATTGAAAGTGTTGATGATGGTGTCGATGATGATGATACTGATGATGAATACCAAACAATAATATTGATATTACAAAGAATTATAAAACTATATGTAGCATTCATTACAAAAACAAATAAAATCATATTGATAATAGAATAATAATGGCAAATTAAGTTAGAGATTGAAAAAAAAAATGACTACAACTATTGTATCAATGGATGTATGCATCAAATTCTAAAAACTTCCATTCGAATGATGAATATGATGTAATTGATATTGAGCTATACATGTATGTATTAATAATGCAGCTGGTAACATTCTTATAAACTAATCTTAGGTATTACTGTTAGGTTAGACAGCCTTTTTTACTCACAATACCAACATCAAACATGAAATGAGTCTAGTGCTGGGAATAACTCCTCTTCGTGTATTATATCAGTAATCATGTGATTGGTAACACTTTTGTGAACCGACGTCAGTGTTGAAGTTATCATTCTGAGCAACCTTTCATACAACTAACACAAGCACAAAACTTGAACTAACTCACTGCGTAAGGGTGTTTCTGTGTGATGCAATACACTGTGGTGCTATGTGTATACTAGCATCAACACAAAACTTTAGAAAAGTGCATGACATGCTAGGGGTAATGCCTAACAAAATAGAACAACCTTTTCATTTCCACTCCATAAATATGCAATATAACATCTATTTGCTTAATACCATCATACAAACTGTGATAAAACATATCAATCACACTAACATCACAAATCCACACACACACACACACACACAAAAAGTTTAAACCTTAGCCATGGTACCAGAAGATAAAAATTCAATACATTAGGAAATAAAACGTGGCCTTGCATCATGTGCTCTTTGTGACAAAAAAACTAACCTCCCCTAAGAAAAAACAAAGAAACAAACCAAAGAACAACAGATAAAATCATTCCACAACAACAGTTTTACAACTACTATACCTCATCTATTACTTAGTAATTTCCCCCATTTCTAAATTTTCCACAATGAGCAAGTAGCTGTACTAGTCATTAAAGCCGACTTGTTCATGAGGTACATTCGAGCAGTAGACTACACCAGGGGAAGTTCTGTGATTGGGGCTGGTGTGAAAAGGTCACCCCACTTCAGTTATAACATTCACCCAGGTGACTCAAAGGCACCATTATGACAATAGTAACTTTGACATTATTATAACGTCCAAGAATCCTCTACTTTGATTGGCTGCTGAGCCCTATTACCAACATAGTAGTTGCCGTAATAGCAAATTTACGATAGATTTCCAACCATTATCAAGCCAATCGGTGACAAAAAAGATTTGAACAACTCACCCAGGTGATAATAGCTCAAGTGATCTTCGCTTGTCAAGCCGGAGACTGCCGAGTGCAACAAAATTGAAACAAAAAATATATACAGTCAACACCATTTTACCGTTTCAATTATCACAAGTGTAGAGCAGCTGAGTGATTACAATACAGACCAGTCACTTTGGGATGTGCAACAAGATCAACTTAATCTGCAGTGCATATAAAATGTATGCAACAACAAGGTATTTAATAGTAAACAAGGAACATGTGTAAATAAAAGAAGGATGGTGTAGAGCTTGATGCTGAGTAAACAAACTCAAGCCACTCTATTGAAACGTGAAAGAAAGTTTTAATTGAAGATCTTCTATTTAATAAATAGTCAAACACTAAACAAAAGAAATTAAATTAAAATAGATATTAATTAACAAAATAAATGAATGTAACATTGACACTAACCTTGAGACTGCATCAGCTTCACTGAAATTGGAGAGGGTCGACGCTATGGTCAAGGGAGACTCTGGACGGCTACTGGGACTGACCATTGGCACTGATGATAGAACAGTATGGTTGAATCATGTCACTATTTGGAACTGCATTTTCTAGTGTTTATGCTTAACCATTACCATAACCAGTATCAGAACTAGATCACCATTACCATTGCAACAACTTGATTTGCTTTTGTCAATCTGATAATCAGCTCCTGAAATTCACTTTTTGCTCATTCATATCACTATTTCTATTACAGCTCAATTCACCATTACTATTATAATTACCATCACCATCACTGTCACTATTACCATCACCATTATCATTATCATCATCATCACTATCACCAGCACCATAACTTTTATCCTCACAATCACCATTACCATCACTATCATCATTACTATCACTATCACCACTACCATTAGCATCACTATCTCCAGTACCGTTATCATTACCATCACCATTATTATCATCATCATCACTATTACCATTACCATAACTTTTACCATCACTATCACCATTACCATCACCGTCACCATTACCATCACTATCACCATTACCATTACAATAACTATTACCATCACCATCACTATCACCATTACCATCACCATTACCATCACTATCACCATCACCATCATCATTACCATCATTATTACCATTACCATAACTATTACCATCACAAATCACTATCACCATTACCATTGCCATTACCACTACCATCACTATCACCATTACCATTACATTACCATCACTATCACCATCATCATTATCACCATTACCCTTACCATAACTATTACCATTACCCATACCATTATCATTTCTATTGTTAAAGCCTGTGTATAGCTTTGGTAAAGGGTCAATAATGTGATTGGTAATCGAATATCATCTAATATGACAGTCTTACTGAAGCGTAGAGACCATTAGATATTTTTCCAACCTCACTTCTCTGAGAAAATTTCAAATATTCAAATCTTGGATATATAGCGCCCTCTCTCGGCGATGCTTGTTTTAAATTAAAAAAAATTGGCATTCAAGCACTTATCTTATAAATTTAGTGATTAGATATCCAAAAGTTACAGACAAAGAACATATCTTGAAAGTTTCAGCTGATTCCATGATTTGGAATAGGATTTAATTGAAAGACAAAAACACACACATATATTTTAATTTGATCGGGTGACCCGATCAAGTTAAATTTCCATGTAAAATCGCAAAATTTATCCTGTAAAACACATTTTCATTTCATATCCTCCACATCATAACTGTTATAGGGCATATCCATCCATATTAGCTAGCAATGAATTGGAATAGTGATAGGTGCATTTTGGTGGATTTACCAAAACTATACACAAGCTTTAATGTTGTCTGTGAACTTACTTGATACACACCTATTTGTCCTGTAATTGGATTTTTTTTGCACATTCACCAATACCATCGCTATCACCATTCAAATTACCATTATCAGAACCAGCAATCACTATCCCATTATCACTCCAATCACCAACACCATTACCAAGATAATTGTTGATCATCATTATTGATAATGTGTCTGAACTAGGCCCGTTTCGGGTACACGTGTACACGCACGGTCAAGTCAGTGCACGTGTACTAAATTCCATCACCGTGTACACGGTAGCATCTGCATAAACAAGCTCACAGCCTCACATTAAATCTTAGTTCTCAGACACTGCACATGTTTTAATTACTAATATGTCAACATATTTCAATTAATCCAGAGTGAGTTCACTTCCAAAATCGCCAATTTAATCCACATTCTTTCTGGAGACTCACGTTTTTGTACCACGAAATCGGCATGAAATGGGTCTGCTCCGGTCTCAAAAGCTCGAAAGCGTTGCTCAATCACACTCAGAGTCAATTTGAGAATCACCAATTGCGATCATCGCTACAACTTACGTGTTATACGCTCGCACACAAGCCTACAAACAAACGCTCTTCAAATTGGCAACATAATAATGAAAATTAATCGATAACTTCAGTTACACTTATTCTGCAGCGATCTGTGCATGCATGTACGGTACAGTATACAAAATGCGCATCCACCGAGCGTCGGCGATAGCTAGGGCCCTGCACTGATTTTCTTTTGCATTCTTTATTAATTTAATGCGCTGCTAAGCCGAGTAAACTTTTAATTTGCACCAATTTTTGTGGATTGATACTTCAAACTTCTCAGGTAAGCTTTAAAACCGTGACTTAGGCTATATAGACCCCTTTTTATGACATATTGATGCGGGTCCGTGTCGACATGAAAACAGAACTCGCTCTCACAGTGTTTACAACGTGTACACGTGTACACGACCGAAAAACACGCCGTGTACACGTGCATCAAAAATGGACTTTCAAAACGGGCCTAGTTTGAACCTACTTGATATGCTTCTGTCGGTCCTGTAATCGGCTCCTGAAGCTCCCTTCTTGCTCATTTTTTTTCCCTTGATGAGGAACGGATCCTGGAGGAGATCATGGGCTGTAGCTCTCTTCTCTGGGTCAGGCTCAAAACACCTACAAATAAAAAAAAAAATTCGAATTTCATACCATCTATTCTCAAGCAACATACCAAATGAATAAAGGATTCAAATCTTAAGCCATTTTTGCTTGAAACATCAACCAAACGAACAAGGGATACACTTTTTACCATAAATGATCAAGACACTTATCAAAAGAATGAAGGATACAGATTTTCACCCATCTATGCCCAAATAACCTACTAAAAGAATAAAGGATTCAAATCCATTTATGCATGAAACACTAAACATTAGATAGAATAAAGGTTACACTTTTTTAACTGTCTAGGTTAAAAACACCTACCAAAAAGATAAAGGATGTACTTTTTTACCATCTATGCTCAAAACATCTACCAACTCTCCTGCTCCCCACCCCCATCCCTCCACCTCCTTCCAAAACAGAGGGCTCAAAAGAATGTGAAAAAAGGGAAATTTCAGTGCTCTAGTGTATTAAAAGTAAACCCGAAGATTATGATGAAAAACAGATAAAAATGAATATGGGTTGTACATCATTGTAATAAATTTTTTTTTGTTGAAATAATGATGTTTCAAAGACTTTTCTGCCAATGTGTACTGTGTGTTGGATAGACGCAACACAGTCAGGATGGTCACAGACTACAATATCTCAGAAACTTGCTAACAAAACCATCATCAATGGAATGGACCTTCTATAACACTGCAGACATACAATCAAGATTAAAGATTTATATTAGCATGCAATATGAGATAAACAAACACCAAAAGGGCATAGGTTTCACATACAAAGAAAATGAATCAAATGTAGTTGGGTCACTAAAAAAGTTAAAAACAGGACTTGCATACATACAAGCAGTACATGGTAAACAAACTAACCAAATAACATTGAATACAACATACCTGAGGATAAATTCCTTGGCTGCGTTTGACAGGCTTGATGGAATTTCGGGATGATCCTTGTAGAAACCAACTTTGAACATGGCTGCTTGAGGTGAACCAAGCTGTTAAAGGAAAAATAAATAAATACAATTAAATATTTACAGATTATTATAAAACACAATAAGATTTTAATTTTCTCTAATAAAATATATGGTTGATTTTGCTTTTGTTATTTAGAATCTCATTCTGACTCATTTCTTAATTTTTTTTCATGCATGTATAAAAAATATCTCTCTAGTTACAATATAATTTAATGCAATGGGGATCATACATATGAAATGAAGATTCAATCTTTGGTTCATATATTTTAAGCAGAAAATCAGAATGAGTGCACTTTCTTACTGTCAATTACAAAAGAAAAAGTGGAGAAATGAAATCATAAGCTCACTTATAAAACCAATGAATCAAATTAAAGGATGACTTATATTTGTTAGTATTTTGCTTGTTTGATTTTACTTCATTTATTCAAATCATATTCTGCCCTTGTTAAAAAAATAAAACATCCGCTGACTTGAAAATCAGAACAGGCATATTGTATTGGTTTACATTGCAGAGGAAATATTACATTTCATGTTTAGCTAAAGGCTATATCATGTACAAGCCAATGCCCAAATCATGGAAAGAATAGGTATGCCCTTGACACAGAAAATAGTGAGATCTCTCCAAACTGGAAGACTGTTATATCTACTATGACTGATGTTTGCAACACAATGCACACACAGCATCAAACATCAGTTATTATCAAATGACTTCAGAACAGAGTATACACAAACTTGACTCGCTACAATCGACTAAGGCGCATTATAGCAGCTGTTTAAGGGTCAGTCATTACAATAGCATTTTCTTTACCACATCCTTAATCAATTTCCAGATTTACAGATCAGGTGATGTCAGTTTCCTCTATTATGGTTAAAGTTCATTTCTATTAATAAAGATGTAACTGTGCAAGGACCCATAACATGAAATGCATGTATTAGGAACGTGCGCTTGATTTATGAGTTCCATGGAAATGAAACTGTTTCGGCAAAGGCTCCTGAAATTGAAAGGAAATGAGAGTACCTACTGTGTTTATTCATTCTCAGTAGAAACGTTCAAACTCAAACTTTGACTAAAAACCTATTTTTTTCCATTAATTTCAATACATTTTTGTTTTCTTTCTGTTTACTAAATTTGTTTTTTAAGCACTTCAGGAGCTCTTAATTACAGCCCAGTAGAATATATGCACAGTTTCTGCGCTTTACAAATCAGAATTGAAAATCAATACTTGCCTACCGAATGGGGCATAGTAAAGAAATATAATTCCATTTCTGCTATCCAACCAGGGGCCCGTAACACAAAGCTTAGCAATCAACGTAAAAAATTATGATTGATTGCATTGACTACAATGGGCAATCGATCATGAAAATCAAGTGTACGATAAATTGCTAACCTTTGGGTCACAGGACCCAGGCCCTGTAGCTTAGCAAGAGATTATAGAGTTGATTTCAATGATCGATTGTACCTAATAATGCAATCGATTGTAAAATTGAGATGAAGAAGGGTACTGTAACACAAAGATTAGTGATCAATTGTTTGCTTGATTTTCACGATTGATTGTACATGGTAGTCTATACAATCAATCGTAAAAATATATTCTACAATAATTGCTAAACTTTGTGTTACGAGTCCCAGATGACAATTATTCTACTGATTCTTAATGGTACAGTATTATACACAATTACATTTTCACGATGGTTTTATTTTCGCTAATTTCACGCATCCAATACCGCCAAAATTTCCACTTTTTTGTGAGGCCATTGCTAAAAAAAAAATGAAATAACAACTCTGTACATGAAAATATTGGCTTTCACACATGTTGCAGAACTATAAATTTATCATTTTATTTTTTTTTATCTTACCTCAATAAAAGGGGGTTTTCCAGTAGCCATCTCAACGATAGTACAACCCAGTGACCAGATGTCCGCCTGCAAAAAAAAAATGAAAGTAAGATTAGCATGTTTTGTGATTTTGACTTCATTTTCGCACCATGAACAAATCTACAAGAAAACATCTTTAATATTTTGAAACAAGAAAAATTCATATTTCATTTCTCCTCATACATTGTGCAATCATTCAAATATTCAAAATCTACTTACTGGAGCACCATGACCTCTAAGACCTTTGTCTATCACTTCCGGGGCCATATACTGAAGGGTTCCTACAAAAAAAAAGAGATCAGAGAGAAATATAAAACCTAAACAAGACATTGTGGGTTCCATTCCCAGCTGAGTCATATTTATAATAGGACGTTCTAGCCAGATACTTAGCACATTAGAATGTAAAAGTTTAATGACAACATATCATCTAATCTAGGGCCTGCTGAAATATGAGGACTGTTGCAACAAATTTTAGAATTATCATGGTAAGTTTGAAATCAAATATTAACTACATAGGAAACAAAGCTTAACAGCCAATCAGAAACAAGGATTCCAAGGAAATCACTGTCGGATCGCAAAGTTATCATAATGGTGACAGGGCTCAGCTAATAAAAGCTGAAGTGGCTATACTCAGTACATAAGAGTCATTCTCATAATCACTGTTATACATGTAATGTATTACCCAGGGCGCCGTTCCATAAAGCTGTTCAGTGGTTAAGAGCGACTTTTAAGAACCACTGGTGAACCTTTCTTACATGCTAACCAATCACCAATGAACACTTTGGTGTATATCAGTTACCACAAGAAAGGATCACCAATTCTTAAAGTCACTCTGAACTTGTGAACAGCTTTATGAAACACCCAAGAGTTGCAATCAATCGCAACTCTAAAAAAATCATGTGCAACTTGATTTTCAAGCAATCAACAGCACGCATTTGGGACTTCCAATTGATGTTTTGCGTTTAAACGCAACTCTTTCTGCAACGGACCCCTGATGAGGTAAAAAGGTGCCTAGCGGGAATTTATTCCTTGAAATGCTTGTGAACTTAACTGTAAAATGCTTGCTTGGCTCAAGCCAAGGTTATATTATCCAAGCCCCTTTGGAAGTGTAGAGAGATCTTACGGAGAAATGGTCTATGAACAATGCTATAAGAGAACTGAAAATTATCATATCATTATTATTTGAGAAACAAGAAGATATATGTAAATACCTTTGAATGAACTTGCGGCAGGATTCAACCCGGCCAATCTCTTGGACGTTCCAAAGTCTGAGATCTTGACCACTCCGCTGTACGTGTTGACCAGTACATTGTCACCTTTGATGTCCCTGTGGACAATCTTTTGATCATGCTGGAAATAGAATGTAGAAAGTTTGGATATTTACTCTGATGACCAACAAAACTCAAACTTTATTTTGAAAGTGAACAATCATCAAAACAAAAATGATACACAACTTGTTACATTGTCCATTGTGTGCTCCGAGTCAAAAGCAATGCATCCATAGTAGCCAGTTTGAAACATACCACATGAAGGTTCCCATCGAATCCAAATGGCGTCACTTTCCAATAAATCAATTTTACTCAAAAGTTTATCCGAAAGCAATGCAACACTTCTATGAAATAATTTTGCTCAAGACATCTTCAATAAAAAGTCACAACATTTTGATAAAGGAGGGGCTATCTTTTTTTGGCTATCTATTATACATTTTAATTCTAAAAGTTTCAAAAATATTCATAATCCTATCAGATCATCACCCTATTTGGAGACATATAACAAGTTTGAATATGAGAATGATTTGTTTCAAGTACTGTATGACCTCTACATCCTTTGACATTAGGACCCTAAATTAAGATCACATCATACCCATCTATATATGTGACAATATTCTACTTTCAACGATGATATATTGTCTTGAATCCTATAATACCTATTAAAATTATAAATTATACACATATAATGATAATGATAATAGTGAATATCTATATGACGCACAGGTCCACCTTTCCGAATGCAGAAGGTTTGGATATGTAAAATGTACACATGAACATTAATTGAAACAGAATATAAATATAAGCGGAAGTTTTTCTAATATACATATAGCGTGGGAATAATGATCAGACCACACTGAATAGAAGCTCAGTAGGAATGTGGTCTAATAATTATTTCCCGAAATGTAAATGTAATTCTGATTCTATTTTCTTGTAAAATAGAAGGGAACAATAAAACAATTACCAAATATCTGAGACCTTCCAGAATCTGCTTTGTATAGTAAACTATAGTGTCTTCATGATCTTTCAGAGGACCCCACTTAGATCTCAGCAATGCAGACAGGCTCCCTGTATTTCATACAATAAAAAAAGTTACATAGAAGGCCTTGAGCCACAGGCCTGTATAAGCCTGGTTAAAGTTAGGTCATGGTCTAACTTTGAAAGCTAAAACGTCAAAATTTCATTGACAATTCATGTTTCCTATCTTTACTTGGTCCTTTCCTATATTTAGTTAAAGATGAAGAGAACTATTTCAGTCAATATTCTCAGTCAGTTATGAATGATTTGGGTGTCTAATGAGCTAACATATTGAACCTGTACTGTTAGAGATACATGTCACAACCGGCTATCCATAGTTACACCATAAGTTAAGACCAGAGTCTCAATTAAACCTGATTTCAGGGCACGGGCCACAGAGTTTATACCCCATTGCCTTCAGGTGCCAGATGGTCCCTGTATGTTAAATAGCATATGGTCATTTCCATAACATAAACAACCATTTTCTTTGTCTGACCCCCATTTTTCCCCATTCTTACTTCACGTAACTACCAGTTGAAGCCATGATACATGTAATTTGAGCATTAAAAACTTTCATATGAACTAGAAAAAAGAGAGACATCATTTCAGAAAGGTCACATGTAAAGAATTTCTTCATATTAGCTATTATTCACATATCTTATCTTGATCAATTCTTGACTTTACTTTTTTCTGATGTGATGTAAGCTGAAGATCATAAAAGTACCATTATCATAAGGCTATAAGAAATTGCAAGTTCTTTCTTGAATTCAGATTTTGCTTCTTGCAACAAGCAGTAAAAATAAACTTGCTTTAGCTCTAATTGATATATTAATTGAATACTTGTATTAGAAGTTTGTAATTGAAAATCTTTCTTGCAACACCCCCAGGTCTCTCTTGTACTTACCGCCAGGGACTTGCTCCATGTATATCTTAAATGTGTTCCCTTCTGTACTTGTATCTGAGCCGAGATACTTGACAATGTTTTTATGACTTAGCCTTGAGTGTAGTAAGATCTCCTCATGTAAGGGCTGCACTTCTCTGTACAGGGACAAAAGAAAGAAGACATATTACATAATAGGTTAAAAACTTAACAAGTATTAATCAGGCTGCTGCTTAATACTGCTCAAAGATGCTTAGAGTTTGTAAAAGGTAAAATTATCCTTGACTCTAAACCAACTGGGGTCAATCTGACTCCTGCGCACAAAGTCATGATTAACAAAAAAAACACCAGACATCGCAACATGTCATTTGATTTCAAGTTTGTGTACATTGTTTGGGACATGGTTTATGAAAACTGGAGGGTTTAAGGGCCACAGCTCATTGTTTACCCCCCCCCCCCCTCTCTCTCTTAGAGAAAAATTTTGTCTGAAAATGACCAGTTACAATAAAATTGGGTTAAAATTAATATCAGAACCTACATACATGGCAGAAATCAAGTGAAGACACAAAAGCCACAATTTTATAATGCTACATTGCACATGGGACCTTCATAATACAATAGAAGAGTTACATGACATTTGCTCTGGCGACAATTGCCCCAAGGGAAAATCTGCATGTTAAGCCAAACATTAAATCTAACCTATAAAAAATAAATAAACCCTAATCCTTATATATTCTGAACCAAAAACTCCATTATAGTCCTAACTCTAACCGTACCTCCTATGAGATAGATCAGAGGAAATGTGGCAGGAGCATATGTCGTGTCACCAATAGAAGACCCTCTCATGATTTATAATACACTTCTTACCTAACATCAGTTATGGGAATCTCCTTGACCGCTATGGTCACCTGTGTCCTGCAATCTCTGGCCGCGTACACCACACCAAACGTCCCCCGGCCCAAGATCACCCTTTCCTTAGAATCGGTCAATTCATACTCAACCTGGAAAAGAATGACAGAAATGTTGCTACCACTTAAATTCCAGTGAAATTGCGGGTTTAGACTGGCTGTGAGGCATCGTTCCTACCATTAATTTTTAGTGTCTGTAAGTGAACTATTATCAGTGTTGAAAACCTTCATGAAATGTCGGCTAACTGGCTGTGTTCTTAGGTGCTAAATCATCTTCTTTATCATTTTGATACCATCAGCTATACTAAATTACAATATCTGTCCATGTGTATATCTGCTGCGCTTCATAGTTGGACAACAGATGAACACTTCTGAAGGCACTTGTGTCTAATTACTACTAGAATATCTATATTTACACATTGTATATAAACATGGAAATTTTCTTTCTTTCTACTGAAAAGATTGTCATCTAACCTGTATAGGTTCATCATTCAGGTCAGAATCCACCTCACCTCCAATGACTGCACTGCTACCTAGCATATCCATGATCAGATTATGAAACCTGGAGAGGAGGTTGGCATGTACAATGTTAATGTCTGTACAATAATGGCTTATTATTGCTTGCAATAGTCTCAAAGTTTTTTCTTTCAAATATATACCAAATGTGACCAAAATCCAAAAGAGAAATATACACAAATTATGACACCCAACAAACCTAATCCATAAGTTAAACAGCAATGGCGACATCTGTAGGTTTATCATCTAAACAGATATCTCCTAAAGCTGTTTGTGAGAGAAGAGCGACTTTACAAGCAAATGGAGGTCCTTTCTTGTGGTGCACACCAGATTTTCATTGGTGTTGATTAAGAAAAGGTCACCAGTCATTCACAAAGTCGCTTGTAACTTACAAACACCTTCATGAAACACTCACTTGTGTTGATTCTCTTGGAATCTTGGATATTGCTTAACTCAGCCAAAATTTGATTTAAAAGGGAAGATAACACATGCTCTGCATAGTATACTTAAAATTAAAATTTCTTTAATTTTATAGACATATGTAAGGGTCAACTTATCCAGACTGGACTGTTTAACAAAATATGAGGTAAAGATAATTTGCATTCTTATTTGTAATTTCTGGATCAGCACTTTCTTTGAATTGATTTACTGAATGCACATGAGCTGTGTGCACATATCTCTGGAGCGCATTTCAAGAAACAAGTAGTAATGCTATTTTCACTAGCTATTGCTATAAGCTACCAAAATCCTCACATCTGATTGGCCCAGAGAGAATTAGTCAATAATATTGCAGAGAAGAAGATTCATTTAACACTACCCTGTTTCATAATACCTTTGTCTTTGACTGGAGGATGGATAGAAGAGTTGAAAATCATCTGCATTTTGCTGGACGTACAGGAACAGACAGCGATCATCTCTCTTGTAAGTACTGAAAGAAAATCAAATACATACGTTTTTTTTACCAAATTATTACCAAAAGGCATTTCTAAAACAAGTGGAGTGCCTGTGGCAGTCTCGCCTGCATTACGCGATTCAATATAGCATATTATTTTTGCATTTCATGGCCACATTTTAAAGCACTTGCCATAAAAAATGCACACAAAATTTCTTTGGATAAAGAAGACATAATACAAGCAAATGAATGATTTCAGTTGGTTCATCAAAAAAAAAATGTTCCTTTCAATATCTTAAAATAAACCGATGAAAGAAATCAATGGTTATTTCCATGGCATAAAATTAACAGATCCGATTCCCAAGCAAACAATAAACAAAAAAAAAATCACAAATAAATAATAATAATGTTTAAACAGGTAATAATTTCCTACTAGAACCAAGTGGACCATGTACAAACCCTATGGCCCATATTCGAAACTTGGGTTTCGATTAAACCCTGATTTAAAATTGGGGCACAAATCCCTAACAGTACACATCCAGTTTATTAACTTATATGACACCCAAATCTTCTGGGAATGATAACTGGAGTATTTTGAAGTTTTTTTTTTTTCATTTTGAAAGCAAAAGGAAACAAAATAGTCAACATAAGAAATGTACAATATAAACAGAATTATTGAATTTTGGGCTCCCATAATTATAGCAGAGTTAAACCGTGGTCTAAGTAAAACCTGACCTCAGTATACAGGCCAATAAGAACAGAATTAGGTAGCCAATAGGTCACAACTTTTGTTGTACACATAGGCTCGTATTCTGAAGTCAGGTTTAATCTAACTCTGGTTTTAAGTTGTGGTTTAACTATAGAAAGCCAGTTTTTACATAAATCTATAACAATAGAGGTTCAATGTATCAGCTCATTTGACTCCCAAAACATTATTAACTGCCTGGGAAGGACAAGTATGACAGCTGTCTTCACCATTAAAGAATGAGTAAAGAGCACAGTAAACATTTGAAGCATTCAATGTAAACAAAATTTTGAAACGTTTGGCTTCCCATAATTTTAGCACAGAGTTAGACCATGGTTAACTTAAACCTGACTTCAGAGTACGGGCCATATACTAGTAAATTTTTAAATATCTTCTTCACCGTGGTACCTTAACTACACCAATTTTATAATGATCTAATGAAGAGAATGAGGAAGAAGAGACTACAAACCATATCGGTGATAATACTATTTTTCTGGATAAAACCTTCACCTTTAAAATCAAGATTATCAGTACCTTTTTGACTCACATCTTCAAATCAGCGAGAAAAGTACAAGAAGATGAAATGACAAGTTAAAATCTAAAAGTTAAAATAGTTTCAATACTACACACCATTGCTTATATCCTATCACAGATTACATAAACTGACTGTGACTGGACTTCAGAAAATACGTCACTAACATTGTCAAGAATGTATTATATTTTTTTATAATTAAAAATCATTTTACTGAGTTTCAAAATAAAGAAGAGTGTTGGCATCAAAATCATGATTTTCTACAAAATCTTTAAGAAGGAATAATTTCCAAACTGGCTTCAAGTCAGAGCTAATCGTAAAACTGTTGTTATATAATAATGATGGATATGTTTTCACAGGTAAGATACTTAATTTTTATTTCATTCTTCATATGAAAATCCCTTTCAACATCTCAACTCTCAAATTTTAAGCAAAGCTAGGAAATATAGAGTTTTACAGTGGTGTGCTGTGATAACTGTGACGTGCAAGAAGTCTTGAACTGACAAGTAACACACTTCCATGATCATATGTGAATATATTCTCAAATAACTTAACTTATAAGACCCATACAGGGTATTGATATATATCCCCTAAGACTCTGAACTTACTCAATTCATTTGATATGATAGCGATGAATAAGAACTACAATAGATGAATTAAAGTGATTAAAGCAATATCTATTAGAGACTTACCTGACACCTTTTATAGAAGATAAATTAAACAGCCACTCACTGATCTCCTGCACACAAATTAAAAGACAAAAATATCAATATGAATGTGATAAACATGAACACAGGACCTAATGGCAGATAAGCCATAATAATTCAATAAAGTCTACTACTTCCACTTCTTTTATTACTGGATATTGTGAGTAGTTGGTAGATATGTCACAAAATCTAAATCACTGAATGTCATATTTTTTTCCCCAAAAAGAAAAAGGACAACATACATCTAACCATAAGCAAAAGACTCAAAATTATAACATGATCAATTGAAAACAGTCTACTGTACCACAATACCATGATTAACACTTTCCAAAAAAAAAGTGTTGTCATTGAGAAAAAAAGCAAAATTAGAATAGATAATCTGTTTAAAAAGACATATTGAATTATTTGACATATGACATTTCATTATTCTGGATTAACCCATGGATTACTGAATTCTATGATTCTCACAGGTACTTTACAGGGACCACCTCATTCCAGTATGCGATGGGTTAAAACCTACACAAAATGTCAGAGCAATACATGAATAAATAAAACCCATTTGCTCTTGTGAAAAAAAACTTTGTCCTTCAAAAATCCCAAAAATTCAAAGATATACAACTTACCCTGCAATTCTTCTCCATGCCGACATGCCAGAGTCGAATGGAATTCTCCTGTGTCTCATCCCCTTCACTAATAGTAATATAACTAGGCTTGTAGATCTTACTTGGTTCTAAGACCAGGACCTGGTAAGAAATCAAACATTTTCATTATTTACTACACACATTCCATTGTCTAAGAATGGACATTGCAAGGCCCCAGGCGCCTGTTGCAAAAAGAGCTACATTCAAATGAAACTAACAAAATCAAGTTAACCCTATCTAGGCCAGGGTATTTTGGGAGTTCCTATGGCCGGGGGGGGGGGCCTCCCAGGCCCCCCCCTAAGATCTCGGCCGTCGACCGCGCGATCGCGCCGAAAATTGGCACGCGGGTCGCCTGGGACATAATCTACAAGATCGTATAGTAATTTATTTCATGCGAATTATTATTAAGTGATTATGCTAATTTATGCGTAATTAGTATGCGAAATCATACTTTTTCCTCTAACTCCCTAAATAAAGCTCCAAATGTACTAATTTTTGGTATAGAAACTCTTTGTGGTGTCTTTAGCAAGTGTACATGAAAAAAATTGTGATATCAAATTGTTTTCTTATGTATTATATTGTTTTTTGCAATTTCTTATGTATTTCTTTGTTTTTTGACCTTTTGTTTTTCATTGTTTTTTTCAATGAAATTTGTTGGGGACTCTTCTGTGATCATAAAAAGCATAAAATGAATACATTTAGACAAGCAAAACTAAAAATAATCATACATTTATGAATTTTGGTTGAAAACACAATTTGCATTGACTTTGTACACGAAATCACGTTTTTGAGCAATTTTCGGTCTGACATGCACTTACATAATGTTGCGTAATTTCGGAACCACATACCCGGGTGACGCAAAATTGGTCTCAAAAGTTGCGCAAGACTTGAAAGTAAAAAGTCGGCGAGCGGCGCGGTAAAAAAAATTTCGCATGGCGAAAATATCACGTGATTTGTTGAGGGGGGCCTCCGAGGCCCCCCCCCCCCGGCCTAGATAGGGTTAAAGTATAAAATGTGTGGAAATTGGTTGAAAATCATTGTGCGTATGATTTGAGGACTGATTGCAGAAAAAAAATAATAAAAAACAACTGCAATGCAAAACCTGATTATGCTCAAATTACAAATCAATGATCATTAAGATGAATTTCATCCTCGCCTAATGTATTTGTAAACAGAAACATCTTAAAAAGATACTATGATATCTGAAGGAGCTTTTTTGTTTTATGAGACAAATGAATACTACACATTCCTCTGTACTTAGCTCAATCACTGAATAGAATAGTGGCAGTGGATTTTAAACTTGCATAAAACTTGACATGATTAACCTATGACACATTAATTTTCTTTACAGTAATAGCCTGATAGTTTGCACGTACATGTACAAAAAGAGATTAACAACATTACTGAAGTGGTTGCTTTACTGAAAGTCAGCTGTCCTGGAAACTTGATTTAACATCCATACAATGGCAGAAAGAGAAAAAATCTTACAGGAAAGCGGAGTTCCGTTGTCGACTCTTTGGTAGCTTCTACAAAGAAGTCTAGCCAGAAGTTGAAGAGTTGTTGATCAATGGTTGGTTCTTCATCAGACGTAGGTCTTACCCGACATATCATCTGGATGATACCTAGTGTAGACTTCAGGTACCTGTTTATATTGAACATAAATGCCATAAATGCGGTAAATATCTAAAGATTAGTTATAACAGAATCAATCTAATAGAACCTCAGTGATGATTTTTGAAAATATAATTTTTTTTAATTTTAGTGTTTTTGAAGAGATATCTAGGCAGAGAATGATGAAAAAATCCACAAACCCAAATTTGGTGGGAATTGATCCATATGGGCTCAAAATGTGGCTATATCAATACCTACCTACTTAGGTGACAGTTTTTTATTTCAAAGACTTGCTCTTTAAATCATTCTTTGTTGCAACTACATCATTTTAGCTTTAGATATGTGAGAATTCAGTTCATTTCAGAGCTGTTCCACTTTCCAGTAATAAAGTTGACAAAGTCTATATTTCATTTGATATTTCTTCCTCGAAATCAGGCTAGGTCAAACATGACACCAGACGTTTTCATTAAGGACCTGAAGACAATGAATGCACAATTGATATCCTTGTTTGATGTGAAATTCATTTTCATACACTGTAAGTGAAGAGATATGTCAGGCTACAATTAGATCAAATGTGGTTATAGAGGGTACTGGATTAGAACATAGAACAAGTAAGATAAAGTAAACAGGCATTACCGTACACAGTGACGGATAACAGATTTTGAAATAAAGAGGGTGCAATAAAGCAAATTTCGAAATTGAGGTGGTGCAGATGACAATTTTCTTAGATATATCTATATTAATATACATGTTCAAGGGGTGATTCTCAACTTAAAGAGGGGGCATGCACCCCTGCCTGGATCCAAGTGACACAGCCCTCAACAATGTGAAAATAAATCTTTGAATTTGAAATAGGACCTACCAGATGGGTGGTTTGAGTTTGAACATGCATTCTGCTGCTTGGGAAGCCTTGGAGAAGTCACCAGCCAGAACGCTGATCTCAAAGAAGGTTGCTACATCCCAATAGTCTTCCAGTGATACCAGACTGCCCTTCTTACCCAGTAGGTTGTTCAGTGTCATACCTGCAAAAACATAACCATGGCAGGAATGAAATATACAATATCACATGTACGGTTTATTATCTTTATAAGGTGTTCCTGAGGTGTATGAATTCATACAGATATTGGCGACCTAGAAATTGAATATAACATTCAATTCTTGTGACTGACATCATCTTGGTGAATAAAATACCTTGTTTATGATACAAGACAGTTCATGTTCACCGAGGGGACATCAAAACTTAGATTATATCAATGTGATCCTTGCAGCTATGATCCCATGATGGCATATTGACCTATCATTGATTTAGATCTATATGACCTATGTCATATAAACACATACTTTGGTATACTGTGCAGTATCAGTGTGTATTGCACGATGTGCCGAAATCTGATGTACTCACCATCAATAAATAATGATCACTAAAGACAATGATAATCATATTGAATGGCTTATCATCACGAGATACCAGAGAAATTCCATTTGTTAGTGCCAATGTTCTATTCTTCTACAATTTGTGCGATATTGGCCCTAACTCATGCAATGATTCTGTTATCCATTCTGAGCCATTCAATGTAATATAAATACTACTTCAAAGGGGATAGCTAGAAAATATGGCCAAGGATATTTTTTCTTTGTTATTCTTTTTATTTATCTTTTTATGGCACATTGGGGGTGTGAATGAGAAGAGATTGGTTGCATTGTTTTAAAAACAATAAAGGAACAAGACTTTTGGACAACATACCTATTTTCTGAAGCTCTGGGCATTTTGTGAACTCTTTTCCAGACAGCACAAGAAGCGTTGCAAGATTGATGCCTGCATACTCATTAGGCTGCACCTCAAAACCCTTTCTGTACCTGTAAATACATAATTTCTTGCAAAATCAATCCATCCTTTCAAATGAGTTTATGCTTGATATGTGACTTTCTGCTTTTGTCATCAGTGTTCGCTTAGTTATTCCCACATCCTCAATTCCCAAATCTACAAAGGCATGGGGGTAGACAGGCTTTTGGACTCACTGACCCAGTTCTCTGGAAGGATCTTCCTCTGGTTATCCTAGAATGTACTTCTGTTAACACATTTAAATGTTATTTGAAGACATGCCTCCTTTTGTAATCTATTAATGTATATATATATATGTAAATACCTTTTTTCTCTATCTCTTTATTAATTAATAAATTTATTTCTAAAAATATCTTTTCAAGACAACATGTTCAGATTAAATGTTTTTCAGCATGGTCCTCTCTCTCTCTTTGTCCCTTTTCTTTCTTTCATTTTGCCTTACGCATTCTCCAGAGTGGATTTGGCGTATCATAAATCATATTATCAACAAAGCAACAACAACATTCATTGTCCCCTAGAAAGTTTTACAATATACCTACCAATGTATAGCATGATCTCTGCTCTCTGTATCAATGTAATTGGATTCTGTGTAGATGTCTTTGTAGATCCGACCACAGAGGCAGAACATATCAGGTACCTGATTCTCTTCACTCTTTAAGGCCTGAAAATAAACATAAGAGTATCAACAGGATTAACACGTTTTAAGAATGGCTGCTGACTGCTCTTGACAAAAAAGAAAATTCTCAGGGGCTAACATTTGCAGGAGCACTGTGCTTGAGACCTGAGGTACCATTAGGAAAAAAATGTTTGGTGTAAACACAAACCATTCAAAACCAATGAAAGTGCCTAATGGTATTTATAATCTGTTGAAAGTTGAGTTGACTTTGATTTTTTTTCCTATTCAGATGGGAGTCTGTGAAACTAACATTGTGAGATGTTCATTGATTGATGTGCTCAGGAATACCATGATGAAATTATTAAACAAGCATCATTCACAAACAATGTATTAAAAAAGGAGCATTTCATCAATATTTGTCATCCAACAAGATGTCAGATCGGACTATTTTTGTCACTATTGATTGGCTGAGAGGCAAAGTGTCTGTTACCATGGCAAATGTTGAATAACAATTAACTTTGTCTGATAAATCATTTGACAAGTCCTTTCCTCCGATGATCAAACTTCACATTGAGTATGTGTTTAAATTAGCTGCTTGAAACTTGACCAAAACTCCTATTTGAATGAATTTCTAATCAAAGTACCTTTTCTATGACAGCAACTGCCTTTTCTCTGTCACCGGACTTTTTCCGTCTGTGGAGAAATAAACACATACCAGATCAAACTTATAATTAAATGGTTTGAAATTATCCACTAGATGCGAACTGCGATCAATAAATGCTGTGAAATAGAATAAATACTTTAAAGTATGGACAAAATCTGACAACAGAACAGAATCAAAAGAGAATTATATGTTGTTGTCGGATTAAAGAAATCTTACATGAAATGCAATGTTTAAAAAGATTATTACGAAGCACAATGCACAATATTTTTTAAATAAGTATGTACCACAAATGAAAAACAGAACACATATACTACCCATGGAGCACTGTAAAATTACATGAGGCAGACAGCAATATGACCCACAAATTAAAAAAAGGGTAAAACTATCCCTCATTCCCTCAAAAGTTATAAATGAGCAGCTAAAAACACCTTGACCCTCAAAATAAAGTTCAATTTGAACAGATGTAGGCAAATTTATCTCAGTGCAGAAACTCAGGGGGGCATTTCTTCACCAATTAGTTTCTGACAAGCTGTCTATTTGACAACTATGTGTAAATGTATGTCATCAGCTGACAACTTGTCTTTGTGTTAATAGATTGGCCAAGAAACATTGTTACTATAGTTTCTGTCACAAAATGACATCTTGCCAGTGCTGACAAGCTTTACAAGCCAACCAATGCCAAGAAATATTATCTAAAATGATAGATAAAATACTGATATTTGGAATCCTTACCTGTTCAGGGCAAATGCATAGAGATGTACAATGGCGGGCTTGTCAGTCACGTGATCATTCTTCAGCTGCTTAATCGCTTCAACTAGAGACACCATGGAATTATAATCCTGGATATAACAAGATAACAAAATAATTGATGTTTTTTTTAAAGAAAAGAATAAATAAATAAAATGCTGTAAGGATGGATCTTCAGAGTCACAATGAGCTGATAATACAAAAAGAATAAAATATAAATTCCCAGCAAGATTTTGTCAGATGTATGGAAAAAAAAATGGTTTGTAGTAATACATATCAAGCAAATAAATCAAATCTGTAAGATAAGTATATGAACAACTTTGAGACCTGCACTAATGTTTGTAGTCCCCTCCCTCATTAGTGTAGGTAGATTGTAGGCAACATCCTGCTTCTTAAAAAAAAAGGGAGGTGAATTGCAATTCTGAATTGATGTAGCCAATCAGTGAATCAATGACTAAAAACTTGGCACTTTAATGGAGTATGATGGTATTCTCATTATTTAGTAGTACAAACCTGTATTTCTCTGTAGGAGAGTAGAAATTGATGAACGATATCTCCACTCAATAACAGCTGCTCATCCATCCTGGCTTTCAGATTACCAAGTTCCTAGAGTTCAATTGTACAACAGATAGACATTGTTAGAAAAACAACAGGACTGTAGAGATGAATTCTCGTTGCAATTGCAATCACAACAGCAATTGATTGAGATTTTTATCACAGCAGGGTGCGAAAAGACCACCATCCTTTCTCATAGAGTGCTAAATACAAAATTTAAAAATCAAGGGAGGGAAAATGAAAAATTTTGAAAAATTGAAAAAAAAATTGAATATCACATCCCATCCATTCCTCAACCTGGAATGAAGCCTATGGTTGCAATCACAAGACGAATTCAAATGGAATCTACAGCACCCACGTGTTTTGCTGTTTAATAATGAATTGATTGCCAAATTATTCAGGTAGAGATTTTAATAGTAATTTTTTTTTTTTTGCAAAGTAAGCATTGCGTTAAAAAATCTCTTTCCAAGCTTCAATTAAAACATGTGCCCATGTCAATCTATTTGTGTTGATAATGTCAGTGCAAACTGTTTTCAGCATATGCCAAAATGTTATTTCACAATGTTTTACTTGTTAAAGCTACACTGTATGTCCACCTCATTTGATGTAGATCAATGATAGGATATCCATTCTTTTTTATTTCAACAAATTTCTTTCCACACCGTCATTCACGAGGACTACTATGGTTGGAATTCTAAAGAAAGATAATACTGCAAGTCAAAGAAATTATTACAAAAATAGTAAACTACACTGTACTTCTTGAAGAAGAGCCTTGGTGAAGTGGTTCTGACTCTCGCCTTGTAAACAGAGGGTCGTATGTTTGAATCCCACCGCAGTCTAACGTCCTTTGGCAAGGCGTTAATCCACACTTTGCCACTCTCGACCCAGGTGCAAAATGGGTACCCGGTAGGATGGGAAAGATATTGCGTGTTTGAATTTGCCAGCGCCATAATGAGGCTGTGATGAATGCAAGGAATGCTCCCCAGGGAGTGGAAATTGTGCACTTTTCGTGCAGGATTGAAATGAATCCAATGACCGGGGTAATAATATGCTGTAAAGCACTTTGAGCCATTCTGGGAAAAGCGCTACATAAAAATTGGCTATTATTCTTTGTGAGGGGGTACCTAGATGTAAGGGCCATGATCCATTAAGTTTGCCCTGAAAGTAAAATCTGCCATAGCTACCATCTGTATAGAAGGACAACCTTAAATCAGATGTGTATCCCTTTACAAAATTGAGAGAAAAGTATTAAATAATATTAGCCATTCTGTGGCATACCTTAGCTAGCATGTCTCCCTTCAGTTTCATCCTTGCTTTGCGAATGTCATTCAACAAGACTTCTCTGGCATTACTCCTGTTAAAATAAATCACAAGTTTTCGGTGGTTATACAATATGAACGTTAAATGGTCTTGATAGTTGGTTGTACTATTCAGTACATTCGACTAAGGTGGGTGAGGTCTAAGGTTAAAAATAAAATGGCAATGGCTAATGAAGATCAAACTTATGGACATGAGCTTAAAAATTCAAATTCAATATTTTCTTGAATTTTTTAATACTTTAAGTCCTTCATACATGATAGTTTCAGGAACAAGAAATAAAAAGTTTATTTTCATATGTATACTTTGGAAAAAAATGGTCAAAAGTTGTGTCTTCCATTCTGTACCAAAATACAAGAAAAATAGTGAAAATGAAATAGGCCTATGCCTTATTACCATTTTCATATTGCAACAACATACCACTTTATATATTTCTGAAGTTTAGAAGAGTCAAATTACTTAAAATACACAACAGCTTTTCAAGTAAATTTGTAGTACTCATTCAAAAATGAATATTGCAACCTGCTCAGGTGATGTAACGTGAGTAACCGAAAAAAATGACTTTGTATTCTGAGAGAAAAATTCTTCACAGTTAATTGGTGGGATTTTAAATTCTCTTCCTTAAAACAATCTTTGACACAGTGTTGACTTTCAAAATCATTAAAAAGTACAATGATCGCGCCGTAAATTTCCACGCAGGTTGTCTTGGACATAATCTACAATACTATACAGTAATTTATTTCATGCAAATTGGTATGAAGCGATTATGCTAATTTATGCATAATTAGTAAGCGAAATCATACTTTTCCCTCCTACTCCCTAATAAAGCTCCAATTGTTCAAATTTTTGGTATAAAATCTCTTTTTGATGTTCCTAGCAATGAATTTTACACACGTTATTGAATTTTTAATGACATTTGTGTTATTAACCGTACATGGACAAAATGTAATGTGAGTAACCATTTTATCTACACCCCTAGTAAAAACCATGTGTTGGTTTTTTTTTAATTATATACAAAGTTTGTCTCCCTAATAACTTTGAAATGGATATAATCAACTTTTATAAAAGCCTTGTATGAGGAGACTTTCACTTATGTCGACTTTTCATTTTATGCATGTCCAAATCATGTAACGTGAGTAACCGACACATTCCAAAGATTTGCCAGGAGCATAATAAAATTTCCCAAGTTTTGTTTCTATACAAAGGATAGTCAGACTGTGTACTTTGTTGAGATAAGGAGATGTTTAGTTCCTATCAATAATAATGGAATTACAGCTCCAAGTATGAGTCAAGGTGTCTCCAAATGTAACATGAGTAACCGTGGAATAGCCCAGAGGGCATATTGTACCTGCCAAATTCTCTAGACGTGAACACCTTCAATATTTGGGTCCCGTAACACAAAGGTTAGTGATTGATCATACACTTGATTTTTACGATTGATTGTACATTGTAGTTAGTGGAATCAATCGTAGAAAATTGTTCTACGATCATTGCTAAGTTTTGTTTTACATGCCCCTGGATTTGTGCAGATAGGCACATCTTACACATACAAGGTGTACATATACCTTTAAACATTTATGACAGTTGTGATAACAATCGAAAAATGAGTGTGAACAAAATCCAATAACATGACCCCCCCCCCCTTATGTGCCAAAATATTTTGGAAGAAAATGTGTGACTGCCGTTAATGAGCAAAATATTACATTTCTATCTAGGTGTGGAGTTAGTCTGCAGGCACAGACCCTGATTGAAACTTTGATCAGCATGTGTGTCTCCACGCAAAGAATAGCTCATAAAAAACTTGCTGTTTCAGCCTTCAGTAAATAAGGCATGAGTAGGCTGCACATTCAGACTCTTGATTCGAGTGAAGGGTTTGCACACAGACTAGTTTGGGGTCATACACTGTCCCACATGTGCCTATCTGTTCCAGTGATCTTCGGTTGGATTGTAATTTGCTAAATTTCATGATTTTACAAAGTAGAATATGTACTTTTATAAATGTACAATATCTCGATCTATGACGATATATAGTAACAATTGGGCTTGATTTAATTCAAAGACTTTCTTACGAATCATTATTCATTTGCAATTTCAATAGTATAACTTTTAATAGTTTAGACATACCTGTATCCAATTTTGTACATACCAGCACATAATCATGTGTCATTAGATGAGTGCTCTCATGTAACATGAGATGTAAACTACCACTAAACTACATTTTATAACTCTGCTTGTGTCCAGATAAAAAAATCCAATCCAATGAAATAAGACATTTTATCGAATAGAAACTGAATGAACATAAAAACTATCAGTAACCAATTATGGTAATATTGTAATGTTATTCTACATGTTATAGCTCTGAAAAAAAAAGACAGGTGACATCTCTTTAAAAGCTTGCATGTGGGAATACACACATACACAAAGCTGCCATTATCACCATCATTAAACCACCATCATTATCATCATTAAACCACCATCATTATCATCAACATCAGCAAATTATTGTTATCCTTATCTTCACCACCACCACCAGTACCACCATCATTACCATACCAATACATCATCATCTCATCATCATCACTATTCATTACTACCGGTACTTAATATTATCAACATCACTATCACAACCATTTATCATTACAATTATCATCATCATCATTATCACTATCATCATCGCCATCATCATAAAAATCTCATTATCAAGACTATCACCAGTCTTTGGCATAATAACTACTGAGAACTTTAAAATCATCATTATTCTAAGATTCTAAGTTTTACTAAATTAACTTTCATTCTGTTCCTCCAGTTCAGTATTTGATCTCAACCTTTCTTAAAATGAATTAAACCCTAATTTCTAGAACAGATTTTCCAAGCTTAGGTATGACGGTATTTGTTGTGACAGTAGGTGATATATAAATGTACATAAAACAAAGACTTGGTGTTGCAAGATCCAATATTCCAACTTACCTATTGCTAATGTGAACCTCCTCGATGGCTTCCCGAAGACGATCGGTGAGGAGGGGGCAGAGGGTCGGATCTTCATCGGGATTTTGTCCCACCTTGAAGACACACGCCATGTCACACACGTAACATTCATTCTTGGAGTCCAGTTTGTAAGGGATGAACATGTACCCTGACCCATGGCAGGATTGCTGGAAATAGAAGGAAAGTCAGATGAAAGATTGGTACCAAATAATTCTTTTTAAAACATTAAAGTCATATCTGTGATCAAGTTATGTGCATTTTCAATTCATTGAAAGAATATTTGCAAGTAATATACTTTAAAATTCCAATAAACAGAAATGCCATTTAGAATTTATTTAAAAAAAAGAGCCTGAAAATTATTTAGAATGAACAATTCTGATCACAAAAAAAATGATCTCTTATCCCTATTGGGAGTCATTGCAATAAATAGGGGAAGGCGGGGTAAGTTGAGCATAGGGGCAAGTTGAGCCACCAGGCCAATAATGAATGGGTCAGACATTGTGTTGATGTCATGTATTGATGACCCACAGACTAACCACTAAACCCCACCACATTGTTTTCAACTTTGAAACAAAAAGTACTTTTTTAGAGGGAAAAATACAAATTTCAGCCAAAAAAGTAGAAATGGGTGTGAAATAGATCAGTACTTTTTACCCACACATGTCTTTAAATATAATAAAGAAATTGTTAGTCCAGGTATGGATTCTCATTCTTGTCATAGTCTTTTACATGATGGATGCATAAGAAATGTGTGGATGTGAAAATATTGCATGAAGTTCAGACTGGGGTAAGTTGAGCCAGCCAACATGGGGCAAGTTGAGCAGTGGTAATTCTTTATGTATAATAGATAAAACAAACAATCTTTAAAAAGCCATTGATATGTAGGGATTTTCCTTTGTGATCTATCAAATCGTTGCATGCTCATTCTCAACCCCTAATGGATTTGTTACAAGAAACAAGGAAAAAGTTTTTTCAAACTTACCATGAGAGAAGAAGTTCCTTCAGGATCTACTGAATCATTGTACAGAACCACATTCTTTTCTTTCCCGAAGCTCTCTCGGACACCCATGTGGTAGAAAAGCGTCCGTTGCTGCACGACAACCGAGACGTCCACGACCACCATGTCAGCGGCGTAAAACCGATCAAGAACCTTGGTCTCGCCAAAGTCCAGCCTCTCAAAGTTGACCTTGATGAGGGTGACATTGTTGACCAGTCGGCAGGCGTTGTTCAGAGCGTCTTCGGCAGCTTTGGTGGCGTGGGTCGTAGCGCTGAAAACGCACGCAATCCGAAGCTGGCTGGTCCCAAGTGTAGACATACTACGGTCTGTCTTAGTCCTGAAGTAAAGAAATCATTTGATGTTGTACAATCACACATTAATAAAGCACACTAAACTTTTTTAGCTCATTTTATCACAATCATGATAACTACCATGGTAGCAGCAATCAGCAGCTGATTAAAACCATGGTTTGCAATGTAATGGCAAAGAACGTCAAACTTTGCAAATAACAAATATTCACAAAGCAGGTTATTTTCAACTTTCTTTAACATAATGTGAGTATACAGCCGCAGAGCTATACTGAACAATACAAACAATATGTATCAATATATGACAACACATTTCATAAACGTTGATTTAATATGGGAAAGTAATATTGTTATTGTTTGAATTCATAAATTTCACAAAGTTGACATTGTACACTTTGTGAATTATTCTGTACCATATATTAATCTGGATCATCATTAGAATGACATGAATAGGCCATGAACATTTACCTCGACAATATGATCCAAGCATTATTTATTTGCATTATTGCATGTCCTGTGTCATTATATACTGCTGCAGAAATCATTTATCCCTTCCGGGGGAATGTTTCATAAATCTCAATCAAAGTAACAGTGACACATGTATCTGTTACAAGCTCCTGATAAGTTTATATACTGTAGCTGACTGGAATTTATTATATGCATAATGAAAAGCTCCACCTAGGAAGTCAGCATTTATACCCCCTAACAGGAAATCAATGGCACCTACCCCCATCTTGGGTGATAATTATTTGATAGTGACAAATTTGATCAACAGACACAACCTGGAGGAAATTTTCAACTGATAACTTGTACCCAAGTATTCCAATACTAACCTCGTACTAGTGTGAGTGACTTGTACCTTGTATCAGAATGAGATTACACATGAACTTCTTCAATTAAAAGATATATTGTTGATATTGCAAATTTGCCAAAATTCACAACAAATAGGAGTAAATAATGATTTTTCAAACAAAAACAGAAGCCTGTCATCTTAAACTGCACAGATTTAAAACACAAATTGACCCTAACACAAACATGCACTCTTAAAAACATCCAAACTAATCCTACACACCGTTCTCACTATCTTCCTGAAACTAGTTTAGTGGAAACTAGTTTAACATGTAGTGAGAACGGTCGAAGCGATCTTCCAAACCAGTTCAGAAAACCACCTAGCGATCACTTGTTCACTGCTACCACCCTGCCTGTGGGGAATCTACAGGTAGGACTATGGTATGCCAATGTTGTACAGAGCACACACTTTAAAAAATCATCAAAATATCACTTTTGTGACCAAAATTACTAATTTCCATACATTTGCAATTTATTTTTCATTAGTAATTTGGGAATATTTTTTGTATTCACCAGAGCGCTCAAAAACTTGAATTTTGGGCATATTTTTGTGTACGCCCTGTATTGGTGGAAAGTAATATGGCAAGAAAATTTCCATTTTTTATCTCTATTTTTGATTAAGAAAAAAATTATTTAAAGAATCAAATTTAAATAAGAGCCAAATTGTATGAATGATAGGTGTAATGAAAACTGTCAGTGTAAAAAAAATCAAGCATTTGCCCCAAAGAAAAAGAGAAAATAAGCCAAACATTGCCACCCTTATTTTGCCCCACATGGAGATATAACTGAGAACAAGGTTATATCATAACCTTGTTCATTGAATGAGTGCTAGCGATGTAGTTTTCAAGATCGCCTTCCCTTGTTAAACTGGTTTTAGCATGAGGACACAACCGTTCTTCAGGAAGCGATCTTAATATTACTATCAAATTTGAAGCAATAATATATATATTTTCTCCTTTAGGTGGTTGTCGCAGAAAAACTTTTTGACAGTTTTTATAGTATTAAAAAAAGAAGAATGAAAAGAAGACATTATCTTAGTCTTTCTTAGCTGACAGTCTTGATGACAAGACATGACAAGATTGAATTCAGATAAACTAAGTAAAGACTAATAAAACAAGGAGCTTTCATGGTAAACTGTACAACTATTTTTTGGACCATTGCTCAAAAAAAAATCATTTTCAAAAATACAAAATACATTTTAAGTTAACCAACTGGCAGCAAAAAAAAATAAATAAACTTAAGACTAAGACCATAAGCTTTTATGGCAGATTGTACAACTATCTGGGACCATTGCCAAATAAAAATCATATTCAAAATACTTTGTAATCAACTGGCACCAAACCCTGCGAACAATTGCAAAACTTAAGCTCTGAAACGAGACAACCCCAAAAGTGAAATACACCAACATATTTTTCAGTACTTGGGACTGATCTCAATAATTTTCTCTGAAATTCCAAAACACATCGTTACATTCCTGGTTATCACACATTGATCATACCAAATTTCCAGATAGCAGAAGATCAGAAGCACCATAGAAATAAAATGTATCACTTACAATTGCTTATGTTCATCTTTTTGCGCAGGCATCTTGAAAACATGACGAATGAGCCTTTAGTTGATCCTCAATACGTACATGCGCCGTCTAAATGTGTGAAACCAATGGTGGGTGGGGCTTGCAAATGACGCCACAAAACAAACAGTCAGTAGCACTGCATGCCGGGGGGGGGCTCCAAATAAAGGTTGAATGGTATTTAATCCCAATTAAACTGATTACTTCATTAAATTGTGAGATTTTTGTTTACTCATTTATTTCCCGTAAATCTCGGAAGCAGTTAACGGAGAGCTTATAAACTGTTCCCCAGTGCAACAACGAGAGAGAGAAACTTGAGAGAAAAAATTGAAAGAGCAAAGTTAAAGTTATTGATAATAGAGGCCTATATGAAGCCACAATGGAAAGGGTATTTGTAAATATTGTCCGCATATTCAACTCATCTATTCTTATTGAGTTTTATGAAAATGTTCAATACATTAACAGTGACGAATCATGAATAGAGAAAATATAAGGGTAGTTCAGATTATCCTGACAATAGTTTGTCGTAAAAAGGGAAAAAATAATAATATTGGTGAAAGTTTGAGAGAAATCCTTAAAAGTTAAGGATGTTATTATTATTTATTATGTTTTTATTTGTGACGTCACATACGAGCAAATTCTTCCCCATATGTTATGTAAAATAAAATGCATAAATTTCACATTTTTAATTGTTCGTGATGACCCATTGTTTTATTTCTTTGAAGAGCGGGTGTGAAATATCTTTTCTATATACACTGAAGGTAAAATCAGAAACATTTTCAATTTTCTGTGAAAATGAAATTATGTGTGAAAGCTGCTCATATATGACGACACAAATAATAAAAAAATAAAATAAAATTCAAACAACTTTTTTTTTCTTGTATGGATTTCCATCAAACCTTCACCAATATCGGTAATTATTTTTTTTTTGCTATTCTTATTATAAAATTTGTATCAGGGTGAACTTCCGCTTTCACAGGGTTGCTCGTATATAGCCCCTCCCGTTTCAAAACTTGTCATAATAAATAATCAGCAACAGTTTGAACTTTGAAACAACTGAAAACACTCAATTTGGATGGCTTATAGTAGACTTGTTTTAGATATTGTGCATTTGTTATTAGAAAAATTCATTATATGAAAAAAGCAATGAATAGGCCTATAATGCATTGATCAAAGGAGGATGTATAATCCCGTGAAACAGTTGGATAATGGGCGAAAGCAAAAAAAAAGGGGGCAGACATGGCGTATGGGGCAATAGGCTATTTATATAAAGCTGCGAGCTAGCAAAATATTTAAAAAAATTATTAAAAAATGATTATTTTTATACAGACTGATATAATATTTGTATAAATATATACATGATATAATAGACAGATATGATATTTATATAAAAGTTATTACATTATACCCTTTTTCTTTTCTTTATTCCCTTTTTTCTTCATCGTGAAAGAGTTTTTTGGGGCTATGCCCCAAGCACCTCCCTCACAATGTAAGCCAGTGCCATAAATGGATTGAACCCCAAACGTCCCTAGATCACTAAATCAGTTGTCAATCCAAGTTTTCTAGTTCTTGGAGGAAAAAATTTGAATAAACCTGATTTCATATAATAAAATACAAAAGAACAAGTGGGGATGTGACACCATCAGCCCACCTAATGAAAATTCATGACGACTGTTTTCACAAAATATTGCTAAACTTTAAATTCAATAACTTTGTTATTTGTTATCCGACTTTGATGAAATTTTCAGCATTTTGCTCAGGGAATTCTACTTAGGTTAAAAATACTTTCAGCCCGGACCATCCCTTTAATATTTAAAGGATAAGATAGAGAGGTAAAGTGGTCGCCCTCATTCCCTTCTAGCCCCATCTTTAGCGGGGAGTTGAGCATTTTACCATGGTCTTTTAAAAAAAGTGATTAAGATCACTTGGTGAAAAACTAAGGATGACAGAAATTAGTCTGATGGGTGAACCATCTTACACCTCCTGGCTCATCGGAGATGTGTTTTAGATTTCATTTTTTCAGGGGAGTATCGAATTATCCCCTCCTCTCCCTCTCTGTCCCCCCCCCTCCTTCCCCCCTCTCCCTCACACCTCAGTAGCCTTCCCATGATCCCGGGGAGCGTTTCATAAAGAAACTCGTCGAACGATTTATCCGACAAGTCCCGATTTAACCGACAGTTAATACCATAAAGTTGCTTCTCAGCCAATCAAAATCAAGGAAAGTGGTCAGATCTGACAACTTGTGGGACAAAAATATTGATGAAACGCTTCTCTTGGTGTCTTCCCTTTTTCACCTTCCCTCTCTCTGATCTGTCCATCAATCCATCTTTTCCCCCTATTGCCCCCTCCCCTCTCTCTCTTTTTGAGACCTCATCCCCTGTCTCTCCGAAGGGTCGCGGAACCGGGGAAAGATTGGAATAGCAGTTCCCATTTTTCTAATTAATACGGGAGGCGAAATTACTATCTACATGCGCTTTTACTTGTTCATCCCCCTTCCAACTTAATAAAAAAAAGTCCGAATCTGATGGGGAGCGTTTCGTGAAAGGATTTGTCGGACGAAGTCCCATTTCATCCGACAGTCACCATAGTAACATTGCTTCTCAGCCAATCAAAATCAAGGAAAGTTGTCAGATCTGACAACTTGTCGGACGAAAATGTTGATGAAACACACCCTGCATGCACTCCCATCCCCTCCCCATATCTCCACTTCTCTCTCTTTTCTCTCCCTCTCGCTCTCTCTCCCTGTCTCTCTCTCTCTCGCTCTCTCTCCCTGTCTTCGCATTATTATGAAAGGCACCAGAAGTGAAAAAAATAGCTATAAAACACTTTTGCCTTTAGTTTTCTTGCACATGATAATGTCAGCATTCATATACAAAACTTGATTAAAACAAAACCATGATAATGATAATGATACATTCCAGTCAAGTACTAAATCATGTAAATTCAGAAGAATTAAAAAAAAATCGCGTCCATGAATGACTCTGGTCCCAGCTTCGGTATTTCAAAATCACTTAAAAACACATAACGGTTTTAAAAGAAAGAAATAGCAAACACATATCATTTTCGTTTTGGCGTGAACTCGACTTAACACCTCTTTGATTTACTTAATTTAAAACAATACAGAATTATCTAGCACAATAATAAAAACAAAACATGCAGCGATTACTATAATAAGATACAAATCCCACACCCTATGCGCTGCACTGCAAAAAATATTGGGCAAAGCTTTTACTACCACGAGTGTAATTATGTGTCCAACCAATTTTGGGCAGTATTTTACCCAGTGCGGGAAGCATATTGTCCAGTAAAGTTGAAAAATAAGGACCAATTATTTTAGAATAGGCAACATATTCATCAAACTGGATAAATAGAAATGCCAAAAAGAAATGCCCAATGTTGGTTGGACACAAAATTACCCTCATGGAGCACTTTTACCCAAGAGTGTGGGAATTAAAGAACAATACTTATCGTATCGCCCATGTTGAATAATGTAGTTGAAGTTCAAATTTACGACCATTCCCACGTCATATTTCCGGAATAAATATATACCTATTATCTTAAATAGTGTTATAGATTTTAATCTTCAGTTAGTGTTTGGCTATTTTTGCGATGGATAATGTCAAACCAGCGTCAAAATCCAACTTTCACTTTTTATCCAAAGAAAGTTCTCGAAAATTAATATAGTGAGTTCAATTCAATTCAATTCCATTTATTCACCATACACAAATGTTCAAATACAATACAAGATAACATAAAAATGCATACATCAAAATAGTTTGATAAATTTTTAATCCTCAGTTATAATGTTTGGCTATTTTTTGCGATGGGTAATGTCAAACCAGAGCGTCAAAATTGATAGGAAACGGAAACGGGGATTTCAGTGATTTTTGCAATATGGGCAAAGTGGTTTTATTTAAATCAGGCTATTAATTTTAGTGTGTCTCTCCTCTTTTTAAATACCTATAATAATAATGACGTCAAATTCATGGTCAAACAAAGATGGAAGAGCAAGAAAATAATTTGCCAAGGTTTTATGAGGATACAGAAATTATTTTTTTTGGGGGGAGCTTCTCACTAAATCTCTTAAATAAAGAGAATCCAGATTCATTTTTTTCTACACATTTTACTCTATTTTTCGTAGTCTGTGTCAAATGAGGGTCAAATTTAAACTCATAGTACATTTTTTGATAGTAATATCTGTCTCTGAAATAGTGTTTTTTTTAATTGAGGTACGCATTAGGAGTGGAACCAGAATTGGCAAGAATGGGGACCATTTTTTTTTCACACACAATTCTATATTGCAATAACAAGCATAGAAGGTTATCATAAATCACGGAGAGCTTTTCCCATTAAAATGGATCTAGGAGGGGGGGGTGGGGCAATGCCCGCCCCTCCTGTATTCTCGTCTGAGACGCACTGTATAATATTCTTTCGGTAGTAGCATACCCGGGGTAGCATAGCTTTTTATTCATTGGTGGCTGTCAACATTTTACAAGCCAATGTTACTTATTCAATATATTCATGAACTATGCTGAAATATAGGGACTATTAATTGAAGACACTCTCAATTGCCTGAGCAAAATAAGTTTGGTGAACTTACCGTCGTTTTAACGCGGATTCTGCTATTTTCGACACCATCATCCTCGTTCGTACATTCTTGAACATAGTAAATCTGTTTAACTTCCAATATTACAGAAGAAACAATCACTCGATATCAAATTTCCTCTCTTTGATGTGTTGAGAATATATTCCTGTGAATCACTTTGCTTAAATAAACTCAAATTAGGAAAGGGGCTCCTAAGTATAGTTTCACTCAGGAAATGCGTTTTGTTGGAATTTCCTCGACGTAATAATGACCCATTAATTTGATCATATTTTGGTCTATTGACTCATCGGGAAGGTCTATTTCGAACCACGCAGGTGTAACAACCCATGTCACTGGGGAGTTTTATCGACCCGTGTCATTGGTGAGATTTCTGGACCAAATAACGGATTAACGATTTCCAAGTTTTGATAGATAAATTGCACATTTTCTCTGTATCTTTAAATGCCACAAACCACAAATATAACAACACCCCATGAAAAAAAAACCACAATGCACGAGTGCACGTGCATTATTATATACACACTAATCGCTATAATTATACCCTTTCTCATTTCCAAACATTTTCCTTTCTCCATTTTCTTCTTACCCCTATTATCAATTAAAAATGATTTGAACATAAAAGTCCCTTATGTCACATTATATAGCTCGGCAACGGCCTCTATACAATTAAGAAGACAGTAATTTGAGGACGATGGTGGGCCGACAACATGCATATGTCGTTGTTGTTTTTTTCTGGTTACAATATCGTATACGTTGCAGTCACATTATACCAATTTGACTTCAGATCGATCAAAGATATATTGCTGAGAATGGCATACCATCGGTCGGTTTGGAGTCCGTTTCCTTCGTGTGACTGCGATATTAAAGGATGGAGTTTTCGCTCATTGGGTGATTTCAAGTCCGGTGTTGGCCTTGATGTTGGTGTTAGTGCTGAAATTTGGATTGCTTCCCCTGGCTCCAAAACTTATTCATAGTTTGTAAAACTGATCCAGATCACATTATTAACATCTCAATAAATAGTGAGTGACTTTTCAGGACTATCTTCATTTTATTTTTGGCGTTATAATCGTGTAAAAATTGACCTAACACCAACACCAAGAGGTCAACACTGAACTTGAAATCACCCATTAAGAGTGATCAAGAAAATTCAGAAAATGTATTTTCAATTGCCCTTCGACAAAGAACAATCAAGAAGTCTTTGTCGACAGTGGTGAATCAGAAGAGCAGTTCCGTCCTCAACTCAAGGCATGCATGGACAAACGACATCAGCTCGTAAGCTTTGGACGAACTGCTGTTCCGACTTACAAATTTTCGACAAAGATCTCCCAAAATTTCTCGGTCTTTACATAGATCATGAAAATGTCAAATTGATTATATATGTAAGTTATCTTCTCGAAACACTGGCATTCTGAATAAACTAATATATTTTTTTCCTCATCACATTTTAAAAACATTATATTCTACACTTGTTTTATCCCATATGAATTATGGAATATTGGCCTGGGGTAATTGCAATACAACCTTAATTGATAAAATATTCACGATACAAAAACGAGCAATTAGGGTGGTTAATCAAGTTGGTTTTTATTCCCATACAAACCAATTATTTTTCCAAAATAAAGTACTCAAAATTTCTGATATATATGCATTTCAAGTTGGTATATTTATGTTTCAGCTTTCAAGAGATGAACTGCCTGATATATTTGTTTCTATGTTTCAAAGGAACAATCTAATCCACACATATCCCACTCGGCTAAGTGACTCCTATCACCTTCCGCGTACTCGCACTCTCCTTGCTCAAAGAACAATTGCATTTGAAGGGCCCAGGTTTGGGAACGATCTTCCCCACGATATGGTACATAGTGCCTCACTTCATATATTCAAACGTAAATTGAAAGCGATGCTTATCAATTCTTATAATTTCCCTTTGTAACTTTTATATTCATGTACTTTATTTATACGCTCTGGCTGAGTAATGAGTAATAAATAATAGTCATACAGTGGCAGACTCTTTTTTGTTTATTTATTTTATTATTATTTTATTTTTTTACATTCCTTACATATCCACAATCGTAACATTATGGCATTACTTTGTTATAATCAATTTACTTACCTGTCCTCTCCTCATTAAGACTGATATTTTTCTGGATCCTGTAGACTTAACAAGCTTTGCTTTTTTATGCAGGTCCCCTCATATTTCACTCTTTTAAATTGTCTTTAATTCCAAATCGTTATTTTCTTTAATTTGAATTAATTGTTATGCCTTGTCAGATTTGTATTCTCATGAGTTTTCTGATATTGTTTTCATTTTTTTTATTGTACTTGTGAAATATGTAAAATAAAGTCACATCAAATTAAACTGTTCATTATCATTTGACGGGCATAATTTTAATATATTTATTGAGTTCTTGAACCGTCCACACGTAATTGTCAGCACAAGCCCTCAACGTTGAGTCTGTGGTCATTCCAAATGGGCACTTGAAGTTGCTGTAGGTTCCTGCATGTGTAGATTCATCTGCGATGTTGTCAAGAGATCAAAGGGCTTTCTCCAGGAAGTCGAAGTTTCTATGAAGTAATCAACATTTGGTTAAACAATTTCCGCAAAGAGTTTTCATCGAAATACCATATCATTAATAGCAATGATAAGAAGAATATCTGGTTTCAACGAATGTAAAACTTGCATTGCATCAACATAAAATTCTGAACAATGGAATCATTCTTATAGTCAAAGCGAGTCAAAATGGTCAAAGATACTCGTTTTCAGAATCATTTAACTCAGAGTAAGTCGATTTTCAGTTGAGAACGCACAACTTTGAGCCGGATAAGTCAAACTATTTATTCCCAAATCAGAATTAACTCAGCGTTGACCATAACTCGGTTTGTATTCAGAGCACTATAGCGTACTGTAAGTAAAAAAAAATGAAGTAAGTAGGGCCTAAGTCAGTAAGTTATTCAGTAAGTAGTTAGTCAGTCAGTCCGTCAGTTAGTCAGTAACAATTAATAAGCATGGTCCTAATTTTTAGTGAATATTAGAAAGTCAAATACCAAATCGGCAACTTCGTTATAAATCAAAGTCATGCCAGGCCGGGGCGGCGGAACGTATTTTCATGGGGGGGGGGGGGGGGCAAAGCCCAAAAAGGGCACTTAGGCCTAAGTCAAACTGGTCATTTTGGTGCAAACAGATATTTTCACCATGATGAGATTATCATCAGCATGAAGTAGTGTGTTTCTAAGCATTTTTCTAACTAGGAACACAATGAGTAGGCCTACTAAACAATAATTGATGCGAGCGCGAGCCAAAAATCTTGTGATATTCCAACCTGAAAACTGGACATTCTAAGTATATTTTGTAACCAGGAACACAATGAGTACCTTACTAAGCAATATCTAATGCGAGCGCGAAGCGCGGGCCAAAAAAAGATGTGATATTTACCTGAAAACTGGACATTCCAGGCAGTTTTCTAACCAGGAACCCCATGAGTTCCTTACTAAAAAGAAATAATTGATGCGAGAGCGAGCATTTTTTTTTGGGGTGATATTCCAACCTTAAAACTTGAGCTTTCTAAGCATTTTTGCCATCAGGAACACAATGAGTACCTTTCTAAGCAATAACTGATGCGAGCACGAAGCGCGAGCTAAATATTTTTTTTTGTAAATTTCTAGTCTTTTATTTACTTCAAAAAGGGGCACATTTCTTTTTCCAAAAAGGGCATTTCTATTTTGAAAAAAAGGACTTTGTTTCCTACTGGATTTTTTTTGTTGGGGGGGGGGGGCAAGTGCCATCCCCCTGCCCCCGGTCCCTCCGCCCCTGAGTCATGCTTATACACCATCGTGATCATAATAATAACATGAATTATGCACAACATTATCATGGCTTACCACATATTTGAAAGTATCTTCAGGGAGGGATAAGCGTCGATCAATGGCGAGCTGGCGTCGGGACTGAACCAATTTCATTTTCTTGATTGTCATTTTTCTAGAGTCTCGGCGAATCGACGAACGACTCTGTCCAAGAATTACATCCAACACATTCTGCAGGGTTAGAATTCCCCTGACAACCTACAGGGAAGAAAGGGGTGAGGGGTAAGATTAGATGGGGGGTAAATAAGTTGCCAGCGCTTTACGTCTCTACATTCAAATCATTGGCGTAATGAGCCAACAATGTTATAAAGGGACCAAATAGGTCCATTGCAATAAGTAAAATGTGATTTTTCAAAATAAAATCGGTGACAACACACACTTACCCCAGTCACATTATCATACACAGCCGCTACACGATAGCATCCGATATTCATCTCATCCAGGATATCATAGAGGGGTGTGTTTGAAGCGACTGCATGGAGGGGCTGGCGACCCCCTGAGTCCGTGTCTGACATTACCCCTCGATCCTCAAACTCGTCTTCGAAAAAATTCGTCGTATTCGGGTCACCGAATGTGTTTGCATTCTGGTCTTTGCGGGCGGTCACGTGAGAGAAGTTCACCAATGGAAACTGAGGAGGAACCTAAACGTCACATCGATTGGAAAGATGAAATATTGATTGAGGATTAAAAAATAAATATAATTGACGTTTTGAGAGGGGATATTGATATTACAATTATTGTCACCACATGAACTTTACAAACATCCAAACAAAAATGAAAGAAAAAGTATGACTGTTTATACTTTGGTATAAAGAACAAATCTAGATATTGATAACTGAATCTCCTCACAGTGCACTTTTTATTACTGTTCATGAAATAAATTATCAGTTGTACCATTGGATACAATTGTATAATGATGATTTTGTGCTATGCTTTTTTGTTGAGAATAAACTTGAATTTGAAATCGTTAGTGTACAACACACATTGTCCAAGGAGGGTTTGAACGTCAAACTGTCACCAATCATTGTATCCATGGCAACCTCAAACTCCCAAACCATCTTCTTACCTCATTCAGTGGTATCATTGCATCCATGGCAACCTTCCTACCCGCATCCAATGCGCCCTTTATAATGAGCACCTCATCCGGACTCAAATTCTTTTTCTCAGCCGCAGCGTCTGGTGACGTCATCTGAAGTTCCATTAGAGCAATGAGTTCTAATGATAAGAAAAAACTTTTTTTTTATTATGTACATCATTGTAGAGGTTTCCAAATCCATCTTAAGCGAAAGGAATCTAAAAAAAAGTCGATATGCAAAGTATTCCAAATATGAATTAATCTTCCGAGATCCAAATCCTCCCGCCAACTTTCTTTCTTTTTTTATTGCATCGGGATGACAAGACTTCGAAGCCTGGAGAGCGTCTCATCAACATTTGTTTCCAACAAGTTGTCAGATCTGAAATCCTTCCTTGATTTTGATTGGCTGAGAGTCACTGTTACTATGATGGTAAAATGTCAGATAAAACGGGACTTATAAGATAAAATGTCCGACAGGTCGTTTCATGAAACGCTCCCCATGTTAGACGCCCCCCTTCCCATTAGACATGAGCTGACTAGACTAATTTATTAAGTAATTTTGTTAATATTTCATATTTTTTAAACATATTTTTCTTGTGACCCGTTTGCAATAAAAAAAAAGTTATCTTGACTTTCACGTGTAAATATTTCTTGTAACATTCTTTGACGACGTTTAATTTAAGATAATAACATCACCATTTTGTTGTTGTTATTTGCCCTGAGACCCGACGAAGTATTTGTTAATAAAAACATGAATGAAAAGAAAATGGAATTTAATTTCAATTTTCAACACGCATTTCGGCACCACTTCGGGAACCATATTTTTATTTTATTTTTTTTTTCATTTCATTTCATTTATTTCATTTTATTTCATTTCATTTCATTTTATTTTATTGTATTTTCATTTCATTTCATTTCATTTTATTTTATTTCATTTTATTGCATTTAATTTAATTAAATTTTATTCTATTTTATTTTATTTATATCATTTAATTATTTTTATTCTATCTGATTTTATTTTATTTTATTTATTCGGTTTAAAACATAAATACATGTCACATGATACCTCATCCATTGTTCCAACCAATGGCCGTACAGATTTTTTTTAATATAATATTGTCAGGTATCTGATTCTATAAATATACAAGAAACCTTGCCTGATCTCTGGTAGAATCTCTCCTTTCTCGTTCCCAGGAAGATAGAAAGAAGAAACGCAACGGGCCATGCCACGATGAAGAACAGGAACATTGAGAGATAAACAAACCTATGAAGTGACAGTAACAAAGTGTAATATTAGGAGTTTGTAATAATACAATATATAGTTTTTCAATACTATAAGGTATCTGATTCTATAGATAAACAAGAAACCTTGCCTGATCTCTGATAGAATCTCTCTTTTCTAGTTCCCAGGCAGATAGAAAGAAGAAACGCAACGGGCCATGCCACAATGAAGAATAGGAACATTGAGAGATACACAAATTAACCTGCGAAGTGATATTACAAAGTGTACACCTCAAAAACTGTGGTGTTAACCGGTGTACATAGAGGACCACACCAGTTATTTTACATCGGTGTTAAATTGGTGGTGTTAGTTTTACACCTATAGGTGTTATTACAACACCTTTGGTTGTTACATTTACACTCTTTAGTGTTATGTGCAATCTCTAGGGTGTAGTTTTAACACCCAGGGTGTGGTCCTCTATTAACACCAATTGGTATCAGTTTTAACACCACAGTTTTTACAGTGTAATATCAGGGCCCTGTCTTACAAAGAGTTACGATTGATCCAATCAATCGTAACTCTATGGAAATTTATCAGTGCTATGATTTTTCTATAATACAGGAAATTTATTAAATGTCCTTTATTAAGGAGAACCAGTGGCGTACCGTGGGTCACGGCATTGGGGGGGCACCAGCAAAAATTTTGAGTCACTTAGGGAGCGCGCGAAGCGCGCTCAGTTGTCAGGTATACTGACCTAATAGAGATATTTTATGGACATGCAGTGCCATTAAACGGATATGTATCTCACTGATTGAATAATGCGAGCGCGAAGCGCGAGCTGAAAATTTTTGATATTCAGAGCTAAAAAGGGAAATTATAAGCAATTTTGTTTTATTCATGATACGTAACTGTCTCGCTAAACAAACAATGCGAGCGCGAAGCGTGAGCCAAAAATTTTATATATTGACCCTAAACAGGGAAATTTTAAGGACTATATTTCAGAATCCATTATGAGTATAAATATCTCACCATAGTCATCTAATGCTAATGCCATCCTTTGCTGATTTTGTCAGAATTACTTCTAAACACAGTCATGAGGCACCTTTGGTAGTCATTGTAATCATTATCAAACGCATCTTACTAATCAAATACTGCAAGCGCGAAGCGCTAGCTGAAAATTTAGGAAATTCAGACATGAAGAGAGGTATTCTAAGGCGTGTTTGTAGGAATTCCCTAAGACCGTGCATATTTCACTAACCAAATGATGCGAGCGCGAAGCGCGAGCTAAATTTTTTGTATATATTGACCCCAAACATGGATATTTTAAGGACTATGTTTTTTAGGAATTCATTAAGGGTATACATAATTATCTCACCATAGTCATCTAATGCAAGTGCCAAGCGCTTGCTGATTTTGTTAGAATTACATCTAAACACATGAAGTACTTTTTGAAGTAATTGTAATCATGATTATCATATGCATCTCACTAATCAAATACTGCGAGCGCGAAGCGCGAGCTGAAAATTATGTAGGAAATTCAGACCTGAAGAGGGGCATTCTAAGGCTTGTTTGTAGAAATTCACTAAGACCCTACGTATTTCACTAACCAAGTGATGCGAGCGCGAAGCGCGAGCTGAACATTTTTTTATATTCAGATCAGAAAAATTGACGTTTTAAGGACTGATCTAAGTTAATGAAGAGCAGAAATCTCACCAATCTACTTATGCGAACGTTAGCACGGACAAAAATTGTTTTATAACAAGACCTTAAAATAGGGCAATCACTTTAAGTAGTCATGAAAACGAAGAATATGTCACTACATAAAACAATAATAACTCGAATTGCGAGGAAATATATTTGTTGTATATTGATTTGAAAACGGGAGGTTTTAGTACAACGGGATTATATATATAGTTAAACAGTCTATGCGAACACCAGGAACAACATGAACAATGAAGACACAATGAAGCAAATAATGTTTTATAAACTATGAAAAAATGCTTCTTATTTAACATAACATATAACATAACATAATATAACATTATAATGAACAATAATTTCTTCTTTTCCCACTACGTTTCTCTTCCCTTTTCCCTCTTTTTCTCATTTTCACCGGGTTTTTTTTTTTTGCCAGCCGATGGGGGGGGGGCACGTGCCCCCAATGCCCCCCCATGTAGTTACGCCACTGAGGAGAACACACCAAATTTTTAAGAAATAATGGATTCATGGATATACATTCATATCTAGTAAATATTTTGAACAAACATGCATTTAATACGTTGACTTTGCTGGATTTCCATAGTTTCGATTGATCGGATCAATCACAACTCTTTATAAGACGGGCCCCAGGAGTACCGTTTCGTTTGTAATAATACCATATATCCTCCTTCCTCCCCCTACTCTACTCTACTACTTAATTACTACTACTACTACTACTACTACTACTACTACTACTACTACTACTACTACTACTATACTACTACTACTGCTACTAATACTACTACTACTACTATTAATACTACTACTACTACCTCTACTATACTACTATTGCTACTATGCTACTGCTGCATGCTGCCGCTATACTACTATATTACTACTACTACTAATGCAACTCCTACCACTTCTAGTAAAAACTCTTAAAATATTTTTAGAAATGAATCAGCTAAAATGACAAAATCATAGTTCTATGTGTGTATTTTGAGTCGTATGTCTCACTTCATGTTAGTCAGAAATGTTAATAGTCAAATGTGACTGATATATTCATTGAGTCCATCAGCTCAGTATTTCATCTGATCACTTCTTATAAAGTGCGTCCCAGAAAACACGAAACCGAGATTTAGTGATGATTTATCATAACTTAATCATAAATGAAATAGACAAATGACCTACCAACGTAAAGCTTAGAATCTCCTCTTTCATCTAGTACTACTTAGATTATTCCTCCTTCACGCATGAGTGACAAAAAAAAATCAAAGAAAGGATGCCAAAAACTCATTTTGGCGGGGTGTATCTAAATTTCAAAAAGAAAGTCACATGGCTAAAAAGTTCAATATCTGCTCTTTTATACCCTAATCACAACAAATGGTCAAGAAGTAAAAAAGTTGTGATCCCTCAAAACAATGCTTGTATTTCTATAATTTTATTAAATAAACGTGTTTTCACCAGTTTCCCACAGAAACTATCGCACGGTAACAAAAGGGTTAATGCATGGCTGATCGTCAACAAAACAGAGCGTCGAGTGAGTTTGAACGCTAACCTGTAAAACCTCTTCATTTTATGAAATTATTGAAATTCAACCCTTATTTTTAATAACCAGAACTTTGTTATTCCTTGACCATTTTCTGTAATTGAGGTATCAAATTAAAGAGTAGATACTGAACCTTTTAAAAATATGGTTTTCTTTTTAAACCTAGATACAGCCCGCCAAGTGACTTTTTGGAATCCCCTTTTCAAATTGGTTTTGCTCACTCTTGCGTGAATGAGAAATAATTTAAATAATCCCGGATGAAAGAGGAGATTCTAAGCTTTAAAATGGTAGGTCATTTGTCTACTGTATTTGTGATTAAGTTATGATAAATCATCGATAAATCTCGGTTTCGTTTTTTCTGGGACGCACTGTATATAAGTTCTTGTATCAAGAGTTTAAAGGGGAAGTCCACCCTGATAACAAGTTACTGTAATAATAGCACAAAGAATAATACAAACATATATATAATATTTGCGTTGTGACGTCATATGCGAGCAGCTTCCATGCATATCGTAGGGTAAAAAATCAATGAAATATGAAAATGGTTTTATTGTACCTTCAGCAAATTCATTCCTAAAGCGAAAAAAATAAAAAAGCTATAACGAGCCATTAACAAAAATGGAATGTATATTACGCAAAATGATGTCACAAATCAAAAACATGAAATTCCAATAACTTTCTTACAATGGATTTTCCTCAAATCTTCACTAATATTTTGCTATCATTTTTCACTCTATTTTTAGAATACATTTTCTGCAGGGTGCTTCCCCAGTAACACTCTTCGTATATTGACAATATATTGATCGCGAGCAATAAGTATATCTCTTATACTCATAAGAAAATGAATTTTAAAGCATAATAGACAAGCTTGCAGTTAGTTAATGATCGGTAAAATATAGTCCAGGGACAATGTCGGACCAACCCTGTAATTTTTAGAAAAAGATACATTATCCTGCCAATAATTGATTTATAGGATCATATGCCGGGTACCAGCACCGTTCAATGCTACTGACCTGGAGATCAAATTATCATTGTTCTCTCCCCCATTTTGACAAGGAAACAAAATTTGTTAAGAACACTGATGATGGTGGTGGTTATGATGATGATGATGATCGTTATCATGATAATAACAATAATGAAATAATCATTATAGTATGTAGTAGTAATAGTGATAGCTATATTGATAACAGTAATGATGATAGTGACATTAGTTATAACAATTATAGTAATAATAATGATATTTATGATAATAATAATAAAATAATAAATGGAATAAAGAAAACTTATATAAATTATTTCATTGTAAATTCTCACCACGTCATGATTCCAGCTAGAGCTAGGCCATGCCTCTCACCAATCGCCTGAGGAAGTACTCTGAAAAAGGAGATTAACAAAAATAAATTTGTAAGATGCTTATACCAAGTTTTCAAAAAGGGAAGTTTAGCCTTATAAACGTTTATTGTAAAAACAAGAGAAAAATGCAATAAACATACTGTCTCGTTAATGTTTGAGAAATTCTCTCAAAAATTAAGAAGGTTTTTAGAATTCTATATTTTTTTTATTTGTGACGTCATATGCGAGCAGATTCCATGCACATCGTGTAACAAAAATCTCAATGAAATTTTATTTTCTCACAAAATTAAAAATTGTACCTTTAGGGTATAAACAAACAAATCATTTCACACCCGCCCCTGAAAGAGAGAAAAAAATAAAGTCAACACAAACCATTAAAAAATTGAAATTTATGCATTTTATATTACATATAACAAGTAATGCAGCTACTCTTATATGACATCACAACTCACAAATTCTAATTCTTTCCTAATTTTTAATTAATTTTCCTCAAACCTTCACCAATGTCCCGGGACCCATGTTTTATATTATTGTTCTGCGATTTTAACAAATTTTTTTTCTTCAGGGTGAACTTCCCCATTAAGGAGAATCCATATAACATTCTTAAAAATAAAACCTTGGATAACCCATCCACGGCATCATTGGTTTACCCACGGAACTATAGAAGAAAGGCTTTCCCCGCCAACAGGCGCGCCGGAACACTTTCAGTTTTGGGGTGGCAAAATCCCGAAGGGGGCACAATATATTTGACAGCGAGAGATACCGAAGCGATCGAGCGGGAGAGGGGGTTGGACCCCCGTAAGGACTTTGTGTACAAATGGAGTATAAAAGTTGCGTTTCTAAGAGAATTCAAAAATAAATTTCTTGAGAATTAAACATAGAATTCACTACGAAAGACTATACTCAGAGTTTATGAGAACCTATAAAATCTACGCGCAAAATGTGTTTTTTGTGTCTGATCAATTAAATTACGTAATACGCTTATATTGACTCAAAATACCAGAAATTACATTTTTCATGCATTATCCTTTCAGAAATATTTATTTATGTACAGTTACATACACGGACGACGCGAGAGAGCACAATTATCATAAGTTTCAAGGAGTGTATTAAGCATAAGAAGCGTAACAACAGACATTCTAATGAATGTCTTTTCAAATTCAAAATGTCATACTGTTCTGACGTGGCAGACGTCGATAAGCACTTAAATCCCCATTTTATGCAAATCATTTCTGACCTCAGCATTGGAGATAGTCAGTCCCTGATTATCCATGCATAGGCAAAACGTTTCATATTTTGTAACTGGAGGAAAAAGAATTATGACCTGCTTAATTATTGTCTAACAATTTTAAACTTTTCTGAAAATTTAAAACATTACTCGATTTATGTGTTTCCTTTGGCATGTTTTGTATGGCTGGGAAGCACTTTTGGATGACCCCTTCAAAATGTTCTTTTTTCTTTACATATTTTCTGGGGGAAATGTGACCATAACTAGGAAATGATGAATATCAAATTCCAGGAAATATTAATTTGTAAATAATCATGAATTAACAAACTACGGCAGTTCATAATGTACATTATGTAACATTATTTAGAAGAAAACAATTACATTCCAATAGCGGAGTTTTCGAAAAAGTGGTTAGAGGAAGAAGTGAAATTGATTGTTCAAATGAGCGTAGTCCTGATAAAGACAGTAAACCAGAAAAGGTTGAAGACTTGAAGAGGCTTGATTAGTTGATTGATGAGTACTCCTGCTCTGCACTCCATTCGCCGACTCAAGCTAGCATCTTCTCATTTATCCAATAAGCAACTACTCAAGCCTCTATAACTCTTTAAACTTTTCGGTTTTACAGCTATTTTCATATTCCATATGTTGCTCGAGTAACTAGCGTTCACGCGCGTTGGTGATATCGGGTCCGGGGAGCATTTCATAAAAGGACTTGTCGGACGTTTTATCCGCCAAGTCCTGTTTTATCCGACAGTTGCTATGGTAACAATGCTTCTCAACCTATCAGAATACAGGAAAGTTGTCAGATCTGACAACTTGTCGGACGAAAATATTGATGAAACACCACCCCGGTCCGAGCGTTTCTGTGCGACCGCGCGTTTGTTAGCCGACACAGCATTGGTGAACCACTTTCATTCGGTTTTAGTCTTTAAAAGGTTAAACGTTATCACACTGTAATAAGATGGAAAAGGGGCTTATCAAAGGTATGTTTCACAGAGGGACATATTCGTCAAAAGACGCAAGGCTTACTATGATGTGTAATTGCCCCGTCAGGGGCGAAATTTTTTCATTTTTGACAATGGAAATGACAATTCTTAGGCAGAAAAGTGCCTTCATCGTTTACTTTTGTCCTTAAGTAATATAGTTTTTCTACTTTTAGGGGGGCACATGGGGGGGGCAAAATCTCGTTTTGCCCCCCAAAAATTTTCTTTGGGGGGGCAAGTGCCCCCCCGCTTACGGCGCCCTTGCCCGCCAAAATAAAAAAACAGTAGTATATTGCACTAAACGTGCTAAAAAAAATGCTGGTTTGCCTTTTCCATGGCCCTCTGTTCATTTTGTTTATTTCTGATCATTTCTTGGAGACAAGTTTTACAAGTTTGGTGGTCCTTGATCTTTTTGCCGATTTTTTCTTTTCGTTTGTTAGTAATAATGGATAATAATTTTTTTTACGAAGTAAGAATGCCCTTCTGTAAAATTGTACTTGATTTGTATTGTTTTATATTACTTTGTAAGTTTGTATTACGTTTTGAATGGAAATGAAATAAAAGAATTGAATTGAACAAAAATGATAAATTCTGCTATAACGAACGAATAAATAAAGTATGAGCCGAAAACAACTTGATTAATAGATACCAAGTAAAATAATACAGAAAATATTATGAAACGCCACTGGAATACTCTGAAAATGACAGCAATGGCAATGGAATACTAGTAACATTTATGACATGAAAGGAAAGGTAGATGAATTGAAAATAGCAATTATGAGTATGGTGGTGGTGGTGATGATGATGACGATAAATATGATGATGTTGACAACGATGTTGATGATATTGGGAATGGTGAAGATGATGACTCTAGTGATGACAACGAGGATGATGACGATCAGTCGACTGCGGATCCCTATGCTAATGAACAAATGAGTAAGTGAATTTCAGGCCTGAGAGATACTTCAAACGAAATTTCTTTCTCTGTTTTCTCTTGCAAATATTGTGCCAAACTTTTTTGGGGGGCCCAAATACTATTTATTGTATATCATCAGACAGCTCTTACTCTGCAGATGTCAACTCTTGATATGTGCACCTTTTAGATGGGTCAAGAGCCAACTTTTTCCATCAAAATACAATACGAGATTTCTGAAATTTCTGAGTAGCATAAAATGCAATGTTCTGATCGGCTGAATAATGTTTACAAAACAACAGGCGCGGGTAATTTTGAAGAGATTACCACATTATAGTGTGTGTGGCCTTGGAGAGCCCCAGTGTGGAAACCGTTGGAATTTGGATGGAAGTGTACGTGGTCTCTATGACCAATCAGAGCGCAGTATTCTTGTTTTTGAGCCAACAAATTGTACTTGGCCTAGGGAAAATGCATATGCTGACACATCTAAAATACCTCTTCTTGTAAAACCTATATCATTAAAGTTTAGATGTTCAGCTTTATCATTATTTAAATTTCATTTGGGATTAAACAGAAATTAAGTCATTATAGAATCAACTTTTGTCGTATCAAAATAATCATTTTCACATGACAAAAAAAATTTTGGTTTTAAATAAAAAGTTTCATCTATATTACAAAATCTTTTTAAAAATCCAGACACATGACCTGAAAGAATTTGTCTTCTTTATAAAGTCACCAAATACATGAAATTTGCTCAATATCTGAGCAGCAATGGCCCAATAAAAAGACGTGTTTTCGTCCGCACCAGGCTCATAAGATATGCAAAAACCTTCTAGTCATGAATATCACTTGGATAAAAGATGCAACTTTTTGAGGACCTGCCGACTGATTGCGATGATGATGATGATGATAATGATGATGTTGACGAGGATGATAATGAAAATTATGACGATAATGACGCTTGTGATGATGACGGTGACGATAATGGTGACGATGATGATGACGATGATGATGATGATGATGAAGGAGAAGTTTTAAAAATGATGAGGAAGGGGAAGAGACTGATAATATAGTAGTAGCAATATCAACAAAAAAGAATCATGATTATCATAATTGATATTAATGTATTGACAGCCTTAATGATGACAAAATAATTTACTTGTTGAAGAAGAAGACGACAAACGAGGAGAGGAGGATGGAGAACACTGGTCTGACGATGAAGTTGAGGAGAATGGGAAGGCATACGATGGCGGCAACGCTCCCGATGTTGAGGGTGACGAGGAGCATGTGAGGGCTCTTGAGTAGGGGGATGACCCGGTAGGCGTAGAGGCGCTCCCTGGCGGACCCCTGGCGGATGCAGAGCTCCAGACGGGTCAGATCCAAGGAGAAAAAGCTCGTAGTGAGGGCAGAGTATAGGCCTGGTATAATGATAAGTTAGGGTACTATTATTTAGGGGTGGTGCTGTATTTGGTGACCCCCCCACATTTTTTAAATTAAAAATTCCATTATAAAAAAAGACATAGAAAAATGTATTTTAAAAAATATATAGAAAGAGTACTGAAGTCGTGTAACTATATATAATTTGCAAAATAGCTAAAATATATTTCATTTGTATTCCAACGCCCTTGGCAGTAGATTCGACCCTACAGTTCCGGCGTCGAAGCATCGACAATTTCAAATCGCTTGTTCATACCCTTTTGCTCCAATACTTGAATTTAATTGAATAGCAAAAGATGAAAGCAATTGATGATTGATGAAAGAGTTGCTTCACGACCAGTGGACATACACTTGTCACTGATGCCCACTTTCGATATCTAAGACCAAAACAGGGTAAAATATATATAGTGTATATCTCGTATTATGTTGGAAACAAAGCCCATAGGGGAGCCTTTCATGATCGGACTTGCTGGATCCCTTTTTTATTCGACAATTACTGTAGTAACAGTGCTTGTAAGTCAATCAAAATCAAGGAAAGTTGTCAGATCTGACAACCTATCAGACAACAAATGTTGATGAAACACGGCCCTAAACTCAAACTTGAAAAAGAGGGCTAGCCAAAGTTTGTAACATTCTCATCAGCTTATTATATGACCATATAGCTATATTCTAGCTCATGCTCACGTCGTTGGTACACTCATGTGATATTTTGCTCGTAGTTCTCGTGACTTTATTATATCATTTTCTTTTGATAACTTCGATATATTATTTGCCTATTAATTTAATAAAGTTTGCCCGTTTTCTGTCTCACGGGTGCAAAGCTTCTTGGCCGCACGACTCGATTCTTTTTTAAAACCAATTTTTACATCGTAGGCCATGACGGCCACACGCATGACTCGTAGGCCGACATCGTACAATTTGAAAATACCTGACATCAGAGAAAGAGTGACGTAGAGGAAAATGCTGATAAAGAACCACGTGTCATTCGGTTCAACGAATCTCTGGATGCTCGTGGCACACAGCAAAGAGGCGTTCACGAGGTCAAGAGCCTCGTGGTAATCAAGTGGAACGTATTGAACAGACGATGATAAACCAACACTGCTCGTTGTATTCAAGTTGGTCGTCGAGTTGATAGTCGAGATGGTTGAATTCATTATCGAAATGGTTGTGGAATTCAACAAGGTTTTTGGACTCGTCGAAATACTTGAATTAATCATCGTGGAGGCTGTGGAATTCGCCAAGGTGGTTAGACTCGTCGAGATGGTTGAATTCATCATCGAGATGGTTGTCGAATTTGCCAAGGTGGTTAGTCTCGTCGGAATAGGTGTATCCATTGAAAATGTTGAATTCATGTTTCTCCTCTTTTGAATTGGACCACTTTATGGCCTAGTCTCCCGCTAAAGATTGACCTGCAGTGAGAGAGAGAGAGGGAGGGGAGGTGTAGATTAATGGAGAAGGATAATCGAAGGTGCATACCTGGATAATAATCCTGGAATTTCTTCTGAAAAAAAATATAAATAAAACACAGAAAAGATGGGCAGAGGTGGCCTTGGGCCGGATTCGTCGTGTACTTCCAGCGGGCTGCGCGCTTCCTCACTTTCTATCCCTTCGTTTATGATAAAACCATAAGGGAAATCTAAACAAAACAAACCACCAGCCGCAAAACAAACAAACAAACATTGACTGTTTTTGACGAAATCACTTTTTGTATGAATATTTATGACTGAAAATGGTTTGTTTTTTATATTCAAAAATATTATGTCATACAATTAAATCGTTGAAAAGTATAGTAGGAGCAAAATGTCGCGATAAAAAAACCGACAAAAGATCGAATTTATAGAAACACTGAAAATCTGGTGACACATAACGACAAGTCTGTTTTATAGTTACTAGTAAATTCAAATAATTGCATTTGCTTACCTGGTAAATTTATCAGCGCTCAGCAAATATAATGATAGGTGCTCCTTTTATCATCAACATACACCATAAACGCATATATCATTCTCGGCGCACATCTAATCAAGCAGACTGTTACTTTGCGAAAGATTCTTAAAATAATGATGAAAAGCGTTCATTGCAATGTGATGTTTACAGAAAAGGCTCATGTCATTACTGCAAACAGCCTTGCTTGGTAAAAGTTATCAGAAATTAAATGAGAAAGTCATGGCATAAAATCTATACTGCCACGAATCATTCTCGATAAGGGAATATAGGCCTATAATAAAAAAAAATCAGTTATGTAATGACCTGGCATTTTTATTTGACATGTCCTTGTCTGATCGAAATGATATACTGCCCGATGAGGCCAAAATTACCAGCTATTTTTTCGACCTTCACAAATTCATGTGCCGTCACACGAGCTTGGGCGTTTTGGGGGCTAATTGAATATAGCGCTCTCATGTGGTTGGGTAGGTGGAAAATCTTGTCAGGAAGGGCAAACTGAAACATTTTATGACAACTGCAAACAGGAATCAAAACTATCCGAAAATAACGAGAGCACAAAAAAGGTCATTGAGGATATTCTTCCCTTGATTTAAATGTATGCTAAATTCTTTCCTTTTCAAACCCTTGAATTTACCGATCCATTGATACGTTCCCCATTAAGATCCTAATAATGTGATTACTTGCGTTCTTTTTCATTCTAACTCATCGTTTTTCTTTCTGAGCGCTAGCAATAAAACACTTGATTATAATTTGCACTTCATAAAAAAACAGATATAACATTCATTACAGAGTTTTACCTTTTGGTTATTTTGTATCACAATATCACTTATCGAAACGTATACTTAAACTACGTATTTCATGTAGGCGTTTATGTATATATTTTGTCAAGTTTTGTATTCATTACGATTGCAGAAGACAACGAAAAGGGGAAAAAAAGCGTAGAGAATTAGTGAGGAAACGAGAAGTTGTTCAAACCTATATTGTCAAGAAAACTGCAAGCATTGGAACATAATGGAAAAACGTAATGGACCAATTTTTACCCCCACTGTCCTCTTTTTTTTGTTGAAATCCTTGATCGCCACAAGCAAACGTAAACGTGCCCCCACCCCACTCCTTCCCGTCTAGTTTTGATGATGGCGTAATTTCCTTCAGTAAGAAATTTATCCACATTGTGCTGCACTCGACCCAGGTGAGGTGAATGGGTACCGGTAGGAAGTAATTCCTTAAAAAGCTGTGTGCGCTATGAACGCCTAGCATAGCCGGGTAATATAGGAGCGCCTTGAGCACTTAACAAGGTGGATATGTGCGCAATATAAATCCTATATTATTATTATTAATCAGACACACAACACTGAAAATTGAACAGGTTTATAACAACCTTATTCGGCCTCAGACGTTCAAAGTGTTGTATTATTTCGTTGTTCTGTGCTTGTCTTTGTCGGCCTATTCATGAATAACTTGTTATTGTTGATCTCCGCTCTTTAAAATTAAACTGATTCATGAATATTTTTATCCCCCAAGAATGTAAAACTGTATTGATTCAAGTAAAGATCATATTTGCTGCATATTGTACAGTTGGAAAGTACTATCCACTCATTTATGAAAGTGCATGTTTAAAATAATTATGATTAAATATAAAAAGCAAATATCAAACATTCTGCTTTTAATTAGCAGGGCTTAATTTTCATGCATATATAGGCCTATAATAGTGCTTTCGTCCTCGCGAGATTTTTACCGGCGTTAAATTTGTATTCGAATTTTACTAATTAATTTACATGTATCAATGTTTAGTGAGTAAACGGTGAGTATATGCCGTATGGTTATCTCGACCCGCCGGCTGCGCTGGGATCTCTCGACTTTGATCTCAAACCGTACCCCGTGACGTCATATCGATCGGTAAAGATGGCAGCGCTCATGCGAATAGCTACTTCCAATGGAGGACCAATTTCACACATTTTTCAAAGTATTTCTCAGAGAAATGTTCATTTGGCCCGTAACTACACACACCTAGCTCAACATCTTAGTGTTTCTTCTCAGGTAAGTGAGCTCTATGTGAAGATAAAGAAAGTTATTAACTGTTTGTTGATTCTATTTTCCAGGCAGTCCCATGTCATATATTTCTACGTCTGTAAATGTAATACCGGTATGTGATGTCTGAACAAACTTCACTCATCCAAATGCCATGGGCATGTCAATATACAAGGTTATGATAAAACATTAATATTGTCCTCTGTTCGGACTCCCTGTGTGGTGAAATGAGATTGGAAATGCTTGGCTTATGTCCTCGTATTCAAGGCTCCACATTAACTTTTTTTGGTGGTGGCCCGTTCGGGCCACCAAAACCTTCAAATAATTTTTTTTGGTGGCCCACTAATAAAGTTTGGTGGCCCGAAAAATATAAAGAAAAACATTAATTAAAAATGAATAAAACAAACTGAAATATTCTGCAATCACTAACACGTACCACTATTCTTTGTACATCTTGTATGTAAATCGTGCTTGCTGTTATTTTACTTTGCTTATTTTGTGGTAATACATAAATTGTTCTATCATTGTAAATATGAAATGATTGAAAGAGAAACAAAGAATTGTATTGTTCCCAGGTTGTGTAGATTTTTAATCTCTGTATAGACACATACTCATAATGGTAAAGTAAATAAATAGTGCATATATCAAACTCAGATAGATTTACAAAACAATGATTTTTCCTTTCTTCCTTTTTGATTGTAAAACCTAGATTATGCAGGCCCAAAATCCAGTTTATTTTCTCTTTTCCAGCATATTATAGCAGGAGAAAATCACATGCTGCAGAATTAGAACAATGTGTAAAAGGGGGAAATAAACAAAAATAATTTTTAGAATAGTATATTGAAAAAAGAAAAAAAATGTAAAAATGAATACGTTAAGTGAAATAAAACAAAAGAAAAAATGAAGAAAGAAAAAACAAAGAACAGGTCATAAAAAAAATTGAGAAAAAACAAAAGAAAATTTAAGAAAAATAAATAAAACAAAATTATCAAAAAATGGGGAAAACTGTTATTATTCAGTAGAAACATTTTCTTTAATCAGGCATTTTCAATGGGAAGGGGTATAAATGGTTTAATCACTGTGAAAAAAATGAAAGAAAAAAATAAAATGGCAAAAGTTATCTGGAAAAAACAGTGAGAAAATTCCTTCCCTATATTTGACAAAATGATGGAAAAAATTCACATGTCATATCAATGAAATGCCTTCCCAAAGTATTTACTTCCTTAAGAGTGGTTTAAGAAGTCATTTGTAAACAAGAAAGAAAGAGCGGCCTATTTATTTTTGGCTCGAAGAGACACAGCTTCGAAATAAACCAAATATCAACATACATACAAATGCACATATGGGACTGTGATGTACTCACCTATGTGTTTTATGTGTATTAATGCATTTGGAAATCGGTCTTTTTGAGTCAAAAGAGAGGTCATAATTCCTCCTTTTAATGCTTGCAGATAATCAGGTTTCAGTAATATGGACTGTAGAAGGGCATTTCATTGGTGTAAAATGTGACTTTGACGTAGATTTCCAAAGTTCTGGGGAAGATTTCTTAGCAGTAACATTTCGTATCGCAGCTCCCTGGGTCTGAATAGTCTGCTCGCGCACAGCTAGCTGCATTGGTTTCATGCATGCAAAGCTCAGCCAGACAGCCGGCATGGCCGGCTGAATAATAGTTACTGTATGCTAGCGGTAGGCCTACATACATGTACTGTCATGACTATGCAATCTTTGTGTGTGTGTGTATTTGTGTGTAGATTAACAAAAAAGGCGCATGACGAATTGGCTTGCAATTTTAACTGTAGAAATTTGATAAATGCATGCAAAATCGGGAGAAAAATTGCGCTACTTTGAAAATTATTGGTTGCCCGATTCGGGCCACCAAAACTTAACATTTTTTCAATAATGGTTGCCCGAGATGAATTTTTGGTGGCCCCGGGCCACCGGGCCACCGCTAATGTCGAGCCTTGTCTTATTGTTTGGGCCAATCTGAGCTGAGAAAAATGTTTGCCTGGCTTGAAGACTGAACTTGAACCTTGAGGCTTGATCATATTCACTCATTCAGTGAACAAGGGGCCGATTGCACAAAAGGGTCTTTGCAAGGACCGTCTTTCGTGTCGCCCATCTTTTATGATGCGCCATGTGAAACGCATTTTAAATAAATCATCTGCAAACATATTTCATTCGTCCGTTAAAATTAGCAAAATATTTGTTTATAAAATGATATGATATATCATGAAATTGTATAAAATTTGATTTAAAAGCAAGCTAACGAATCTTATTTTTTATCATAAATTTCAGAAACACCCCGCTTATAAGCGTATCATAAAAGATGGGCAACACGAAAGACGGTCCTTGGAAAGACCATTTCGTGCAATCGGCCCCAGGTTATGATATAACCTTGTTCTCAGTTATATCTCCATGTGTGGCAAAATGAGGATGGCAATGTTTGGCTTATTTTCTCTTTTTCTTTGGGACAAATGCTTGATTTTTTTAACACTGACAGTTTCCATTACACCTAATCGTCATACAACTTGGCTCTTAAGTAAATTTGATTCTTTAAATTATTTTTTTCTCAATTAAAAATAGTGATCAAAAAATGAAAATTTTCTTGCCATATTACTTTCCACCAATAGAGGGCATACACAAAAATTTGCCCCAAAATCAAGTTTTTGAGCGCTCTGGTGAATACAAAAAATATTCCTAAGTTACTCATGAAAAATAATTGCAACTGGTTGAAAATTAGTAATTTTGGTCAAAAAGTGATATTTTAATGATTTTTTTAGTGTGTGCTCTGTACAACATTGGCATACCATAGTCCTACCTGTAGATTCCCCACAGGCAAGATGGTTGCAGTGAACAAGTGATCATATTAAATTCATATTCATTACTTAATGACTTATGTGCATACACTTAGAAAAAGGGGATTGGTGCTAATCAGCTAATGATGGGGCTGTTGCTGTACCGTATTTGCTGGCATAAAGGCCACACTACTTCTGGATGAAAAAATCACGCAAAGTCGGGGTGCGGCCTATACGCGGCGATAGTAAAAATTAGTGTCTGATGGTCAAAGCAGCATGTTGTTGTACGTGTGGGACCACAATGATTCCTTCACCAAATGGGCAGATGAAACAACACTTTTTTTAGGATAAAATTATCCAAAACTACTGCTCTAAGTAACGATTTTCAGTAATGTTTAATACTTTTGGATAACTTATCAAACTAAGTCTATTCATATCTATATTTTTCCCCATCGTCACCTACCATGGATCTTTCCTTTTACGCATTTTATTGCAAAAATGCTGACGCCCTCTAGTGGCAGGTAATTGCCATTCGCAGATGATTGCGGCAATTATAAAATTAATTGCCGGTATGACGAAACAACTTTATCGGCAAAAGGGGTAATGTCAGTAGTGATTTTATTTTAAGGGGATTTTTCGGGATACTATTAATCTTTGGAATTATGTAACATAGATTAATATATGTTTTCTTTTATATCTCCCTTACAGGTAACATTAACATTAACATTACCTCTACACATCGTATTGAAAAATAAAACATAAAATTGAAAATGATTAGTAGATATGCATATTTGAAATCGTAGGAGATGTATAAAATGCGCGATATTTTCCCCTGTGTTGGTTGCTTTTCTTTATTCCTTTGACGCTTGTTAATGTTATGAATTATTTTTGCCTTTTTTTTTGCTGATTTTTTTTTTTTTTAAAGAGACCCAAAATCGGGGGTGCCGCCTATCCGCCGCTGCGGCCTTACCGCCAAGCGCTGGCAAATACGGTACTTGTTGAGGGGGTCAAAATAAGGGAATACTTAGCCAAGGTTACCGTTTTGTTTCCAAAGCTTGTTAACGATAGGGATTCACATGCCAATACTTAAGGGGTGCATTATCAGAACTTGAAATAAGGATGATTTTGAAACCCAATGGTTATGCGTGGTATCCATTCATCAATGGAAGTGCCCCCCCCCCCTTCTGGAGTTCCATGTCCCTTTCCTTATTTTGCTAAACTGTTTGAATTTATAATTGACTAATGTTAACAGGGACCTACAGAATCTATACATGCCATATTACTTGCAAAGACTGTGCAATCATTATAGGATGATATAGAAATAAAATCATAGTCATTGTCATTAGTATGTGTGTTGTATTTATACTGCATTGAATAATGTGATATTGGTAGTATATTGGCCATGCACTGTCAAGTATATGTATCTGTTTCTGTTTCCTTTGTGGTAAATCCCATTGCCAATCAATGCCAAGCTGGAATATAACAAATTATGAAACATTTTACATCTAGGATAGTCAGTCAGTGGCTGACAATATTTGGCAACATAATTACTCTCTGGGCTTTTTATTGTTAAAGTGGAGATAATGGCAGAGCTTGTATTTGAATTTACAACTTTTCAATCATGAGTCCAAAATCTAACCACTAGTCCACATGTGTCTTGGTTTGTTCTTGTAGGTAATTTGGCAGAATGTATTATTTGTGAGAAAGAAGATTTAAAGAGGTTTGATTGATGTATTGTAGCTATAAGACGAGAGTGCACTTATGATGGTGGTGGCAGCGACGGTGATGATGTCACATCAAAATCTTAACAGATCAATTTCTTGAAATGTCATAATTATGTAAATTTTTTTAAAAACTCCTATTTTATGAAACTTGAACATAAGAGTAAACAAGTCAATTTGCATTTTGCAGGTCATTTGGAAAAAATCTCAGGGCACACAATGCAGGAAATAGGCTATTTTGGTCGCTCCAAATGAGTTTTGACCATGTATTAGGATTGACATAAAAATCTTAAAATAAGGTTAAAATTCAAGATGATTTTAAAAAGCACAAGTTCCTGTGACTTCAAACTTGGATCAGTCATGTATCATTAAATGGATGAATGTGATTAGGCATCTGGGCCAATTGACAACGATTAATTGGGGTTGATGAACTGTCCATGTTGTGGTATTACCAAAGGTCATGATTTTGAATTTTTAAGATATTAAGTTTGAAATTATAGATACATGATATATTCTGTCAAAATTTTCAGCAATCGTGACTTATCTTGGTACTCTTGTAACTGTTTACCATTGAAACATCAATGTCATTTTGGTATTAATGATTTTGATGAATTATATGATGATAATGATGATTATGTTTGTGGAACATTGTGGCTCAGGGTATTAGTTTCTTGACTTTGAAACAGAGGGCTGTCATCTGTGGAATTGTGGTTCCAATCCCAGCCATGGAATTGTTTCCTTTTGCAATGAATTGATCTACATTTTGCTGCATGCAAGTGATGCTACCCAGGTGAGGTACATGTCAATTGACACCTGACAGGAATTTTTTCCTTGAAATGCTGAGCATGTTACAGAAACTCTGTTAAAGCAAAGGTAGTATGCACCTGCATTAAATGTTGGAGAATGATTTGGGATATCTGATAAAGAATCATATTTACATGTATAAGCACGTATAAGTAATTTATGATTGATGACAATGGTGATTTTGATGATGATGGAAATGATAATTGTGATATTGATGATGGTGATGACACCACAATGATAATGATGACCACAATGCTACTCTCTATTGTGTTGTAGTTATTAGAATGATGACAGTATTGATGTTGATGATGATGATGACAATGATTATGGTGATGATGAAGAAGATGATGATGATGATTCTGATGAAGATGATGATGGTAACGACAATGATGATGACCACAATGCCAATGCAACTCTCTGTACTGTGTTGTAGTTATTAGAATGATGACAGTATTGATGTTGATGATGATGACAATGATTATGTTGATGATGAAGAAGATGATGATGATCCTGATGATGATGGTGATGATAACGACAACGATGATGACCACAATGCCAATGCAACTCTCTATACTGTGTTGTAGTTATTAGAATGATGATGACAGCATCGATGTTGATGATGATGATAATTATTATGTTGATGATGAAGAAGATGATGATGATGATTCTGATGAAGATGATGATGGTGATGGTAATGACAATGATGATGACCACAATGCTACTCTCTATTGTATTGTAGTTATTAGAAGGATGATGACAGTATTGATGTTGATGATGGAGATGATGATGATAATGATTATGTTGATGATGAAGAAGATGATGATGATCCTGATGATGATGATGATGGTGATGATAACGACAACGATGATGACCACGATGCTACTCTCTTTTGTGTTGTAATTATTAGAATGATGATGACAGTATTGATGTTGATGATGGAGATGATGATGATGATAATGATTATGTTGATGATGAAGAAGATGATGATGATAACGACAATGATGATGATGACCACGATGCTACTCTCTATTGCGTTGTAGTTATTGGAATGATGATGACAGTATTGATGTTGATGATGGAGATGATGATGATAATTATTATGTTGATGATGAAGAAGATGATGATGATCCTGATGATGATGGTGATGTTAATGATGACAACAATGACCATGGTGATCACAATGTTGATCTCTATTGTGTTGTAGTTATTAGAATGATGATGACAGTATTGATGTTGATGATGTTGATGGAGATGATGATGATGATAATGATTATGTTGATGATGAAGAAGATGATGATGATCCTGATGATGATGATGATGGTGATGATAACGACAACGATAATGATGACCACAATGCTACTCTCTATTGTGTTGTAGTTATTAGAAGGATGATGACAGTATTGATGTTGATGACGGAGATGATGATGATAATTATTCTGTTGATGATGATCCTGATGATGATGGTGATGTTAATGATGACAACAACGACCATGGTGATCACAATGTTGATCTCTATTGTGTTGTAGTTAGTAGGATAATGATTGATGATTATCATGATCATGAATCACGATAGTTATAATCATCATCGTTATGACCAAGTTTTTCATGACTTGTGATTTTAATAATAATAATAATAATTGGATTTATATAGCGCTTTTTCCAGAGGATACAAAGCGCTGTTGATTGCATAAGACAAGTTAAGGTTTATGGATATAAGTGTGTTTTGAGATGTTTCTTGAAGAGGTTAAGAGAAGAGAGGTTTCGAAGAGATGGAGTGAGTTTGTTCCAAAGACGGAGTTGAAACCAGCCTGTTTTGTGGACTTTGGAATTACACAGGAAGGAGCAGATGTCACTTAATTACTTTATTAGTGTATTTAAGATAAAGATAATCATAATCAATTCGTCATAGGATTGTTGACAGAATATATGAAAAATGAATTTTAAGTTAATTTTGTATTATGTAATTCGTTGTCTATTTCACATTGTCATTTCATAAACAATTTATTTGATTGTATATACTACCCTTGTATATGTTTTTTTGTCTCACCTTTTCAACGTCAATACAAAATCTTACATGTAACTCATTCTTTCATAACTGAAAATATAAAGACCGCTGTAAATCTTAGTATACATGTAGTGTTATCACCGTGTAGGCTTATTTCTCCTAGGGGGAAAGATTGCGAGTGGAGAAACGACTGTGGTACTTTTTGTTTTTAACATTTTTTCGTAACGCACACACGCGACGCATTTGTGCCACGCATGACTGAATTAATTGATATTGAAGACAACAGGTGCAGATATCAATTAATTCGGTCATGCATGGCGCAAATGGTACAAATATTTGGGTATCAGTGGAAAGCTGATGAGTTTCTCTTTCATATCCATGTAGAATATTTTACAAAATGATCCGAATACCAGCCCTATCGATTTGGATTATCTTTTTTTTTCTGAAACGCACTGTATCTCCCAATTCATCACAGTTCTTGAATTTTTTGAAGCACTATTTTGTGACTAAGGCTGTACTCGTAGTGTCGATATCCAGGAAATCTAAGCCTTTCGTGGAACAGGTTTAGTTATATTGTAGCTTACTCCGTGGTTAAACATAAAACTAAAAATGGGTCCCAGGTCCTGAAAATTTGCATGTCAAGTTCATCAGTATAGGCTGTACGATCTCTGAAGGGTGTTGTGTACATGAAGCACTTTTTTTTAGTTTATTGATTATTGGAATAATGCGTACTTTCGGCTTGTTTAATCACATTGGGTTATCGTGTCAGGTCCGGCAATTGCGTATAATCGACCATTCGAGAAAATGTGATGACACAAACCCAAACCTTCGGGGTATTTGTACTTAAACAAAATTAGTTCCATGATAATATTATAAACGATGTCCTTCGTTTGTCGTTAGATCTGGGTCAAGAGTCTTCATACGATGACGCGATGACGGCTGTGTTTCTCTATATTTAAAGGTCAAGTCCACCTCAGAAAAATGTTGATTTGAATCAATAGAGAAAAATCAGACAAGCACAATGCTGAAAATTTCATCAAAATCGGATGTAAAGTAAGCAAGTTATGACATTTCAACGTTTCACTTATATGAGCCAGTTACATCAGAATGAGAGAGTCGATAATGTCACGCACTCACTATTTCTTTTGTTTTTTATTGTTTGAATTATACAATATTTCAATTTTTACGAATTTGACGATTAGAACCTCCTTGCCTGAAGCACAAAATGTTAAAATAATGGAATTCCACGTGTTTAGGGAGGAATGAAACTTCATTTCACATGACAATGATGAGAAAATAAAAATATTTCATATTTCATGTAATAAAATACAAAAGAAATAGTGAGTGAGTGATGTCATCAGTTCCCTCATTTGCATACCAACCGAGATGTGCATAGAACTGTTTTATGAAACGAAGCGAAACTTTAAAATGCCTGAACTTTCTTATTTTACATCCGACTTTGATGAAATCTTCAGTGTTGTGCTTGTTGAATTTTTCTCTTTTTATTCAAATCAAGTTTTTGTTGGGGTGGACTTGTCCTTTAAAATCAGGGTTGGAAGGCATATGGTTGTATTTAATCAACCCTTTTTATCAAAAAGCTAAGGTCATGTCTGTGAGGATAAAGCAAACTATCAACATGAAATGAATGCGAATTCGCTTCTAGATGTTTAAATTATCTGTGTTTATTTTGTGCACTTTGCTTTGAAAAATATTAGTCGTTTGAAATCTTAGCTGCAGATAGATCAAAACTAAACTAAACGGAAAGGAAAAACAGTGTCATGTATGCACGGTCCACCTCTCTTCAAAAGGATTATAATAATGACAAAATTAGCTCATTATAGGCCTCACATTTTACCTATAGATGTATACATATAACTAAAAACAAGATCTTTTTATAAAATTTTCGAAAGTGAGAATGTGGTATAATATTTCGTGAAAATAAATATAAAAACGCTTTTTGTTTATCAATATGTATACATTGCAACATATCTCTAGACAATATTATGATGACCGTTTGTAATGAACAGCCTAATTAAGCACTATTTCTTTGGGATCAAAGGAAAACGAGTAAATAGACCAACTGCGATTTTTTGTTTGACTATTATATTGTGGAGTGGAGAGGTATACAAACAAAATATCAAATGTTGTAAATATATATATATATATATATATATATATATATAAATGTGTGAAGTTATACACGTACTACAGCTTTGGCAACTCTTTGTATTTAAATAATGGTCTAGTGGTTAAGGCATCGGCATTCAAAGCTGGGGGCCCGGGTTCGATTCCCGGCAGAGACATTTTTCGGAGGAGCCGTGGTGTAGTGGTTCTGACTCTCGCCTTGTAAACAGAGGGTCGTGTGTTCGAATCCCACCGCGGTCTGGCGTCCTTTGGCAAGGCGTTAATCCACACTTTGCCACTCTCGACCCAGGTGCTAAATGGGTACCCGGTAGGATGTGAAAGTCATTGTAGCTTGTCCAGTATTGTGTGCGCCTCACAGGCGACTGACTGGAATACTCCCCAGGGAGTGGAGGATGTGCACACATTGTGTGCGGGAATGACTGATTGAATCCGATGACCGGGGTAATAATATATCTGTAAAGCGCTTAGAAACGTCGTTCCGATGGATTAAGCGCTATATAAAAGCGGGTTACTATTATTATTATTATCACCAATTTTTCCAAAAGGGTAGATAGCTCTGGGGAACCTTGATTTAAGCTACGCTTACCTTTGTTCTCTTCATCCATTTCTGTCACACTATATATATATATATATATATATATATATATATACACTTGGTGAATGCTATCCTTGTAAAGAAGAGTGCTTGATGTCTGTGATGAGGCAGAGCATGAAATAAAAATCAATAAACTACTGATGAACCACACGTTATCTGTGTAACTTTATTTATTTTATATATATATATATATATATGTATATATCAAAATACTTAAAAAGTCAATTTTCGATATAAACTGATTTATGCGTTTTTTATATAAAGTTTCTTTGAAAACATACAATATCTTTTTACGAAAAATGATTTCTTGTTGTAAGGTGTTCAAGTTTCCCGCAATGCTTACATCAGCCTGTTGTAATTTTAGCCTATTCTTAACCACATTTTGTGGTACAAGGACTCGATGATTTATCCTTCAGGAGTTGGAGTGTTATCTAAAAGTCTTTGACATCCAGACAATGCCCTATAAACTGACAATCCAAGGATATCTTTGTCATTCATTTCGTGGGACGATTTAATTAGGTCCAAATTCCTTGTCGGCAAACGACAAATTTTCAAAGTTAAAGATTTTCAAAGGTTCGGTAAACAATAGGTATACACACGTACCCCCAGAGTAAACGGGAAACGCCAATGACCTTTTCATTAACATAAAATGTCCCATGAAAGCAAAGCATTAAAAAAAAACATCTTGAGCGCATGACAAGAAACCCCCATTGTTTCATTGTTTTCGGAAAGTTTTTTTTATTACATTTAGAGTTTTGATATGTTTATGACTTGAGACATGTTTTTAAAAATGTTTTTTGTATTGCAAGATCCGATTACAACACGTGAGGCGATGATTTACGTTGAGATAAATTTGCCCTTGAAGACAGTCATTGTAATCGGAAGATCTGATATTATTTGTTCATAGCCTGAAAAGTCTATTCATATTTTGCTGAGATATAGTGTCAAATCATAGATTGTTGGAAACTAGTATCAGTTTGATTGTATAAAAAGACACTTCTCTGTATAAAAGCTCGTATTAATTGGCATCATTGAATCTATATTATTCTTAAAACTCTAGTATCCAACAAATTTTGAAAAGAAAATCCAATTTTCTCATATGGACATAGGCAAATCGAAGTTTAATTAGAATTTTGTACAAAATAATGTGATTAAAAGGGATAATGTACTCTCTGACCACTGGGTACATGCGTGTTAATGATGTCATGGACTTATCAGACGGTGGATATAGATAGGTACTCTGAGATAGGCATTGTTCTTACCTTACAATGCCATCGTTATATAATCACTTGACAACTGACCATATGGTTTTTTGGTGAGAGTAATGAGAGTACATTGTGTGTAAATTATGAATTTTACGAGCTATTGTCTGCTCAGAATAATCATGAAGCAAGTTCCTGCGCTGTATTATCCCAGCTGTGTATAGTGCACAGCCGTGCGAGGTTTTATGGTTCTATGGCGAAGGCTCACGTCACATTGATCTACATAAACTGGATGAGAGGTCGCACGCTGATTGGCTGCGCAGACACGAAGTCACCCCATACGCAGAGTGGTCGCCATCTTAGGACAGTACACAAAGCGGTCGATCTCCTTTTTTGTTTAGTTTGTGTTATGCACACGGTACTTAGGCGATCGCAGTAGTTTATCATAGAGACAGACACCAGACACTCGTCAAAGAGTGTCATTCATCGCAGCTGAAAATGTCGACTTACAGTGTGAACCAGATTGAGGACGATTTTGATGAAGCGTTTGAAGATAAAAGCGAAGATAACTTTAGTGAAGGATCTCTTGAGGAGGTGGTTAAAGAAATTTCATTGAAGTGGTGGACTTTGCTGTTCTTGTATCATTAAGCTGTGCATGGGGCGAATTCCCAGGGGCGAATTCGGGAGATTCTCGGACGGAACTCGCGTAATCATTGGAAATTATTAACATTGGATTAACAACGCACTTTTAGTCTTTGTTTGGATAAATTTTACATTTTTTTCTTCTTACGTTTAATATCTTTGGATTGTTCCTTTCTGATTTCTGTAGGCATATCTTTTTACCAACTCGTGATTTTTCGTTATAGATCTAACCTAGCAAAATCAAATGTGTGATATTAATTATTAGAGATTTAATTGTGACGCGCAGGTTTGAGACTTTCTTTTTGGGGGGGGGGTGGGGGCGGGTTATTGACAGAAAGGAAAGTCATGAATTGTATCTGAATATTACATTTTTTCCACGAAAGACTGTTTAAGAAAGGACGTAATTAGTACTTATCAAATTCGAAATGATAATAATTTGAATTTCGCGGTCGCTTTCAAACAACGGGGACAATAAAATTCGACCCATTGTTGAAAGGTGGTTGGTTCTAATTGCCGCCTGCGTGGGTCGAGGGGGGGGGGGGGTATTATGTAGGCATATGTGCAGCGTATAAGAATGTATCTTTTAAAACATATTCTTACTTTTATGCAAACTTTTTTTTTCAAAACTTATTTTGGCAATATGAAAGCTTTTTTAGATAAGCAGTTTTCAGCAGCTTCTTTTTGCCAATATGAAAGCTTGTCAGATATAGCAATAATTGATGTGCAAACTGGAATCTTGGTGAGCTAGCACTTCAACATTTCGTCCAACAAGTTCACTTGGATTTTTTTTTTGATTGGCAGAGAAGCATTGTAGCTATGGTAACCGCCAGATAAAATACCTGACATGTCCTTTCATGAAAGTTACGCTGTCCATTGCATTTCTTAAACCTGATCAGTTCATATTACTTTAAGTTTTTGAAATGTCACCATAACTTATCAAGTGTATGGACCTAGTTCTTGAAACCTGGACATAAATGTGGTCAAGCATTACTGAACATCCTGCATGGCTGAGTTTCAGGTCACATGTCTAAGGTCAAAGGTCATTTAGGGTCGGTGAACTTATAGACCATGTTTGGAGAATTGATATCGAAATCTTAACCAAGGAAAAAAAAGTTTTTGAAATGTCATCATAAACTTTGAAAGTTTATGGATCTAGTTCATGAAACGTGGACATAAATGCAATCAAGTATCCCTGAAAAAATTATTCAGTAGTTGTTTTCAAAGACAGCATTGCTGCTGCAGGCGCGACTGCGAGAGGTGTACCACTTTTTTTTTAAACAAGTGCACACATAGTTACCAATAATGCAAATAGCATTTCCATTTATTTGAAAGCAGGATAAAAGAGCATTGTAGATTAAATGCCTTGCTCACGGGCATAGGAGCCGCGGCCGGGGATCGAACTCCGGACCGTATAACCAGGCGTCTTATAGACCACTCGGCCACGGCACCTCCACTCTACCAAGAATACCACTTGGTAGTTGTTATCATTATATTTGTTGCTCTCAGACAGAAACCCTTAATTTGTCAGAATTCATTGAACGAATGTGACACAATTTCATACACATAATTGTTATGCTTGCAAAGTAAATAATGCTCTCTGCAAAATCTATTCAACATTAATTGCCCATACTAATCAGTATTCTAACTGGGCCGGACAATAGATCAACAAATATCTGTACTTAGTTCTGGGGCACTTAAAGGGGAGATCACCCGGTCGAATTGTTGTTAGTTGTAAAACTAGCAGAAAAATGATTAAAAATTCTGGTGAAGGTTTTAAAACAATATATCAGAGATTAGTAAGAAAATTGTTAGAATTTAATTTGTTTATTCTTTGATTTGTTTTCCTCAAACCTTTGTCAATATTTTGAATTATTTTTTTGGTGCTATTTATACTGTAAACTTTTTGTCAGGGTGAACTTCCCCTACTTGGTGCCTATAACTTCATACCGTTTTTACTCTCTGGGCGCTTTTCATTTTGGCAAGAATAAAGTAAAGGAAGTGACTATATTATTTTATTTGCATGGTCTTTATGATATTTTTGTATTTCCAAAATCTTCAGCAGGATTTGAAATATAATGCGAATGATTCCATGCTTCCGCAAGACGTTGCCGGAGGCATTGTTTTGTCAGATTATTCGTCATTTATTTCCGTCCGTCCTTCCGTTTAAGAAATCGACTTCTGACATATTACAATACTTGTAAATAAATGTGGCAATGATTTTTTTTTAGTTTGGGTTATTGTATCATTAAAGGTCACAGAGATCATATTTTGTTATCATGTCTTCAGAATAATTTGTGGATTATTATAACTTAAAATATCGGGATGATTATCTGATAAATAATGCGGATATCAAGGCAAGGGCCACAGAGGTCATTATATGCATGTAGAAATATCTTCAACTTCAAACTCAGTCCAAGTATGTTGGCATAAAGCTCTTGGGGAGAGAAGAGATGATTGCATTAGGGTTTTGTGTATCAAGGTCACAGAGGTCATTATGAACGAATCATTAGAGACCTAAATCCTTTTCCTGTTAGTCTGTTGGTTTGTTATAAAAATGTTAAAATCTTGGTTTAATCATTTTACTTTCTACGTAAATGTTAAAGTTTTTGTTTAACGTGTACTCATTCTATATTTCTGCATCGATTGTGTTTTGGTGTAAATGATCCTCGACTCCTCGTATAATAAGGGTACCACATTTGTGGTGATGACGATAGTTTGGTCAAAGATCATCTCGGCTAGGGGTCAAAAGTTCAAATAATGGGGTAGGGGCCACGTGTATTTTCTTGTTACAAAAATGTTTAAGTTTTTGTTTAACATGCTCTCATTTTTTTCTGCGTCAGTTATGCTCATACTTGGCAGAAATGACCCTTATATAATGCCACACGTGCGGTGATGAAGATGGTGAGGTCAAAGGTCATCTAGCGTTCAACATTTCAAATAATGGGGGCCATGTGCATTTTCTTGTTACCAAAAAATAATGGATTGGTTTAACTTTCTGTCATTTCTTTATTTCTGCGTCAGTTATGTTCATAGTACTTGGTACAAATGGTCCTTGTATATTACCATATTTTTTATGATGAAGATGATGAGGTCAAAGGTCATCTAGGGGTCAAAAATTCAAATAATGGGGACATGTGAATTTAAACAAAAATTGTTTAACTTACTCTCATTTCTTTATTTCTGCAATGATAGTGTTTATACTTGATACAAATGATCCTTGTATAATACCACATTTGTGGTGAAGAAAATGGTGAGGTCAAAGGTCATCTAGCATTTAAATAATGGGGGCCATGTGCATTTTCTTGTTACCAAAAAGGATTGGTTTGACTTTGCTGTCATTTCTTTATTTCTGCATCAGTTTGTTCATAGTACTTGGTACAAAATAGTCCTTGTATAATAAAACATTTGTGGTGATGAAGATGGTGTGGTCAAATGTCATCTAGGGGTCAAAGGTTTAAATCATGGGGACATGTGCACTTAGTTTTGTTTTGACTCTCATTTCTTTATTAAGCAGCGATTCTGTTCATACTTGGTACAAGCGATCCTTGTATAAAACCACATTTGTGATGATGAAGATGGTGAGGTCAAAGGTCATCTAGATGTAGGGTTCAAATCTTGGGGCATGTGCATTTTTAAAAAGTTTTTTGTTGTCTCGCCCACCAGAGGTGAAGACGAGATGTAGGGATCCAAATGTCGTCCGTCCGTCACAAACCTAATGACACATAACTCCACAACCGTAAGTCGCTTTTCAACCAAACTTGGGTGGTAGATGGACTTGGGGGACCTGCATGTTATGCTGCAGTCAGAGGTCACATGGTAAGGTCAAAGGTCATTTTCATTTCAACATTGAAATTTACATGCAAGACTCTCTTGTGACACCTAACTCCGCAACCGTAAGTGACTTTTCAACAAAACTTGAATGGTGGCTGGACTTGGGGGACCTGCATGTTAGGCTGCAGTCGGAGGTCACATGATAAGGTCAAAGGTAATTTTCAGGTCAATGTTAAAGTTTACATGCAAGACTCTTAACTCCGCAACTGTAAGTCGCTTTTCAACCAAACTTGGATGGTAGATGTACTTAGGCGACCTGCATGTTATGCTGCAGTCGGAGGTCACATGGTAAGGTCAAAGGTCATTTTCAGGTCAACATTAAAGTTTATGTGCAAGGCTCTTATGACAAGTGCTATTCCATCCCAGTCATTTCACAATGAAGTTTCGATATAATCCTCTTGCGTGCCCTCACAAATCATGATATTTCTGGTTATTTTCATAAGTGGGCGAGACACAAAATTACTTTTGCCCTGTTTAACTTACTCTCATTTCGTTTTTTCTGCAGTGATAGTGTTTATACTTGATTTAAATGGTCCTTGTATAATTCACATTTGTATTGATGAAGATGGGTGAGGCCAAAGGTCATCTAGGGGTCAGTAGTTTGAATAGTTTGGGCCATATGCAATTTTCTAATGAAAATGTTAAAGCTTTTGTTTAGCTTGTTATCATTTCATTATTTCTGCATCAATTGTGTTCATACTTGGTACAAGCATGGAGCTATAGAACATCGACAAGTGATCCTCGGGTAAACATCACATTTGTGATGATGAAGATGGTGATGTCATAGGTCATCTAGTGTCAAATGTCAAATTACAAATGTAATTTCTTTATTTTTGTATAAATTTGTTCAAATGATTATTAAAGTTATTGTCACATATGCCTACAAATCTGCATCAAAGGCCATGTCTTCGTCAAAAGATGTTCATAAATCATGTTTTATTGATTTCAATTGATTGATTTTCATGAACCACCTTATTATCAACCGATGTCGATACTAAAAATCTTTGCATCCGATTGGCTGAATTTAAATGAATCAGTGAAAATCACAGAAATTAACTTTTCATTAGAATCCCCCTGACATTTGTACTCCACATAAGCAGATTGATTTAAAGGAGAGTGAAACCATTGGAACAAGATAGCTTGTGTGAAAACAAAAAAATCAAAGAAACAGATCAACGATAGTTTGAAAAAAAATCGGACAAATAATGAGAAAATTATGAGCATTTGAATATTGCGATCATTAATGCTATGGAGATCCTCAAATTGGCAATGCGTCAAAGACGTGTGATGTCACTTGTGAAAAACTCTCACCATTTGGTATATATTTCACTCAAATTGCCTCTTTTATCACATCTATCAGTAGATCATGTGTTCTTTCTATAGGAGGGCATGTAATACAGATTTTCAAAGAATACATCATGGATAAAGAGTTTGTATCACCACAAGAAAAAGGAGAAAGAGACATTTTGATGGTATTTTATAGCCCATCAAAGTGAAAGTTGTTCACATGTGACATCACACATCCTTGTCGTATTGCCAATAGGAGGATCTCCATAGCATTAGTGATTGCAATATTCAAATGCTCATAACTTTCTCATTATTTGTCAAATTTTTCTCAAACCTTTTTTGTTCTTATTCTTTGATTTTTCTGCTTTGACACAAGCCTACTTATTCCAAAGGTTTCATCCACCTTTAACTGAATCTTGAAAATAAACCTATATCTAGCTAAATTTTATGTTGCGTTGAACTTACATCATCTATGGATGTAAAGTGCCACTCAGTCTTCATACTATGCTGAGGTTCTGAGATAGCTGCCATTACGTCAAACTTCCCTTTGAAACAATACCGCAGTTCGGATTGCGAACTGCGGTGTTGTACCCCATTTTCCATTTGGATCTCCTAAAACTCATTTCCAAGCCCTTATCAACCGCGCTTGGCCAAGTAATCCAGGGGTAATCCCCGCTGTCTCAATTTCACCCCCACAGGCCAGTATATGAGCATTGAGCAAAGGACGAAAAGATAAACAACAGCTGCGCTATTACGTAAGACTTCTCTGCCTGTAGTAGGACCTTCGGAATGAAATTATTGTATTCCATATTTAATCACGTTTTCAAAGGCATATTGTATTCAGTAACCCAATGTTAGTCCATTTTCAATTTCGAACGAAGAAAATCGACCTCGGAATAAGGAAAGTAAGCGAATAAAAATGACGGCATGCTTACAGGGACCGCACTCAGCGCTGCGCATGCATCCCATCGTGTGTGGCCCCCTGCTGTGACTGTATATGCCGGGCTGTTGTTTTATCTTCAGACCAACGTCAAGAAACAGGTGTTTTGATACTTAAATTGCTTTCTTGAGGCAGTTACGGCTGGAGAAGAGAATTGATGAGAAGGGGAACTGGGGTATAGTGTTCTCAAATGGAAGTTTTTCGTCATTGGCATTTGTTGTGAGCAGATTTGTCAAGTCACTAACTCATCTCGTTCCCATTTTATGTACAGGTGCCAGATGTAAAGTTCGACTCAACAAGAACTTATTCTCTCAAGAAATCGGATCTGGGTAATGGTACCTACTGGCAACAACAGAAGATAGTTCATTCATTAGCTGAACAGGTAAGTCATATTAAATATCAAGTCCACCCCAGGAAAATGAATCAATAGAGAAAAATCAGATTAACCTTACACTGAAAAGTTAATTAAAAATTTTTGCTTCTTTTTCACAATATACACTTATTCCATATATTTGATATATTCCATATTACACAATTTTCGAAATTTTGTTTTAAAAGGGGCACAAGAAATACATAAATAAATAAATGCCTTATAACTATGCCAGCAAAATTATCAATTGTAATTCATAATATTTTATAATTTTGTGTAATTATGTTCATGGGCATGTTACATGTATGTAATGATTCAACTGTTACATTATATTATTCTGTGAATTTCTTTTTGTTGTACATAGCAGGAATAGTCTTGTGCATACCATTATCCATTTAACAGACACAATAAATTCAAATGAAAGGAAATGAAAGTTACATTGTAGGGTTTCATAAACCCCAAGTTATGAACAACTTTATGCCTGACTGATGCCCTGTGCAGTGCTTTAAAAAAAATCAACAAACTTCAACAAATTATTAACTTTCCATGTAGAAAGATCAGTAATGGTGGGACAGAAACTTTGTTAGCGCTAACCATGTGCAAACAGAGGGCTCTGTAACAACCAGTAATGTGGCAGCATTGCCTAATGTCACTACAAAGCATTAAATATTTACATCTTGGATCAACGTGTGACACCTGAAAAATGTCACTGTGGCCTGGTCCTACTTTTAGTGTGCTGTTAGCGCTAACAACATTTCTGTGCGACCGGTTTTAACTATAACCAATGGAAATCGAATAATAATAATAATATAGGGTATTTATATTGCGCACATATCCACCTTGTTAGGTGCTCAAGGCGCTCCTATATTACCCGGCTAAGCTAGGCGTTCAGAGCGCACACAGCTTCTTAAGGAATTACTTCCTACCGGTTTACAATAAATACATCCATGAAACATCTAATAAACTTGAAGTTATTTTTGACAACTAAAAGGAGTTGATTTGATCTTAGTCCTGTAATAAAATGGTACAAAAAAATTAATTATAAGTCTGTGGTAAGCCCCCCCCCCCCCCCCCAAAAAAAAGAGGAAAAATCAATTTGATTGTACAAATGTGTTAACTCTTTTGAAACAAGGGCACAAATTTGAAGTATTGGAGTAATGCACAGACATCCCAAGTATGTTTTCAAATGTGGATTTGAGTTTCAACCACCTTTCGAAAATTTAAAAATTGGCTGTAAAAAGAGGATCAATGTAGATTATAAAATGAGTTGAGTTAAAGTGATAAACATCATCAGGTCATTCTGTGCATATACATGTTTGTGGAATTTTGAAGACAACTGGCATGCCGTGTAATGAAAATGAAGTAATTAATGGATTTATATAATTAGAGCACCTGTTCTGGAAGAAACAAGGTGCAAAATCCCTATTACTTTTGGGGCAAGGCTGCCAGTTATCTAGGGCAATTTTTTTTCACTCCTCAGTCCGCAAGGTCAAGAATCTATCTAGTCCAGTTTGTAATTCAAAATTCTCATCAAGGGGGAATTAATGGCGGCTGGGGGCGATATAGCCCCTGAAATGCTCAAAACAGTCCTGGAAACTCAAAAAAGTAACACAGGAAAATCCCCATTTGTTGGAATGTTAATGGTTATCCAATGATGCAGACTCAGGAAGTGTGATGAGAAAATTAGCCCTCAAAAACAAAAATTGAATTTTTTCCTGGTTCGCACCATCGAAAATCCATCTAATTCCATTTTAATTTTCAAATCGTCTTTCTGTCTTTTGTCGTTGCAGAAGCCACTCAACCCGCCGACCAATTTGACACACAATCCTTCACATTGTTTCCATGCCCATGGAGGTGGTATACCGGCCAAGGTGGATGTGGAGGACAAGGTTGGAGGATGGGAGATCATCAAAGCCATGTTGGGCTATGTCTGGCCCAAGGGTGACCTAGCTATCAAGGCAAGGGTCATTGTGGCCATGTCACTCTTGATCGGAGCAAAGGTAAGTTGGTCCTTGGTAAGTTGGCTGTAGTGTAGCCTATTTTTTATGTCAAAGTTAGTTCATTAAGTGCTCAGGAATTTATGAAAATAATTTTCAAATCTTCACGAAGGGATGCAAATGATATTTGATTTACTGAACTATATAACAACATGCTTACAAAAATACTTTTATAGTAAGAAAGTCTGTGGCCTTGATATCAATAAATTGAGCATATAAACCTATCCTCTAAAGTCTGGAAACTGTCGTCTTTGTAATTGGAGAAAAATTCAGTTATGTCTAGTTTGAAGAGACCTTCATATGATAAAAGTATTAAAACTTTATATTTATTTTACAATACTTATAATGATACTGTTGTTTATCATTACAATATTTTAAACACTGCTATCCAGGTCAGACGCTCCAGCATTCAATGAATTTCTTCCTACCAGGGGCCCGTTGCATAAAACTTTTTACCTGAGAAAACTCAGGTTGTTTTTACAGGAGTTTTTGCCCTGTGTTAAAGTCAACGGCAGAAATCAGACTAACTTCAGTTTTCAGCTTTTCCCAGAGTTATCTCAGGTGAAAAGTTTTATGTAACAGGCCCCAGGTACTAATTTTTTTGTTATTCAACTAAGTCGACAACATGTTTTTGTCCATAAACCATTTTAGATTGAATTAGAATAAAAACCAAATTTGATTCTGTGTTTCTGTTGCAGGTTTCCAATGTCTATGTCCCATTCCTATTCAAGTATGCTGTGGATCACCTCAATGAATACCAGACAGCTTCAGAAGCTGTAGCCTCGACGGGGACAGGTCCTACGGTTGTAACCGCCCTCCTACTGGGCTGTAAGTTCATCATTTGCTCCTGACATTTGCTTCCCCAAATGATGCTCGGCCTTGTGGGATGACCCAAGTTATTTCTGTGAAAACAGCAGCATATTTGTGAGGGGGTAGGGGATTGGGCACCTAACAAAATTTGACCAAAAGTGTATTTTTTTAAAAATCATTGATTATTACTGACCAATCGCACTTCTATTTATTCTCTTCATTGGTGACTTCCTTTTTTTATGACTTGGTCATGCATGAAAAATCATGAAGACTCAAAGCAGATGCAGAGATTGGGAGATAGCATGAGGAAGATAAAAAAAGACAGCTTGGCCATGTGTATTCTGGATAAAACATCCAACAAATCCTTTCAAGAAACGCTCCCCAGATCTATGAGGATATAGGTTTTACAGCCTTTTACATGAACTTAGTGTTTAGTACAAATTACCCCTGTTTGGTTAAAGACCATGAGAAAGCTTGAAGCCTTCAAAAGAGCTCATGAAGACTTCATAGGCAACGTGATAAGCAAGATCTGTAAGAAGCAGTAGACAATACTGAAGGTAATTTTTTTTTCCCAGCAATTTAAAAAAAAAAACAACATTTGAACATGTTGTTGTTATTGTTGATTGGTTTTTAACAGTGCCTTCATTCAAAATAATTGACTATTGATGTGACTTAATACTGGGTTGATTAATTATTTCCTTTATTCCTGTCATCCTTTCTCCTCAGATGGAGCAGCGCGTGCAGGAGCATCCTTCTTCAACGAAGCCAGGAATGCCGTCTTCGCCAGGGTGGCCCAGAATTCAATACGACGGGTCGCTAAGAATGTTTTCACGCACCTCCACCAGCTTGATCTTAGCTTTCATCTTTCCCGCCAAACGGGGGCGCTCTCTAAGGCCATTGATAGGGGCAGCAGGTTAGTAAAGACTGATCCACTAAGTAGTGCTCAATGAGAATATTTTTTTTACTTTCAGTATTGACATTGATTGATATTAAGTTGAACCATCAACCTGTTAGTAATGTCCACATATTGCCTAGTCATGACCCATTTCATTTTTTAATGTGTTTGTAATGATAATATATTCAATGACTTATCAATAGTCTCAATGCCTGTGAAAAGGTTAATTTTCTTTCTAAAGATAATATTTCTGTTCAAAAAAAAAATAGTTGTGGCATTGTTAAAATGACAAAGGTTAAAGATGAATACCAGTTGTGGTAACGATCACAAAATGAGTGCGAACAGAGTCCAATGAAATTACCACCAAAGTGTTTGTATGTATAAATAAAATATTTGTGCCAAATAGCTCTGTAAGAAAATGCATAATAAGCGCAGAATTCCATCAAATGTAAGGGTATTTTTCGAAGCAATATTATTACATTATCCCACATATGCTTTTTTCTCTGTTAGTAGTCATCAGAATTATCAATTTTGACAAGGTTTCATGAATTTACAAAGATAAGTTTTTATTGTACCAGATCTAGATGTATGACAACATTTTGACAATTAACCGTGATTTTAAAAGACTTTCTCATGAAGTAACCGTTTGCTGCAGCTGTCTTTTACCTTTAAAACAGTTTGTAAATTAACCCTCATTCAGTCTATCAGTCTTGGGGGAGAGGGGATGGGGGCTTAGCATTTTGTTGTAGTTTACTCGTTCATGACAAACATTTGCATGGCAGTAGAAAATTATGTATGTTTTCATAGCTACATGTAAATTTCACAAACTCTACCTTATTTATTTTGTAAGAATTAACTATGCTAATTTGTGTATTTAGTGTGTGGCTAGAAATCTGTGAATAAAGCCCATGAATTTGTATTTTGTTTGTTTAGAGACTGCAGGATTCTGATCAAATGTACATTAGAAAATTGGTAGCAAATGTATTTCTTATGTATTTCATTAATTTTGAAATTCCTTGATGATATATGTATATTTTTTTTGACTAATTGTTTTTTGGGTTTTTTTAATAGAAATTTTGGCAATACTTTTTCAAATGTAAAAAACGTGAATTTACTTTGAGTAGTAATTTTTTTACAAAGATTCTACAGTTTTGGCTATAAACAGTTTGAATTGCATTTGTTCATGAAATCATGTTTAGGGGAAATTTTTGGTCTGACTACTCTGACATGCACTTATATAATGTTACATAATCTTGAAATTTTATTGTCTGGGTTCGCAAATTTGGTATCAAAGGTTGTGTTAGATTTAAAAGAAAATAGTCATGCAGTGTCGTGGTGCATTCTTTTCACGCTACGGTTGGCAACATGGGCCATTAATCCCCCCTCCCAGCTCATTTATTTCAGGTGAAACTAGCTCCGCAGTAGACCAATTATCTATTTGTAAAATAGTAAACAAATATTGACTGCTAATGAGGGTAATAATAAAACTTATTGCCCTGAACTTACCTTGAACTATAGGTTTACATTTTCAGAGACTTAAGGTTGAGGGAAAATAGGCCTTTAGTCTGAAGACTGTTGATAGTCTTGTTATTGCCCTAATAAAAGAGCCGTCAATATTTGGTTTGTTTACTGATTATTCTTTGAGCAGGGCAATAGTAAAATCTATTCCCTTGCTCAAATCATACAAATTGATGTATACACATGTAGCATGTATCAGTGACATTTTAAAAATCTTGTCTGAAGATGTATCAAATGAAAAACACAGAAATTGATGATTATTTGAGTTTAATGTCTATGATTTTGATTTTATTGCACTTGTGTGCAGCCTGCTTCATGTTTTTTTTTTTTTTATAGATATTGATTGCTGTTAAATCATGTCCGAATTTCATAAACAAAGTAGTATTATGTAAACAATATTCAGGTCAATATTCCCTTTCTGGAATCATGGTTGCTAGTGCAAATACAAATACATGTAGTATATTATGAAATAAAATTACAAAAATATCATCTGATTTTATGCATTATTCAATCATGTTTAGTTTTAGCAATAGAATTATAAGAATATGATTATTTTGAATTTGAATTCATTTTTCTTCGACATAACAATATAATATAACATAGATATAACAAATATATATTGACAATAAATCAGGTATAAATCATTTAGCATAAAATTAATAGCAGAAGATGGATTGCCATAGTAAGCAAAAAAATGCATGAAAAATATGACAATGTATGACAAATGTATTATGTATCCGTTTTCAAAGTATTTTTAAAGTAAAGTTATTAATGGGTTAGCAAGTGATTGTAAATGGAGAAGACTTAGAGGGACAGCTGAGAGAAGTTGAATAACATTGTATAATCTGAAATTGTGGGGAAAGATAATAACACCTAATATGTTGCCAGCCACCCCATAAACCAGCAATAAGCATCAGGGAAGGTTCTGTGTTAAAACTCAAAATAATAATTTGGTCTTTAAAATGTGAAAATGAGAAATTTAGCCTATTTCAAAGGTAAAAGAAATAATTGCAGCAATTATTTCATGAGAAAGCATTTGAATTCAATGTTAGATCTGCTGCATTGAAATCAACTTATCTTTGTGAAATCTTGAAATCTTAGCTGGAAACCAATAATTCTGATGATAATTAACACGAAAAGGCATATGTGGGACAGTGTATTAATATTGCTTGGAAAAATACCAGACATGTTATGGAATTCTGTGCTTATATCTCAGCACTTACACATTTTTTCAGAGGCATTTGGCAGATATTTTTTTATTTATACACACAAACTCTGGGGTGGTCATTTTATTGGATTCTGTTCAAACCCATTTTGAGATCATTACCACAACTGGTATTTATCTTTAAAGAATACTTCTTCTTTTATACTGTCAAAATCTGAAGTTAGAAAGTTGAGGAAAAAGACATGATACAAGAATTTCTTTGACAGCATTTTTATGCGAACTGCTTGAAAGTTTCATTGAGATTGCATAGTGTGCGCATCTCATGCTTGAGTGAACCCCAAACTTCAAGCCTGTTTTCTCCTTATTTTTTTTCTGTTTCTGATGTCTGTTTCAAACAATGAAGAATGGATTATTATTATTATTATTTTCAAAATGTTTCTCTTCTATTTTTCAGGGGTATTAACTTTGTCTTGATGGCTCTGGTTTTCAACATTGTACCAACTATCTTGGAAGTTGGCCTTGTCACTTTTATCATGGTAAGAATCAAGATAAATTATATTCACAAAGTGCTTTACATAAAATTATATTGATTATGATATAATATAATATAATTTTATTTAGTGTAATATAATATAATATGATATGATACAATAATATATATATAGTATAATATATAATATAGTATAATATAATAGTGTAGTAGGTTTCACGGTACACCATGTATCTTTCTTGGGCAAATGTTGGTCCTGAAAAGGACCACCAGGACCAACATTTGCCCAAGAAAGATACATGGTGTACCATGAAACCTACTACACTATCCTTCTTCACCTTGGAAACCTTCAGAAGTTATCTAATATAATGATATGTTTTCTGCATTATAAATGTTTTTTTGTTATTATTATTATTAAATCATCAGTAACATTTACCTGTAAACCATACAGAAAGAAGACATCATGCATGTAACAATTGACATTTCAAAAACTTCTCTTAAATGCTTGTGTACTAGTAATTAGATAAAAACAACAAGATTTAAAAACAGTCCATTGCCTTTTTTGGTAGACATACTCAACAAAAGATGAGTGTGTAGACTAAGAAAGGCAATACAAATGGTCATCCCCACCCCATTATAAAATTATTTTTTGTCATTTAAATAAGTGTCAGTCTCCTCTCCTTCAAGTCTGCCATTATCATATTACATTCACTCATTCATCATGTTCATTGTCTTTTATGCCTTATTTAAAATGTAGTAACTTTTAAATGTATAACCGTTTTTAATGCATTTTACTATGTATTTAATAATGTGCCAAAACCAACTTGTAAGCATGATCTTTCCAGCTTTTGCTGTTTTTTCATGTATGATTGTTAACATGTTTGATTATCAATAAAGACCATTTTTTAATTGAATTGAATTGAAATACTTTTCAGTATTTTGTTCTAAATATTGGGTGATACAAATCAAAGGTGATTACTTTGGATGAAAGTGCAAGGAATGCAGAGTGGAATCTAGGTTTTCAATAACACAACAAATAATGCCTATAAAACATCTGAAGGGAGGTCCAAAGTGTATATCCAGGTTACATGAAGGAAAGCAGAAAAAAAATAAAGAAAATAATGAATGAAAATTGAACTGGAACTGAATAAAGATAAAGAGATTGTTGAAAATTTATCTTGTTAAAAATTTATCTTGTAAAGTTCATGGGGTTATCAAAAGCCAGTTGGGTTATCTTTGCATGGCCCTGGGAAGCGGGGTCTGGAATTTCCTTTGGGGTGCTTTAGTCTACAAATGTAGACCCACATCTGCAGTGTGTGTACCTCAGCTGATTCAACGAGTCTGCATAGCAGACTATGTCTACTGAGGCTGCAGAAATGGCTCACTTCGCTCGCCCTATTAGATGGTGTTGATCACACCTCACTAGCCATTCAGAGTCTGCATAGCAGACTAGTGGTGCTGCATGTATTATTCTCCATAGGCAGCACCCCAGGTATTCTGGATTCTGTGTAAATATGGAAAAATGTATCCAAAATGACCTCCATTTTTTAGGGAAAAACCTTATATTTTTTTGCTTTTCAAATTTCTCTGGACCAATTTGATAGTTTCATTTTGTTGTGGAAACATTTTGTTTTCTTTTCAAATTTACATCAGCACCCCCAGTCAAAAAAGATTGTTCCCAGGGCCGTGAATATTTACTGTGTTGATGTTGATAGAAAAGTCCTCCATTTGCATCTTCGAATAAAATGAATAATTGTTTTGATGGGAAGATCTTTAACAACATGCTTGCTTCGTCATATCAGGTGTAACAATAATATTAATGATGATATGGACTTGTAACACACCAGGGGGTCGTTTCATAAAGCTGTTCGTAAGATAAGAGCGACTTTAAGAACGACTGGTAAACCTTTCTACGCGCTTAATTATCGCCAATGTATATACCGTTTACCACAAGAAAGGATCACCAGTCGTTCTTAAAGTCGCTCTTAACTTACGAACAGCTTTATGAAACACCCACCTGTATCCATTATGAAAAAGATGCTGGGCGGTCAAGAAAATAAAATAAATGGAAACCTATTTTTAAGAAACCTACATGTATTAGAGAGTTGAATTTACTTAAGAGCTTGCATGAATACTAAACCATGTTTTAAGAGAATTTTTGAAGTTGGCCAGACAAGAAATATTGAAGATGTGTAGCCCAAAAATGAAAGGTTCCAGTGAGTCAAGGCTCTCGGGACCAGAGAAATCTCTGCCAACTTGGTGACATTTTACTTAGGAGTTAAATAGGTAACTTTTGCAAGTTGTCGTCTGAAAACTTGCTTCCGCTTTAGCCGATGATTCAACTTATATAAGGTCAACTCTGTGGGCAGACTCAAGTCTTGAGTGTGACTGTGGATCTGGGCCTGCATGTTATACTTCAATGACTCAATTTATTTCCGATTGGTCTAATGCCAATTCGTCCAATTTGCAACTCGTCTACTATCATTTTGTCTACCATCAGTTCTTCCTCTATCCACATGGTCTAATTTCCATTTTGTGCACTCACCATTTCTTCTATTAACCAGTTGGTCTAATAGCCATTTAGTCCTTATACCGTATATAGTCTAATTGGACTAGGAATTAGTTAGGCAAAATGAATGAAAAAAAATGGGTATTCGACCAACTGGTTATTGGACTTAGTGATCATGGACGAACCGGTGATTAGACAAAATGATTATTGGACCAAATGTTGATGGGACCAAATGGTTGTTAGATGAAATGTTGATGGACAGAATGGCATGAGACTAAATGAAGGTAGACCATGTGATGAGTGGACGAGTTGGCAATAGACTAATCGGCAGTTTACTATGTCACACTGTCGGTTATTTCAAGTTTGAAATGTATAAGGATCTAGAACCTTCCCCCCCCATCTCATAATAACATCTCTTCTCAAATCCTCTGCAGTATTACAAGATGGGCCCTGGCTTTGCTGCGATCACCCTCACATGCGTCGGAGCTTACGCCTTTTTTACACTGAGCATTACGTCGTGGAGAACCAAGTTCAGGGTACAGATGAACAAAGCTGACAACGAGGCTGGAAACCAGGCTATCGACTCACTTATCAACTATGAAACAGTCAAGGTAGAGGATACGTGTAATGATTGAAGATAAGCCCCGGGATTGGTAACAACAGAAATAAAGTGTTCACAGAATTAAACAAAACTTGCACATTATCATGAAAACTATGTAATGAATGATATGTGTCAAAAGATATTTCATGAAAATGTTTGGTAAAGAGCAAATGAAGATCAGAAAAACTACTGGAAAATTCCTGTCCGTTTATAGTGTGGTTCCTCATGTTTTTTTGTCTGTGTTAGCTACACCAAGAAAAGCATGTGGTAATGAAATTGATATAATTTCAAGCAAGCTTGAATTACTAAAATTAATCTTTATTATTCTATATGCATTCTACTAATGATAATCACTTCAGGATTGCTTCCAACCAATAAAGTGGAATGTATGCAAGGTAAAAACCACCTTGCATGGTGGCTCAGTGGTAGAGTTCCTGCCTCATTAACAGGAGGTTGTGGGTTCGATCTTCGGCCGAGTCATGCCAAAGGCTCGTTAAAATGGGACCTACTGCCTTCTTATAAGTTGCTCATCATTCAGTTTAAAGAAGAATAATAAGAACACATTATGTTAGGAAGGCCCCACTGGAAGAGCAGTTCTCCAAATGGAGTGGCTACTCTATGCAATTTTATCATTAAATATTTTGTATTATTTATTAGTATTATTAATCTCCTGACCTCGTTCCTATTTCAGTACTTCAATAATGAGAAGTGGGAGGCTGACATCTATGATAAAAGTCTTGCCGAGTACGAGCGTGCATCCTTGAAGACCGCCACCAGTCTTGCTCTCCTCAACTTTGGTCAGAATGCAATCTTCAGCGCTGCACTGTCAGGTGTTATGTTGCTAGCAAGTCAGGGAATTCTTGCAGGTAAATACACAGTTATACTAGTGAGAATGTTTTAATAATCCCTTAGAACAGAGCTTCCAAGTAGTATTGTACAACGCCTACTTAGCTTGTTGTACGCGATCAAATGGGAGGCTAAATGTCACACATTCGTACCGTTGCACACAAGACGTACCATCCAAAATGTACCATTGCACGGCTTTAGGAGGTGACGTCACAATGCGATTTCATTGAATAAGGTGACAATGCGCGTACAGCCCGCTGGCTAAATGCGCAATGCTGTCCAAGATCGATCTTGGGCTTGTGGGCCCGGCTTGTGGGATTTGCTTTTCGCTTTCAATATAATTGCTCCCTTTTCATAGATTACTGCAGGGAAAAAAATCTTGTTTTTTCATATTTTCGCTACATTCCGAGGCGTTGTACATCACAAATAGCGAATATTCTTATTCGTGCAATGGTGCGAGATTTCGCATTCGGTGAAAGAAACGCTCTCTTCAACTCGGCTAACGCCTCGTTGAATAGAGCATCTTTCTTTCACCTCATGCGAAATCTCGCACCATCGCACTCATGCTTATTCGCTATTTGTATACTGATTTTCAGTAATTGGTACTGGAAAATGAGAAGAATACTGATGGTTTCATACAAAATATTGGTTTCTAAATTTTCAGTTGTATGTGTTGTCCTATGGTATTTCCTAATCGAAATACTAATTTTCAGCTTTTATAATACTGAAATATTCTTGTTCATGTGGGCAGCTCTAATTGAAGCTCTACACAAAAAAATATTTAATTGATTAAGTTATGGTAGATTTAATTAATAAGTAAATAAATATGAATATGTGAACACTCAAAATTAATAAATGAACTAATGAACACATAGATTGATCTGAAAAAACTAAGTGACTAAATGAAAATATGAAAAAGATAAGTAAATAGATGGATAAACTTTAAAAAAAAGGATTGAATAGATCAATTTTTTAAATAACAAAAAAATCATTTGTAGAAATACATGTAAGGGACATTTTTCTAATCAATTCCTTTGTGTAAAAGAACTACTAAAAATCTTTCAAAATATTACCACTGGAAAAACTTTTAGATTGAAGAGTTGCATGCCTTTGCATATTTTCTTTGGGATGATGGTACACTTGTGACATAAATCTGTGTTGCGTTTTTTTTGTTTCCAAGGTGAAATGACAGTTGGTGATCTAGTGATGGTAAATGGTCTCCTGTTCCAACTCTCGCTACCTCTCAACTTCCTTGGGTCCGTCTACCGTGAGATCAGGCAATCCCTCATTGACATGGGCACCATGTTCAACCTACTCAAAGTTGAAACAGACATCAAGGTACGTCACGCGTGAAACAAAATCTAAGATAAATGCCAGTTGTGGTATCGATTTCAAAATGAGTTTTGAACAGAATCGGTTATTTTAAATAAGCAACCAAGTGTCTGTTTGCATAAATAAAAAAATATCTTCCAAAATATCTAATCCAATTCATTTGTTACAGCATCTTGTCCTTTGGGTGACAAAGTACTGCAAACACACTACTCCATGTTTGGCTCCAAAATGCACAAAAAAGCCCTGGAAATAAAAAAAGATAGCCATGGAAGATCCTGTTCACTGCATTTTTAAAGCTTTAATATCCAGTGTAGAAGATTTAGGATGTAAGTTGTGAAAAAGAATTCATGTCTCCTATCCATTTAACATGTCTCATCAGAGTCTTTTGCAATTAGCATTCCCTTCAAATATATTTTAAATCACAAAGAATATCTTTCCCTGGAAATAAAAAAAAGATAGCCCTGGAAGATCATGTTCACTGCATTTTAAAGCTTTAATATCCAGTGTAGAAGATTTAGGATGTAAGTTGTGAAAAAAAATTCATGTCTCCTATCCATTTAACATGTCTCATCAGAGTCTTTTGCAATTAGCATTCCCTTCAAATATATTTTAAATCACAAAGAATATCTTTCCCTGGAAATAAAAAAAAAAGATAGCCCTGGAAGATCATGTTCACTGCATTTTAAAGCTTTAATATCCAGTGTAGAAGATTTAGGATGTAAGTTGTGAAAAAAAATTAATGTCTCCTATCCATTTAACATGTCTCATCAGAGTCTTTCGCAATTAGCATTCCCTTCAAATATATTTTAAATCGCAAAGAATATCTTTCACTGGCATTAATCATTGATTGCATTTGTCTTTGTTTATTTTCATCCTCTCTACAGAACAAGATAAATGCTCCAGCTCTTCAGATCAGCCCTCAGGAGTCTGGTATCACCTTTGAGAACGTTGCCTTCAGCTATCTCCCTGAGCAGCAGATCTTCAGCGACCTGAGCTTCCATGTGCCTTCGGGAAAGAAGGTTGCCATTGTTGGAGGAAGCGGTTCAGGGTAGGATGTGGTTCCAATTGTCACAACTTTGTCATTACATGAAGTGACTTTCAGATCGTATGAAAACTTTGCGGACGTTCTTTCGTATGGGCGATAGGCTGACTAGAGAATAACATCTGAACCCTGTCTTACAAAGAGTTGATCTGATCAACCACAAATATGGAAAGCCAGCAACATCAACATCTAAAATGGATGTTTGCTCAAGATATTTTCTAGTTATCAGTTTTCCCAGTGTTTCTCTCACTTAAGGAACTATTCACATTGTAATTTAAGAACATTCCAAATTTTCATATTGAGCAGAAAACATAGGCAAATTATTTCAATAAAGTCCTACATCTAGGGGATTGAACGTAATACTCTACATCATTACCCTTGTAGCAACTTTCCAACTTAATTAATTAATTAATTTTGTAAATTGATTGTTCGTCCAGGAAATCTACCATAGTGCGACTTCTGTTCCGATTCTATGACCCTGATGGTGGTAGGGTATTGATCAACGGTCAAGATATCAAAGAAGTGGATGTGGACAGTCTCAGGAAGGCTATTGGTGTTGTACCACAGGTAAGTTCAGCATTAATTCTGAAAAATTAAGATATGCTAGGTTGTATCTTTTTTCTTGAGATTTTGAATGCAAGGATTGTTTGTATAAATGTTGCACATATTACATTTTCGTCTCACCTGCATAGCAGAGCAAGACTATTGGCGCTGCTTTTCGGACAGTGATGGTTTTGTAGACATTAAATCATAACCAACGATCAAATTTTTGAAATGTCATCATAACTTGAAAATATATGTATTGTTCTATCTCATAAAACTTGGATATTAGGGCAGTCATGTATAACTGATGATCTTGCATAAATTTCAGGTCACATGATCAATGTCAAAGGTAATCTAGGATCATTGAACTTTGACTATATTGGGTTATCAAGAGTGCAATCTTAACCATGGTTAAGTGTTTGAAATGTCATCATAACTTTGAAAATATAAAGAGCTTATTTAATGAATCTTGGACATGAAAGAAATTTTATAAACCTTTTTTTTCTCAGGATTGTGTCCTCTTCCACAATTCCATCTTCTACAACTTGCAATACGGGAACCTAGATTCAACGGCCGAGGAGGTCTTCCGGGCGGCCAAGATGGCCGACATCCACCAAGGAATCAAGAGAATGCCTAAGGGTTATGAGACCCAGGTAGGAGAGAGAGGGTTGAAGCTTTCAGGAGGTGAGAAGCAGAGGGTAGCCATTGCCAGGACTATCCTCAAGGATCCACCCATTGTCCTCTATGACGAGGCGACGTCATCGCTGGATTCCATCACTGAACAGGTATGGATGGTACAGGGGAACAGTATGTCATATATACTGGTGGGGGTGTGTGTTTGATGAAGCTTTTCTTGAGTTACAAATGACTTTGGAGGAGCCTTGGTGTAGTGGTTCTGACTCTTGCCTTGTAAACAGGGTTTTGGGTTCAAATCCCATCGCGGTGTGGTGTCCTTTGGCAAGGCGTTAATCCACACTTTGCCACTCTCCACCCGGTGCTAAATGGGTACTCGGTAGGATGGGAAATTCATTGTAGCTTGTCCAGTACTTGAGTGCACCTCATTGGCGACTGACTGGAATACTCCCTAGGGAGTGGAGGATGTGCATACATTGTGTGCGGGAATGATTGATTGAATTGGATGACCGGGGTAATAACATATCTGTTAAGCGCTTAGACACGTTTGGATGTATTAAGTGCTATATAAACAGTGGATTATTATTTTAATTGGTGACCGTTTTAGTGCTAAATGATATATCTATATGTAAGCTTACTTTGCATGTAAGATCATGTTCAGGAGTGTGAGAGTTCAGATTTTAAGCTGATTTCAGCTATTGATTGTTTTCAATTTCAGTTTAATTTCAGCTTTTTGTCTCGCCCACCAGAGATGAAGGCGAGCCTTGGGATCCAAATGTCGTCCGTCGTCTGGGATTTACTGTTTCTTTCCTATTTTAGAACAAAATCCTCCACATTTTTTAGCAGATGAACTAGGAGGTCTGACTATGTACGTAATATTTTGTGCTATACATAAGGTATACAGAGGTGTAGATCTTGTAAGGCTTTTGAATTAATCTGATTTCACTACCAGTTTTCTCAGGCTTGCTGATTGCTTGAGTGAAATTTGAAAACCCTTGGGCCAATTGACTTGTAAATTTGTAACATGATCCTCATGGATTGATTATCTCTCTCCCTTTCTCTTCTCAAATTGGCAACGCAGAACATCCTCAACTCAATGGATGCCGTCACCCTAGGACGCACGTCCATCTTCATCGCTCATCGTCTCTCCACCGTCGTCGACGCGGACGAAATCCTGGTCATCCGTGACGGGAGGATAGGAGAGCGCGGCAAGCACCACCAACTCTTAGCAGATACCAATAGTTATTATTATGAACTTTGGACCAATCAGAATAAGGTCGCGCTGGAATCCGTCCTTGATGACAAGAACGGGGAAGAGTCAGAAGTTGAGGAGAGCCACAAGTCATGATGACAAACATGTCAGTATTAGGTGTATTAGAAATATATTAAATAGTTATTAAGAATATTATGTCATCCTTATGCCAATAAAGGCATTTTCACAGTACAAAGTAAATGGAGATAGAGGGCTACTCCAGGCTGAAATTAATAATATCTAAATTCATGAAGTAAAATTCAACAAGCAAAATGCTGAAAACATCTTCAAAGTCTGATAAAAAAAAGTAATGAAGATTAGTTTCTGCAACAATTATCCTACATAATGAATCAGGAGCCAAACCTTCTTTTTACATTCTTGGAGGAACATATTTGAATAAACATAATTGTTTTTACAATATGATACAAATAATAAGTGGGGATATGACATCATCAGTTTGTTCATTGCATATCATGAGGATATGCAGAGAAATGTTTCACCAAAATAATTCAAAACATTAAATTGTCATAACTCTGTTATTCCTCGTTGAAAATTTTTGTTTGTCTCATTTCTCTCTATCTGTCCAATCACATATAGTTCAGTCCGGGGTGCCAGTTAGAGGCACTTCTGGTATAAGGTTGATGTTTATCAAAGAGTGCAAAATTCATTCACTTATGGATAATTTAATGCTATAGTGTGCTCTTGAAATCCAGCTTCCCAAGGAAGTCAGTCATAATATATGTGTCTATTGGATGATGTTAATCAACTACTTTCTGATATCTAGTATGTGAAATGACTTAGCCTGTCATGAAATAGCTTGTGTTACCTCAAGCAAATCCACTTGCAGACCAAGAATATGATCTCTATTCCATCTCACAGCTGAGGGGGGGGAGGAGTGAACCCCCCCCCCCCCCGAGATGTCAGCTGGCAATAATTTTGCACATTGGTGAAGTGCAAATATGATCTATGATTAAAGCAGAAAGTGTGAAGGGGTGAATTCTAGCCCACCCCCATGCCTTTTTAGGGTTTAAGTGTAGCATATCATGATTATTATGATTCAAAACTTTCATAATTTTCATTCCAATGCAAAGAATGTTCTCCCTTATGTCCCTGATTTAAAAAAAAAATAGGTGTGTGTATTCAGTTTTAATTTAAAGTATTAATCAGTTACATGGTGCACAATTTTTGTATGTTCTTTGTTATGAAGTGAAAGTCTACTGGAAAGAAAACTATTTTTTTATGTCTGACTTATTGGCAGCCAAAGAATATCAATCAGGTATGAGTGTTAGAAGATATGCTCCTAAGTTTTTATTATGTTTCATTTATCTATTTAAACCAATATTTTATTTAATGAAACAGTGTAAACAAGGTTTATGAGATAGGACCCTACTACCTGTATGTTTCTTCAGCAGTGATTGAATGACAAACTTGGTGGGTGTTTCATAAACCTGTTTGTAATATACAATTGACTTTATGCATGACTGGTGATCCTTTCTTGTGCTGTGTGATGTATTCCTATGAAGCTGACTTAGCACCTAAGAACATGTTCCAGTCATGTGTAACTGACTAAGGACTGACTAAGGGTATGGAATATGGGTGAAGAAATGTATAAGAGAAACTCCCCATATGAAGAAATTGATACAACCAAATTGGAACTCTTTACACTTTGTAATTCCGAAACACGTAAATTGCCTGTACCTCGATGTTTGTTAATCCGAAAACGTATAAGGGTTTGTTAATTCAAACATTTGTGGCGTTCTTCCGAAGTTTTGATAATCCAAAAACGAAATAAGGTTCGATGTTCCGAAGGTTCGTTAGTCCGAGAACGAAATAAAGTTTGTTAATCCGAAAACGAAATAAGGTTTGTTGTTCCGAAGGTTCATTAGTCCACAAACGAAATAAGGTTCGTTAGTCATTACGTTTTCGGACTAACGAACCTTCGGAATTACATATGGCTGTTTTGTGAAATTAAGCAGAATTTTACAATTTCATAACTTTCTTATTTGACATCTTATTATAATATTTTCAGCATTATGCTTGTCTTACTTTTCTCCATTTAATTGGGGGTGGGCATGACATTGACAGATATCTTAATCTAATGATTGGACATTGCAATATCCAGACCATAAAATTTTAAGACAGAAGTGTAGCCTGTCTCTACTTGAATGGAGCTACATCATATGAGACGAAAGTATATTTTTATTCAACTATTTGTATTTTGGTGTATATTTTATGTAAAAATATTTGTAGCACTTGTACATGTACCAACACAAACAATCAACTTACTGTTTAATATTTAATAGGAAATAAAAGTCGTGTTTATCTGGAATCAGCTTTTTGCAATTTGAATAGTTTTGTATATTGGAGTGTACAGTAATAGAATATTTTTCCAATTGAAAATGTTTCATAATATATCAGTGAGTGAGACTACATTTTGTTGTCTCAAGTATTACTACAGCTTTGAACATGCAATACATAAAAATTGAGAAGAAATCATCTAGATATTGACTTTCTTGTGGAAGTACATTTACACCCAACTCACACCTTTGCATTTATAGCATAACGCAGCATATTATGCAACAAAATGTTCGCTAGCAATCACCCTGCTACGTGTGAGCTTGTTCAAAATTGAACGCAGTAAAGCAAGGTGATACCAGCTAAAGCGAGGTAAGTTTGGCTAAACCAAGCAGTAATGCTGGGTTGGCCTGCTTATGCTGCTTGCTGTTCCTTACTATTGCTCATTTTTGTTCAGATGCAGATGTTTGAAATAAAATTACAAACAAGCAAGCTAGAATGCAAGGTCTCTGTGTGTTTGCACATAGATCTCAAATTAGCTTTAATATTTCATTGTCTGCGTTTGGACAATATGCAGCTGAACGCAAGCCAAAAATGCAAAGGTGTGAGCCAGGCTTTGTCAATTACTTGTTATTTGGGTAAGCAATGCTTTCTGCTTGTGCAACTTTTTTTTTAAGGCAAAGTGACAAAGAATTGTTGAATCACAATCCCGAGTTAGCATGAAATAAAAGTTATGCAGTTATTACTGTTAGGCGAGACAATTTGTCAAATCATTCCCAACACTATGAAAAAATTTGCTGATTATTTATCTCCATATGAGATGGAGGTAATCATTAAATTATTAAGGTATTTTGAAAAAGAGGGTATCCCAGTAGTTTTTTTTTTAGGGGGGGCGGTCATAATGTTCAAGTTACAAACCGGAGTGGGTAGTCTGTTGTGGGTGCCAAATTTTGGACCCAAGTATTATGCAATGTTAGAAAAACATAAAGCAGACCCAAAAAAAATAATGCACAAGACCCGCCATTGATCGTCATGTTTTGCAAATAAATGATTTTATTTGTCACCATCATTGCATGATTGTACTATAGAGATACAAACAAAACATACATCAAGTCACAGTTTTGTGCATACATTTAGAATGGAATGATACGCGATAGAGATTTGATAATAAAAGAGTTGTGTGATGAAAGAGCTGAAAGGAATACATAAAGATATAATAATATATTCTCATTATACAATTAATATATTAATCAACCCTGTGCAGCAAGAAAATCATATTGGACGTGAATATAAAGAGTATTGAACATCTTTTTGAAGAAAGAATAGAAATTTGATAGTACCACTGTGCATAGATATACCTGGTGTAACAATTTGTGCAGTTAAAAGTAGGTTGAAATTTTTGTGAATTTCTTTAGATATAAGAATTATGTACACTCACCAAATAATTATACACATTTTATGATTAAAAAGAAAAAAACAAACATATGTTCTGAGAAGTATCTTACATTATACATCGAACATTGGAACAATAATACAAGAATATTTACTTTCAAGATAATTTTTTTTTGGGACAATCGATCAGCAGTTACTTTACGGTATTAAACTGTCATCAATATTTCACATGGATCAGAAGAAAAAAAATGAATTTAAAACTGAACTCTTTTTTTTCTCTCTCAACATGGTATAATTACAGCCTTTTTTTTCCAAATGTTTTTATGATGCAGTTGCTGATTTGAAATATCTTTTTTAACAAAATGTTTGTTCCTCCTTGCAATTGGTAAAATTAGCTGCCGTATAATTCATAGAATACAATGACTTCAATGATAAAATGTATAAAATAAATATATTCCAATCACATAAAAGGCAAGTATGAAAGAGCTTCAAAAGATACATTCTCAATAATTATTTCATAAAAATAAAATCAGTAGACAAACCATTTATGATGAACATCACATCATATTACATTCACTTTATAAAAATATAGGAAATGATTTGTCTAACAAATATATTCAAGCAGACAATTGTTGCATTGCATTCTTTTAACGAATAATTGCACAAAAATTGGATTCCAAATAAGAAATTTTGTTTATTTCAGAAGTACAAAAACAGGTATACTCCCAATGTCTAGGCTAGGGTCACAAATATCCTACAGGACCCATATGAGAAGTAGAGACCTCAACGATCGGCAGTAATCCTAAGCTCTTACTGCCAGCTCTACCGATTAATCCTTATTCTTCCCTCTGCCTTGGATTCGTTTTTCAGTTAAGCATTTCTTTAATACTTAAATTTTCAGGCGCAGCACTGACTAGGAAATATTTACTGATCCAACCGGAAAAGCTGTCCTTTCATGATAATGAACTAATGGTGCATGTGGTATGAAATGCTTTAATTCTCGATGAGCAATGATTGATTGATCAACCATGAAAACACAAATCAGTTGTAATCTACAATAAACACAAATAGAATTTCTTATATTCTACATACAGCCAACAAGCTACATACGATTGCCTATCACTGATCTACATATTCGAAACATAAAAATTCATAATAAGTCATATTTTCTACATACAGCCAACAAGTTACAAAAGATTGCATATCACTGAGTATAGAATGAAAAGTTGTAAATTTAGTACTGATACATTCAATGAAAATCACAGAGTTGACTTCGTATTTTATATTTTACCGATAAAAGAGATGGCTTTCTGCATGAAATACCATAATCATCTCTTTTAGAACAACAAACTCATACACCTGTAAAACCTCATTGTCAATTACACCAATACCACCACAGCTGACTATATATAGGAATTGAATGTTGTTAAGTGCATTGTTAATAAGAATTTGCAAGAGATTATACACAATGTACAAGATATTCCCTTCTAATGTTTCCTCCACATTTCTGTTTTATGTACCTTATTTCACCTAGCATATCAATAGAGAATACTAGTACTTGTTATTCACTTCATACTCCTCATATCTGGGGACGCCGTGGTCTAGTGGTTAAAACACTTGTCTTTCAATCAGAGGGACGTCGGTTCGATTCCCTGCCACAGTGTTTTCCTTCAGCAAGAAATTCAACCACATTGTGCTGCACTCAACCCAGGAGAGTTGAATGGGTAATGAGTAGGAATAAATTCCTTGAATGCTTGAGCGCCTACACAGGCAGCGCAGCTAAAGCTGGGGGTAACAATAGCATCACCTTGTATCCTTGGGCAAGATTGCTTTATAAATCCAAATAAATTGCTTTATAAAATTTTTGTATTAGGACTGTATAACATGATGAAAATCAAGCGATGACATTACAATATGTAAGCTTAATACACTCTGGACCCCATTTCATAAACATTTTTAATCAATGGCAAGTTATATTCTGAACTTTGAACTCACATAAATTAACTGGCCAAGAGTGAATTCGCAAAATAAATTTGTACATTTCACTCTATTTCACTCGATTAAGATATGGGGTTTAAAAAATACAAAACATATTATACAAGCCTACACCAAGTGAATAAAGCAAAAGTATGAAATGCAAGATGAAAAACTGCTTTACCAAGAATTCAATAAAAATGATGGGAGGAATAACACAACAAATTATATGAGGAATAATGTAGCAAATATAAGCAAAATAATCTTTGATTTATTGCTGATTAAAGAGGCAGGCTTTCAATTGAGTCTTCAAAAAACAGAGTATTAATGATCGGGGAGTTTCCTCAGACGTGTACTGTAGATCTCTGGCCTAGCAGCGCACATCAAGGCAGTGTATATGGTGTCCCTGTAATAAGAAATACAAAGGAAATTGACAAAAGTAAAATGAATGAATGAATAAATAAATAGATTAATAAATAAATAAATATGATAAATATAATAAGTCAAAATAATGGTTGGAATGCTTTCTCCTTACATAGTATCATCATCATCACTTAAACTTCATGTAAATTAATAGTGTAGATTTATAATGTAAATTACATACAAGATGAAAAATGTTTCTCGCAACTTGACATACAATTTTTGAATGAAAAGAAGACCATGTTCCAAGGTTGGAAAACTATTTATATTAAAACTTTAATATGAATGAAATATCAGAATATTTCCTTTCCATCCTTTAACCCTAAAAGGACTGGGCTATTTAAAATGTATTGAGGACTGGAGGGGGGCCATGATGACCCCCATTCAAATCTTGGCCGCCGTTCACACATTCTTTACCATGCAAACTACAAGCTAGTATAAAAAAATCTAATAAGTTTTACATTTATCATGAATAAAATATGCAAATTAATTCATGTAAAACATTATTTGCATATATAACACCCAATTTCACTTCAAATTTTCTTCAATTTTTTGCAGATGTCATCTTTGTAATCTAATTTAAAGGTTTCCACAAAGAAAATTGCAAAAGAATTTCTTCTGTATTTCTTTTTTCATCTTTTGTTTTTCATTGTTTTATTCACTGGAAATTATTACAGACCATTTAACAACTAAATTAAAACCCGAAATTAATCAAGCAGACCAATTAAAACAAACAATAATCACCCTTTTATGAATTTCATCTCCCATAGACTTTGTACACTAAGTATAAAAATGAGCCATTTTCAGCATGACATTGTCTCGTAAAAAGTTGTAAGACATCACAATGCTATACCCGTATGTTGCGAATTTGGTCTCAAAAGTTGCGCGAGACTTCAAAGATAACAGTACAACATTTTTGCGGCGCTATCTTTTTGCGTTTCAGAAATATCGCGCAATTTGTCGAGGGGGGGGCCATCATGCCCCCCAGTCCTTTTATGGTTAACAGTAATCAATTTGATTGTTGATGAGACTTGACCCAGCCTTCACAGCCAATGGTACCTGTACCTAGATAGATAACATAATAGTATTAAAATACAATGAATTCCTGGGCCCTGTCTTACAAAGAGTTAGAAATGATCCAATCACAACTACAGAAAGCAAGCAACCCAAACATCTACAATGCAATGTCCTTCCAAAATGTTTTCTAGATATGACATATTTATAGTCATTCAAGCAGCAACATCTTGACAATTCAGTATGATTTGAAACAGAGGGTCGCGGGTTCGAATCCCAGCCATGGCATAATTTCTTTCGGCAAGAAATTTATCCACATTGTGCTGCACTTGACCCAGATGAGGTGAGTGGGTACCCGGTAGGATTTATTCCTCGAACGCTTTAGCGCCTATTGATATGGCGGCTCAGCTACAGCTAGCCGGGGTAATAATATGATACCAATTAACAAGTATCAAACCAAAGTTGATGCACATCTTAGTAACTGCACTATATAAATGGATATACTATTATTATTATCCGTTTGTTTAAAAATGGATCATGTCGAAATTCCCTATATATGAAGAATTGTGACATTGGTGGCTATCCATAGTTGAGAATGATGGGATCAATCACAACTCTTTATGAGACGGGAGAGTTTCTGTTCATTTCCAGTATCTACAGGTAAACAAACCACGCTTCCTCTGAAACAAATATTGTTATTTCAATGAACGGTTAGGTCATGTGAGGAAGCATTTCTTGTGAAAAAGCTTGGCATACCTTCTTCAGGAAGTTCTCTAGGACACCAGGTTCTTTCACTTTCATTATTCGCTCATTAACAAAACAAACAGATGAATCTGAGCTACCGCTGGTATTGCATTTATGGGCTGGAATACAGAAACTTGAATAGAATTATTTAGCCTATGATAAAAAAATATATATATCAAAGACTTTTCCACCAAATTTAGTTATCAATTTGACTGATAAACAGCCAAGTTAGATCACAGTTTGTGTTAAACTGGAGTTCCAGGTATGGAATAGGGTGCTCAATTTATTCATAAATTTGACTTCCAAGTGTACTCAATAAAAAATTAATAAATAGAGGCAGAAACGTGCGGTTACATGTCTAAAATAAAAGTGACTTTGCCAAAAGTATATGTCTATATTAAGTAATGATTGTTTCTATAGTGATCTTTGAGGAATTCATTTCCAAATTTCCGAAATCCGCTTTAATTTTTTTTTGTGTGTGTGAATCTACATTTTAGGATATTCAAGACCCAGGAACGGATAAAAATAACACTTTAAGGCGAAGTCCATTCATAAATCAATTGCAGAAAAGGTGCTGAGAAAAAAGACAGAACGATGAAGAAAACAAACAGAAGATGAAAGAGGAGATGAGGGAGAATAATGAGATCAAGAAAAATAATAAAAGCCATCACATTCAAAAGTATTTCTATGTTTTGATTTACAGATCACAAGTTGGCACTTTTCTAATGATAAAATGTATGCTGAACCGACAGCAGGACTAGCTGAACTTCTATAGCACACAAGCTGACAAAGAGACAAACTTACTCATTCAATACTGGCTGAGTAGATAACACATTCCACATTGTGTTGTTATTGATGCTTTTCTCTCCTACTGCATTCATGGCCTTGTTTCCAGGATCTCTGTGATAACAAAAAGATGGATTATAAATATTTATTCCAGTTTACGAAAATATATAGAATTCATACCATTTTTTATTATAAATTATGAATGAGGCAATCCTACATCATTTTTACAGTATCAGCTAGATAGCTTAACATTCCATTTAAAAACGAATATTAAAAAAAGAAGAAAAAAAATAAAATAAGGTCATGCCCCCCCTGTAAACATTAAGGTTATCAAAACTTTGGGTGTTGAAGGGGAAAAAGAAGCAAGAATTAATTATGTTGTATATCAAATGGGCTATTGTAATTGCATCCTTCATTTCTACAGCCAACAACTAAAGTACGTCCTATCTTATTGTTAAAAGTTGCAGATACTGAAGGGGAAAAAATTGGCAATAATTCAATCCTGTTGTATTACATAAGGGTTATTTTAATCTCATACATCTCAGAAATTAAACAAGATAATGACATGCACTTTGTTGTATCTTTAGAACTTAAAGATATTGGGGGAATAGCAAGAAATTAATTATGCTGTATTACAAAAGGGCTCATTTAATATCCTATGTCATAAAACTTTTTAAAAATATGACACGCATTCTATCTTATCATTGGAACTTACAGATATAGGGGGGATAGAAATAAATTAATTCTGTTGTATTACAAAAGGGCTAATTTAATCTCCTACGTCATAATAAAAAAACATGACATGCAGTCTGTCTTATCATTAGAACTTACAGATATTGTAACAAAAACTTTGGCTAGAATTAATTACGAAAGGGTCATTTTAATCTCATACATCATATGACTTTGCATAGTGAGATTGTCTTGCAATATTGTGTACAGTCCAAGTTCTTTGATATGTATCAGTGAGTTTATTGATTCAACTTGAACTTTGAAATCAACTCCTGTATCCCTGGGTGAAAAATACAGCATACAAATTAACCCATGATTGATAAAGGGTTTGAACTACATTCAAACCAAATTAGAAGGGACAAAATGGATGAGCTATATAAACAGATTAATATCAGATAATATGCAAGTACAAAAATATATATTTCATGGCCAGCTGGTATCAAGCCGAGAAATTGTGAGGTGATACATGATGTAGATTATATTCACTGTCTTTTGACACTCTAATCGATTCTGCAACATATCTAGCAGGCAATGAAGTAAAACCATGACAAATGCACTTATATCAATTGTCTCAGTTCAACAGTCTTTATTTCACTTCATTAATCACTTCTCTTAAAGGGGAAGTTCACCCTGACAAAAAGTTTATTGTAAAAATAGCAGAAAAAATAATAAAAAATATTGCCGAAGGTTTGAGAAAAATTCATCAAATAATTAAAGTTATTAGAATTTCAATTATTTGATTTGTGACGTCATATGTGAGCAGCATTCCTACATATAGCAAATGATAAAAAATCAATGAAATGTCATTTTCTCAGAAAATTGAAAATGGTTTTCACTGTAACTTTTGTATATCAATAGACAAATCATTTCACACCCAATCATGAAAAGAAAACAAAATTATTAAAGTCATCAGGAACCATACCGAATTTGAAATTCATGCATTTTATATTACATAACACATGGGGCGGCTGCTCGTTTATGACGTCACAAATCCAAAATTTTGAACTCTAATAACTTTCTTACTCATTAACAGATTTTCCTCAAACCTTCACCAATATTTTACACTATTTTTTCTGCTATTTTTATTACAAAGTTTTCTTCAGGGTGAACTTCCCCTTTAAGATATACAATAATTGCTTGCCATACCCTCGCCATGCTTTATAAACTCATATTTACATAAAACTTTACTTCACCACGATTGAATCATTCTTTGCCTTCTAATGTCATCCCTTTCTTTTGGTCTTACTACATGTTCACATAATCCTTGTCATTCTTATGACACTTATAAACATAACCATAACCATTATATCATTGTGTATGGTTCTACTGGAAACGTTGTTTGACAATTCATCTAGTCACATACATCATCTTGTATTCTACTACCACCTGGGGTCCATTTCATAAAGAGTTTCAAATGTTGCAAAATTACCATTCATTATTTCGTAATTCATGTTTCATCAATCCTTTTCATCCATAGTAAACATAACAAAACATCCATGATATAACAGATCGCATAGTAATATTAAAATGAAGTAGGCATATAAAAATAACATGTCTCACATACAAAATAGAATAACATATTAGAAGACATCTGTTTGTTTGCAACAAAACAAGAAACCATCAGGCGATTGGCCTATGAATAAAAATAAAAAACTGAATAACAAAACCGCCTTCTGCTTTTTCTTTATGGTATTTAAAATGGTAAATTACCAATTATGGCATTTTACAAAATATTTTTTTTAATGGACCCTGATATTTTTCTACTGAACATTACCATACCCTGTGAGATGGGTCATGTGAGAGAAGAGAAGAAGTTCTTACCTCCTGTCGTCAGATTTAGGGGGTGGTACCCAGTGATCATAGTTGGTCTCTAGCAGGAACCATCTACAAAATAAACAGATTTTTATTTTAGTTTACTGTCCTTTCACAGGATACCAAAATCTTAATTTTAATGATGATTCCAGTGAAAAATGTTTCTAATGATGAATTTTTACCACGTGTGAAACCAAACTAGAATCACAAATGCTAATCACAATCATGAATTCAAATTCTACTCCGGAGATGAATTCCAGTTAACTTTCACTCAAATTAAGGTACGATTTTTATGTCTGAAAGGGTCGACCTCCAAAACATCTTTTGAGGGGCGAAACTTACGTGACCTTTCAAGCATATCCATAGATAATACAAATCACTCAAAATCATTGGCAATCTTCTCCCAATTCTTATCCAGTCTATTCTTAAATGCAATCACTAAACAAGCAGTAACTACTTCTTCTGGGAGACTTCCACACATCTATCACTTGGTTAGCAAAGAAAAACTTACGCACGTCAAGACTTTTATTTTTCAAAATGTGAATTTCATGGATTATCACAAAATCATAGACAACTGCAACATGAATATGTCAACATCAAGAGCTTGCATTTATGTTGCATTGAAAATATCACAGCTGCTCTTGCAAAATTCAGAGTGACAAGTTTCTACTTTAGACCTATTTTTTAAAACTCCATCTGTGTTTCCAATGAGATATTTCTGTATTGAGCAAAATGAATGACAATCCCTGCCCTACATAACGACACCACTTAGGCAGCCAGTTTGATATACTCATAGATTTTAGTGATTATAACATCCATATTTACGCATTTTTAAAGAATTTTGATTTTTTGTGTGTTAATCCAAATTTGTTGCAGTTTTTATTTTCTTCTTCTGATTTTTCTTTCACTTTTTAAAATAACTTTATTTTGTGCCCCCATAAAAAAATCCCTTGGAATAACCCCTATCTATCAGGCTATAAAAAATATCAATTTTTTTTATATTTTGCACAAACTAATGCCAAAACACACAACTTTGAATAAGTTTTAATATTACAGTGGATGGGGATTTCTTTGGCTCTTTTGTGCATTTTTGGAGAAAAAAGTGCCCTTAGCCCCCCCCCCCAAGTAATTTTTTCCCTGCTCTCCATCATGTATACCTATTTCCTGAGAGGTCCAATCTCCATACATCGATAGTTGTCTCCCTGCCTCTGGTGACGACCATGCCCTCTCCCGGTTTGATTCCTCCAATGATGAGATACGCAGGGGCGACCTCTTCTTGAGAGGTGAACCTCTGAACGACCTCATCGAAGCTGTTATCATTGGCAAGAGCCTGTTGAAGATAGGAAGTAAATTGTTTCTTTTAGAGGTCTTACCGCTTCCAGATTCAATTTCACATTGAAATTTTTTAAAAGAATGAATCAATGAAATGAAGTTTAAACTTAGAATAAAATTGAAAACTAAAATAAAGAATAATAATTCTCTTAAATAGTTACTGCTTCTACAATGTAAATTCAATTTTCGAATTAAAATGAAAAAAATTGAATAAAAATAAACAATTAACAAAAATCAAATTACGAGTAAAAATTAAAACACACATTCAAATGGAATTTCAGAGTTAAATGAACAATAACATTTGAATGCAAATTCAAATTTCAATTTCAATTTAAATTGATTTCTCCATCACAAAAGAAACATAAAATGTAAATGGAAAGTTCTGTATTAAATAGCATACCAAATTCAACTTAAAGGACAAATTTTATCCTCTTGTGGCAAAGGTGAAGACGACTGTAGTGAGTTATCAAGCTTCTTTTTGTGTTATTTAGGAAGAATATTATAGTTTAAATCAACAATGATCAGATTATGTCTGACAGGAATTAAAGTGATTGGGACCCAAGTATAGAACATCACTCACATGTAAAGTCATGTGTAACTAATTAAAGGAAACCAAAAACTAAGAAAAGAAGCAATCTTATTAAAAAGAGTAAAATGAAAGGAACAATTTTAAAAAAGTTTCATCAGAATCGGTTATGAAATAAGCAAGTAATGGACGTTTAAAAAGTCTTGTACTTTTTATTTGTATTTTTATTTTGTACACAAATTTTCAGATTTTCCTAAAATCTTTGAAATTGCATCTTGCCTCCTTCAGAGCACAACTTACATGTCATGGGAAAAATAATTCCCACCACATATGTCAAGGTCAGGAGAAGATAATGTAAAATGTGTAAAATATAGTGGAAAATCTGAAAAATTTGTGTACAAAACAAATGACGAGCTGTCTACAAAATCAGCCATTTTGAAGAACATTTGCCAATTTGAGGATCAACACAGAAAGTACAACAAGACTTTTTAAACGTCCATAACTTGCTTATTTCATAACTGAGCTTCATGAAACTTTTAAAAATTGCTCCTCTCATTTTACTCTTTTCAATAACTTTGCTTTTTTTTTTAGGTTTTGCTTTCCTTAACAACTAAGTGAAATGGCCCTACTTGTATGATTGATTGTCACAAGATAAACAAATTGACTTACATCTCGCAAGACGAAGGTAGTAAACTTGACTTCCTTCAGAAGTATGGCCTTCAACAACTCAACAACATTCTTAAACACACCTCCCTGATCTTAAAGAGAAATGAGAGGCAAAGAGAGAGAGAGGGGGATCATGGTGTCAAAACTCACAACTAATCTGTATTATTGAGTATTGTTTGAATTATAATAATCATCAAATAATCACATTATTAACATCATTATAATTATTGCAAATATGATTAACATTATCATCATTATCTATATTATTATCATTAACATCATCAAGGGTGGTGAAAGGGGGGGTAATCGCCCCCTATTTTTTATGTACCGTAATTAATTTTTCTTTAAAAATAGAAAAATAAAGAAAAAGGAAATAATGCTATGATTTGTAATAATACATGTATATTTTGTCATATTTCAAACAGATTTCAAGCATTTTTTTCTTACCTCTCTCATTCAGACTGATGGTAAATTTATTTGGTTTCATTCCTGTGAAAACTCCCACTTGACCAACAAAGGAAGTGGTTGTGTAAACAGTCTGAAGAAAGGAGTAAAATGATAACATAAAATAAGAAAAAAAGTTCAAGTTTACTTTGGGGCAAGGGTAACAGAGTGTACACAACTATCCAGGTACAAATCTTTATGTACTAGACAGTTTTCCTCCAGCACAAATTACAATTTAGTCATAAATGGAATTACCAAGTTTTTAGCTGGAAAGCCATTTAGAGAACAAAGAAAAAACTTCCTTTTGTATCATTTACAGGTCTGTCAATATTTTTGAGGCATCTGGATACTATGCAATATCATCTTTACACACATTCACAATACAATTCCAAAGCTTTTTTTCACAAAGAATTACTTGGAAATTGCTTTTCAACCCTGATACAGTTCACCCACTCTGTGGGATTGCTTCTATTGAAAGCATTGTAGTTGATACATGTAACTCATACAAAAATTGGCTCAGAGGCAAATAGAGCATACATGTAGCTTTGTACAGACATATTATATTCTCACAAAATCCAATATATCTTCATGTACTGAACATGGGGATGTTTTTTCAACAGGCCCTAATACTAGCAAAACAGAAATTTTTTTCAACAAGGATTACTTGGAAATTGCTTTCGAACCCTGACACAGTTAACTCACTCTGTTGGATTGCTTCATTTGTATGCATTGTATTTGATAACTCGTCCAACAACTGAGCCAAGTAAAGAGCACATCTTGGTTCAGCCACCTACATTCTAGCAATTCCAATATCTTCACGTAAATGTACATGAGGATACCCATTTCAACAGGCCTGCGCTAGACCTAGCAAAAACAGATTCTTCTTTGATATAGGAAGGCTTCATTCTATCTTTCATCAGTTTTAGATTAATACTTGAAATCAAAAGTAAACAGAAACTGCCTTAAATACCAATTGCCTGGATTTTATATTTCTTTGGAAAAATAAGCCAAGAAAGGGAAGTACTTGAAGGAAATTAGAATTCCTACAATACTAATATACATCATCATTAATGTATGCACATTTCTTTGGTTGAAAAATAATGTTGCGAATTTTGCAAAGACCCCCCGAACATATAGCCTGTTGATTGCACGGGCATACAGATGGGGGGGGGGGGCTTGGAGGGGCCATGGAACCCTAAAATTTTTCACTTGTGACCAAGAAAAAAAAAAGAAAAGGAAAGAGAGGATGATGAAATATGATATTCCATCACAAAATTTGAATTTTGTAGTAAAAGAAAATGTTGAATTTTTTTGCTCGCTCACAACTTTATACAAATTTTGCCTGATACGCCATATCTGGCCCCCTCAAATATTATTTCGTTATGCCACTGCTTTTGTAACAAAAGGTAAGTAGAAGTAGTAATCCAGAGTTTAAATCCAGTTTAATCCCTGCCTAATAAGGGGTAGCCATATTTACTTCCCACTCAAAAGGGCCGTCTGCACCATCTTGAGTTTTCAATTTAGCGCGCTATTTCTGATCCGGTAAATTATCCCGATCTGAACAATATCGAGATTATTTGAGTTTTCAAATTAGCGCGCTATTTCTGATCCGGTAAATTATCTCGATCTGAACAATATCGAGATTATTTGCAATGGAGAAGCATTTATCACGCTAGTTCGTAGGAGTAATCTCAAGATTACAATCCCAAGTCGACTTGGGATTATTTGCAAAATAGCGCGCTATTTTACAAATTATCGCGCTAATTTGTAGGTGCAGACACACTCAGGACTATTATTCACGGTGTCAGACCATAATGCATCAATGCCTCGCTCGAGCAAGAATCGCTCTTCTTGCGATGGTGGAGACGGGGGTTTCTTGAATCTCGAGATTAATCTCGAAGAGGGCTAATCGGGCTAAAATTTCGAAATTGAGCAAATTTGGGATGGTGCAGCACCGCCTAAAGTAAATCACACTCATCCCCTAACTACAACTATTTTTATAAAGATTTTTTCAGTCTTATCTCTCACATCAAAACTTGCAAACCTTTTGATGAACATGAAAAGCCTCTACCAGTAAGAATATTACTTGTTTACCAAAGAAGCTTCTGTCACATGACAGTACTCGAGTATTATGTCACATGAGTAGATAATCTCCCTTACACCTACATGATAATAGCTACTTCATTGATAACTAATCAGTGATCAGTTTACATGGCTTCATAACCTTCATCCTGCTTTACAATGTTTGTTCACACAATAGCTACATACTGTACATTGTACTTGTTTAGTCACAATCCCAGTCCACAATTTATACAGATTTTTCTCTTGATCAGAGTTAATTACATGTATATTCATTTGAATTCTCTTTCGTGAAATTGCTATACCTGTAGTATGATATGTACCTGTAACTTTAAGAAATGGATCATAATTTATTAATCACCTCTTTTTACATGTACATGTATAAAATGCATTATTGGATTCTTAAGTGGTCATTATAGTTGAAAATAAAAATGTCTGTGGACTAAATCTGGCTTCTGACCAGTATCATATTTTGAGGATACATTACAGAATAAATGAGGTATTCCAGCTCCATAACTTACAAGCACATCTGGATCAAATCAAATCGCAATCTTATATATTGTGTGAACATCGCTACTGAAACTGAATTAATGAGGGCAACGAGTGATTAGGTAAACTGATAAAACATTGATGTTATCATTGCTATGTATGCATTTAGATACACCTAGGATACACTTCCTTAATAATAATAGTGTATTTAACAGAGTAGAAACTGTTCAACAAACAAAATTTAGTTTAAGTATAAACTGTGATGATAAATGTCATATTGGACAAATTATAAATCAATACATCACTGCGTCTTGAAGCAGAGAATGAGAGAGCAAAATTTAAAAAAAGGGGGTGGTAACTTGGTAGGAGCGGAACGATCTTTTAATTTTCATTTTTCATCCTTAAATATCTCATTTATACAAATCTGAGCCTATGGTAAAATAACTGCTGGGTGTGCGGATCAAGTTGGAAACGTGGTAGATTTTTGTCAAAAACTTACTGATTATTAAAAGTCAAATCCACCCACGCATAAATTGAATAGAAAGAGAAAAATCAAACAAGGATAACACTGGCAAGTTCATCAAAATTGGATGTAATCAGTATTTCATTAGGCCTAGATAAGAAATGTGAAATATCACAATTTTCTCTTGTATATTATGTGAAACAAAATCTAATTCCTCCCTAAGCAAGTGGAATTGCAACTAAGCAATCTATTGTGTTTTTATGAAGAATCTCTTTCTTTACTGAATATATGCAAAAAACAAACGTATTGTTAAATTCAAACCTTCCAAGCAATAAAATACTAAAGAAATAGGAATAACATCATCAACTCTCATTTGCGTATCACTGTGTTGTGTAGATGACTGTTAGCTGTGATTTTTTTAAATGCCATAACTTTCTTAATTTACACCCAATTTGGAAGCAATTTTCAGTGTCATGCTTGTTTGATTCTTCTCTTCTTTAATTCAAATCAAGTTATTGTTGGGGATGTACTAGCCCTTTAAAGAGCCTACAGACTACACTTAAACTCACCTTTCCCTGTGACTTGAAATCAATGATAGCTGTGACATTACTCAAGGAAGTTGAGAAACCATAATCGAGGTTACGACCATGCCAGATGGTACCATTTGCATCCTGGGCAACGATGCTTGTACAGGCTCTGAAACGGTCAAGTTTGGAATCAAAATGAATTTAAAAAACATGAGGAAATAACTAAGAAATCTTTTGTTTCATCATATTTATTTATGTCTATGGTCTTCAGTATCTGACTCAATCAAGGTTGAAAAAAGGTTTCTAAAAATTAATATACAATGATGACTGAGAAATTAAGAATTTATGATATTGTATGCAAGACTAGTCAATTGTGACTACCAAACAAATAGAACCAAGATGAAGAACATCACAAAAGCATATTGACAATATTTCCTATCTAAGCACCTTCAAAATCTCACTAAAAACCTGACTATCCAGATATGGTTTCCATTTGATGTAACTCTCACCCTCTAAACTTTGTTTCCTTTCTTAAACGATCATATTGCCATTACTACTATTATCATCAATATGAATATCTATACACTTAATGAACACTGTTTTAGCTTTTCTATTAAAATCCATTTATTTATGCAGAACATATTAATCATAAATCTTAATTATCAGCAGAATCATTTAAATAATTGATCAAATCAAATAATCTAATTCATTTATTCAATTTGTATTTATAATTCATCTAATTATTTCAATGACCAATTCTGAATGGTAAACCAATGCATATCTGGTACTTCTCATAAAGATGCAATGGCTCAAAATTGGGCAAAAATTGAATGAGACTGTAATTTTGGCTTAAAGATGCCAGAGACAATTGTGAGAAATAGACATGCATACTTTTCCCTCTGCCCAACATAATAGGGTACATGGAGCTTGTCATCATATATTTCAAATTACATGAAACATCATGCTTTTATTACATCATATGATTGTAAAACAATCCTGAATTTCAGTTCAAATTCTCTTTCTGCTTCCTGGTGGATACTGAAATTTCATCATTTGTGTTTGGAATCAGGGAATTTTAAGAATAAATATGACATGGTAATAGGACAGTAGAGTTAATATTAAGTCATAAAACTTTATTAGTTTTATACAAATATTCCCTAGTATTTAAAAACTCCAATAAAAAGAGAGATTATACATAGATTATCTTTAAAAATCAAAATAGTAGTTATTGCTTAGTTCACATTTCAACAGCATCTAGACATTTTTAAGTCAGTTTGTTTTATTATCATATCTCCGCCTCAGATGAATTGTACGACATTTACAATAAAAAACTTACAAAAGATTCTTCATTAAAAAAAAATCCAAAATGTTTGATTTTAATATTTCTTTGTAACGATGATGACTTTCAAGGAAATTAATTTTACATTTAAACTTTATCTACTTTTTTCCTAAATATGAGCAGCATAAGAAAAGACAACTTACGCTGTAAAGTCATAGATCATATTAATGAAAGCCATCTCGCCGACACCAATTCCTATGGTCTTTGCAACTCCCCTGATTTCTCCTGAGTAAGGGGCCGGGAGGAGTTCATCCAAGACATCACCAAGCTGGTCTACCAATGGAAGAGCTTCCTTGGGTACCATTTGTCTGAAGAAAGATTTAAAAAGAAAATAAAGCATGAATATAATATTGCAATAACAATAACTATTATCACCATTATTATTTTATCCAAGAACAATTATTATTAGCAGTCTTTGTCCTTCTTTTCCCACAGGCCTCTTCTCCATTGTATTTATCTTAAAGAATGTACATACACTTCTTCTCATCTTCCTCCTCTTCATGTAACATACTTTGACTAGATCTACTTATTTGCTTGACCTCCTCCATCTTCTCCCCTAATTTCTTCCCCCATTTCTCAAGTTGTCTCCTCCCATTTTCTTTCCTTTTCTTTCTTTCTTTCCTTTCTTTCTTTCTTTCTTAATTTCTTCCTTTCTTTCCTTTCTTTCTTCTTTTCTTTCTTTCTTCCTTCCTTTCTTCCTTCCTTTCTCTCTCTCTCTCTTTCTTTCTTCCTTCCTTTCTCTCTCTCTTTCTTTCTTTCTTCCTTCCTTCCATCCATTCTCTCTCTTTCTTTCTTTCTTTCCTTCTCTTTCTTTCTTTCTTTTTCTTTCTTCCTTCCTTTCTCTCTTTCTTTCTTCCTTCCTTTCTCTCTCTCTCTCTTTCTTTCTTTCTTTCTTTCTTCCTTCCTTCCTTCCATTCTCTCTCTTTCTTTCTTTTTTCTTTCTTTCTTTCTTTCTTCTTCATCTCCTTTCTTTTGTTTTCTTGCTTAGATTCTAATTCAGAATTAGATCTATCTCCTTTTAATAATTTCAGCTAGATAACCACAATCCAAGCCAAAAGTCACATCTAAAGCTAACCCAGGGAACTCCCGCCCGCTATGCGGGCGGGAGCCCAGGACCTTACGTGTTGACCATACTCACCTGACTAGCGTGAAGTATGGTCAAAATAATTCTCCGAATAAATAGTTAAAACAGAAATCAAGCACTTACCACGATTATATGGATGAAGGTCTAATGAGTGGCAGTTTCCTGACATCTTGGCACAAACTGGAACCTCAAAAAAACGAAAAGTTCTCTCCTTCTACCCCAGTCTCGATCGGCCATTTTGTTACGATTCATAACAAAAATGGCCGATCGAGACGGGGTAGAAGGAGAGAACTGTTCGGGTTTTTTTAAGTTCCAGTTTGTGCCCAGATGTCAGGAAACTGCCACTCGTTAGACCTTCATCCATATAATCGTGGTAAGTGCTGCCTTGATTTCTGTTTTAACTATTTATTCGGAGAATTATTTTGACCGTACTTCACGCTAATCAAGTGAGTATGGTCAATTACACTTAAGGTCCTGGGCTCCCTGGGTTAATCTAAAGCATACTCACTCAATTGTCCCAATAAAAAGAGTTCTCATTTTAGTCAAATTCCAGTGGTGCAATGCGGGACCCCATCGCTCCTCTGCAGGAGAATCGAGGTTCACGCTCAGCCGTGGTACGGGGAGACTTTCCGCCGGGAGTCTAGAGCTAGGACCCGCTGACACTGCCGTCAAAATTAGAGCACAAAACGCGAAGAATGCGAATCCCACGGATCCTAATTGTGCCATGTTTCTTCGTAGAGCACCCTAAGTCCTAACCCCGTTTTCAATTAATTCTTTTTGAATATAACTTAACGAATCAACAGCTCATCATCAACGCTGTTATAAGCTAAAAATAAAATAAGGCTCCGCAGATTTCCGAGCCTCGCTTGTTTGTGTTTTTGTATTAGGGCATGATCACCTGACTTTCCGGAAGCTAAAGCGGCATGCATGAAGCGCGCGTAATAAAAGAAGTTTTTAATTTACCGGCGCGCCAGCAGGCCATGCATAACATCCTATGCAATATAGCACATGCACGTGCGCTGTACCAAGAAGTAACTGTATTTGTCAGGAGCACTACAATGTGGATGAAACTCAAGACCATCTTCATAATATAAGACTTAGTGTATATTGCCAAGCCACATCTAGATCAACTTCATTCTGAACAAATTGGTAAGTGATATCATGGAAATAATTCATTTTGTACTACCGGTACAGGTTTAGGGAGCTAAATCCAATCATTTTCAAATGAAGAGTTTTCTAAGTTGCCATGGCTTGGCTGCTACTAGGTTTTAAATACAGTAGAGGCGCACGGCCAATATGGGAGACTCTCTCCAATAGGGGAGACAATCTCCCACATTGGAGACTTGCTTTGCAAAAGGACAAAAGAAACAACACCAACAAAAACAAGATTTTTTCCACCCCAAATTTTGTCTCAGAATTTTGTCAGAAGCCCATTGGTTTTGTGTGTGATTGACAAAAAAAATCCTTATCAAAACAAAAGTAGATGGTGAATTTTTAAAGTAGACGGTGAAAAGGGGTAATTTTTCATGAGGAATCTGCTTATCACATTTTTATTTGCCGCCAAGGTAATCCTTTTGCAGCAAATGTAAACAAAGGAAATTGGTCTCCCAAACTGGAGACTGTCTCTGAAATTGGATACCCAAATTCTTTACAAAAGTCTCTTATATTGGAGATAATCTCTCTCATGGGAGACAGTCTCCAATATTGGCCGTGCGCCTCTACTGTAGTATGTAGTATGGTAGTGGATCGTATTACCGAACACTTTTCATGAATTTGATCATATCAAACACATTATTCCAATAAAATTCACCAAACTTTCACCATTAATACACAAATACCTACAAAATATAAACATGCAGAAATTTTGCCGAAATTGTTTTTCATTTTTACGACATCAGCTTCCAATCGGACCCCTCTTATTTTGGTCACTTGAAAAGGTATCGTATTACCGAACGTGTGTTTTCTATGGGAAAAGTTGGGAAAACAACAAATTCACTGATGAGCTATTTTGACCATATTTTATTGTTTTGAGGATATAAAGACTTCGAAATTGTGTTTTTGATAATTTTTCATCATTTTTCTATTTAAGTTCCCTTTGGAAGGAAGTTGCAAAGGTTTGAGCGTATTGATTATTTTCTGACGCATATGATGCGCGCGTTCGGTAATACAAGGCCGGTCGGTAATACAATCACTCACTATACTAGTTGGGCGATTGACTAGTACTAAAATTAATTAACTATCATTGTCAGGTGATAGTAACTAATGTAATATAACGTAAAGTGGTTGTGTTACTGTTAGTCATGTTGCAAGTAACTTTACGTTAGTCAGATCTAACTCAACTGGACGTTACATAGGACAGCATGTACGCTTTTTGAGAGAGTACTTCAAGGTTCAAACTTCAAGTTTAGGATCTAACTACCCTGTTTAGATCTGTCTCTCTAGTGTCACACCGACAATCGTCTGAAACGAACACTGCATGAAATTCTTGTCAAAATACGAGGTACATATGCGAGGGCCGTTTAGATAAGAACAGACATCTGCGGTAATCGTGACATGCGCTGTGATCGTACCTATTCCAGTGAGGGGAAAACGCGTGCTCAATCAATTCTGAAACATTTCTATTTTTCATGTTTTCCAACTCCTATCTATTTATTTGATTTTGTTTTTTTATCTTTTTTTTCCTTTCAATTTTTATTTATCTCGTTTTGATATTTTAATCTTTTTATTAATTCTTATGTATATTTTGTTCTCTCCTTTCGTTTTCTTCTTTTCTTAAGTATCAAATCTGATTTATTTCTATTTTTTCAATTCTTCTCTTCTTCAATTATGTATTTCCAAGGAGCTGTGTTGGAAGCTCCTTGGTATTTCATTGTTTTGAGTTTTCTATCATATTTTCTATTCTTTTTTATTCCTTTGTTTTAATCTTCAATCTTTTCTTTGTTTTAATTTTTCTTCTATCGATTTTTATGTATTTCTTTGTTATATATTTCTTTCATCATATTTTCTTGTATATGTATTTTCTTATTCTAATTCTTTCATCATCTATCATGTACAATGTATCATATTTTGTTGTCCTTCCATTTTCTTTTTGATTTCTTATGTATTTTTATGTGTTTTAATTCTTTCATTCTCTTTTCTTTCAAATCTTATGTATTTTTTTTTTCTTCAGCCAGTTCTGTTTATTTTGATTTTTAAACTCTCTTTAATCTTTTCTTCTATTACTTCTTATGTATTTCTTTGTTCTGATTTATCTTCTTACTTTAGATCAATTATTTTGTATTCTGTTTTCTTCATTCTTTTTTTCTATGAAATCTTATGTATTTCTTTTTTTTCTACTTCCATATTCTTTTCTATAATTTCTCATGTATTTCTTTGTTTCATTTCTTCTTTCATACAATAATTTTAATCAATTTTCTTATGTATTTCTTTTTTTATAATTATGTCTTGATTCATCTTTCTTTTTTCTTCTCATCTTTGTTTTTTGTTTTCCTTTGGTCAATGTCAGTCAAGGGAGAAAGCGCGCGCTGCACAACGATCGCGATAAAGGACTTCCATTTTCTATATGCCGCGTTTACGTTGTGACCGTTTAGATCCACAGTCCAACTGTAGATCACTCTGTTTAATCTTGCGATTGTGCTAAACTGTCTAGAGTGAAGATTCCCTCAGATTCGTGCTTTGTGCCGAGACCGTTTAGATCTAACGACTCGTCTAGAACAATCTACGGTAGCCTTCGAAGGGACACTAGATTTTCGGTAGTTCTAATCAGGATATTAATCTGTAAAAATGAAATGATCAGCATAAAATTCTTGAAGTTAATGTTTAAATGATGAAATGATCATGATTTATTAAATGTTAGATGGTTTGTGCCATCTTGTGTTGAATCCTGACGTAAACGAGAGCATATAATTAACAAAAATATCTTGCTATGGCCCATGCTGACCTGACAGATAATGTTAGGCTAGGCCTAACTTTAGACTAGATCTATATGTTTGAATTTATGTGGCCAGGGAACATTAAACTAGGTGATTCTGGCTTCCCATCTTGTTTAGGTAGATTGTGAAGTTCAAGACATGCTAGAGACTAGAGCCAGAGTTGAGTCCAAAAACACAAACTTAGTCTTAACTTCAGTTGAGGAGAGGCTAACTCCGGAAGACCTGGAGGGTAAAGAAAAGCATGGTACTTGGCTTTGGCTTACTGGTAGCTTTGCCTTGGCTTGCAGAATTACAGTAGAATTAAGACTGAAGATAATCAGATCATGGTGATGAAAATTCTCGAACATTTACCATGAGCATAAGTTAAAGAGAAATGCCAGTAGTTGCAGTAAACACTGATTTCATGAGAAAATCTGTAAAACCAGGCTTAATTGTCAGAATATCATCGAGGATCTAGATCTGGTACAGTTACATAAACTGAACTTTGTGAAATCTTGAAATCTACGCTGAAAAATGTTCACACTTAAGATCACCAACACAGATATGCACACGTGGGACAGTGTATTATTATTGCTGAAATAAAGACCTGATGGAAGTGACCGAATCCACGTTGTTGGTTTTTTTTTTTGCTTATTTCTCAGCAATTACACAATTTCTTCCAGAATCCTTTGGCACATATTTTTTATTCATACAAACAGACACTTGGGTGGTCATTATATTAGATTCTGTAAAAAGTCATTTTGAGATCGTTACCAAAACTGGAATTTATCTTTAACACAAGATGCTTGTGTGCCACTAGAAATAGAATGAAGAAAATTCAAGAGTAAAAAAAAAAGTGATGACACAGTAAGCTTAGATGATAAGATGGGAGAATTTCATTTAACTTTAAGTTTGCAGAACCTATCTGTTTTATCAAGTAGTGTTGTATTGATTGATCTTAATCCTGGTTACACTGTATGCAGGTGTAAATGTAAACATTGAGATTTACATGAAGGTATTTTCTTTTGATCAGACTTATGCACCTATACATGTAACTTCAGTTGGAAATATATTTCAGGTCAGAATTCTATCATAGATCATATTGAGGATTTGGGATTGATGACTGCCCTTGTCTAGATTAAGGAAGTTGTATCATGTTGCATAACATCATGAAAAGTAGGTTGAGGTGGTTTCTGGAAGAATCAGATAATTTGATGTTGGGCAGAAAGAAGGACTGAAATTGAGAAAGGCAGATCGTTTTGGTTCTTGATCTTCAAAGTATTCTGACACATTTCATTTATTCAATACTTTCATTAAAAACATTGTAGATATATGCACACATATAAAGGGGTATAGACATAGGGATGTTAGGAAACATATAGAGCAAGTAATACTATGTACAAATAAAAAATATTAGGAGAGGCAGAGCCGTATATTAAAAGCCGATCTCCATAAAGCTCAGTAAAGTCAAATTTTTCAATTCATTATTAAAGTTATTTTAAAGAGTAATGATGTCTTGGTGTGACATAAACACGCTAGTGTCATCCGCAAATAATATTAGCTCAAAAAGTCCTGACATATTGCACATGTCATTCACAAATAAAAGAATTAATGACGGGCATAATATTGAGCCTTGGGGCACTCCACACCTTACTGCCATCATCTGAGATGCCTTGTCCTCTATGATTAGGATGAGAAATGTCTTTTTATGGAAAAACCAAGTTGTGGGTTTAATTCATTGCAGTAGTGTCAGCTTGTGCATAATCTTATTGCTCTCTCCTTCAGAGAATATATTAATTCACATAAACAGAGTTGTCAGAGATGTGCCAGCTGCAGATTACCAACACATGCAAGGCAAGGCCTCTAAGATGGCTGTGTGATGATGTCAGTGCTCGAGGTCTGTATCAAGCTTCTTGCAATACACTCATCCTATACTAACCTGGCAGTAACAGTGCACTTCCATATGTAAATACATATATTTATCTCTTTTTTGTAGATTATAGAATTGTACCCTGATATTGAGACATGACTGATAAAGTTCTTGTGATTGGTAGTGGAGGAAGGGAGCACTGTCTGGCATGGAAGCTAGCCCAGTCATCACAAGTAGCCCAAGTCCTGGTTGCCCCAGGAAATGCGGGCACAGCCAACAGTGAGAAAATTACAAATATGGGTGAGTATCTCAACCTGCTCTCTAAACTCCCATAGGTTTTGAATAGGGATTACTGTCTGGTACCAGGAGTCAATCAACCGGTTAAACTGTTAGCAGTAGGTAGCATTATTTATAAGGTAGCACTGTAGATTGATATTTCACTTTCATATATGTTTCTTCATTACAAGTTTGTCCTCAAAAAAATGCTGTAAATGCTTATGAGCTATAAATGTGGTAAGCCAGTCAAAATGATTTATAATGCATGCTTAACAGTTGTATCGATTGATCATAATATCAGTTATACTAGGATGCATTATGTGGCCATTTCAAAGTGTATACATGTAGGTGGGTTGATTAGTGACTTGTTACCACAAATCTATTAAGAGCAAAAGAAAGTGTGTATTTCTCTATTCAATAATGATTTAAGTTTTTTGAAAGTGGCAAGATTTTAAGTTGAATACCATATTTTCTATCATATGCTATCTAAGTTGCGTCTTCCAGGTCATAACTGTTTTTGTTGTCTGTGCAAAATATTCTTGGGTTAAGTCAATTGCAATTCCTCATGTTAATTGTCTTGATTTTACTCTTGATACCATCAGGACCAGATGTTCCAACAGGTAACTACCCCGCCCTAGCCTCCTGGTGCCATGAGAACTGCATCAGTCTCGTAGTGGTGGGACCTGAAGCGCCTCTTGCTGCAGGAATCGCAGACGACCTCGCCGAGGCAGGCATCCCGTGCTTTGGACCCACGAGGGCAGCAGCCGAGATCGAATCTAGCAAGGTCTTTGCCAAGAGCTTCATGGATCATTGCAAGATTCCAACTGCTAGGTGGAAAAGTTTCACAGAGGTGGAGGAAGCCTGTAAACACATTAATACGTGAGTTGTCTGATTAGGCGTAAAGAACAATATTGAACACTTGTGATGTTTCTGATATAGTGTAGAATCAGATAAACTCTGAATATGATCTTTCTGCAAATCTACATTGTACAGATAAACTTGATGCAGAGGCTTCGTGGTACACTATATATCTATGTTGGGCAATGGACATGTAATTGGTTCTGACAAGCACCCTCCAGATTGGACTTCTCAGCAAATGTGATCTGTCTATCATCTAACTCTACTATGACCCTTCATATCTAATCAGAGACCAACACAATAGCCTACCAAAACCCCAGAGAGTATAAATATCCCCTTTCTCAGTTGTGCTCATTTTCCATAAAACACCAAGAATTTATGTGCTGAAATATCAAGTTTGATTGGTGCATTTTCAGGAGTTGCTCAAGAAAGATACACTGTATAGAGTGAAGCCTCTACATTGATTTAGAAGATCCTCCATGGGTCACCTTCCTGATCCATACAGGTTTGATCCAGTTGGAACAGGACCTTTACCTACACGTAAAGGTCATGTAAGAAACTCCTACTTATTTTTTCTACTTATTTATTTCAGAAGACTAACTCAAGGTTAGGATTTAATTGATCTTCAAGATAAAAATAAAAAGAAGAAAGATTAGTCACAGACTATCCTATACCATCTGATTTCTTTTCAGCGCCCCCTATAGAGCCTTGGTAGTTAAGGCCAATGGGTTGGCCGCTGGTAAAGGAGTAGTCGTTGCTTCAACTACAGAAGAAGCTTGCGATGCTGTCAGGAACATTATACAGGTGAGTTTGGATGACGATCAGAAATCAATTGTTAATTTAGCAATTGATTGCAATAAGTATGATTGAGTATGTGATGAAAATATCACTTGCTATCAGGCCTTCTTCACTGCAGATTTCCAGGAGGAGCTTGTTCCCTTTGTTGGGGATGCAACATTTTCTTGATCCATTTGTTCTTAATTTTTGGCAAACATTCCACACTAGTTCTTGATTCCCAAATCTGTATCTTAAAAGAGATGAATACAATACTTTCTAGAGGAAATATAGAGCCCTGACCTTAAAAAAAAGAGTTACTGTGCATATTTCAATCTCCGTGAGCTCTATACATCATTTTTAGGGGAATGTCTTAGAGAAAGCCTCACTTTCAATATCATTGTGATTTGTATAATATTTCTGTTGTATTCGTGCTAGTTTTATTGAGAGGATATCTCTTAAGACTTTTTTTCTGTCGTGTCTCCAGGATAAATTATTTGGTGCTGCAGGAGATAGTGTCATCATAGAAGAACTCTTGGAAGGTGAAGAAGTTTCAGTAAGTTGAGAATTACATAAGATATAATGAGCAGTTATAACTTATAATGCATTTAGGGGTATTAATGCAACTTCTGTGAATCCCTATTTTACAGTTGTGAAAGCATCCACTGTAAAAGTTACATACATATAGAATTTTAATGATACAGTGAGGGTCAGCATTGACCTTTTGTGGCTAGTATTAGGCTGATATTTACATCAGCACAGCATCAAACTTTAAAAAGAAGCTGAACCTAGTATGGATCTCATTGGATGTTGAGCTGTTGATGATGTGATTTGGAAAAACTTTGTTAGCTCTCTTAACTGTGTTAGAGCTGGGTAAGGAAATTGCAATTGCACTTGGAATCACACAATCTAGCAAGTAACAATCATCCATCTTCTCTCCCAATGTGGTGCCATAGTTTCAAGTAATGTTGGGAATTGGTGCAGATGATGTATTGGCTCAGAACAATCAAGGCCAAACTCTGTTCAAGTTCAGGTTTATTTATACTGAGCAATCGTGAAATGATATTATTTGGCAGGAATTATGATATAATTAGGATCCACAAAAACCAGAGCTTTGATAGCTGTCATAGCTCAGAAATACAGCTGATGATTATTAACACCTTTCTTGTTATTATTTTTGTCCAAATTGATCATTTTTATTGCTAGATTGAATTTTTATGTCATTGTTCTTGTTTTGATTACCTCTTACATGATCCTCATCATTATTACATAGGTTCTGGCATTTTGTGATGGTAGCCATTTTGAGTCGATGCTTCCAGCACAGGATCACAAACGGGTTGGAGAAGGAGACCATGGTCCTAATACAGGTGGAATGGGAGCGTACTGTCCTTGCCCACAGGTATGTAATTTTTCATTTCCTTGGGGGATGGGTATCAGATATTTTCACATTTCGTATGAAATGATGATCATGGAACAGTTTTTTTAATGACATTGATTAAATTTGATTTGATAGTTAGATCACACTTAGTAATGTGATTCCTGCATCACAGAATCACCTCCCATGAATTTCAGAAGGGATGAAAATATTGACCTATCTGTTTCTTTAACTATATATTATAAGCAAATTGACATACTTTACTTCTAAATTTTCATCAAATCTTTTATGAAAGTGTTATTACTAAAAGCATGAAGAAATGTTTCTGCACCAACAATGATATTTTCATGATTATGTAATATGTCATTAATTAGAATTTTTTATTTAACAATTTTACATCTGAAGTTTTGAATTCTAGAACAAGTATATTATTCACTCTTTGATGGTCACATACTCTGTAGCACAAACAAGTGTTTGTTTAAGGGACCTTGTCGAAAGTCAGAGCTGCGTCTTTCCCACAAGAAATTTGCAAGCAGCATTTTATTACAAATCATCACAGTCATGATGGACAAACCAAAGCTGCAAGATGCATTGTTTCCTTCAAGCAGGTTTCCTGCTAAGAGACGTGGCTTAGACTATTGACAAGTTACCTAATTATCAAGAAGAGATTTGAATTTCAAAATGTTTTGTTCGTGTGATTGCAGGTATCAAGGCAGGTTATTCAGCAGATAGATGAGGAGATCATTCAGAGAGCAGTAGATGGAATGAAGGAACAAGGGAGGCCATACAAAGGTGATTCTAAGTAATGGTTTTAGGGGTGGGAAATTTTATTTTATGATATGAAATATAAAAAAACTGGGAAAATAGGAAATCAATTTTACCAGGCATTTTCTTTAGGGCTTTTTAAGTTTAAACAGGAGGAAAATATTATGCCATCAGGTAAATATATCAGAATTTAGGATTTTTTTTTCTGCATACAGTTTGTGAAAAGGTACTTGCATTTTCAGTATCTTTGCACTATATATATGTCACATGTGTTGTATTTTGATGACTCTTTCCAGAAGGCCAATTCTTGACAGTCCTTGTGAAGCAGGTGAATATTCTTGTATCTCTTTGTTATTCATCCCACGTTAATAATAAAATAATAATAACGTTTCATTTACCCAGGGTAGCCACTTCAGTTAGGAAACTGCTCTACCAGCAGGCCCTGCATAACATAATATGTTATTATTACCCTTCTCCGATCTAATTGCTGAGCGCCTAGCAAGAAGGTAGAAGGTCCCATTTTTATAAGTCTTTGGTATGACTCAGCCGAGGATCGAACCCACAACCTCCCGTTCATGAGGCGGACGCTCTACCACTGAGCCACCAATGATACTGACTGCCGTGCAACGTTTCTTTTGTGTGACACGTTTTGAACATAATACAGAATTTTAGTCCCATTTCTTTCCCATTGCTCAAAACTGCCAATCAATAACAGATGTGAAGTTATTGATTTGTTACTTGAGAGTTGTGAAATCATCTCCGAGATTTGTGGTTTGTTTCCATTATTAGGAGTCCTGTATGCAGGCCTGATGATCACCAAAGACGGCCCGAGGGTTCTGGAGTTCAACTGTCGCTTTGGAGACCCAGAAACCCAGGTCGTTCTGCCGTTACTGAAGAGTGATCTCTATGCTACCATGAAGGCCTGTGTGACTGGAGACCTGCCCAAGGCCAAGCCGAGTTTCCATGACGACCGATGCTGCGTGGCGATTGTTCAGGCCAGTGGTGGCTACCCAGCATCGTACAAGAAAGGCTATGAGATTACAGGTAGGTCTGGGTCGTGTTTTTATGATTGATAAAGACAAGAATTTGATTTTAAGAAGCCATAGATCAATTAAACTTCAGAACATAATGATATATTTGGCTTGTTTCATAAAACTTGGTATGCCGACTTAGGACCTTTTGTTGCAAGATTCTTAAATCTTGTTTTTTCAAGAAGTTGTAGTTGTTGTCTACATGTCACACTTTCCCTTGGCTCTGCTAGTAGGTGCCAAAGGAATGGGCAAACTGTTTGGTACTAGCACAGCTACAGAATTTACTGGAAGGTAACATAGTAAACTATTCGACTACTTTTGGGGCACCACTCATGATAAGAAAAGGGTTCACTCTCTTAGACTTTTCCATGTCACATGACTCAGGGATGGCTCACCACAAGGCAGTGGCTGACGCATGGAGGGTAGGTGCATCAAACCCATACAGGCATCGGGAGGCCTACCCAATGCCTGTGTCCAGAGATGAAAGGAAAAAGGTGACAGAACCCCAAGCCTATACCTGTACCTCAGTATGGGGTTCGTCTTGTCAAAATGTGGATGTATTGGTATTTACCACAAATCAATATCACGGAAGATATGACCGTTCCACGGGGCATTCAAGGAGTTCCTTGAACTTTGGAAAGAAAACTTGATATTAAGAAGATATACATCTTGGGAGGTCAAGGGATCTCATCTCCCTACTTTGGTGAAGAACCAGCCCATCAACCTCCATTGTAAATTGATTTAAATCAATCCTAGTTTATCAAGGTTTACTTTTATAGAGCTGCCAACTAGTACTGATATTCGGTGTTTGGTACTGAAAAAATAAGAATACCAAGCGTTTCATGCTAAACACTGATTTTTAAGATTTTCAGTTTTATAGGTTATACAATATTATTTCTTTAAAAATATTGATTTCCTCACCAAAATACTGAATGTTAGCTTAAAAGATAGCAAAATGCTCTTGTTGAGGTTGGCAGCTTTGCCTTTGGTCTATTGCGAAAGGTCTAAACCTTGAAATACAGGCTAGATGGTAAGAATATGGTCCAGATAATTCTTGGATTATTGCTACATCCTTGTTACAGTACAATTGTTTTAATCCCTTGCATGTGACCAGACTTGGGGGTCAAACTAGTCCATTTGCATATATTCTTTACAAAATGGTCACAATCGTTTTATCTCTTCCATTTTCTATCCTAGGATTGGATGAGATAGCCAGCCAACCGGACATGATGGTCATCCACGCAGGCACCGCTGTCAAGGATGGGAAGGTCGTGACTTCAGGTGGGCGTGTCCTAGCAGTGGTAGCCTCGGCAAGGGATCTGGTGACAGCAGCCACCATGGCCAACGAGGGGGCAAAGACAGTCAAGTTTGAGGGAAGCTTTCACAGAACGGATATAGCAAAAAGAGCATGCGACTTCCTAACTGGTAACAGGTACAGTCAATCTGCTTTAGTGATCATTTGTATATAAGCATTACCTCTCTCTAAAGACCACAATTTAGTTTTTTCTTGTATGGAACTCCCCATTAAATCATGTATTAAAGAAACCTGGCCATTAAGACCAAATTTCTCATATCCCCAAGGTGGTCAGGAACATTTTTGTCCAACAGCTTTCCTCGAATTTCTTTGGCTGAGAAGCTCTGGTACTATAGTAACTCCCGCATTAGGCAGGACTTGTTGGATGAAATGTCCATGCATTCATAAAACCCTCCCCTGGTTTCACTGCTTATGGAAGCATTTGAAATCATTTTCAGGGAGAGTGATAATACTGATGCATTTTACTTTATTTCCGTGCAAGCATGTGAATGATGTGAATACCATAGATTTATGATTTAGATAAAAAGCTATGCACCTTTTATTTTATGTAATATTTGTTAGCGAAGGGGTTGTTTAAATTGTATTTTTATTACAAGAATCATACATTGGCGTCCAACCCCTCCAAAATTAAAAAGTCTTATATCTTATCCCAGGGAGGTGTTTCACAAAGATTTAAGTGTGACTTAGAGTTGCACTTAACCTTCAGCTGCATGCAGTATATAACGCACCATCACGTCAGGGTTCCATTGCAGAAAGTGTTGCAATCAATCGCAACTCAAAAAAAATTCAAGCGCAACTTGATTTTCAACCAATCAACAGCACGCATTTGGGACTTGTGATTGATTTTTTTGACTTGCGGTTAAACGCAACTCTTTCTGCAATGGACCCCTGATCATGCACACTGCCTTCAATCGGATTAAATATTAAATGACATGTGTGTGTTGGCAATTAAGCATGACCCTAAGGGGGTGTTGCAAGAAAATACTTGCGATCAATTGCAAATTTTCTGTTGCTATTTGACAAGTGATAGACCAGTTTTAACGGTAGCAAATCAGATTACACTCCTTGTTTCAAAAACGCATATCGAGAATCAGTGGTAAATTCACAAGTACTTTCAAGACTCTTGATTGATTTAGGGACAGAATGTAGACTTGCAATTGATCGCAAATTTTTGCAACACCTCACGTAACTATTTGTGAAACACCCACCCCACAGATCATCAGGTTTAACATACAGTGGCAGTGGAGTTGACATCACAGCCGGAAATTCACTAGTCCAAGCTATCAAACCTCTAGCCAAAGCTACGGCCAGACCAGGATGTGATGCTGCCCTCGGGGGGTTCGGAGGGCTCTTTGATGTGAGAGCTGCTGGCTACAAGGACCCTATCCTAGTATCGGGTACTGACGGCGTTGGCACAAAATTGAAGGTGGGTTTGACGTTTTCTCCTCGTCATGGAGGATGTGTATTAGGCTTCTTGTTTTTTTTATCCTAATGGCTTATGATTTCACTAGTTTATGTTTTTCTGACCTGTAGATGCATTTATTCATTATTCAAATTTCAAACAGAATTCAATTAAATTAGCATATATTTAATTTTTGAATAAAAAAAATGCAAAATTTATGAAATGAAAATGAAATGGAACCTTTATAAATAAAGCCAGGAAGCATTGTAAAAGCACAGTTCCCACAACATTGATTACATGTTGAGAAATTATAAGAGACCATCAAATTACAAAATGCATCTCTTTACAATTTGAACAAGGTATTGACTAAATTTTAAAAAGAATACAAAAGCTCTCCAAGAAATTTATCCATTGGTCCATGAGTTTCACTGTTTTTTCTTGACTCTGATGGCAGGAAAATACAGTGTTCGTCATCATTTGCAACAGTTATGAAACTGATTAGCTAAGCTAAATGTACCTGCAACTACTCCCATTTGTCTTGCAATGGGTAGTCAACAAGGAATTGGAAATCACAACATTTCATCACTTGACAAAGTGCAGCAGTAATCCGCCAAACAAGGTGATCTGCTCTTCCTTATTGACCACCTATTGGGAGAAAAAAACAGGAATAGTTGCAAATATCGTTATCTCCAATGAATAATATCTTTAGCCTTGTTAAGCTAAATTTGTTGGTTTTAATTTCAGATTGCTCAAGCCTGCAACCTTCACCAGACGATAGGCCAAGACCTGGTTGCCATGTGTGTTAATGATATCCTAGCCCACGGAGCAGAGTCTCTCTTCTTCTTAGACTACTTCTCATGTGGAAAACTAGAAGTGGGTGTGGCAAGGGACGTGGTGGGAGGCGTGGCCGAGGGGTGTAAAATGGCTGGCTGTGCCCTGCTTGGTGAGTGAATCCGTTAGCTTAAACCTGACCTTCCTAGGAGAGATCTAGACCGCTATGAAAAGTGTTTTGCCAAAAATTGTATCAATGCTGTGCACCTGTAGCAGACCCAATCAGTATGCAAGCAGAAGTTAATATTTGTAGTGTCTTCTAGCAATAGATAGTCACCTTGCATCATATCTAAGAAAAAGATGATAGTAATATGTCAGGCAGGAGGTCGTCGAATGTGAACAAGGATGCAGTATCCATTGACTTATGGTCACTATGCTAAAAGTGGGGTATTGATATTGACAGTGTTGGAAAAAAAAGTTTGAAGGTCTCTTTATATGCAATAACATATCATAATCATAACTGTGCATGTGAGAGTTGAGGTCATACATAAATCTTTGTGAAACATCCCAGATGTTGACAGTGCCTTTGCATTCAAAGGATATGCTTTTACTTCTTGATTCAGGTGGTGAAACTGCTGAGATGCCTGGGATGTATGCACCCAACGAGTATGACCTTGCAGGGTTCGCCGTGGGGGCGGTAGAGAGGGGTCACATGCTCCCGAGGGTAGACGAGATCCAAGCAGGTGATGTCATTCTGGGCGTGGCATCGTCTGGTATCCATAGCAATGGCTACAGTCTGGTGAGGAGGTTGGTCGAGCAGGAGGGACTGGACTTCAAGGATCCTTGTCCTTTTAGAGATGGAACCACCTTGGGTAAGATTGATATTCAATTTAATTCAATTCAATTTCACATTCATAACAAATACATATCAATATAATGCAATGCTTTTCAATAATAATAGTGACAGGATCAGAAAGAGCACAAAGTACCAGCTTATTAAAATGACCCTTGGCAGTTTACCGGTATGAATTTATATAAATGGTTACATTTAGACCCAAGCCCAGCAACTCACACACACTGAGTCGGTGATAAGGTCTGTAAGAATCTTCAAATCTGAAGGAGACAGATGAACCTAGGCTTTGTTTTACAAAGAGTTTGATTGACCAAATTTCCCTATCTCTTATCTATGCAATTCAAGATCAGTCTCAGTTTTATTACAGTTTATATGACACCTAGATAGATCCTTGTAATTTGATTGGTTGTTTGATATCGTTCATTCAGCCCATTTTGCAATGATGTCATCAACCGTGCAATTATGGATCCATTCATTGTGCGATTTTGGATCCATATGATTTTGTCCATTGCATGCGCGCACCCAGACTGCAGCTGCAGGCAGTGCGCATGTTGTAATGACGTAAATATCAACAGATCGAACTCGCATTGCATGAGCATGTTTTGCATCAAAATTCATAAAATTTATATGGAAAAAAAAAATTAGGTGTCATATAAACCAAATACTGAATGTTTAATACGTGCAATGGATCATTATTTCATCTTTCACCTCAAGTATTCTGTCCATTGCACTCATAAACATTCATTATTTGTATACAATTTTTACTCTATGGAAGACAGCCCTTGTAGGAGGAGGAAATAAGTTCATACTGTTTTTCATTCTCAGGAGAAGCACTGTTGACACCAACCAGAATCTACTCCAAGACCTTACTCCCTGCCATCCGGTCCGGCTGCGTCAAGGCTTTTGCCCACATCACCGGTGGGGGCCTACTGGAGAACATCCCCAGGATAATGCCTGGCTCCATGGCTGTCCAATTAGATTCCTCCAAATGGGAGATTCCATCGGTGTTTGGGTGGATCTCACATCACGGAGGGGTGGAGGAGATGGAGATGGCCAGGACGTTTAACTGCGGCGTTGGGGGCGTCCTGGTGGTGAGATCGGAAGATGAGGGCGCTGTTCTAGAGATGATGAGACAGAGCGGAGAGACGGCTTGGAAGATTGGACAGGTGGTGCCGAAATGTGGCGGTGAGAGAGACAATAAGATTTGTCTTTTCATTTTTTGTAAATTTCTCTACAAGGGAGTGCTAGTTCTCTGGATTGTACCTAATTTCATGTCAGCCTATCATGTCATAATGGTATATACTTTAGGTGATTTTTATTTAGTGTATATGTTTTGAACTATATTTTGTATTGTAATTTGAAAGAGTAACGAGATGGTTGTTTCATAAAGCTGTTCATTATTTACAAATGACTTTAGCCACAATTTTTTACCCCTGTGCTAATTATATTCCTATGTAATTGACATAGCACCTATGTTCCAGTCAAGTAACTTTACAAATAGCTTTATGACACACCCATCTGATTCACTAATATCACAATAGTATTCACCTTTTTGTTTTCTTTATACTACACCAGATGGAGCAGGAGTATCAATCTCCAACCTCTCCTCATCCCTGGCCCGATCTTACTCCCCTGCTATGAATGGTATCCAAGAAGGCGGAGCTGAGAGGAAGATGAGAGTAGCTGTTCTCATCTCAGGCACAGGTTAGTCCACGAGAGCCCTGTAACATAAAGCTAATAGCGATTGATCGTAGGGACGATTCTTAAAGTAATGATCAATGCAATCACTCATATAAGTCAGCCCCACTGTCAATCAATGAGCTTTCTGTTATAGGGCTCACAAACTCTATTTTGTGTAAGACCATAATATGTTCTGCCTTGTTTATGTCTGTTTTCTTTTGATGTTGAATGGATGGTTGCCATCAAAATTACCATCTGTTATATTCATGTATCTAGTTGATAACAGCAATATAGCAGTCACATATCTGTCAGTATGTGTCATCATTTATGTTTTTAAGGTCATACAGGTAACTTTGCCAACCAGTGAGTCATCTCTTTCGGTATCACAGAAATCTGTTCACTTTAGGGGAAATTAGATTTAAAAGATGTTTATGAGGCATATTTTGCATAATCAGGGGGAGGTGTTTCATAAAGATTTAAGTATCACTTAGAGTCAAACTTAAAAAGAAATTCCAGTAGTTGCAGTAAACACTGATTTCATGAGAAAGTCTGTAAAACAAGGCTTAATTGTCAGTATATCATCCAGGATCTAGATCTGGTACAGTTACATAAACTGAACTTTGTGAAATCTTGAAATCTGCGCTGAAAAATGTTCAGACTGAAGATCCCCAACACAGATAAGCGCACGTGGGACAGTGTACAATTATTGCTGTGAATGTCTGGCCCGACACCCTACCCGAATACTGTGCTTATTTGCTGATTTCTCAGCAATTACACAATTTCTTCCAGAATCCTTTGGCACATATGTTTTATTTATACAAACAGACACTTTGGTGGTCATTTCATTGGATTCTGTACGAACTCATTTTGATATCGTTACCAAAACTAGCATTTACCTTTAAATGCCGAGTTGTGTGTGTTATAAAAGGCATCACTGCATTGGTCAGATTATGCAAAGATGATACTGGGTATTTATCAGTAAGATTGCGCGTAAGGTTTCATGTACACATTGGCATTTAAGTATAGTCATCTTTGTGAATCCCCCTCCCAGGTCTGAAAAACCTGCTAGAACTAGGGTGAATATATAATGTATAAAAAGTTGACTTGTAAATTTACATTGTTTGACTTTTTAACAGGTACAAATCTTCAGGCCCTCATCAACCACACCAAGGATCCAAAGAAAGCGTCTAGAGCTGAGATCTGTCTTGTTATCTCTAATATTCCTGATGTATTAGGGTTAGAGAGAGCAAAGAAAGCTGGTATACCAACTAAGGTAAGAAAATATTCTTTTTTTAATCATTATCAGGGAAATTTCATAATACATGTATGTCTGATCCTCTATATAGGGCACTTTTCTGAAATAATCTAAAATATATAGTGAGTGACATCATTGACTCTCATTCGCCTATCAATAATCACCTTGTGAAAAATAATTGAAATTTTAAAGTCACTTCTTATTTTACTTCAGATTTCAATTGAATCTTCAGTATTTTAATTGTTTCTTCTCATTTTATTCAAAGAAACTTTTTGTTGGGGAAGGACTTTCCTTTTAAATTCGAAACAGTTTTTCCTCAAAATGGCTACAGATAAAAGAGTAAATAAACTGGAATTTATTTCATTTTCAAATTCATATCTTATATTCAACAGGTTATATGTCACAAAGGCCTAAGCAGAGTAGATTTTGACATGAAAGTCCATGACGCTCTCCAAGCAGCTAATATAGAATTCATCTGCCTTGCCGGTTTCATGCGTATTCTCAGTGGAGAGTTTGTCAACCGGTGGCACGGACGTCTCATCAACATTCATCCCTCCCTCCTGCCATCCTTCAAGGGAATGAACGCCCACAAAATGGTCTTAGAGGCTGGAGTGAGACTTTCAGGATGTTCGGTTCATTATGTAGTGGTAAGTGGTTTCTGTTCTTGATAAATAGAATGATTTGTGACTGTCTTTGCTATGACTCTCTCTTCCTCTCTTCCCTCTCAATTTTCTGCCCTTCCATTTCTCCCTATGCTTCTTTTTCTATTTCGCACTCGAATTTTACTAGCCTGTAATTTTTGTCTCACCTGCATAGCAGAGTGAGACTATAGGCGCCGCTTTTCCGACGGCGGCGGCGGCGTCAACATCAAATCTTAACCTGAGGTTAAGTTTTTGAAATGACATCATAACTTAGAAAGTATATGGACCTAGTTCATGAAACTTGGCCATAAGGTTAATCAAGTATTACTGAACATCCTATTAGAGTTTCATGTCACATGAAAGGTTATTTTGGTTCAATGAACTTTGGCCGAATTGGGGGTATTTGATGAATTACCATCATAACTTTGAAAGTATGTTGGTCTAGTTCATAAAACTTGGACATAAGAGTAATCAAGTATCACTGAACATCCTGTGCGCATTTTAGGTCACATGACCAAGGTCAAAGGTCGATGAACTTTGGCCATAATGGGGGTATCTGTTGAATTACCATCATAACTTTGCAAGTTTATTGATCTGACTTTTGAAACTTCGACATAAGAGTAATCAAGTATCACTGAATATCCTGTGCAAGTTTCAGGTCACATGACCAAGGTCAAAGGTCAATGAACTTTGGCCATAATGGGGGTATCTGTTGAATTACCATCATAACTTTGCAAGTTTATTGATCTGACTTTTGAAACTTGGACATAAGAGTAATCAAGTATCACTGAATATCCTGTGCAAGATTCAGGTCACATGATCAAGGTCGAAGGTCATGTGAGGTCAATGAACTTTGGCCACATTGGGGGTATTTGTTTAACTTTGGCCACATTGGGGGTATTTGTTGAATTACCATCCTATCTCTGTAAGTGTATTGGTCTAGTTCATAAAACGTGGAAATAAGAGTAACCAAGTATCACTGAACATCTTGTGCGAGTTATAGTAGTTTTCAAAGTCAGCACTGCTGCTATGTTGAACTGCGTGATGCAGGTGAGACGGCCAGAGGCATTCCACTTTTTTCTTCTCATTCCCTATCTTCTTCTTTGTTTGGTATAGCTGGCAACCAGTCAAGAAATTACTTTTTTTGCAACTGCTTTTTGGAGCTTTTTTTTAAAGAATTGATAGCTTTCAATTGCATAGCTTTGATTCAAAATGATTTAAACATTCACCAGTAAAATAAATACATGTATGTATATTTTGTTTGTAAATGAAAGCTTCTTTTAATTGTATTTTACTTATCTCCTGTTTAACTTTTTGTCGTTGGACTTACTGCTTAGTGCTTTTAGTTTCTTCGTATTATGAATTTGGTTTTCTAACCATAATTTTATATTTTTATTCTCTATGAACAGGAAGAGGTAGATGCTGGAGCCATATTGGTCCAGGAGTCCGTCCCTGTGTTGCCGGGGGATACGGAACCAACCCTACAGGAGCGTGTGAAGACAGCGGAACATGTCGCGTACCCTCGTGCTCTGGAACTGATCGCTAGGGGTCAGGCCTCGCTGGGGACAGAGGGAAAAGTTGTTTGGAAGTTTGATTCATAGCGGGATTGTTTTATGCGAAGATGGGGAAACATTGTTTGAACTTTGAACCGTAACAGGATTGTCACCCCTAAGGTGGTGTGACCTACTTTGAAGAACACTCCTTGACATCACCTTTACGTAGATCACCGAAATTGACCCATCAAAAAGGACATTTTGACAGATGGATCTTGTTTGACTTTTTGTGTGGCAATCAATGCTTGCTCATCAGGCAAATTGATGTTATGATCAGATTAAATTTGTACTTTTTGAACATAAAATGTCTTTATAAATAAGTTTATCATACTTTGTATTTTGAATGCAAGGAGATTTTTCTTTTGTTGGCACATTTTCTCTCATGATTGAATAATAGAAAATATTTGTAATTTTACTTATTAATTTCTTCTGGTCATTCCATTGAAGTGAATAATGTATTCATGACACATTTTTAGTGTTGCCTAACATCTTTTGGGGAAATGGGAAGTTTTCACAAAATTGCACAGAGTGTGCTTGTTTTGGAATTCAATTTATTTTGATTCAATGATTGCTTAAAAAAAATCTTTACAGACAACAGACAAAGGCTGAATTAAGCAAGTCTATGAAATATTTTTGTGAAACAAATTGCACATTGCATCATGAAATCAAATTGAATTAAGTTTTACTGCTATACAACATGAAATGTATGTCTTGTCAGCTGAATTGGATTTATTATGGTTTGTATCTATTTGTTTTTGTATTGTAGACAGTAAACTGAAATATTTAATAAGAGGTGGTAGGTTAATGTCCTGTTTTCAAACAAAATATGAAATATTTGGCCTTTTAATAATCATGGGGATATATGACATTGGTCCTTTACGAATTGGCCAGAAATATTGAGTCATCTACTTACTATCAATGGATAGTATGAAATCATGGCCTATAGGTCCATCAATCTTTTGAGTGTACTTTTAATCGAATCACGAAGCTATTGAATATAGAGAATGTTTTCTCTATGTAAACCAGTGCCATCAGTGGCAGAAGGAAGGAAGTGGTTTTAAAATTTTTGTTAGTTTTTGTAAATCTCTCTTAATACATGTCCCCCATTCTCCTCAATATGACAAGAACACACTTGTCGAAACGTCAAGTTTGGGTGATCCTTTTCAGGACCAACATATGCCAACGAAAGAACACAAGGTGTACCGTGAAACCCACTACAATCATGTCCCCTAAAACGGTTATGGTGTGAAAGATGTGAACAAGAAATGTGTTTTATTTGATAAATTTACCAATTATACAACAAAATTCAATTCAAGTGTGTGTCCAATCAAAATAGAATGTCTGCAATTCTGCATATTTTGTCCTGTTTGTAAAACACATGCATGGAATGGGCCGTAAATTTCAAGAGCTTATCTATGTCAATAACTTTCTACTATACAGATACCAAATATGTAAAAAATAAGTGCTTGAACCAACTTATTATCAGGGTGAAATTCCCCTTTACTCGGGATTCTATTGTGGGAGAGGTAAAAAAGTTATGTTTTTTAAAGAAAAATGTCACCTTTGCACGTTAATAACCCACTGCACTATTCGTTAAAGAGTAGGGGGAGACCCCGGTGTAGTGGTCCACCTGCACTCCCCTAATCAGGTACATTGGGAGAAGAGACTTGCGGGTCATAGTGATTCAGTTTGCTTTTCGCCTTCCAGGCACAGGTGACGCCAATACAAATAATAATAATGGTAATAACCTGAACATTTTTTTTGTCTCATCCATGTACTTTTGTGATGTACAACAAACTATAGAGTTCATTTCTGATCAATTTGCTGATCCTGAAATTTCAGTGTCATACTGTACATCATTTTGTAGGGTAAATTATCATTTGGTCTACTATCACTCCGTCAACTTACTGTGTGGTCTCAACCAACATGCTTGAATCCTCTTTTGTCTACTAATCATTTGTTTTAATTGCTATTTAACCTGTTTACCTTGTTTTCCAGTAAGGCTGTGCCCATTTTATCTCATGACTATGCAGTTGATGTGATTTTCATTTGACAAAGTGTAAAATAACACGGATTTGGGCATAAACTAAATGACAGTTTCAGAGCTGCCAAATTGAAAAAGAACATTTCAGTATTTTTAAAGCTGTAAATCAGTATTTTGATGATGACATCAGTATTTTCAATGAAATACCATAAGACAATACATAAAACTGAAACTTTAGATGTCAGTGTTTTGCATGAAACCATCAGTATTCTTATTTTTCAGTACTAAATACTGAAAATCCGTACTACTTGGCAGCTCTGCAGTTTGTCCAAGCGAGTATTGAACCAATTGATAGTGGGACTAAATGGTAATTAGACCACATTTATAGTAGACCAAGTGGATTTAGCACCATGATACAAAAGTGCATTAAATCAACATTCCAAGAAGACATTTTCTTCCATAAACCGGTCTTTATTGCCCTTCTTTGTGGTTTAGTGATTTGGTGTTCAATGCACAATTATTTTTTTAAATGTTTATTGTCGACACGAATCCTGTTTCTTCTTCATTGCATTTCTCAAGTCGACAGTTCTTTTTTCAAAGTATTTTTCATTTTTTATTTATTTTTTTTTCAAAATAGATATTGATACGAAAATTAGAACTATTTGTTATTCATGGATGTATATAATTATTACTTTATCACTGAACTATGTTTTGACAGAAATAAGGTATTTTATGGTGTTCAAAACACAGTACCTGTTATTTTTTTTTTCTGTTCAAGAAATTACCTATATATATTGTTTTTGGCTTTTTGCCAATTCCCATTATTATCAATGCTGCATATTGAAGATTTGTACTCGCCAAGGCAGCAAAATGAGTAAAGCATTCGTTATGAAATGAAGCATTCATCTTGTTCATAAAACCAAGACTGAAATTGGTGCATTTGCAAAGCTGGTCAGTATTGAAATAGATGTACCCCAATAACAAGATGAAATGAAAATTTCATTAATCGAAAGCACAAACTTTTGTATTCATAAACGTTACTTATTTCACTACATTACTGAAATGTTTGATCTATTTTAGGTAGAAGGATAGTGTTTCTCCTTTACCAGATATTGCCCTTGTCAGTGGCAAATACATGGGAGTTAGTTCCTTCTAATTTTGTGTGCTGGTTTTGTCAAATTTCTTGCAAAGAACATATTTCATTGTACATTTTTTTCCCCTCCATTTTTCCATATGTTTCAAGAAATAAATAAAATACATAAATTTCTTATTGAATGATAAAGCCTTCTTTTGTAATTTTTGACATTTTAATGTCTACCCAAAGGATGAATGCCAGTTATGGTAACAATTTCAAAAGTGAGTTTGTAGTAAATCCAATAAAATGTCAGTAATGAATGTATGCATAAAAATGTGTGCCTGAGGATTTTATGACAAATTTAATTTTAAGACTTTCTCTTGAAATCTTTTCATGCAACTACTTTATTTTAACTTTAAAGGGGTACCCCAGGTTTAAAATCTAAAATAGATTAAAATGCAATAAACGAAATGTGTAAAATTTCATTCAAATCTGAAAATAAGTTTTTGAAATGAAGTTCAGGAATATTTTGTAATGGTTTTGTGCCCTCATGAATATGCAAAATAATGTCATATGTTCAAACGTGTAAAACATATCCTTGTAACAAATACCCTTTTCATAAACCTATCCTCCAATTGGCCGCCTAAGAGTAATGCGGATAATTCAATAAAAATTGCATTCATAAACTCTGAAAATAAGCCGCATTATTTTTACGAGCACCTGTCCTGAAAAAGGCGGATAATCGCCATGACAACTGGACACACCCCCTCCGATGCGGTTGTGTTGGAAAAGGGTGACCTTGTGACCGCACCATGGCAATTATTCGCATTATTTGGAAATGCGTTCATAAACTCAAATTCTTATCCCGATGCTGCTATTATGCGGATAATAGCACCATCAGAGTAATGCGGATAACTCTTGTCCTCCAATTTTACGACCAAATTATGCTGCTATTAGCCGCCTAATTCATTTTAATTGGGTTTATGAAAGGGGTAAAAGTTTAAGCAATAGTAACTCAGCCTTTGATCCAACAAACTCAAAATAGGACAATATCTGAATAAAATTTCATATAATAAATTACAACAGAATATGCAGCTATTGGATAGGCAACTAGATAATTGGTGCCTCAAAAATGCTATATATTTTCAATTGATATCGGGTTGCTCCATGCATATTCACGAGGACATGATCCAACAAAGCTCGGCAAGATTTGGGGGATATTTTTCCATCTGATTTTTAAAAGCTGTGACAGATCAAAATCTTAGAAATAATTCATCAGTCATAATATCTAATATTCACTTTTTGTGACTTTGTCAAAGCAGCCTCAGGCTGTTTTTTTTTAAAGAATCAATGCTTATGTGTAATTAACTCAAAGGGGGTCATTGTCTCAGAATTATGAACACCAAAAAAGGTTGCCAAGTTTTAATGGGCGAGACATTTGCTCTTGCAACAAATGCTCCTCTGCTAATTTCTCTTAATATACAAGCTGAGATCTAGGTCCATATCTTAAAGTAGAGTTCAATTTACACACTGGTTTAAAGTTGTGGTTTGAATATGGATAGCCGATAGTGGCATAAGTCTCCAACGGTATTCAGCTCCTTTATCTCTCTAATCATAAACTGTTTCAGAAGGATAAACACGACAGCTTTCTTCACTGTTCATAAGTTAGGAAAGAGAACAATAAACGTGAGAAAAATATGTTAAGAAAATTTTGCAATTTTGGCTTTCCATACTTTTGGCACAGAGACCATGGTCTAAGTTAAACCCGACTTCAGAATATGGGCCCTACACTTCAATATCATTTAAAGATTAGGAATAATGTTCGGTTTGAAGCATGGGTTCATATTTGGCATGATGGGTGTATTTTCAGGTGCGAACATGCTGGAACCTTTTATTGCATCATTTAAAAAAGAACTATTTCTACTCCTATTCAAACTTTACAATGCTGGTAACCAACACTGATTTGAAACTTGCATCTATCATAGGATAAATGGTAAAGGAGTAATTACTTGTTCCACTTTTACCCTTCAAAATGAGAAGACTAAGAGGAGAGAAATAACAACAACAAACAATAGGACTTTCTTTTCCGTGATATTTACAATTTTATTTCATGTTGACGTATAAACTTGTGTTATCTTGTTACAGGCAATGTACAGAAACAAAAAAATGTACTGTATAATTCATCAGCCTATACAATATTCAATATTCCCCAACACACTTGGTTAAGGAATTACACAACTTAAATTTAAATTTCTCTTTTCTTCATCATCAAACATCAAGAGATTCCATGTCTAGAAACATACACAATGAAAAAAAAATTGTCTCTAAAGCTACATTAGATACTACACAAAAAACAATATGAAAATTCCTCTGTAGTGTTCTGTTTTCCTTCAAAGACAAGTTTGCACATGGGACCAACGTAAGATGTACACTGAACTAAACTAACTTCCAGATGAAACATATACACAAAACATAAAAGAACATATCAAAGTACGCACAAATCAACAAGTTCAGTTCAATGTAATCACTTTTCACTAGATAAAACATATATTACATATCTGCCTCAAGTATAAATCAAAACACCTTTTCTTAGTACAGTTATCCCATCTTTACAAAGAATTACACTTGTATCATGAAAAGGCAAATGTTATCTTTTCTCTTTTATTTTGATCATTTCCTTAAATAAATGAAGACAAAAATTAAAATCTGGTCAGCGAGATATCTCTGGCTGGTCTTTTTCCTCTGGAACTTCCTGCAGCTCTTTGCAACTCAATGCTGTCGCCTACCTACATGTACAAACACACCCTGCGATGAATTCTTCGCAGACATATGCCATTTTGAAGCGTCATTTAAAAAAATCTTTACAACAAAAGAATAAAGTTTATACATATCAAACTGCATTTGAATTCTAGAAGACATCTCAAAAACTAGAAGACAACTGCAGAGGTCTCGAAAAGAATGAAGTTACAGAGATAGAAATCGGAGCAAGAGAGAAAGATAATAGAAGGATAACTCGTTTTGTATGTAATGAAAGCACCATGACATTTTCCTCTTTACAAATCTATCTTGGAACAAATGCTTGTGAGAAATTGAGAACATCGACAAAAAATTCAAGTTTTACAAAAATAGTCCTATACACAATTCATCTAAAAACAATCTTCCACACTCTAGTCTCCAATCCCGATTACCTGCTACCCCTTTTATCCCCTCTCCCATCCAATGCTAATCATATACTTCCAGTATTCAGGCAGTCATTATACATCATATTCATCTTTGTCTAGGTGGTGCAACTAGTCGGTAAAGCAATAAAGTTGTCTCTGCTCGCTCAAATGTGTAACTGGTGCAGCTAATATATAAAAAAAATTCTGGGTCATTACCGTCAGCATATCTTGGTCAAATTCCATGATTCTGTGAATATTAAATTAACCATGCAGCAAGCAGCAGCACAATACAATTAAATTAAGTACAAAATTAGATCCATATATTAACTGTTTATTTTAATATCTGTGCAAACTACGAAATAGTCTCTGCTTATATCTTATTCATTAGATAACTTCGAGTGACAAAAATAGATTCAGTTATAAAGTTTTCTGACAGACATCTTTAGAATAAGAAATCTTTCAAAATAACTTTGGCTTGACAAATTTATTCAACTCAAAAACTTGCAGCAACATTGCTTTGTTAACAAGTCAATCTTAATTGGCTTATGGTTTTATGCAAGAATAGATTTCTGAAAGTTCTCTTCACTCTGAGGTTTTAAAAACGTAAAAAGTAGGTGCATGAGTAAGCCTTAGTTTTCAAATTATCCAGCGATTTCTGGTACAGCAAAATTTCCCAACCAAAACAATCATGAGATTTGTGTATAACAAAGACAAAACTAGGAGGATGTCTTGTTGACTCGATCTCCGGAACACAACTTAGAACCGTTTGCAAATTAACAAGTTATTTCACTAGTTTTCCAGGTTGTAATTGTTGAGTATTATGCACTTGGTATAAGATTGCATGCTTATCAAACATGCAACCCAGAGCAGCCTTTTTCACAGCCCGAAGTCTCATTTCACACTCACAGGAATATTCCCACAATCGTACTGATGGAGATGGGGTATCTCAAATCTTGCAAATAATGACGTAGTGGGATGACTGAGCTAAATTTCCGAGATTGAGCAAACCGAGGCTTAAGGAAAATCGCTGATAAAAATCAATTGGTTTTTCCTTGAAATTCCATGACTTCAACTTTGGCTCTGAATTCACAAGGAAGATTCAGCTTTCATATTGTGTATTGTATAATATAATTATCACACATATCAATAAAAGAATTAAAAAAACATCCAGCATCTACAAACCATGCTTGTGCTACAACATTTCCTTTCTTTTTTGTAAGTCTTCCCCCACTATACAGTGATATGCACTGGTATGAATCGGTAGTCTTTCTTTTTCAGGCACTTGTGTTATTGCAATGCTCCGATGGGCCCCGTAGAATATGATTTGTGTACATCTCATTAAAGCCTACAAACACTGCCTGAACTAACCAAGATCTGTGCATTCAACTAGCAATGTATTTCTTCATAAAATGTACGTCTTAGCATAGCAACAGCTGATTTGATTAATGTTTACAGTGTTTGACTTTAACTGTTATTCTTAAGACCTGGAAAATGGACATTATACAAAATGAATTGTACTACGGGATATAAAATGGAATGAGAAAATATTAAGATGCAATCTATACTTGAAGAATAGAATCACTAGAAAAAAATTCTAAGAAAATGAAAATAGAACTCTTCAGGGAAAATCGAATAGATATTTGAGGATTGCACAACATGAATAAATTTGACTTGACATACACTTTAAGCACCGTTTATAGATTACACACTGACATGGCCAAATATCTTCCACAGTATTTGACAAATGTGGATTCCTACCCATTACCAACACAAAGGGATAATCAACAAATTATATTATATATTAAGGTCAAGATCAAGTTGAGTTCAGGTGCATGACTTAACAAATGATCAGAATATGAAGTGCTGAAATTTGAGCCAAAATTAAACAAAATTTACATTTCAAATTGTGACCGTTTCTAAAATGATCTATCGTGGTAAAAAATACCTTACTCTCAAAGAGTTTGCTTTTATAAAAGAAAGAAAATGTTATCTGATCTATTTCAAAACCTGTTCGTTCTTGTAAAGACACTACAATTTTACAAATTCCTAGAGTTATTTCAAAGGGGGGGGGGGGGGGGGGTAGTTTTGATTTTTGCGGTCCCAAATTATAGAATAGTTTACCAATTCACCTTTGATCATGTACTTCTGTTGAATATTTTAAAAGAAATTTTAAAACATTTATTTTTGTTGTAGTGTAACTGTAATATTGGAGAGCAATTTGTACAAAGTGCATAGAGCAATTTTTATTGACTATGCACTATATAAGAACCAATTTATTATCACTATTATTAAAACTTTGGTAAAGGTTCAACAAAAGAATACGTATGAGATTGTCATTTGTGACATTCCATTACATTCTTAGACCTCTTCCAAGGATCTTGTGAATTTCGTGATTGCAAAACATTACAAACAAAAGATTATATCATGATATTTTCAGTCCATTCCATGCTTAAGAGATTATTTCATACCAAATGGGGAGGGGGGGGGATCTGAAGTTAGTTTCATTTCAGTCAGAAACATAATAAAATCAAACTAAACATGCCTTTAATTCATATAAACCATATCCGAAGAGCCTTATGGACATATGTAAAACTGGAATAATGACCAACACTTTTGAAGTTACCATCTTTTCCGATAAATGAATGAGAATAAAACAGATTAGGAAAAAAGCCTGCCATATTCCTATCATTTGTTAGGACATGCACAAATTAATAAACAACCTTTACTACATTCCATTGGGTGAACAAACAGCATTATCAATTGACATAACATATGCAAGATGTACACAACATCTAGGAATAAATGCTACCCCATCGCACAGATGTCTCAGAAAGCTTTCGAAAGCTTTGCTTCCTTACATTTTTACAGTCTACATAACCCCAAAAGCAATTCAGAATGACAAGTGATTTCAAATGCAATCCAATTCCTTTACTTGAAATAAATATTAATATCACAATCTGGACAGGCAAGGATCGTTTTTACTAAAATATGAAAATCTTACAAGGTATTAATTCATATCTAACAAGGTCCTTTATAAACATTTGCATTTAACATGGAGCAGGATATTTAAACAAATTTACCGATTCATGTTGAGGCTACACAGTAGCATCTAAAAAAAAAAGAAAAGCAAAGAAGGAAAGTTGCAGTAACCTTCAATAACTGACAATTACAATCAAAGAATGTCAATAGGAATGTTGTAATTACATCAGTACCACATCCAACCCAGTGTTCTACCAAAAGATTGCAACTAATATTCCTAAAAAAAAAAAATCATCACCAAAGAACAATAATGAAGCCAGAGTAAAATATCAGAATTAAAAGATGCTGTTCACCATAATTTAAGAGAGTGAGAAGTCTGTTGTGTTCACAGCATTTTCACAAATACAATCCAAAGAAATTAATATGAGAAATTCATCCACAGAGTTCATCTTTATAATAAAGGTATTTTGGTCAAAGTGCCAATTCATATAATGCACTTGCTACTCTCTCCTTAACTTCAGAGTCTAAAAGAGGTGACATGGAGAGATTAAGCAGTCTGTTCTGATGCTGAAGGAAGAGCGCCTTGTTGGTTGGGACTCGAGCCAAGCTTGCAAGAGCATCAGCAGCCCTACGCATCATGTCATGACTGGGCTTCGCTAGATCAGGGTTTATCATGTGAGGCGGGTTCTTCTCACATGACATGGTGTACTCGCTGTCCTCAATGTAGCGCAAGAGGAACGAGACAACAGAGTTCTTGGTGGCGATGGCACGACTAGCCGTCATGTCTGACCTAGCAATGTTGCTGAGAAGGACTAACGAGAGCTCCCGCATGACAGGATCTGAACGTTCACCGAGGTACTGGGTCAAGGTGGCATAGAGGCGCTCGAGTCTGTGGAACGGCGGAGTGGCAAGGATCATGTCCACATTATTCTCTTGGATGCTGAGCTTTGCAAGAGCTTCAATAGCTAATCTCTGAGGGGTTAGGGGAGAGTCACTAGACATGGTTGGGAACGGATCAAGAGCACAGGCCGACACACACACTGCCCAATGCAGAAGTCCATCTAGCATAGGTAGAGTCACACTTTCAACATATTTTGACATGTCCAGGACACCACCCAAGTTGGTGATGGTAACAAGTGCATTTTCCCGCATGCACTCTAGGTGTTCACACCACCATCTGTGAGAGTTGGTAATAGGGCACTCTAGATCCAAGTCTTCCTGGTCATCACGGTCATAAGTTTGGGGCAGCTCTTTCCTGCGTGGATGACTATGATGTAGAAGAAGGATGCGACTAAGCACTGTGATGAGACCTGGGTGTTTAGCCATCTCAAGATCATTACCAGGTATGAATGACAAGCTCCTGATTATATTGGAAACACAGACACAGCGTTGTCCAAATGCAGTTTGCATATCAGATGTTGTCACCAGTGAAGGGGTATCATTGACAAACTGCTCTTCATCTTCCAGTACGACCTCCCCTTTCTTTTTCTGAGATTCAGAAACATATATTACATGCTTTTCTTCCTCTACAACATCGAAGTCTCTGATTGCCTTCAATTCTTCACTACAATGTGTTAACCACTCTATTGTGGTCCGTCTTGCATCACTATTCTCTTTGTCCTCGTCCGATTCAATCCTCTCAAAAACACGCAAAATATGTTTGGTCATTTCTCCTCCGCCTTCCTGCCAATGTAACGAACCAGCATCGAACCCTTCGTGCACGTCCCATTCTTGCTGGTTGCAGAAGTATCCGCTTTGTACCCCATCAAACTTGATGGGTTTTGTTTTGTCAACACCACGCAATCTCTCCACATCAGCACAGTCGGCTGCTTCCGCAAGAAGCTCTGCTTCAGTCTTATCATTTGTGCACTTTCCATTAATATCAATATCAATATCATTCTCTACCACATTGTCTTCAAGCTTCTCCTCATCACGCTCCTCGTCCTGAACCTCTTCTTTGATTTCTTCCTTGACCTCAGTCTTTGAAGATTGGATGCGACGTTCCAATTGGCTTTTAGTCCTTATTTCAAGATCTTCAAAGCAACCAAACATCTCAATAAGGAGGGCTCTGTAATGTTCACAGACAATCTCCAAGAGTCCTTTCATTTGCTTGAGATCAAAGTACATCACGGTGTGGTGATCAAAGAGTAGGACACTCAGAACTTCTAGAGCCCAGGTGGTCTCTGCCAACAAGCCTGACTTCAGGGACATCATCAGTTTCCAAGCCTCCACAGCACCTAACATAATGAAGCAAAAATAAAAAGAATATTTGAAGTCGATATACACTTAATTAAAAAATAATGAGCAGCTTTATGTTTGCAAAGCAACTTCTGTGAGGAGTTATATCACTGGTTGTGCTGCACATTCTCCTTTTTTATTACATCATGATGAAACGTGCCATAATATTTTGGGAAGATGTGATGTAGTTAATGGGCAAAACTGCAACTGACTTTTTTTTCTACCTTGTGCGACATAACATATAAGCAAAGCTAGCATTGAAATATTTGTTTAAACGGAAACATTTTAAGATAATTTGAGGATGTAAGGGTGCCGATGAGCTGTCACGCACATTTGCATACAACATTTCCTTCTCCAAACGTGTGTACTCCAGAAGTTGCATGACCTACATAAAGCTACCTTATACACATAATCAAGAGAAAACAAGGTCCAGGGTCCCCTTTTCATTAATGTTGTTATCATCAGTCAATGATAGTAACCATATTCTACCATAACCCCTATTAATTTCATTCTGCATATCCTAAAAGATAAAGAGGTTTAAAATAAACATTACTATTTACAAACAAAAAATATAGCCAACTGACAAGCATACATGCAGATATAAATACATGACGACTATAAACAAATGATAATCTTCTCCCCTTAAGAAAATATATCGTAAGAAAATTTGTTTCACAATCAATTAATTTATACCTACATACTGATTGAAAGATAACACTTTAGGCATGCCTTTTCTCTCCAGAAAATGAAAAAATCAAACTCACCAATATCTTTACTTGTCTTGCGTTTGGTCTTGACAATTATGGGTTGAGTTGCCTCTACTGAATCTGGGGGGAAAGTCATCTCTTTTTTCTGCTGTGATGATGCATACACAGGTTGCTGTGGTTTATGAGGAGGCTTCATTCCCTGCATGCTGGAGATGGGATGCGGGTGATGACTGCTACCACGAGGTGGCATTCCCTGAGTGAGGACAGAGTGGAGCGTCCGGGCCCCGGTGAATGGACTCTGATTCATCATGCTACCTGGTGGACGCTGTTGTACGCTGCCCCAGGATGGAGATGGACCAAGACCAGAGTGGCTGGAGGCCGGTGGTGGAGGCATGCCTTTGCCGTATCCTTCCGGTGGAATCCCGTCTCGCTTAGCACCTTGATCAGAGGGAAAGGGATAGTTAGAATTGAGCCAGCCTGGTTCCCTCATAGGAGGGCCTGGACCAGGGATATTGCGAGGTGAAGGGGTAGGGGCGTGTCTCTGGTTGTACATGTCCATGGGTGGACCATCCATACCTGAACTAGATGCTGGCCAGGGTCCGGGTTCATTGAAAAACGGCGGGTGGTAGGAGTTTACAGGATTACCTAGGGCTGTGCAAAGGAATGGAGCAAGCAACAAAAAACAAAAGAATGGAATAATGGCACATAAGATTTTGAGATCATCACTTTTTCCACCCAAATACAACTACTCAAAGTTTTAAAAACTCCCTTCCAGAAATCTTATTTTTATCAAATTGTGCAAACTAAAAATAAAATAAGAGGGAATTAATATTTATAAAGCCTTTTTTCCTGACTTTTTTATAGAAAGAATAAACCCTCCCATTTTTAAATGTTTAAAAGAAAAAAGAAAAAAAAATGTTTTACAAAATTAAAATTCTGTAAGGAAATTATTGAGGTTGAATATAAGTTATGAAAAGTTTTTAAGAGTTTATTTAATGTAAGCCACACAAACCTCTATAATGAGCAAGCCAGGTTTCTAAAGGAAACTTTTTTTCATAAGGAAATGTGATGATTAGTGAACCACAACCTAGATGTGCCAATATACCCAATGAAAGATGAGATTGGAGAAGTATTTTTTTAGAAGCATGAAGTTAGAATGCAGACAGGATAATGAAAGATTGCTAGGGAGGTGTTAGTAGCAAAGCAATATCTAAATTCAATTCTAAGATTGATGAATGAAGTCAACTTCATTCAGAAAGAGTGCAGTAAACTTTTGAAAAATCATTAGCCAATTCATAAAGAATTACAACTATGGTAAATACCACTATGGCAAATATCATGACTCAGCAGTCAACCACAATCATGGTTACCATGGAAATTAAAATAATGGTAAAGTTGCATAGTTACAAGTATTTATGAAATGGTCATGGTCCTGGGATGATTTTACTTTCATTTTTTAGCAGACCTTCATCTATTCATCTTTTAACTATTTGCAGAAAATTATTCATAATTCAAACTCTCTTCATGAATTGGAGTTGTGAGAAAATGCTAGAAAGATATGCTAGCATACTAAAACTGAATAGTTCATAATTTCACATCTATCTATGACCAAATGAATTGAAAACAAGTTTTCAAAAACGTCATCCAAAAAGAATCAATTTTTTATCAAAGCAAAACAAATCTTGTGTCATGGGAGTTTGATTTAGATTCAAATTAATTGCAAATAATGGATTAGAATATTTGGTGTTAGAAATGATTAGAATAGCAATAGTAGTCAGAGAAAGAAATATCAGTTGCAAAGACATCAGATCAAGAAATGGAGGAGATCGTCCACCTGGAAAAGATGGTGAGTTGAGGCGAAAAGTACAAGACAGGTTTCATATATAAGGAATCAGACAATAAACATGGTTAGAAAAAGGATATTTTCTTAGGAATAAAACACTGGTATCCAATCATATTAAACGTAATATGTGCTCACACTTATATGGTCACATTCAATTTCTTCAAAATTCATTAAATCTCTTGAACTCTGTATTGATACATACATGATAATAATACTTCAAATGAAAAAAATATGGTACTGGAACATTATACATAAAATATGAAAGAACTACAGTCTTTTACTGTTCTACAAAATGACAATACTGAACTAACTACTAATTTGCATGAAAACTATTGCAGTTGGCTTAGTTAGAATGGGGGAGGGGGTTCAGTATCTTATCAGTGATTTCCACTCACAAATTTGCTCTCAGCCAAATGGATGCAAGGATTTCAGTAGCTTTTAACAGTTGCCAATGAAAATCACTGACATTATGCATCATGAAACCCACCCCTGAAATACAGTAGAGTAACTAAGGTATGAAAATAGAGAGCCACTTACCAGGGCCATGAGGGGGGTGTGGTGATTGTTGTCTGTCGTTGTACACGGGCGGGAACGAGCTTGGGCCCATGGGCCTGTCGCTGCTGCCGTACCCACCCTGGGAGAAGTTTCCCTGCTGCGAGCTGTAAGGAGGCATACCATGGAAGCCTGGTCCACTGCCGTGGCTCCCATCACCGGTGTGCTGGCCTGGCCCCATGAAGTCTGGCCGCTTAGGGGGTGGTGGAAAGACATCACTCTGTGAAGGCAAAACACATCAACGATTTCAAATAACTCTTCCCTTAATCATATTGAACACCCAAGCTATATCAAGAAAAAATTGCACAACAGTACATTAGAAACATCCATCCATCCTACCTCTTCATAACAAACTCTTTGATTGTGCTCCGTACTGCTTTTTAAAATAATCACAACAAAATTTCGACAAAAAAAAACCCTGCCAAAAAACAATAAATTGAGAGATGCCAGACTTTTGTAAACAACACTTTGATATCTATTCTCAGCAATGAAGTGATTTGGAGAAAACCATTTCATTCCTTGATAGAGATATATCAAAGTGATATAAGATGAAAAGCAGTATGATTGTCTATGCAAAGGGGAAGTTACCAAAACAGACAGATATTCTGTAATTGAACAACACTAAGATATTGACAGCTCAAGTTATGATGATCTACTCACTGGTCTTTTCTGGGGAAAATTCATTCTCATTGGATCATTGCCAAAAGACTGTGGAGGAGGCTGACTTGATGGAGGCATACCACCAGACTGTGACTGCTGCTGCTGGCCTGGAGCAGGAGGTCCTGATGGTTGGGAAGTAGGCCCAGACTGTGGTGAAGGCTGTGGAGGGGTTTGACCTTTTGGCGGGGTAGGGGTTGGGGTTGGTGGCTTTTGCGGCATTTGCTGCTGCTGCTGCTGGGACTGGGCGGGTTGAGATGGTGGAACACTCGGGCTGGCCTGACTCGTTGCAGGTGGCTGCTGTCCTTGAGACTGCTTAGCCGGTGAAGGCCCAGCTGCAGAATATGGCGGGGGAAGGAATGGGGATGAGGAAGCCGAGGTATGAGAGTCACTGGGTGTGGTAGGCCTAGAGCTGGAGCCAAAGCGGGAAGTAAATGGAGGCTGCTGCTGTGGGTCTGGTGTGGAGGAACTGGAGAATGGAGGCATCATAGACTGACCCGATGATGGTGGTCCTTGATTAGGACTTGGTGTCATGTGCGTTGTAGGTGATGCACTATACCTGTAAAATATATAACCACATTGTAAAATGTAAAGAAATGGACAATGTTTTATAGAATCATCATTATCATGCAGATCATTTCTTAATACAGTATCATATGCCCTGAACTCAGATAAGACTCCAATCTCAACATGACTAACATGACTAGATTTATAAGCAAATTACAACTCAATAAATTCATTCAAATGTTAACAAGAAACTGTTCAAGAAAAATTTACCTGTTTTGATCAAAGTTCGGAGCACCAGGTGGGTGGTTTCCTCCAGCATACTGCCCAGCATTGGCCTGGTTCATCGGACCAGATCCCTGGCCAGCACCTGCTCCTCCTCCACTACCACCACCACCACCTCCGCCACTGTAGGGATCCATGTTACCCCTTCTCGTGTAGCTGTTCATTGCGTATGGGTCGTTGCAAGGCATGTTCCTGTTTGGCATGGAATACGGATCAGACTCTCCAGGCCCTGGAGGTCCTCCAAAGGGCATATTGTTTCCTCCGCCCGAGGCCCCCGGACCACTGGGTGGCCCTCCTCCCATATTGTTCCTATTAAACTGGTGGTTCATGGCAGCATGGCTGTTGGGCGGGAATGAACCATTCATTGCATTTTGTCCCGGGTAAGGTCCTTGTTGCTGTTGCTGCTGCTGCCCTCCATGCTGATAGTCCATATCCGCAAAAGGGTCACACACCATCACGCTGTTAGCTGACATGTCCCCGCCTGGGCCTCCCGGATGCATGTTCCCAGGGACGTTGCTGTTGGGCATGTTCGGACGTGGACCCATATGTGGACCCATGGGCCCCATGTTGTTTCCGTACATGGAGGGCGGGCCGTAGCCGTGCATCTGGTTGGGCATGGGTGGAAAGCCTGGCTTGCCTCCCTGAGGACCAAACTGCGAGTAGGGATCGCTAGGATTGGGGTGATGATTCATTGCTGCTGCTGCTGCCGCCGCTGCTGCTGTAATAAGAAAATATCACAAATATAACAATGAGTATAGAAGCATAAGATACTTTTTTAACACATTGGCTAAAGAAAAAAAAAGAAATTCACAATAAAATGACTCGAACCTTATGACCTTAGAAATATGATAGGTGTTGACAACATACAAAGATTAAATAAATCCCATTCATATCTTTTGCACTGTAAAATGTCCATAATCTTGATATTTCAACCATTTCTCAAATGATTATAAGTTACAACCAATCCCACAAACAATCTGAAGAAATGGTATCTCATTCTTCAACAGACATACCAACATCTTTTTGGAAGCATACTATTAATGAATAAATTTTGAAGAAAAAACCCCAGAAGAATTTGAAAGACAAACTCACATGAAGAGTCCTTTGACTTCTTTGTGGAGGTAGTATCAATCTCTGCCAGGATCTGCTGTGGGTCTATACCACCCCTATCAAAGAGGCACTCATACGCCAGCAGGTGACGGATGTAGTTCTTCTTCAATGTAAAGGCCGCACTGTTGGAGTTGCCTACAGAGATTTCAATTGCAATCTGCTTCCATTGCTTGCTCTTCGACACCTGGTTTAGAGATAACAAATGGCAATCTCAATAATGGAAAAGTATAGGTATCTACTGCATATTCAATATGAATGATATGCAGAGATGCCAACCTGAACAAAAACATTTCAGCATTGTAAAAAGCAACAAATCAATATTTCAATAAGGAAATCACTATTTTCCAAGACATACCATAAGATGACACATAAAATTGAAACTCTTTGGCAGCTCTGAATATGGATATGACAGAAATATTGACCAAACATAAATTCAAAGGATTCCAAATCATATAACAACTAGTTCGGACGATCAATTGTAATGCTCCAATTGCAATTCTACCAGAAATTAGAATGAAATACTCTGGCATAGTGGTATATTGTATCAGAACAAAAAAAGATTCCTTTCTGCAGGAATCCCTTTACACTTGGCTGGAGAGTGTCAAATGTAGAAAAAATATCTTGCAAAGTACGTTAGTGCTACCATGGGATTTAAACTCTAGAACTTGGGGTACATGATTCTGTGGCTTATCCAAAGTTACATTTTTCAAAGGACATTGTACAAGCGTGATGTGAGGATGAGATATCAAACTTTTAAACACAAGCCTGAATCCTGTATAGAGTATGAGCCTTGAAAAACCATATCATCAGCTTTCATGCAGGTGAGGAAATTTCAGCTTAAAATAAAAATATGGCCATTTTGAACCCTTCCAACTACTTTTTAAAAGTCCTGACGATAGAATTGGGCATTGACTGCAATGACATTGTCAAATAAAGTACCGAAGTGATGACATATTTGATACGATATGATGAAAAGCATCCACAACACCAATTCAGTTGGAATCGGTCCACAGAGCTCCAGATGTGGCCATCAAAAATTGACAGATGTTACTCTGTTGCAATTCCTTATACAACTTCCACAGAATGCCCAGCAACCATGGATGAACAGAAAACACTTACCTTGATAACACCACCCCTATCTTTGACAGTGTTGTAGAGCTTGAAGAGATCCAGGACGTGACTGCTGATCTGTGGCATGGTGCGGATGGGCTGGCCCCTATCCTCCATTAGCTTGAAGAGACGATCCAGAAAAGCACGTCTCTCCGGGTGAGGGCACAACTCGTACAGCTTGTACAACTGTTTTGAGAGAAGGAAAGATTTTGATGATGTCATTATGGAAGTATTCTAAGCATAGTTATTCTATTATTTCAGAATGTGAAAAGAATAAGAGATCTTTAAATCACAGAGCTGATTAAAATTGTGCAGAACACTGCAGAATAACAATATATGTGAAGTTTGTACTATTATTCATATATAATGATCTATCATTATTTTCTACACCTTTTCAATACAAAGAAATTTCATGACATTAAAACAGTTAATTGCTACTTGCAAAGTGCAAAGACCATTTAGAAACACCATGACTAATAAAAGATGAAATATTCAAAAACTTTTTTATACTGTTGACTTCCCCTCAAAAATAGAAATATGTTTTAAGGTCTTTCATTGAAATCATCACCTTTTTAGGCAAGTTCAGACTGGTAAGTTTACTAGCAGGCTCCTGCGATTGACCCTTCTTCGACTTCGAAGTGGTGGTTGTCGTTGTTGAAGATGCCGTAGTTTTGGGGGTAGGTGCTGGTTGTGGAGTGACCGGAGCAGCTCCTTGTTGCTGTTGCGGAGTTGGTGGCTGTTGCGAGTACGGCGGCTGCTGCCCAGGATGTTGCGGAGGTGGATGCTGGCCAGGATGTTGTGGTGTTGGTGGCTGTTGGCCAGGATGATGCTGCTGTTGATGTGAATGATGTTGCTGCTGCTGCATGTGTTGTGGCGGGTGATGCTGGGGGTGGGGAAGGGACTGATGTTGTTGGTGGTACATACCAGGGTAGGGAGGGGGAGGTTGGTGTGGCTGATGTGGCTGTGGTGGATGTCCTGGTCCTGATGCCTGTTGCATACCCATCCCAGGGCTAGGGGTATTAGCCATGTCTTCCTGGGAGGATTTACTCATCGCCCCAGGTGAAGCTAAAGGTGACGGTCTGGAATGAACTGATGGAGGTCTGGACAATACATTTTCCTCCTAACAAAACATAAAACGCAACTTTTATTAGCACAGTGGATGGAATTCTAAACTCACTGTCATAAGTGGCAAATAACGGTATCAAAGACTTCCATAACAGAGATAAGGATTTGTCATGCATACTGTATTTCTTTATGACAGTACCTCAGCAAGTGACCATTGTGTCTCTTAACCCTATCTAGGCGGGGGTATTTTTGGAGTTCGTATGGCCGGGGGGGGGGGGGGCTCCCAGACCCCCCCTTGAGATCTCGGCCATCGACAGCACAATAGCGGCAAAAATTGGTACGCGGGTTGCCTGGGACATAATCTACAAAATTGTATAGATATCTAAAGTGTACATGAAAAAAAATTTGATATAAAATCATTTTCTTATGTATTATATTGTATTTTGCAATTTCTAATGTATTTCTTTGTTTTTTTACCTTTTATTTTTCATTGTTTTTTCATTGAAATTTGTTGGGGACTCTTCTGAGACCATAAAAAGCATAAAATAAATACATTAAGACCAGCGAAACTAAAAATAATCATACACTAATGAATTTTGGTTGACAACACAATTTGCATTGACTTTGTACACGAAATCACGTTTTTGAGCAATTTTTGATCCGACATGCATTTACATAATATTGCATAATTTCGGAACCAAGTACCCGGGTGACGCAAAATTGGTCTCAAAAGTTGCGCAAGACTTGAAAGTAAAAAGTCAGCGAGCGGCGCGGTAAAAAAAAATTGCGCGGCGAAAATATCGTGCAATTCGTTGAGGGGGGCCTCCGATGGAGCCCCCCCCCCAGCCTAGACAGGGTTAATACATAATTGTACAGAGGGGACTGACGTCCAGACTGTGGAAGATTTCAGCCTGAACGCTAATTAACCTCCATTGAGTGATCTCTCACACACAGCATCATCAACCTTCAAATTGAGTTTGAGGTCAAGAAAGGGCTGGTGTGGATAATATTTTCAATCAAAATGTTTGGTATTGCAATAAAACGGTGATCAGAGAACTAGTACGAACTCTCCGTGTACTACATTTTTACATAGATGTTCTATGAAGAACAAAAAAAGAAAGCTTGGTGATTGTTAGTTCACAGAATTGATGCCACCAAGCATTGTCTATGTCAATATAACAAGGATATTTGATGATTTCAGAGTAACCTCAGTCATTGTCAACTTCGGTATAATATACAATATTTTGCTAAAAAATGTACTGACAATTACAGGAAAGATATGACGAAGACCACCTCATCAGCTTTTAACAGAATTTGGAAGTATGACAAAGAGGACATAATCAGACTTTGTCATAATTTGGAATATCAGATTCTTGTAACCAAAAGTAAAGTAAATTATTGAGGTCGAGTGTATATTGTGGTCAATAAACTAAATTGTGAAAAACCGTTTTATGAACAATTTCTCAGCTTTTTGTTATGGGGTCCAAAACTGCAACACTATGCTGGATCTAAAAGCTCTGAATCACCAATGGAACTGCTGTTCTCATTCTTTAATCATTGACTAAGACTTCTCAGGCACCCTTCGTCATGTGACAATCAATTTCAATCTTCTCTATACAATATCCTGCGAGTAGAGGCATGAAAACACCCCACCCTTTCACCGATTGTGGAATATCTACCTTGATAATCGAATGAGGTGTTCCAGGAGTGCCGGCATCTCTACTCGATTCGCTAGCCGTGCTTGGTGTGAGTGAGCTGACAGAGGATGCTACTGGAGTTGTGATACTCTGGGTTACTGACGTACTGTTGCTTCCTGTAGTCCCATATGAAGATTTTAGTGATGGAAAGGCAAGAAATTAAAATTAGTCACTGGATACCCACATCAAGGAGTAAATGATGGTACTTCATAAAGATCGATCACAAAATGTGACTATTATATAAATGTACGCTCTTGGTAAAACAAACTGAAAGTCAATATCATATTGAATCCCCACCCTCCCCCCCAAAAAAAAAAAAATACAGAAATAAATAAAAATCAGCTACTCTTGAGTACAGATTCTTGAACTTTCTCTAAAAATGTGAATTTATTTCACACCCAAACCATGCAATGGGAAGGTTATGGTTATTTCAATCTGAGCCTTAGCAAAATACTGAAAAATAAGTCATATATTAGAATAACAATGGCATAGACCAACATACCAGAATTAGTATTGGCTATTGTAGTTGCAGCTGTATGAGGAGGCATCTGGTTACCAGAACTAGGATGCATGTAACCATGCATAGCATCATTGGGCACTGAAGAAGGCATTTGGTTAAAGTTTGTTTGGTCTGCACTTGTCGGTGGCACACCACCAGAAAACGGGGGACCATTGCCCTGGCTGTACTGTTGATGTTGCCTAAACGACTGCTGGTTCCACTGCTGCTGCTGCTGCTGCTGGGGAAAGGATTGGGGAAATGAACCCTGCTGCTGGTTGGGGAGGGGTGTAGGCGGTTGCTGTCCTTGCATCTGCTGGTTCAAAGGGTACTGGTTCCTCTTGTTGAGGTGGGCAGAGTTTGCTGCGGCAGCAACAGCAGCTGCAGCTGCTGCCTGAGCTCCTCCACCGACCCCCGCACCACCAGGTCCTGGAGACGGACCGGGGGAAAGTCCAGGAGAAGGGCCAGAGCCCATGTTATCTGTCCTATGTATCTGCCCTTGAGCATTTGGTCCATATCCATACGTAGGGCTCATGCCTGGTCCACCACGTGCTACATTTGGGCTCATGTTGTTAGGTCCAGATTGGTTGTTAGCTCCCATCCCATGGCTAGCATTGGACATGTTGCTTGAGTTGTATCCACTATGTTGAGAGTTGTTTTCCATATTCATACCACTACCCCCACCACTGCTACCACTACTATTGTTTCGCATCCGTTGCTCATAGCTCATGTTGCCAGAGTTGTTTGGTGCAGAGCTCGGTACATTGCCATGATGACCACCATATCCCTGTGGCCCTGTCTGCCTTCCATAGTTACCTACAAAGAGAAAAAGAAGTAGGAAAGTTGAAAACATAGTATAATGAAACTACATGGAATTTTTTAAAATCAATTACTTAGAAATAATGACAGCAGGATATGGATTTGAAAAAAAGGTATGTTAGCACAAAGCCAAGGCTTATCTATTTCTGAACTGACGAACATGTCACAACAAACAAGTTAAAAAAAAAAGGAAAAGTTAAGACCAATTTCACTCAATCACTTCTATTATACATGAAGAAGCAACAAAGACTCAATACGATCACAGCAGAATTTATATTGTATTGAACTCACTATTAATGAATTACTAGAAGGGGAAAACCCACTCATGAAATTATAGCTGGTATTAATACAAGCAGAATTACAAGAAACAATTATTGGAAGTTGTTGAAACAGTCAATCTGTACAACACAAATTGACAATGTTAGATACATTACATACCAAGGTTCTCCTTTTTAATGTGCAGAGAAAGATCATGCACCGTTATTTTTAGTGAATGATGATGAAATGCATGTTTATTCACAGGTTGCCTAGAAATAACATTTTTTGTACATGATTAAATTCAGTGTCCACCGCATATATGTGGACCATATGTATTAGTGGATCACAAGTTTAAGAGTTTTCAATTTTGTAGATAAAGATATTTCTCCAAAGGTTTTCCTCTTGTTAAAACCAACTTAACAACAGATCAGTGAACTTTTCCCCTTAACCTACATCTATATTTCATCATGCATTATCACATTAACAAGACACATTTCCACAATGATCATCATCTAATTAACCATTTTATTTATCAATATGAAGTAATCTTCAGGAGAAATTTACAAGCATTATGGAAAATAAACAGCCCTGAAAATACCATGCAGCCCATATGTACAGTATATCAACAATAATTTTGAAGGGTTTTGGAGTCTTCTTGGATGTGCTCAGAGTTTATTTTTCTTTCATTCCAGAAAGATCTGTAAATCTAAGGCTTGAAAAATACAACAGTGTCTGAATCCAGGCTTTGGAATATTACAGATCTGGGCTCCGTAACACAAAGATTAGTGATCAATCGCTAAATGAACAGACCAATCAATATCAATGTTACACACGCATTAGGTTTAAAATATTGACCAGGAACCAATCAGTGCGGTTCTTTCATATTTGCAATTCATCGCTAATCTTTGTGTTACGGAGCCCTGGAGCCCATAACACAAAACTTAGCAATGATCGTAGAACATTTTCTACGATCGATTCTATTGACGACAATGTACAATCAATCGTGAAAATCAAGCGTACGATTAACTGCCAGCCATTGTGTTACGGGACCCTGTACACTGTTGAGCAAGAATGCATGTATCATGTAAAACTAACTACTTTTGATTACAAATATGTGCGAAACAAAAATGGATAAAATCTCTCGTTTCTGGAAATGCACAATTTTAGGCCTACACAATCTATATCAAGGGTCAGTTATATCATTTTTTACTTCCAATAAAATTTTTACTTTATAATGACACAAAATAAATATTTGCATAACAGTTTTCAATATATGAAAGTTTCATGTGCCGAACAGTCTTGTAATGAATAATATGCTTATAGGGTGGTGTTGATATTATTGTAAAAACCACACTTGTACTTGTAGTAAAGAAACTTGCAGTATAAGTCGCTTTGTATCTCGCAGAAAAAGGCACTGTATAAACATGACCTTTTATAATTAAGGAGAGGAAAAAAACACTTAACACTATCTTGGTGATTGAAACATATTTACTTTAAACTGCTCATATTTGTTTGTTTGTTACTTTGAAAATATCAGCAATCACTTTTACTATCAGGCCAAAAAAATAGGACCACTCAAGTATGTTCACTGAAAAGTGTATCTCCAACCATTAAATAATAAATACAAGTAAACAAGTTCATTATCAAACTCAGTGACTTTTTCATCCAGATGACTGTTAAAATGAATCAATAGGTCAAAATTATGATGATAAAATTAAACATTAAAAAAAAAGAAAATGTTTGCGGGTTTGAAAAAGGAAATGGTTTTCCACATTCAACCAAGCAAGCAAACTATAAAGTAGCAATCTATGCAAATGGAATCTGGTAAAAACAAATATCTCCACATATGGAAGGTAATATGAAATGCTGGCAAGGGGTATTGTAGTGAATCCCCCCCCCCCCCCCATTTATGATACACCAACCGTGATTAAAAAAAGAAAATACAAAACCAATTCATCAAAAAGAAAATGATAGTTTCATATTGCATCCAATTTTGGTCTACATTTATTTACTTATTCATTAGTGTATTATTATTAGTTCATCATATTTCCAGGCAGGATAAATGATGGTTTATTTCATCTTACTTCATGAAACCTACCTATTTGCACCAGGCTCCGTAACACAAAGGTTTGCAATGAATTGCAAATATGAAAGAACCGCACTGATTGGTTCCCGGTAAGTATTTTAAACAGTGTGCGTGCAATGATCTTGATTGGTCAATCATATTTAGTGACTAATTGCAAACCTTCGTGTTACAGAGCCCAGAACTCAATATTACAAATACAAAGATTATTTCAAGATTCTAATTTTAATCAAACAACATTCATTCTACGGAACAGGGTAAAATAAACATACTCAAATGAAAAGATCAAATGGGTTACTAACACACAAATGAAAGGAAAGGGAATACATTCGGTAGTTGTTTAAATCAAGCAAAAAAAAGAAGACAAATGTTTTGAAAAATAGCATGGTTGGTTAAGAAGGAAAAAAATGAAACAAGAAGGATAGTTGATATGGGCAACACTCTGAGAGAGTCTCACCTTGCTGGTTATAATGACTCATATTTTGGTTGTAGTAACCACCAGCAGTGCCACCAGCGCCACCTTGGCCCTGGTAGCCCCAATACTGGGGCGGGCCCCCGCCCATCCCACCTGTCGGAGAGGAAGAAGATACAAAGTCCTGTCATATTCTGACCAGGTATTTTTGCCCCATCCCGATTACATTACAATCACATTCAACTAGCATTAGTTTCAAGGCCATGCAAAGAAAGTGTAAATGATTTATATTTCATATCACTATTAAAAATAATTTTCCAACCATTAGATTTCAAATGAAGACTTGTACCTCTTTCACTATTAAATTCACCCTTCAATAGTACAGATTAGATTTCTGAAATAGTCCACACTTTCTATTCATAAATGCGGATTATCTTTATAGTCAACACAAATGATAAATACGAAATTTGATGTTCAATGATATAATTATGGTATATGGTATAATTATGGTATGTGTGGTTTCCACTACATATGGAAACAAATGACCTCTGGCCAGAGTCCATAGCAACGCTTATATACTCAAGACTATTCTAGTCTTCCTACTTTCATTATCATTTTTAAAAAATATGCCTTTAGTCCACGCACACAGTCAATGAAACAGGTACAAGATTGAAGACAAATCACTTCCCACAAAGAGTCGGGATAGGTTCATATTCATGTTATTTGCAGTTGTTAATTCTTTCATATCATCCTGTAATGTAACTACAGGAAAGCTTTCACAATAACGCTATGTGAAAACCACACCAAAAGATAAAATTCTAAGAAGCAGCCAAGTTTAATAATACATGTAAACAGGATGCAAGAAAAGTACATCATGGGAAATCCATTTACTTCCAAATATTACTTAAAGGTCAATTCTATTTCAACAAGTAAATTAGAATAAAAACTAGGAAAATCAAACAAGCATAACAATGACAATTAGATGTTCATGTACACGTAGTGTCATTATTTCATTATTTATAATATCAAATATTTTGTTTTTTCTTCAAATTATTAGTTTGCTTCCTATCATTAATCATTACAGCTAATAGTGATCATATTATGAAAATTAAATATTTCATAAAACAAGATAAATGTGCTACATCACTGAGTACCCCTGTGTTTATACTACTCAGAATGTGTATACTACTCAATCTCAAATGTCTTTATTTTAGATAAAAATATTCTACATTGTTCAATGTCATGAAGCATGTTTCACCATTGATGACTTACATAGAAGTATAACAGATCAAATTACTAAATTTACTAGCTTTTACTTTTTTTAAAGTCATTTTATTTCAGTATAGCTGATACAATGACTTTAACAGTTACTCTAAGGATTACAACATTACCATCGTCAAATTCCAGCTAACCCTCTTGTGCAAATAATACGAAAAACAGGTTTTTGCACAAATTCCATACGACAAGTGTCCACCCCTTTCTTTCTCACTCTCAATCTCCCAAATTGATCCACCCATCTTCATGGTGCTGGGTGTACATGTATGTAACATAAATGACAATAACCTCTCAAAGAAATCAGAGCACACCACTACATGTAGTTTTACCTCTGAAATTTTTGAGTTCCATTCTTACACACACATTAATAGCAGGTAAATTCAACTCTTCGTTCGCAAAGATTTCTTTCCTTTTTTTTTAAATCGCAAACAGCAAAAACAAGTTATCGGCATTACATAAATGATCTCATAACTGTTTTGAATTCATACTAGACTTTCATTTATCCTGTGAACTGATGAGCAATCTCATTCCATACTCGAGTCAAGTACATGTATGTTATCACCTAATCAAGGCGTACATTCAATCAATATGAAGTGTTCTCTTTCCAGTGTTGGTGAAGCATACAAGAAATATCCTTTTTTCATCAAATCTTTGTTTTGTGAGCATGATATACTTTCCTCATATGTCAGTTTTTATTGTCTTACAAAAAAAAATGGGAAAAGGTTGTGCATAAAGTCAAATAAGCAGGGAAGGGGAGGGTAAAAAAATGATATTAAAGGATAAAATCTTAGGCTGGGCATTGGAAAAAGAAAGATACCAATAAGGGGAAGGAAGGAAAGAAGGGATAACACATTAGAAATAATGAAGGTGAAAATGAAATGGAATCACAGTAAAGACAAAGACATTACAAAATATAGGACATAAAGACAAAAAAAGAGGGAGAATGAAAGACTGGACACAGACTTTACATACAGTACATTTGTATATGTATTAAAGAAGGGAAGAAAACAAATTACAAGAAACGGAGAGTAAAATTGGAGGGGAAGGCATATTCAGGATAAATTCAGGGGAAAGGATATTTTAAAAGAGGTTTTTCTTTAGTTGGTTTATCATTGGATAACCAATCTACCTGAAGGATTCTGGGAAGGCAATTTGGACGCAGGTCCTTGCTGGCTATTGTAAGGAGGGGGCTTTTGTGCGGAACCACCAGTACCACTGCTATTACCACAGTTCATCCCATGCTGATTGTATCCTTTGGAAATGGAACAGAATAATGGAAGGATGGTGTGAGTGATCATTTGTAACAGCAAACCTGGCATTCCCATACCAATTCATGCACATCTCTCATCTTCGGTAATAATTGGTTCATGTTCACATGCGTATTAAGCACACAAAAAAAATCAGAAACTAACCCTTATCCATATCCTCTACCCCCCCCCCCAAAAAAAAAAAATAACAATAACCCATATCACAATCCTAATATCGTGCAAGTCCCACTCTCCAAAGACATTCATACCACATTTATTCTTAAATTTCATAAACTCTCTTTTTCCCTTTTTTCCCTATGGAATTAAAACTGACATTGCTAGATGAAGAAATGTGAAACTAAAAAGAACTTGATTCTAAACCAAATGGGTATTTTCAACAAACCAATAGAGAAGAACAACTCAGCAATCACCAATCATTTGTACAAGATTCAATGATAAATTTTCATTGCATTAGCCATAATTAAAAGGTGCAGTTATCATCGCAAGTTAACAAAAATTTCTTGACTCTCGGTCATACCATAACTTTTTTCCCTAGAATAAAGGTGCTAAGTACATGTAGCTTAAATAAGAAATCTCCAAAGTACATTTTCGTACAGATTTACAGTGAAAGTGTTTTTTTAAACACATCTCATGAAAAAAAACATGATTTCAATGAAGCTACCACAATTCAAATAAAAAGTTTATCAAAGTAGTTCTACAATGAAAGCTGTTAATGCATAATGTTGAGCAAGTGCTGTGTTTTAGGCACAATTTCTTCTCAATTACACTTTTAGGCATGATTTGTTCTCAATTAACTTTATGTATTCACAGCACGAACATTTACATGGGGATTCAAGGCTGAAATTTGTGTGCTTGAAACCAATTTCAACCTCATCTTAAATCTCTAAAGATTTATTTTCTATTCACGAAACAAACTTGTACATAATGAGCCAGAAATCTCATTTTTGATAGAAGCTTCATGTGTCCTTTATTTCCTCCAGGTTCATTCGGCAAAATTATACTGATCCCAGTTTCAAATACAACGCTTCACTCTGTTTTGTCAATGTAATTGTAGCCATTCTTGTATTTATTTCAAAGTTTTAATTCAAACAATGTTAAAAAATATTTGGGGGATGCGTTGTCATAGTGTAATCGACTAATCGTAAATAATCTTTCTGAGCAGATTATATAAGATTATTGCAATACAGCCCACAAATTCTAAGAGAGCATTTTCCTTGATTTCTACATGCAGAACACAATTTTAATGCAGTGAAGTAAGTCCAACCAAGTACAGTGGATTTCTTGAAATCATATTACCACATTATGATAAATTTTAATGAACTGTTGCATTTACTTCCTACTTCTATTCTGGCTTCTTTTCATCAATTTTTCTGTTTCGAAAACCAAAGATTTTTTTTCTTCCAATCCAATCATACATATAAAAAGAAATGAATGATTGTTTACTTCATATTCAAGTTCTATATTCAATTTCAAGTGGTTATCCAAAACACGAAAGATAGCAAGATGAATGTCTGTCAAGAAAACAGATTGCACACTAGACCCACTTATCATAGTTTATGAATTCTTCCAATTTTATAGATCCCAAAGGGGATTTAAAGTAATGAATTTAATATATTTTACCCATATTTATCTCATCTTCAATGCAGATGTAGAGGTAATCAAAGATTTGACCTAAAACTACACCCAAGTTCACCCTCTTTCATGATTTGTAAGTGTATTAGTCCAATGGTAAGTTAAACTCAAATCAGGCCCACACCCACTCTCAATGATTATCTCTCATAGGAATTTAGCACATTCACTAGCTATTTTCTTTACAAACTAAATAAAAATGCTGTTAAGAGACAAGACAGAGTTCAAACATATCATTCCGAAGAGTTCAAGATTGTCTGAGGAAAAATAAATGTTGTTCTGTGTGTGTGGACCAAAACAAAAAGTTGAGCATCGAGAGCTCCTACCACGATCCTATTACATAAAACGTCCCACTGATGCTAACTGCCATCAATGGGAATGTTGCAATTGTTGGTCCACTGCAGGAAAAGTTGCTGTTCATGGTTACTTTACACAGGGACCACTTCATGAAACAAATACTGATTTCACTGACAAATGTAATAAGCTATTGAAATTCTTGCATCTGATTGGCTGAGGGCATAATAGGCAGTGGAAATCATGGACCAAACTCTTCCTGAAACGTTCCAAGATAACAGTAGGCCTATATTGTTCTGCCCACTAACCATGATAAAGAGACTGAAATATCGCTTCCCGTGCTCTTTTATATAATTGACATTAATGGACACAGTGCTGATATCACAAAACTGTGTCAGAGCTTGAAGATCCCAATAAAACATCAAACTTACATTAACCATAGTTTCTATGAAACCATTCCCTCTATAGATTTTATCTTTTAACAGGAGAGCATATCACAAATCAATTTGTCAGTGATTATTACTGATAAATCTTCTGAAATCCTTGCATCTTTGTCGGAGAAAAATAACCAGCAAATGCTTCATGAAAACCTTCCCTAGCTAAAAGCTAGTCCCAAACTCAACCAGCCTACTTGTGCATGCAGTGAAATTAGATTGGTAGACTTGTGGACTACTTCATCACATAACAGACATTCAATAATAGAGAAGACTCACCTCTGCTATCTGCTGAAGCTGATGGTGGTGTCTGTGAAGGAGCTTCCGGTGTGTTTGAAGGGGGCTGAGATGGCTGAGGTGTCATTGACCCACCTTTTGGCATAACAAAAAGAATCAAGTGGCAGAATTTTGAACAAAATAGCTGTTGAATGTCGAATAATATAAACTCACAACAGTGCAATCTGTTGTTAGATTTACAATGACCAGCATTAAATAAACTTTATCACATGGATATTCTGTGGGTAAAGGAGTTGGAAAGTGATTTTAAATGACTTGTTGAAGTAAAGCTTATCACTAATACTTTCAGGCAAGTCTTCATACATGTATAACCAGGTAAGTAATGAGATTCAATTCCTCCCTTCGCATCCAATTCCAAATGTCATTAGAATTTAGACGAGGCTGGGGAAAGAAAAGGAGGTCATCATTATTTCCCTTTCAAGTGAAAGAAATGGATCTCCAACACATTACAAACATGAGTCAATAAAAAATGTCTTATAGTTGAAAGACTTTCACGACACTCACCATGAACACTAGCTGGCGATTGAGAAGAGCGTGATAAATGGCTTGAAGGTGATCCTACAGGTGAAGGGGAAGGTCTGAGGGCCGTGACAGAAGGATGCACATGGGGCGAGTGTACCGAATGCACTGAGGTGGCGGGAGAGAGGGGTGGAGCGGTAGACGTGGATGAACCCCCACTTCCACTATGGTTGGTAGAGCTGCTGCTTGTGTTGGCGGTGGCATGGCTGCTGGAGTTGCCCGCTGTTGAACCAGTCGTTGTCGCTGCTGCTGCCCCTCCTGATGAAGTCGATGACTGGCTGTTGAAGTCACATCCTGTAGGAAGATCATCTAATGATCCTGATAGGTCCTGGAGCGAGGGAGAAATAATACAGGATGGTTGATCAGTGGCAGGGTAATTTACACACCTTTATGGGACATTGATCCAAATATAGCCACATAAATGCTTGACAAATTTTTTCAATACAACTAAAAAAACTTCTTTGAAAGTGCAGGAACAAAATGAGGCTAGCAAAAGGTAACTGGAATATCCATGCTGAAATCAGATCAGTTTTTTTTCCTCTGCAACTCTTAAACGATATTACCTCATGACCTAGATTCTAAGGAACTTTATGAATCAATCGTGGAAAGGACTCTATCTATAAGCTCTGCCCCAAACATTTCGTTCTATTTCAGTATGCCACCTTAAATAATAACTTTTTTTCCAAGCTACCTCTTAAAAGGTCAAGTTCACCCAAGAAAATGTTGATTTGAATACATAAAGAAAAATCAAACTATCATAATGATGGAAAATTTCATCAAAATAGGATGTAAAATAACAAAGTTATATTTTAAAGTTTCGCTTATTTTTTACAAAACAGTGATATGCACAATTCAATGATATGCAAATTATCAAACACAAGCCATTACGGATGAATTGAGCACTAAATGTGCTGACAAATTGAACTTCCACTATTAGAGTTGTATGTCATGACTGACTATCCAAACTTTAACAAATTTTAACCAGAGTTTCAATTAAAACAGAGTTCTGAATACAACAGGTCAGTGATGTTCAAAAAAGGTAAAAATATAGGGATATAGGGTCCCTGAGATGATACTTGTAAAATTGATATGTTCCCGCTTGGCAATATGATTCATCCTTCAAACTCTCTTGATAACAGCTAATTACTTTTATAACAACCAGAATATCTCAAAGAGTGCACTGCACGAGAAATTCAGACAGAGAAAAGAAAGGTTGTTACTCGATGAAAGGATTTCAGTTTTGGTACCGTAGGACCTCAAAAATGATTTCTTATAGTTTCTTGTTTTTTAGCTGTGCCCATAATATTGGCCTTTGTGACTGAACAAAGAGCTTATTTTTGTGATCGATCATATTCAATAATCAATGCAATCAATCACAGAAATCAGCCCCGCAGTTAAAGGTATTGTTTAACTTTGTGAGCAGCCGATTTTAAAAATTCTCAAACCAAGATGAAACATGTGTACAAGTGCATGTATTAGAACTAATAAACCCTGAAAACAACCATTATTGAGAATGAAAAGTTAAAACTACAAGGCAAACCCCGATTTTGTAATTATAGACACCTAAATAGTACACATAAGTGTATGGGATGAAATTAAAATGGTGTTTCCGGTCACTTCATATTTCAATTTTTGAAGCACTTAATAATCATTTCCGTACGCAATTTTTTCTGGGCTTCATTTTTGGAACATATCACAGACACAGGTGACAAGTGTGACCTTCTAGCTCAGATTTTTTAAAATTCAAACCTATATTAACCAATCACTTTAATCACTATTATGTTACAGGGCTATGGTAAGAAGCAAGAAAGCTTCTGCCTATAAAGATATTGTGAAGCTTTCCATCATGATGAGCAATAAAACAAGCTTGGAGGGGGGAATTGATATTTCAAATACAAAGTATGGGGGTTGTTTTTAGTTTAATATTTTCTTTACAAACTATCAAACATGGTGGCAATTCATAGCACTTGGCTATTTTCAAATTCACCGGGTTATTTTTACGTGTATATTTCATGGGCTAAATGAAACTGCCCCCTGCCAGAGGTGTAGGCCCTATATCTTTTGCTGCAAATGGCAAAAAGGTTGTTAATAACTTAATATCCTATACAAATGGCAAAAGGACTAGTTAGTTGTGGATAAAAAGAGAAATGACAGAAAAGAAGCAAAGTGGTAAATGGAAGCAATTATAATATACAAGTAGTTCATACATAATTCCTAATGCAATAAACTTTAAATGAAAATAGGGATTGAAATAAAGCCATTCGAAAAATAAAAAGGATAACTCCTAAGATTTTGGGATTGGCCATATTGTTTGCAATTATTCTAAGCTTGTTACAGACTGAGCCTATTCGGTTGTTGTCTCCTACAGCTTTCTTCATTAATTTCTTTCTATACTACTTCATCTGAACAAAGAACTAAAAAAATGAACAATCTATGCATCATTGTTTTTCTTCTAATTGAACTACAGTGTGGGCCTTACATTAAAGGGATGCTCCGGGCTGAAGGTATGTATGTCTCAGTGAATATGTATATCTAAATAAATAGAGTAATATTCATAGAGCAAAATGCTGAAAATTTGATCAAAGTTGGATGACAAATAAAGAAGTTATTGAATTTTAGAGATTTGCATTATTCTGGTGACACAGTTCTAGGCATGTTTTCATGAATATTCATTAGGTGGGCTGATGTCAGAAACCCACTTGATCTTTTGTATTTATATAAAATTAAGTTAATTCACAATTTTTCTACCAAGAACTAAAACAATTGGATTGACAACTGATTATGTGCATTAATTATTTCTTGCTGTAACCTATTTCATCATAATGGAGACACGTCATTTACACATTTATGAAAAAATGATTAAATGTAATAACATAAGAAAAAGGAAAGTGGGGATAACACATCATCAGCCCACCTAATGATTATTCATGACGACATGCCTAGAACTGTTTCATCACAATAATGCAAATCTTTAGAATTCAATAACTTCATAATTTGTTTTCAGATTTTGATGACATTTTCAGCATTTTGCTCTGTGAATTTTACTCTATTTATTTAGATATACATATATTCAACCCGAAGTATCCCTTTATTAAAGTAACACAGACAAAATTATACAAGAAATGTTTCCCAAACAGCCTTCCCCCTCCTAAAAAGGATAAGTAAATTATATTAGAAGTGTATCTGGCCCTTTTTTGAGAGAGAGGGTTTGAATTTAAGATTGAATGATAGATAATGAAATTTGTACTTTTATCTCCAAGAACAATGCAACGATAAACAAAACATTATCAAAGCATTATTTGCCTAAACAAAGGACACATGCATGTATGGTGTTGGTTTTCTATGGCTTAAAAATCATTAAAAAGAGAAATATATTAAATTTCATTTAAATCACTCACAATGAAATCTATGGAGTAGGCCTTTTGGAAAAATCATTTGAAAAAAAATTGTAAATTTGTAGGCTCAAACAGAAAATATTACAATAAAATTAGCAAAAAGAGTTAACTATAGAGTTCTTTTAAAATATAACCTTCACAATTAAAATGAAGAAATATGCCTACTAAATGTGAAATTTATTCTTTTTTTAAGTTAGTGTGGATTAGTTTTTATCTATCCTGCATAACTTTCCTAAAGGCTACAGATGCTTCAGTCTACAATAGTCCCTGATACACAAAGTAATGAAAGAGGAAAAAGCCTCCAGGTTCAATTATAGAACTGCTCGCACCACCACTCGTTTTGTATGCTTGTGAAGGCTTCTACCTTGACGAGGTTGGATGGCCAATTTGACAATTAATGATTAACTTTTCTTATGTCAAACCTCTATACAAAATTTGATTGTTTGTGCGGGACTAAAATACAAAGTTCAGTCAGGAGTATTTTGACACTGTATTTACATTTGAAAAATAAATCTTAAGGTTTACTGTTGGGATTTTTAAAGAGAGAAATGAGCCGTAAATTGGCAACGTCTCTCCAAGAGGTCTTTGGGTTTGAATAAAAAACACACAGCCTTGTTATCATTCAGGCTCCATACCATTATGCATCAGTGGATTCACAGAGCCTAACCCTTGTGCACAGCCAACCCAGTACAATGCTACAGGCTAGCTCGCTGCATGAAAGCAGCCAAGCACACCACACAGAACTAGCGGACTATAGATTTAGCACGTACAGCACTCACATCATACAGCAGACACACACTCCACACACTCCACACACTCTTTATTCTCCCTTGAAAAGCAGGCAGTATTATTTAGCGAAGTGAGCATGTGTGCACAGGCAGTGCATGTAGAATGAGTAATGGCTTATTTATGAGGCCACAACTCATTTGCATGCAAAAGTAGTTCCAGTCTGAAGGGGCCCCATAGGAGAATACAGGCGCTAGTGCTAGAGCTAGTGCAGTGTGTGCGTGCTACGCTCTCACGGCAAATAACACACGTAGGAAATATACATGCACGAAGCATAGAATATCCCTACACTGCATATACAAGTCCTCTAACTGAATAACGAAGAGACACTACCACAAAAAAAATATCATCCCAGTGCCATATGCACATATAAAATGAATAAAGACAAATTCCACTTTGTTTATGACGATGAAACATCAACAAAAAAAAGTTTGAGTGAGAGAAAACTTTCCTCATAAATTGCATGTGATCCCTTTGACCTCTTGTGTTTCCCCAAGCATGACACACTTCCAGCAGGTCAGAAATAGCATGGATCAAATGGCAACAAAGACGATATCAATCTATCTCTCCACCCCCATTCCTAATAATTTCACCCAGCAAAGGGCTTGAAGGTGGAAACTAACATCATTCACATCATTTTCAACCATTTAGTCCAGCAAACGCAACCATCCAACAGTGTTTTCCTTCCCCAAACTTTGTCTCCCACGCACAGTGGATATTGATTTTCTGAGGTGATCCCTAATGTCATTTTCCACCATGTAGAGTCCATGCAGTGGAGTTCCTTCAGGGATTTCTCCTGAAAAAAAGTTTGGCACCTCTACTGAAACTGACTTGTGGGTGGCATCCAAATTATCATGAGTATTGTTGATTACATCTTTATACAGGATATGGGGGAATTTATGAATGAGAATCTTTAGTTTTCTCCTTGGCAATCAAGATATATCCCCTGGAAAAACGTGTCAAATTGATCACTTCACTTGGCAATCATTAGATAACAATCAAATTATGATTTGATTAATACTTTCCAGAAAGGAGCATTTTCGTCAAAGTCACGTGGCATAAAGTTATGAACATATTGATGAACGGGTTTTTAATTAGCCAAAATTTTCCCTTTATTCTAGACCAATTCAGGGACCATCTCAACATGTCGCATCTACTTTTGGCAATCAAATGAGTTCCTGAAGGTAAAATTTTGAAAACTTTGGTCGAGAACATTGGTGGGATCTTGGGAATTCCTTCTGTTTAGGGTGAAATGTTTGAAATCTATTTGAATTTGTGGGTTGATTCTACATATTCTCCTGCAAAGGAATATATATGTATAACTGTGTAGGAACTAGTACACAGTACATGTACAACATGTACATGCAGTATACACTCTGTACACTGCAGTATTCTGAACAATGGAGAAGAGTGTGTACAAACTGTATGCTGCCTTGCTTTGGCCACTCCTCACTGTGCATTGGTTCTGGTCTGTGTCGAAGCATTGCTATAACTTGCAATGATGGTTGTAGTTCTATTATTTTAAATCCTCTAAATACCCTTTCGATACATAACATGTGTATATGCAGGCAGATTAAAATGTCTCATTTTTGTCTGTATGAAATAAAGGAAAGGTTCTAGTTTGACTAAGAAAGAGTTTAGCTCTTTTGGGATTACATTAAAATTTCAGTGAAGATATGGGCCCAGTCTACAGCAAATTTTTCGTGTTTTACATTTGGGTTGCCACGTAAAATGCTTCAGAAAAATCAATTGCAATGTCTGAGAGGTAGTTGCACAATAATTATTACGATGTAAGATACATACCACATGAGTCGTTATATATACTGGCCTACATGTACATATGGCCACAGACCAAGATATTGATAATAAAAGAAATAGGCCAAAATTTCACAATCATACTAATCAATCGTGTTTTTCTTTTTGTATGTGACTGGTACCTGCCAGTGTGCACGAAGCTTTACAAGATCTTTTAAGAGATGCAAATATACAATATCTGCTAAAAGCAGACTAACGACCAACCGACACGGAGAGGCTAATAACTGCCAATTTGGTGATTTACTTGTAATGAGAAGCCAATCAAATATATGAGTATGACTTCCTCTGCTTTCTATATTTCATTCTGCAGTAGAGATTACAAGCTCTAGGGTTTATGAGGGGGTGGGGAGGCTATAGGCCTTATATCATATGTCTACAGTAGCAATGCAAAAGAGTAAAAGACAGCAGTTTTTCCTTAAAATTTTACCATCTAAATAATTTTATTTTTACATGAGTCATTCCTGCTTAATGCTTATTCATGAAAACCAGTGGCATTAAATAGCACTCATCTACTGCCAATGATAAACAGATGATGATGAACAGACCAAAAAAAAACAGAATCAAAACAGAAAGCAAGATCCGGTCTGCTTCTTTAGCTACCGCTTTGAAAAGAAACACTTTATTGTGTGGGCAACTGCAGGAGAACAGGGAATGAATGGAGGAACCATCACAATATTAAGTACACAGAGATTTACCTTCCTGCTACTGCCTACCTGCCTGCCTCCATGTAGAGAGGCTTTTGTTATGACATGTGACCACATGGCTCAAATGACAGGTCAATGGCCTTGGTCATGTGACCGTGGGGATTACTGAGCTAATAATAGGTGACCTTAAATGAAAGTGCAAACATTGATAGCAGGCTCACAAAGCTGACTTTGGAATGCAGTGTGCCTGGGTTCCATGTGGCCTTTTGTACCACTGAGTAATTAAGTAGGGTGTCTTTTTACTGGCTGGAAATAAATCAATATTACAACTGCCAAGGACAAGCGACATGTATGCTTCATTCAGAAAAAAAAATGAACTTGGTAAAAATAACTCAATAAAGACTGACAAGGTTGAACAAGAGGACAATATTTTTAAGTGCTGTCATGTATTTGACAAGAGGATAACATTTGCAGGTAACAAGCAATATATGGCATCTACATGTAAATTGAGGCCCCTAAATGTACATGTACATTGATGTACTTAATGTACATGAATTCCAATTCATCCATCAATCAAATTCTTATTGATATTCCTGTCGATGAAATGGTGGGAAATATAAAAGCAGCATTAACAATTTTATCTTTTCTCCTTTCTCAGTCTTTATTTGATGATTTCAATTTTAAAAAATGGCTTTGATTTACATCAATAACATTGTTCGATTAATTTACTCATTCAAAACAGACACAAAGATGTGTATGTTAGCCCTTCCAAAACTAAATCACAATAAATTGGAATTCATCTTGATTCTTGACTGAACAAGAATCATTCAACATTTCAAGTATTATTCACAAACAAATAGGCCTTTTTTCCAAATTGCCATCTCTCTGTCGTGTATTAAAATTCAAATTTTCTGGCTATGAAAGTGTTTGTGCTTTGCAAGGATCATAAATGATTCAAACGTATCAAACCAAGTCACATGCAGGAGCACATGTAAGAATGTATATCACGTAAGCTCTAATGGCGCAGTCACATTTCCCCAACGGTGGCTATATGGTGAATCGAAAAACAAGACGTTTTCACATTTTTGTACTAGCTACAAAAAGGTGGTTTGAATAAAAATAAATAAAACGACTGTTTTCCACTCGATGTGCAGGCACCGCAGGGGAAGTGTGTCTGCAGCAAAAGTATTATGTAGCCATTATGTAGCGACAGCCTTCATGGATACTTTCAAATAGGCCTTCATGTACATGTGTATGTATGTGTGCACGTCGATCTGCATTTTTGTTTTTGCCTACATTTTGCACTATATCATTTTTGCCTCCCCTCCCCTCCATACTTCATACAATTTGCTTCCTATCTACATGAAGGGGTTGCTATATTAAAGGTCAAGTCCACCTCAGAAAAATGTTGATTTGAATCAATAGAGAAAAATCAGACAAACACAATGCTGAAGATTTCATCAAAATCGGATGTAAAATAAGAAAGTTATGACATTTCAAAGTTTCGCTTATTTTTAACAAAATAGTTATATGAACGAGCCAGTTACATCCAAATGAGAGAGTTGATGTCACTCACTCACTATTTCTTTTGTTTTTTATTGTTTGAATTATACAATATTTCAATTTTTACGAATTTGATGATTGGGACCTCCTTGCCTGAAGCACAAAATGTTAAAATAATGGAATTCCACGTGTTCAGGGAGGAATGAAACTTCATTTCACATGACAATGACGAGAAAATCAAAATATTTCATATTTCAAACAATAAAAACAAAAGAAATAGTGAGTGAATGACATCATCGACTCTCTCATTTTGATGTAGCTGGCTCGTTCATTTAACTGTTTTTGTGAAATGAAGCGAAACTTTGAAATGTCATAACTTTCTTATTTTACATCCGATTTTGATGAAATTATCAGCGTTATGCTTGTTGAATTTTTCTCTTTTTATTCAAATCAAGTTTTTGTTGGGGTGGACTTGTCCTTTAAACATTACAAAATTTACACATGTAGCCCAATGACAAATTTACACTTTCATGTATCAGAGGTGCAAAATTCTCAGTCATGTACTTATAATGCCCTTCATATTCCAGTAAACTAAACATTTCCTGAGCTTTTGCATCCTATTTCCTTTGCTCTGCAAGACTGACAATAAAGCAATATTAATAAACAGAAAACAAGTTATTTGTATTATGAAAAAGAAGTACCTGTACTTTGTTCTTGCAAGGGCTCTGCAAAACATGCACCTCCTCCCTGGGGAGTGATTTTCCGTTTCAAAAAATTGCCTTTTCCGTTTCAGAAAATCTCAAATTCCGTTTCAGCATGTCAGAAAACGGAATTTCCGTTTCCCTATAGTTTTTGTACACACCGAAAAGTGACAATTCCGTTTCCACATTGAATAGCAAAATTACACACACATACACTGTACACTCGCACTGGTCAAAATTGTATCTGCTACTGTACCAACAACACAATAGAATCCATTCTAATCGGATCTATGCGGGTGTATATAATATTTTTACAAATAGATTTAGCATGCATACATCCTCACCTTTCACGTTATAAGCATCATTTCACGGTGAAATGATATTTCATCGATAATTTTTTGGGTTTATTGACATCGTTATCATCAGTCAACGGCGATTGCCAATCCGCCATCTTGGATTTTAAGACCACGATATCGTGCTGTTATATCTTCAAACGTAGAGGGCAGCAACACACGACCGTGTAGTTGGAACGATATATGTGTACAGTGCAGTGAAGCCCAACCCGGCCGGCCGCCGGGTACGGGCACGGGACCCGGGTACAATCGAGTGTGCTGATGTCGAGTGCAGTCACGATGTGTGAATTGTCATGATTGTAGCGAAGTGAGATCGTGTTTTCTGGGGTTTTGTGGCCATTTAATATTCTCATTTTGTTGTGATTTTGGAGTAATTTGTGTTGCTATTCTGTGTATTTTGAGGGAAAATACGTTTTCCGTAATTTTCCGTTTGAAATGCCACTTTCCGTTTCAAAAGACTTTTTCCGTGAATTCCGTCCGTTTTCCGTGATCGCGGAAAATCACTGTCCCTACCTCCCCATCATCTTGTTGTTTTAATTAATATGATTTTAAATTTCTTTTCTTTACAAAAATATCAAGGGTCGCATTGAGTATAATAAAAAGGAAGGCAAGCACCAGGGAAAAAGTGGATTTCAAGTACATGTACATGTATGTAATGCAATGTATTTTGTATGTTCAATTGATAGAACACTTGCACAAGTTACAACTACAGGCAAAACGAACATGTACATGTAGCTCTAGTACAAGGAAGCACATATCAATTGCTTAAAGAGAAAGTCCAGTAGTTGCAGTAAACACTGATTTCATGAGAAAGTCTGTAAAAAAAGGCTTAATTGTCAGTATATCATCGAGGATATAGATCTGGTACAGTTACATTAACTGAACTTTGTGAAATCTTGAAATCTACGCTGAAAATGTTCACACCGAAGATCCCCAACACAGATAAGCGCACGTGGGACAATGTATAATTATTGCTTAGAGCGTCGGGCCCGACGCCCTACCCGAATCCTGTGCTTATTTGCTGATTTCTCAGCAATTACACAATTTCTTCCAGAATCATTTGGCACATGCGTCTCATTTATACAAACAGACACTTTGGTGGTCATTTCATTGGATTCTGTACGAACTCATTTTGATATCGTTACCAAAACTAGCATTTACCTTTAATATACAAGTACCAGCCATCATAAATTACAGAATATATACATGTACAGGGAGAGTGTCATGCAGGTAGGCCATACAGTCACACACATGAAATCATTCAAAAATTGCAGAATGTGTCTCATTTTCTCACATTTCAATCTTGACAATGTATGTCAACATGAAATTTTTAATTTTAAATCTGAACCATTATTTCAATTACATGTATCTATTGTTGAATCAAGGAGCAGGACTTGACACTGTTTTTTCCTGGGGGTCTGGATGGGCACTTTATTATTTCCAAATTTTGAGCACCCTATGTTCAGTTTTGAGCGTGCAGATTAAACTTTCATTATAGAAGAAAATACACACTGAAAACCAACTTCGAACACCCTATGATCACGCACAAACAATCAACCTTACATGGACATTACGTTGACGTCCCGAAGGGGGGGGGGGTACTCGACCAAAAAAGTAGTGCGGGCAGGACAAAAAACGGGGGCCTTGGAGCAGGCTTATTGTAAAAAAGAGGGTCCTCGGAACGGGCTTCCGAACTACAAATGTTTGTGAAAACGGGGGTCCTTGGAACAGGTCTCGGTGAAGTCACAAACACCCACGTACACCACACCGTGCATGCTGCACACGGCCCCCCCCCCCCCCCCCCCCCCCCCCCCCCCGTTCACTCACTCTCAATCTAAGCAACTCCCGAAACAACAAAGTCAGGAAGCACAAACTTGCCCGAGATGTAGTTGGATCCAAAATGAGTTCCAAATTGCAAGGGAATAAATATTACATGTATATGATATATCCCTGTAATTTTCTCAGGATTATCATTTAAAGCTAAATTCCTGTTTTGGTAACAATCTCAAAATGACTTTTGACAGAATCTAATATGACCACCCAAGTGTCTGTTTGTATGAATAAAAAATATGTGTCAAAGGATTCTGGAAGAAATTGTGTAATTGCTGAGAAATAAGTAAAATAAGCGCGGATTCGGTCACTTCCGTCTGGTCTTTATTCCAGCAATACACTGTCCACGTGTGCCTATCTGTGTTGGTGATCTTCAGTGTGAATGTTTTTCAGCGTAGATTTAAAGATTTCACAAAGTTCAGTTTATGTAACTGTACCAGATCAAGATCCTCAATATATTCTGACAATTAAGCCTGGTTTTACAGACTCTCATGAAATCAGTGTTTACTGCAACTACTGGCATTTCTCTTTAAATTGGTATTCTATGCTGATATGATTATGAGGAAAATTTGTGGAATATGAGTTAAGGCAATGTTCAAGAATTAATCCTGACATGATAATCCATCTTTTGATCTAGGCACCCATGTGTCCCGGGCGTCCGCTAATGTCGAGCCCTGCAAGGAGTCTAAAAAAAAACAATAGGTGGTTTCAGACCGCCTCGAAGTTCGCCAGTTCCAGGTATTCTCTCATCGGGAAATTTACCCCGATCAGAGAATACCAGGTATTTTGGTAATGTGAAAGCAAACTACGCGTAATTTCCCCGAAAGAAAATACCCGCTAAATAGTAGGTACTTGGCGAAATTACAAGAACTTTCGTGGGGATTTTTCCAAGGTCGCAGGTATTTTGGCGATGTGAAAGCAAATTACGGGAACTTTTAGCCCAGCGAGTCGTTGGGCGCGGTGGCGTCGGTGGCTACTGGGATAGTGATTTTGAATCTTGCGCCTTGCCTGCTTATCAGACCATACTGCGCATGCTCGTAACTTCGGGAACTTATCCTGAAGGATGTTTTTCGGGGCGTAGTGAATGCAAGAATAATTAACAGGTATTTTTAAGCCTTATCGGGAACTTATCCCGAAGGATGTGTTTCGGGGCGGTGTGAATGCAAGAATAATTAACAGGCATTTTTAAGCCTTTAAAAGTTCTCGTAATTTAACAGGGATTCTTGTGATCGAGGCGGTTTGAAACCACCTAATGCTACATACTAATATTGAAGTTGAATACAGAATTCTAGACCCCCCCCCCACTCTTTCAAAGTTCGATAAACCATGGTGAGATAGGTGAGAGATTTTGGACAAAGCTGCAAAATCTTGTCAATCCACCTACTATTATGGCGGGGGGTCCAAGCTATAAGTGAATGCGTACATGTAGGTTGGTGATGTCAGAAAACGGTTAATTATAATTGTAGATGCATTATCCTAAATATACAAAAAAATTCCTATAAATTATAATAGAATAAAAATCACTTCACATCTCATTTTTCCTTGGATGTCTTTCTTTCAAAAGTTTTTATCTGTCTAAAAGCAATTTATGTACATGTATTCAAAACACTAAATCACTATGCTTAATTCTCCGTGACTACATAAATGATTTGTTTTAAAAATGGACTTTTCACTTGTTTTTTTTTGTTTCCTACCCAACTGCATATGTACATCTCATGTATTCCTCAGAATATATTTCTCAATGCTGAATTTGTTTTTGTGTAAAAGCTGACATTCTAATTTTCTTTGAATATAATCTACCAGTTAATTGATTATCAGCTAAAGAACATCATCTCATCTCGTTAAAATGGGATTACCAATTTTATGACGATAAAGGAGATTATTTCAATCGTTCCAATGTTTATATTTCTTATCTGTTGACTTGATCTCATCTAAATCTCGGGAGTGTTTCATCAACAACTGTCATCTGACAAATTGTTAGATCCGACAACTTTCCTTAACGCGAAGTCCCCATTCTTATCTACCTTCTTGTATCGGTTTCCCTTGAACCAGAAGCTACTGAAATCCTTCCGTCTAACTGGCTGATGATAAATTTTATTATATAACAGTTCGTTTGATATGAAGAGTCTTTATGAAACATCCCTGGGTTTCACACTATACCCTACTCTAAACTCTAGATTTTCACTTTTTTTATTTCTCAAACAAAATCAGAGCCTAAATTATTTCCTAACATTTTTTTATTAATATCTATTCACTCACTGTAATATTACAATGTATTTCTAATGAAATAATTTGATTTTGTCATCTGATTTAATCTGTACACATGTACATTGGCAGCTATTTGCATACTCCTTAATAATCATAAGACACATGACCAGAGGTTTTGGAGGTGTAAGATTCTGTTCACAAAATTCAATATTTTTGCACTTTAAACCAACTTTTTAAAAAATAAATCTAACAACACTTCTTCCAAAGATTGCTTTTACAGATAAACTGGGACATGATGAATTTTCAGATCTGAAATTACCAAAAAGTGAAATTTAAGGCACTTCTTTCACATTTTCTCTTCTTTCCAATTACAGGGACATATCTATGTAAAAAACACATGTCAGCATGAGGGCTTTGATGAGCATATTTTTTGCACATGTCTTGCACTATTTTTGCTTCTCTGAAATACTGTGGAAATGTTTGGTACATCTTCCGATCGCAAAAATTCAACAATCCGCGAAAACGTTGGGACCCATGAGATTCGCGGAAAATCATGTATATGTGAAAATAACAGCTTATATAGTATTCTAAAAGAGAATTATGTTGGCCAGTATAGTACATGTACCGTATTTTCCGGTGTATAAACCGCGCCTTTTTTCCCGCTTTATAATATTGAAATATTATTATTGGGTGCGGTTTATACACGGAAACAACAAAATTTCGTTGGAAAATTGACTACGTTTTGTCGGTGATAGTACGTACACATGAACCAACAATAATATAGAATATTTAATGTATAATTATTTGTTGGTTACTAAAAATAGGGAGTATAGTTTGCGAAGTTTTCTTTAAAAAAATCTTCTTTGTAAAGATTGGTTTATATTATTTATTCAACTACTATCAATTTAAAAATGTTTTCCCAAAAAAACCTGATTGTTTTGTGATGAAAACTTCTTTTTTTTCAACTAAAATTGCAAGGGAAATGCTCTTCAATAGACTATTGTAATCGATCGTAATCGTAATCGGTTATTAAAAAAGCAATAAATAATGTCCTTTATTCTTTATTTCTCTAGTTTTTCTCTCTTTATTAAAAAAAAACTTTCGCTTTTTATACCATAATTTTGATATTAAAAAATGCCATTTTATGGTCACCTTTTCCTTAAAAACACTGTTTTTATAATGAAAACTTATTATTTTACACCTAAAAAGTGCATTGAAAATGCTTTACAATAGGCATGTAATCGTAATCGATCGTAATCGGTTAGAAAATAGGCAATAAAAAATGTCCTCTATTCTTCATTTTTTTTCTCCCTCACTTTTACTCATCATTTTTGTTTTCTTTTTCCGTTTTTAGACTATAAGTTTGATATACAATACTGCCATTTCATGGTCTTTTTTTCTTTATTCTACAAAGAAATAATTCATATTCTTTGAAAAATAAAGTTAAAGAATGGAATAACCATTTTTTAAAATACAAAAATTAGTAATATATCTTTTGGTCGTCAAATAGTTGTTAGTTTAAATTGTTCATCCAAATAATACCAAAGTCGGTTTGCCAATTTTTTTTTTTTTTTTTTTAGAGCCTCCCGATTTTGGGGGTGCGGTTAATACACGGCCGTGGTTTATATTCCGAAAAATACGGTACATGAAAAGTAGTCTCTGACACAGGGAGACTTTCTATTGGAAGAGTTATCACGGGATGTACATGTGTGGTAGTATGTCTTAGTAGTATGTTATTGATCCGGAATTTTCTTAATGTGGGTATCTTGATATTTATATATATATATATATATTTAGGGACAGTGATTTTCCGTTTCAAAAATTGCCTTTTCCGTTTCAGAAAATCTCAAATTCCGTTTCAGCACGTCAGAAAACGGAAATTCCGTTTCCCCATAGACGTTGTACACACGGAAAAGTGACAATTCCGTTTACACATTGAATAGCAAAATCAAAGCGCATACACTCGCACTGGCCAAAATTTGTATCTGCTACTGTACCAACAACACAATAGAATCCGTTCTAATCGGATCTATGCTGGAGTATTTAATGATTTTTCAAACTGATTTAGCATGCATACATCCTCACCTTTCACATAATTAGCATTATTTTACGGTGAAATTAAATTTCATCGATAATTTTGGGGTTTTTTGGACATCGTTATCAGTCAACGACTTTCGCCAATCCGTCATCTTGGATTTTAAGACCACGATATCGTGCTGTTACATCTTCAAACGTAGAGGGCAGCAACACACGACCGTGCAGTTAAGCGATTATGAAGCGATATGAAGCAATGTGAAGCTCAACCCGGCCGGCCGGGTACGGACGCGGGGTACTATCGAGTGTGCTGATGTCGAGAGCAATCACGATGTGTGAATTGTCATGATTGTAGCGAAGTGAGATCGTGTTTTCTGGGGTTTTGTGGCCATTTAATATTCTCATTTTGTTGTTATTTTGGAGTAATTTCTGTTGCTATTCTGTGTATTTTGAGGGAAAATACGTTTTCCGTGATTTTCCGTTTGAAATGCCACTTTCCGTTTCAAAAGGCCTTTTCCGTGAATTCCGTCCGTTTTCCGCGATCGCGGAAAATCACTGTCCCTATATATATATATATATACATACATATGTATATATGTATATATATAATTATATATATATAATAAAGGTTTGAAAAATAGAACTTATGAATACATCAGACGCTACATGCGAAACAGATTTTTAATTTTAAATGCTGAACAAGGTTTCTAAACAGCCTTTAATCATTTATCAATATCATATGTATATTATACAGAAAGAAGAGAAAATTTAGGAGAAAAGTTTAAAACCCAAATGACACTTCAGGTATTACATTATCCTGATGCATCACGTTCACCCCAATATGGAGGGTGTTCAATTTTGAAGGAGTATAAATTATGAAAATGCTAAAATAAATCACTTAAGAGGAAGCTTAAGAAAATGTTCAGATGGCCCAACAGGTTTATCTCAAAATATTCCTCATTACTATCAAGACATGTAATTTCATCTTCTCATTTAAAACCTTCAGCAATGATGATCTTCCTGCATGCATATGAACATGTAAGTACCAATTCTATTTCACGAAAGTATAAAAAGAATGAATGGTGAGCAATTAACAACTTCAAAATTGTAGGAATTTTGAAATGTAGAAAAAAAGGAAATGGAAAAAGTGATACTAAAAATTCCTTGTCCAATTCATTTTTTTTAATGATTGATAAATGGTATCTAGTGCGTAATTTACTATGATATTTCATACACGTGTATCTACATGCACAAATAAAATATCAATGAGATGTTCTAATTTTAATCGTAACAGCAAGAATGCTACAGACAACAACAACACAACATGTGGTTAGCTGAAAAGCGCAAGTCCATGTACATGTATTATTCTCAAGAATCAATATCAAGTGCAAAGGAAGTGCTTTGTCTGCCAAGGGATGCATGGTATCAATGAACATAGAATTATTTACAAGGTCAATTACATCTCAATACGTGTATGTGGCACACTCTTGGGAATACAAGACAATGTATCCATCTCCCAAGAGGGAAGCACAAGTAACCTACATTCGTCACCTAACAAAAGGTCTCCATCTCAACTGAGCCAGTGTCTAGTTTAAAATAGAGGAAGTTAACGCAACAAGAGAGAAAATCAATTTCAAGACACAAAACATGCACCAGGGGTCATTAAAACCATTTGAGCATGGCAGATTGACTCAGCAGGTGTCCTATAAATAGCACAGCAAGAAAACAGGGGCTTCCCCTAGCCAGGTGACTCATGCCCCATGAAGTGTGCCACATATGTAAATGAGATTTTGATTCAATGACATTATCTATCATGTGATCAAGTGGATTGACGTCACAGGAGTATGTCTTCCAGCCCGATTGACATAGGATATTACGGAGACACATTGGCTCTGGGGATTGACTTTGCAATAAGAAGCCAGCGGAGAAGGTCAATGACATGACTCAAGTACATGTAGCATGGATTTCCAGGCCATTTGATCATATCATGAGTGGGCGGAATGTAAACATTGATTATCATACTGGCCCTGCCAATAAGAGCTCTCACACTATCACTGGGTGATTAATTAGTAGGCCATGACATTGCTATTTAATGACCACCTGTCAGTTTCATTCAACTCTTTTATTTGACCCATTTCATGGAAAGCAGGCCACGTGTGAGACACAATGCTTTCAATATTGACAAACATTGAAAACTGATGACTCAATTTGTTGAATGTTCAGAAATGTGCAACCACTGTAGATTAAACAAGTGGATATGTCTCATTATGGACACCCGGGGAGAACAATTTCTATAGGGTATCAAATTTCACAAGTACAGTCTATTCATATATTCACATTATTCTCCACAAAAATTGTGAAAGTTTAGAATACCACTTTTCCTGAATCAGTAATACCAAATTGAAGGTTTAATGCACTACTACTAGTATTTAAATAAGGCTAGAATTTTTTTTTTTCTTTGTTTTTACTCAGGGAGTGCTTTAATAAATTTACATTTTCTGTACAGAGACTTCTTCCCACTTTTGTTAATTCCACCAAGGAGATTTTAAATTGATTCCTTTGATTCCACCAACATTTACATACATGTAGGACCACATGGGTCACTTTGAAAGTGTGCACGTGAAGATTTTGAGCATGCATACATGTTAAAGAAAGTGTACAGTGTAGTGAGTGCATTTCTATGTGGACATGCATTACCCTATTTTGCAAGAAAGGGGTGGAAGTGTTAATTATTTTATGATTAAAAAGCAAGCTGGAAATTAGGGAGCAAAAATGCATGTGATCTCACACATACAGTCCATCACCAATTAGAAAGTTTGCCAGTGCAACTCAAAGAAAAAGGTGTCTCTATTATCAAAGTCTATACATGAAGCTATTTTACATGGAAAAAGCTAGTTTTCAAAATGAAATGGAACCCATCTTATAACTGATTTTTCTTTTGGGGACTATAAGAAAATATCACTCCTTACCCTCAACACGTCTTTGTAAAAATATGATAGAATTTCCCATCAAGCATGAGCATTCCTATTCTGGACAATCTAATATATTTTCCAGTATAAAAATGAAAATTTGATAATTACTTTGTTTTTAATGCTAATTTTCGAATTCATAATTGCGACAGATAAATTGCTTATAATCTTTTGCTGTTTTTCAAAGCGGCAGAGAAAGAAAATTAACTATTACTTACTGGTAGGCTTGGCGGTCTATTCATTGAACCATCTGCCTTATTGGACGATGATGAAGATGACGAATTCTGCGATGATGCAGATTGTTGGTTGCTGTTACTACTTCTACTACTTGGGAAGTTCCTTTGTTGCTGAGAGGAAGTGGGTTGTTGTTGGTTTTGGTTTTGTTGAGGTTGTGATGTTTGGTGCTGCTGTTGCCGTTGCTCCTGCTGTTGCCGCTGCTCTTGTTGTTGTTGTTGTTGTGGTTGTGCAGGCGGTGTTGGCTGGGTTTCCCCAGGACCAGTCTGTGACTGTGGTGGCTGATTGGGTTGGTTACTTTGTTGGGACTGTGGCCCAGAATGTGGTGATGGTTGTTGTGATTGTGGTTGCTGGGGATGGGGAGAATGAACCATGTTTTGCTGTGGCTGTGGCTAATGGAACAAGATTAGAAGGAAAATGCCAAACATTTAGACTGTGTATACATGTACATATACACCTTTTCACATTATACAAATTATACTGCACCATTCACACGGATGGGGGGATGTTTGTTTTTTCAAACAAGCATACATGTACGGAAACATGTTCTATGTTAAATATTTTTAAAATCTTGTCATCTCACATACATGTGATGTGCAGGGCGCGACAAACCCGCTTGCCCGGGGCAAGTGAAAATGACGTGCGGGCAAGCACCTCTCAAAGTCAATTGCCCGATCGGGCAAGTGGTTGTTGCGTCTTTTTTTTTCTGTACCGTACCTCGTTTTTCCATAAATCATCCAAAATCCACACTCAAAATCATGAATCAGCCTTAAAAAATAGCGAGTAGCGCAGTTTCAAATTCCGAAATTGCGTTATTTTTTCTGTACCACGTATTTCCATACATGGTACCAGGTATGAAAAAAATCAACGCAATGGCCGGGAAACAGTTGAATGTAGTATAGGGGTCCATTATGACTACCACCATGTGCAATTTCTAATGCACATTTTCCCCCTTCCGATATCACAATTCTGTGATAAAATAATTAGAATTACACAGGAAATAAATCACAGAGTCTAGTAACCTCGCATTGGTGAGTTGTCATGTCATTCGGCTTTGCTTTTCAAAACAGCCTATTAACATCCAAAATAACTTGCCGTATTTGTTAATTATAACTTAAAATTCATTTGTTTCCCTTTTTGAGGGGATGAGGTAAATATCAGACAATTAATCATCAAACAAAGCTCCATCTATTTTACAAGGCCGGCGGGAGGCTCACACACGTGCGCATACTAGCTAGCCAGTCTGAGCTCTGTCTCTCTGCCAGAGCTCTGGGGGACAATTCGCTCAGTAAAGGCCTCAATGATGGTGATTTTCTGTTTCAGACAGAGTTTACATTTCGGGTATATTATTCAAAACTTCCAATAAAGTTTGATGATTTCTTCATTGTCATGTATATTTAAGTTATTAATGAATACATTCTCACCAAATTTAGACTCCCCCATAGAGAAATGCAATTTTCGTAGAAGTCTGCGTTTTCAAAGAACTTCAGGAAAAGTTAGGGTATGTGGGCCTTTATTACATGGCCGAGTACAGGTTATTGTACTGGAATAGGCGAAGTAGAAATTAGATATTGAATTCATTTATATCAAAGTTCAACTCACAGTCACACCACACGCACACACGCACACACACACACCCAAGATTCTAAGCATAGTGAAAAAAAATTACTTAAAAAATCATACAATATTAAACAATGTTACTAATAATTCATTAATAAGTGAACAGGTATTCCTCAAAATAGAAAACAAAAGTAGCATGTAAAAACATGTAGATAAAATTATTGACCGAGTGGAACATCATAAAATGATGAAGAAAAGACTTTATGGTTTCCAAATGATTTTTTTTTAATCAAGGAAATATGGAAAATAAATGACCATTTCATGGATTTAAAGATGCAAAATGTGAAATTTTAGCCACTCCACTTTTGATGATAAAATAATTTTTTCTGAGTCAATAAAGAGCTGAACATTTTCCACTGGCTTTCTTTATAGTTTCCAACTACGGTAAATGAAAGCAATTCTAAGGAAATATGTTACGCAGGTAGCCATTTCATGGATTTAAAGATGCAAAATATGAAATTCTAGCAACTTTTGTTGAAGGTTTTTTTTTAAACCTTAAATAGCCATAAAATATTGATTTTTTTCTCCAAAATAGACGTAGAGACTCAGGCCTACGTTGCTGAAAATATCCTTTTCAATGTGTGTTCTTTTATACTGGACATAATTCTCAATTGTTATTTAGTATACCTTAATAAAAATAAGAGTAGTGCCGTCATAATGAAAAAATTATTTAAAAAGTTGGGCAAGCAGATTTTTCTATCGGGCAAGCAAATTTTTTCATCACTTGCCCAACAGGGCAAGTGACGAAAAAAAATTTTGTAGAGGCCTGGATGTGTCTAAACATGTAAAAAACCTTGTTGTACAGTATATGTGTGTGTGAGAAGCAGAAAGTTATATTTCAAAATCTTTTCTACTAATATTCACAATCTTCAAGCAAAACTACACTTAGCTTTATCTTTATTTTACACCTCATAAAATTTACTGGAGTTCTTTCAAAACTCGTAACAAATTATTTTTTCTTAATTTGAGGCCCAGTTGCTCCATCAATTTTTTTTCTACTTTTTGGTCACTGTCAGGTTTTAATATAAATCTTTTGTTTTATACATGGAATTCAAAATTCAAGCATGAAGATATTTTCATTTAATATAGAATACCATTGCTCATTATTACATGTATATCAAACAAAGAATATATAAGAACACCGAAGAAATACAGTATTGTTTAAAAGTCATAAACAGAAATTGAAAATAGAGCAAAATGCAGAGATGCCAATTTTTTTGCAACTTTTGTAAAAAAAAATATTTTCTATTACATCAAATTATGTGTGCATCATGCACATTTCCTTGACCCTAGTGGGTTGCTACGAGCTAGATACTCTGGCGCAATCTGATGTTGCAGTAGTTGACATGTTTAATAAATACAAGTTTCAACCATTTTAACATGAATATTATATGATTGATAGTGATATGCATTTTTACATGATTTTCTAATATCTATTTTACATTGTAGTTCTTTTTTTTTGGGGGGGGGGTGCCAGATGTTCTCTCAAGCAATCTGAGCTTTATTCTTAAGGAGCTGACATGTTTAAGAAATAAAAACAGTTCCCATTATTTTTAATATAGGCCAAATATTAGAGAAATTATTACAGAAATATGTCAAATATGCAATTTTACAGAATTTCATTTTTCTTTGTAAAAACGAGCTAGGGTAATTAACAAGGTGATCATAAAGGGTGGGAGCTGGGAGATTAGGCATCTCCGCAACATGCTGGAAAAGATGGAATTTGAAATCATGAAACTAAATACATGTAGGATTGAACATAAAGATCAGACTTAACTGTTAAAAAGTAAAGAAATATAAAGAACACAGTATTTCAAGAATATTTCTTTACAACTTCATTTCATCTCTATTTCCATTAATGTTAAAGTGATTGGTTAACATTGGTTTGACTTTTAAAAAATATGAGCTAGAAGGTCACACTTGTCACCTGTGTCTGTGATATGTTACAAAAATGAAGCCCAGAAAAATTGCGTTCAAAAATCATTATTTAGTGCTTCAAAAATTGAAATATAAAGTGACCAGAAACACCATCTTAATTTCATCCAATACACTTATGTGTACTATTTAGGTGTCTATAAGATGCCTATTTACAAAATCTGGGATTGCCTTGTAGTTTTAGCTTTTCATTCTCAATAATGGTTGTTTTCAGGGTTTATTAGTTCTAATACATGCACTTGTACACATGTTTCATCTTGGTTCTAGAATTTTTTAAATGGGCTGCTCACAAAGTTAAACAATACCTTTAAATGTTACAAACACACTACATGTATGGCTTTCTTACATGTAATTTGAAATACAATAACATGTACGTATGGCTGCAGTATAGCAAGTTTTTAAACAAGTGGAACGCCTCTGGCAGTCTTGCCTGCATTATGCAATTCAATATAGCAGCAGTGCTGACTTTGCAAATGACTATAAAATAATTATTACAAAAAAACACCATCCACATAATATGCTACTATGTTCATTGACCCTAAATGACATTTTGACTTTAATCAAGTGACCTACGACTAGTGCAAGATGAGAAACGGTACTAGATTACCCCTATGTCAAACTTTTATTAACTACATGTATACCCATAAACTTTTAAAAGATATGATGGCAATTCAACAATTACAATATGGCCAAAATTCATCAAACTTAAATGACTTTCGACATTAATCATGTGACCTGAGACTCGCACAGGACGTTTAGTGATACTAGATTACTCTTACAGTATGTCAAATTTTCATGAACAAAATCCATAAACATTAAAAGTTATGGAAATTCAACAAATACCCTCAACATCAGCAAAGTTCATTGATCTTAAATAACCTTTGACCTTGGTCATGTCACCAGAAATTTGCACAGGATGTTCAGTAATACTGAATTAGACCCCTGTTACATCTGAAAGTTTCCTACCCGAGACCCGACCAAGTCCACTTGCAACCTTGACTGGATTATTGGTGGATTAGCTTCGCGAACGGACCGAGTCCGAAATGTGGTCTGTTTACATCACAGTGTTCATTCCCTCCCCTATCGCCTTATCTGAACTGTTTCGAGAGGCATCCGATTGCTGACACCTTTAAAAGGCGCTCTCGATCTAGGCTCCGAATAATTCGCGCGCACTAATTGAAGTTACCCGAGATTCTGAAAGAATGCTGATGATCCCAGCAGTCGTTGAAGATATGATGGACTTGAAAAGGATATGTTTAAAATGCTTCTTTTCACTCAAATCAAAGACTTTATCAATCACAATTCACATGTCGCATGCCGCAAAAACATTCGAAGAACGACGGGGCTGGGGAGGGGATAGCGCGCGCTATGACGTAATTTGACAGCTGGCAAACGGACCGAGATAGGTTCGAAAGCTTGTGTGCGTTTACATCTACGAATCGGTGGACCGGGGCCGGCCCGATACCTACCCGAGACTACCTCTGGATGTGGTCTCGGGTAGGTTCGCTAAAAGGTGGCCCGAGGTAGGTTTGGGATGTTTACATCTGATTTCTTTCCGACCCGAGGTAAGCCCCGGGCCGGCCCGAGGTAGGAAATCTCTCAGATGTAACAGGGGTCTTACTCTTATGTCCAAGTTTTATGAACTAGCTCCATAAACATTAAAAGTTATGATGGAAATTCAGCTAATACCCCCAACATACCAAAAGTTCACTGACCCTAAATGACCTTTGACCTTGGTCATGAGACCTTAAACTGAGGCATGATGTTCGGTAATATGTGACTACCCTTCTGTTTATTGAGTTTCATGAACTAGGTCCATATACATTTCAAGTTATGATATTTCAAACACTTAACCTTGGTTAAGATTTCTGTGTCGACGTCGCCGTCCCCGCTGCCATTAGAAAAGCGGCTCCTTTAGTCCGCTCTGCTATGAAGGCAAGACAAAAAATGAAATTAAAAATTGTCTATCTATAAAAAAGTTTAACATGTCGGGTACTATACAAAGCTACTAGAGCTGTCCAAATTTGGCCATTTGTGGCATATAATTCTTTTAAACCTTTCATTCTTGGCAGGTAAACTTCCACATCTGAATGCATGGTTTCTTCACACACATTGTAGGCTGAAGATATCACTAGCTTACTGTAACAATCTCACAAATAATTAGTGCTGTTGTCGGGAACAAAAATCCATGTCGACATGTCCCCTAAAAACTAATCCCGACATCGACAATGTCGACATGGAAAAGGGATCGTAGTTTAGGCCTCAACATTTTTTTAGTAACAATCATTCGATCGTGGCACATACCACTCTCTCAATCAAATGGATTCACCTTGACACAAGTGATATCCCCACACTACATGTAGATCTAGATGTATACAGGCTCAGATCAGGAAAACGTATTTTGACTAAGTTACACGTAGAGTGAATTCACTTCCAAAATTGCTGATTTAATCCACATTTATTCTGGAGAATCAAGTTTTTGTACCACGATACGGTCTCGAAAGCAATGCGCAATCACACTCGGAGCCAATTTGAGAATTACCAATTGCAACAGTGATCATTGCGTATTACATGTATACGCTGGTGCACATGTGCTGCAAACGCAAGCTCCTCAAATTGACAATAAAATAAAAATCAATAATTTCAGTTCCACTTCTGCGGCGATCCATGCAACGATCTCCAAACGAAAGAAAGAAATTTTTCTGTGACTTTGTGTTGAAGTAAGCGCTCAATGACAGCGGTAACAACTTTGAAGAAAACACTTGTTTACTGCTGCTCACGTCTATATGAAAAGTAATACATTGAGGAGTAGTGTATTATCAAGCACGGTAGCAGTGAATGCATCCAAAATTGCATGGGCATGGTACTGTACATGCGTGAACATGAATGCTGCTCACTAGCGCACTGCACAGATCTATCAGATGATCAATCGTCGGGCCGGGCTAGGGCCCCACTGCCCATTTCTGCTGCCGCGCAGCTCGCAGACATTCTCTATTAATTTAATGCGCTTCAAAGCTGAATAAACCTTTCACTTGTGCCAATTAATGTGGATACATGTAAATGCTTCTACCTTTACAGGTAAGCTTTACACTCGTGACTTAGGCTAGACCCCTTTTTATTTCATGTTTACATGTACATGTCGATGTGGGTGCATGCATGTCGACATGTCGGAAACATTAAAAATCATTTGTATGTCGACAACAGCACTACAAATAATAAAGGTATAATTTTACAATTTAACATTACATTTGATAAATGGGATTTTTCTGAAGTGGCCCTATGCTGGTCTGATTATACCGAATATGGAGAAACCAGAAAAATACATGTATCACTAGATAAGGACCGTTAAGTGAAATTTCCAGTGAACTTCCCTGGCGAAGTTCACTGGGGTAAAGAGCAGTATGAAAGGGGTATAAGTTTGTGATGGCTTGCCATGGTCACCCAGCACCAGTCCAGCTGCAGGGGTAAACATTTGCAGCTTTCCTGGAGAGGATTTCAAGTTCATTCCTTTCTTTACCAGTTGTAGAAACATTTCTTTTACTTGGAAAATTCTTTCAATCTTGAAACAGACATATTCTTTCATGTTTGAAGAAGTAATAATGTCACTGATTTTAAAAGGTTGGAAACTACAAAGTTCCATGCATTTTGCTGCTTTTCCATGTCCGAAGCATCAGTGATAACTATCGGTATGATTGACATCGCTTGATATCAGCTATATGCGATAGGGAGAATTGAAATTCATATGAAAATGAGAAGTTATACAAGGCCACAAATTGATAACTTTGTGAAAGCTAGATAGATTCCTTCACAATTTGTTCATAAATGTACAAACAGTAATGGTATTCACTTTAAAGCCTGTGTATAGCTTTGGTAAAGGGTCAATAATGTGATTGATAATCGAATATCATCTAATATGACAGTCTTACTGAAGCGTAGAGACCGTTAGATATTTTTCCAATTGCACTTCTCTGAGAAAATTTCAAATATTCAAATCTTGGATATATAGCGCCCTCTCTCGGCGATGCTTGTTTTAAATTTAGAAAATGGGCATTCAAGCACTTATCCTATAAATTTAGTGATTAGATATCCAAAAGTTACAAAGAACATATCTTGAAAATTTCAGCCCATTCCATGATTTGGAATAGGATTTAATTGAAAGACAAAAACACACAGATATTTTAATTTGATCGGGTGACCCGATCAAGTTAAATTTCCATGTAAAATCGCAAAATTTATCATGTAAAACACATTTTCATTTCATATCCTCCACATCATAACTGTTATAGGGCATATCCATTCATATTAGCTAGCAATGAATTGGAATAGTGATAGGTGCATTTTGGTGGATTTACCAAAACTATACACAAGCTTTAACAAAACCCACAACTAACTTGACATTTTAAGAAAGTTTTTTTTTTTCATTTGAAGAATTTCCACATTATACAACAATCCAATATGCCTTTGATTGTATAATTGCTATATTTGGCACTTCTCTCATAAATCATTTTTCTAATGCTCTGCAATAAGGAAGTGTATTTGCCCTTTAAGAAATGTCAGCATTTTGCTTTCTAGAAGAATACACTGTCAATCAGACACTGCTTTTGTAGGTGTATATTAAAAAAATGTGCCTCGATAAAGAGTCAACTATGAGTTGGCCTTCATGATATATTTTTTTTACTTTGGTATTTAGGAGAAGGTTGCACCTCATACAACTAAATGATGGAGCAGTTTTGTTGCATTCAAACATTATAGTTGCCTAATGCACTATACATGTACACTCTGATCTAAAAACCTTTTTTGATGAAAGCTATGAAGACAAGCTCATGCCATATCATGAATATGTCACAAGTTTCTCTACCTTTCAATCTGGGCACAGTTGTATAAATCTCTGAGATTGATCACATACCGGTAGCTAACTTTTGAAATCAATCTTTCACAATGACATGCAGAAATCAGCCACACAACCGGATCAACATCTATAAAGTGACTTCGTCATATCTCTCTACATGTAATATCTAATACAGAACCCCTGCCCCCCCCCAAAAAAAAAGGTTTACAGAGAGCTTTAATTGTGTTATTCATGTCAATGCATATAAAACAATTCTTGCCTCATCCTATGAAACCTATTATCAAAACCTATTTAAGTTTTTCTTTAGCAAAATACTCGGCTGGTAAGCACTTACTATGCAGTAACCTTATGCCGCTGCACTTTGTAGCTTTACAGTGTTTCAATCTGTCAATTTTACTTTTTTAGCTAGAGCCTCTGGTGTAAGTCTAGTCAGTCATTCATCAACTGAAATTCATAGAAACCCCCCTTTCAGAGTAAAAGAAAATACATATTCCTCATATCCTTGTTACTACAAGCTAAATAAAAAGTACTTTTCAGGAAATACATGTATGGACAACATATGGAAATTTTTAGATTTTTAGCAACTTTTGGAGAAGTTTTTAAGGTACATGCTGTCCGTAACTTACAATGTATGAACAGCTTTATGGAAAACCTGCAAGATACATGTTGGTGTTTCATGAAGTTGTAAGTTAATAACAAATTACTTTATGAACGATTTCTTAGGCGCAAAATCACCATCAATGAAAATTTGGTGTATAACATTTGCCACAAGAACGGATCACCAAGTGGATGTTTCATAAAGCTGTTTGTAAGTTAAGAGCGACTTTAAGAACAACTGGTGAACCATTCTCACGTGCGTAACCATCGCCAATGAATAAACCACTAACCACAATAAAGGATCACCGGTCATTCTTAACTTACGAACAGCTTTATGAAACGGCCCCCAGTCATTCATAACGTCGCTCGTAACTTACGAACAGCTTTATTAACCATCCTCCAGGTACCCAGTCATACAATGTACTACTACATCAAAAGGACCACACAACTTCTACATAATGTATTCATAATAGACAGAAGAGTTAGTTGAAAGCCTATTACCCAGTATGTTCTGCTTTTCAGATAGATATGACAAGAATACAGGAATACAAGAAAATTGACTGGCCTAATAATAGTTTGGTGCAATGTCCATTTGAAAATTATATTAGTACACAAAAAAGAAGAGGGATTGTACAGTACATGAGTAATTGATAATTTTTTATTTACAAACATCACCAACCCTAATTACCTGTTGGTTCCACATTTGTGATTGTGGTCCTTGGTGTTGCATGGATTGGGAGGGTGGTCCCCAAACACTGTTGCCGTCACCGCTACCATCTCCCTGAGGCGAGTAGCCCGAAGGAGAACTGTAGTTGGTGCCTTGCGACTGGCTTGTTAGACCATAGTGAGGGGACATCTTTAAGGGACACAAATTAAATATTGAACAATACTACTAGTAAAACCAAATATTTTCAAAAGTAGAGTAAACACAAACTATGATATCAAAGAAAAGCAAAAATTCTGTTGATTTTACAGGTCCTTGCATGTCATTTATGTATCATGGTTTTATACAATGTAGGGCTGTCTTCTGTAACCTTGCAGGCTTGCACGCTCCACACAAGTTTACCGTTCTCATTACCATCCTAAAACTAGTTTACTGGAAACTAGTGTAACGTATAATGAGAATGGTCAAGGCGGTCTTGGATGCGATCTTCTAAACCGGTTCACAAAACCACCTCCACATGTAGTTTTGCCTCATTAAACCGGTTTTAGGGCGGCCCGGGGTGGGGGGGGGGAGGGAGACAAAACCGTTCTTCAGGAAGTGATCTTCGCACCTGTTGTGTGTAGAATGCACACACCGCAGTTTCAAATTTTATGCGAAACTGAGAGCATACCCATAGCAAAAAGATCACGTTCTGAGAGTGACCATGAAATGGTGTTGAAAACCACTTTCAGGTGATCAAATGGGAACGTTAGCTAAGTAATCTTCCGAACTGGTTTCCCAAACCGGTTTCCAGTTAACTAATTTTCAGGATTGCAATGAGAAGGGCATCTTTGTTTTTGCCACCTTTTATACCTCAAAATGGGCAATTTCTTCACAATAAAGCTAATTACAACAGGGGAGTGGACAATTCTTCAACATTTGTCCCCTTTCAAGATGTCAGATATGACTTCCAGTTTGTTTTGGGCCACCTAGGCCAACCTAAAAACGGGCAACCACTTTACAAGTGCTATGCTATGATTTGACATCTGACAAGTAGTCATAAAAGAAATTTCTTTGAGTTTTATTGCCTGTAAAATACTGTTACTATCTGTCTATAGTACACGTAAGTGTCAGATAATACAAGAATGGCATTTTTAAACATAAAGAGAACCGGCCAAGTCACTAAAAGACGCGATAATGGCGCAGTCACAATTTCGTGTAGAGAGGCAGTACACGGAGGGATGAAAACAGCCGTTTTAATAATTTTTGTAACAGCTTCCTGTGTGTAGTTCATATTGAAATCTTAAAACAATCATTTTCAACTCACCATGCAGACACCTGAGGGAAAATGTAACTGCAGCATAATCAAAATCATGAGAACAAGAGTTTTACTGGCACAGTTGCTGCTTGTTTCAAGATTATTTCTCCAACTGAACTCTTACTAACGACAAACATATGTACCACACAGTAAAGAAATTTGCACCAAAAAAACAATGCATTTCTCAAGTGATCAGTCTCAATAAATTTGCGATGAGACTTGAATGTTTAGGAATGCAAGGTGCCCTCTGCAGCAACAAGTAGTGTATGATACGGCAGGCTCCTTTGTGAAAGACATTGTAGACATCTGAAATATGCAAGGCTACACAAATGTTCCTCTGAAATGTCCAGTTTCCCCCATGATGCCCAAGTACACTAGCTACAGAAGACGTCACAGCAATATCTCTGCAACAATTTGAGACCTGCGTTGCCAGCTGAATGAGCCGATTACAAACTCCTGTCCATGGCAGTGATAGTTTTTCCATTTAAAATGCCACACGGATTGGGTACAGTGGTAAACCTGGTTAAAATTAAGATAGCCTTTTCCAGAACTAATTAGATTTTTCAAAATCATTATTTTCATTATGAAGTAATCTCTGATGCGACCATTAAATACATGCTTCAGCAGAAAAAAAAAAACATTTTGACTCATTTTGACTATGGTCCAACATGTTTCATAAATGAAGAAAATGGAGCCATCCATTCCCATTCTCACCTGTTGAGGAAACTGACCACTACCGGCACTAGCACCACCACTGCTGCCCCCACCACTGGTGCCACCGCCAGGTGCATTGTATGACCGATTACCAGGATACATTGGGTTGGGGTACATCTGAGGTGACATGCCCGAGAACTGGCGGCCACCATACTGATTCTGATAGGGTCCAGGAGGGCCACCAGGATATGGTCTCTTCTGCATAGGGCTCTGACCATCAGGCATCATTCCCATCTGCAAGAAAATGCACAATGGAGACCGGATTAGGTCAAGAAGATTCATTCCCCCTTTTAAATGAGTTTCCCAACTTATGTCCTTTATTAAACAACCTCCACTCAACTGTTATTTTACCGGTAAATTCACATTTTAAAGCATAGGAAATGTTTCAGAAAGTCCGAATTTTCTAAAAAGTGGTTAAATCTCGTCAATCAATTATTTAAAAGGATGAAATATCAGTCCATTCTTGGTCCCGAAAGTTTGAAAGTATGTGACTTCAAACACATTTCCAACACGAAAATCAGTACATGGGACTGTAATGTGAATTTTAGTGTTGTGAAATCACTCGGTGTTGATCTTCAGAACCAAGACGGAACTGATAATTTATCATTTCATTTTCAGTAATTGACCAGATTAAACCACTTTTTAATAAAATATTGACAATGGAAAAGCATTTCAAATTTGGAATATGAATTTTACCAGTATAATAGCAGCTGAGAGCAGGTTGTTTGGACTTCCTGTTTTAACTATCCTTATCAACCATTTCCGGAACACGATCAGGGAACATGCGTTGATTTGCTTTGAATTTTTAACTTTTCCGGGGTTTTTTTTACCCTCATTCCTTCATATCTTATTTCTTTATTTTTGTTGATATTAATATGGACATTTCAGAAGGTGAAATATATATGTACATGTACTTTACCATTACTCTGTCAGTCACAGGGAGGAATTTATGTTGTCTTTTTCTTTTATTAAATATAAAACAATAAGGTCCGATTACAATCACGATCGATTACCGCAATACGTAATTCAACCACACTTTTATACCGAGTTTAGCTTCAAATGTCCCCTCAATTTATGAAGAAAAAATATATCCATATTCATAAAAAAATTCTTAAGTTAACTGAAGATAACAATTCAAAGACGAGACGGGAGCTTTCATAGTGGATTTTAAAAATATTTTGTGTGGAATTCTTTCTGTGCACAATCACTAACCAATAAAAATGTTTATTTTATACTTGAATCTATGGAGTCCCTGCCGTTAATGTTATTCAATATTACTTGGTAAAATTAATGTGCCTAATTTTCTTTTTTAGCAAACCACTGCACAAGGCCTCTGTGTTCGGTTTGGTCCGGAAGTGCTAAGTTCAGCGAATTTCCATTCGGTTTGGCAGCTCTGCTACAGCACTAGAATATAGATAGGCATTTTATGGATGTAAAGATGTGAAATTTTAGCAACTTTTGGGGGAAGGTCCGTTTTACTCCATAGTCTGAAGAAATTAATGAAAATATTCATGGTGAATATTGTTAGATGTTTCACACGACTCTCAATGTTAAAAGCTTGTAAGTGATGTAGAAAATATGTAGCTGAAAGATTCTAAGATTTTACTATATTTAAATTTGTGTTTTGGTTTCGTTGAGTTATTTTTTGGATTAAAAAAAAGGCTTTGCAATAAATTGATTGTCATAAGCAAATAGCAATGTGCAAAAATTATCATGTCTGGAAATAAAACAAAAATTTAACAAACATGAACAAATATAATATTCATTACAGAATACAACCAATCCCTAACACACCCACGAATAAAAATAGAACCAAAACAAAATTTGCCATCATTGCAAGGGTAAAAGTTAATGATAATCTGTCTCATATCAAATTACAAAATGAAGGAATAAATGTGCCTTGCTCCCAGCAGGTGGGAGGTGGCAGTGTTCAGCTGTTATTGTGATCTCCATAAAATATTGGCTGGCCTTCAAATAAACACCATCACTCTCCCAATTCTGGGGAATCCCCTTCCCAGCCATGAGGGGAAAAGGAAAAAAAAAGGAGGTTGAGTAGTCATGTTTTGCTTGTAATTGGATAGAACCTGCAACCACAAGCATTGTTAGGTCCATTCATGAGAAATCTTATTGTTGACATAGGTTGTTCAGTGTATACACAATAGTAGGATTATCTACACTTGTATTCTTCTTGTACCTTTAATAATCCTTGTTAGAAATGGGCACAGGTTTGATCACAGATTTTACATGTACTCTTAAATATTTCAAACTATCCGCTTTCACTTTTTCAGAGTTCATACTCATTTTCTGAATTTTTAAGTGGATGTTTTGTATATTGGGGAATGGGTAGTTTTTAAGTTCAACCATACACTTTATAGTGATTGGTTTGACTTTAAAAAAATATGAGCTAGAAGGTCACACTTGTCACCTGTGTCTGTGATGTTACAAAAATGAAGCCCAGAAAAAATTGCGTTCGAAAAATCATTATTTAGTGCTTCAAAAATTGAAATATAAAGTGACCGGAAACACCATCTTAATTTCATCCCATACACTTACGTGTACTATTTAGGTGTCTATAAGACGCCTATTTACAAAATCGGGGTTTGCCTTGTAGTTTTAGCTTTTCATTCTCAATAATGGTAGGTTTCAGGGTTTATTAGTTCTAATACATGCACTTGTACACATGTTTTATCTTTGTTTGAGAATTTTTAAATTGGCTGCTCACAAAGTTAAACAATACCTTTAACATTGAACAAAATAAATTATCGAATTGTTGGGGTCTCAGAATTATTCTTATTAACTATATTGGAGAACAGAGAGATATAGCAATGTCATTATTTCCTTTACTATCAATCTCTCTTCATTTTGGCATCAACCCCCCCCCCCTCCCATTTATATCCAATCCAATAAGCATTACAAGCCTAGTTACTGAAAGGTTTGTTCAAATCTTTTTCCTTTAATGATATGCAGATCATTGGTATAATTGGGAGGAATTTAAAGCAATTACTATTCAACTATAGTTTTCAAGACTTCAAGAATACAGTGTATTGTACTTTTCAAATTCTTTATCTGGACTGCTTTTCATTTATCATTTTATTAATAATTTTACTACCTATCCCTACATACAAGTATGTAGGACTTATTTGGTTTGAATAAAATGAATGTCACTAAACTTTCTGAGATGTTGCCATTTTAAAGCATTTTCTCGTTTATTTGAGGATGTCATAATCGGCTTATCTACCCCCCCCCCACACACACACAAACCTACAAGAGCAACTAGAGCTCTGGAAGTACCCACAGGCTTTGGATAAATAGCCATCATCTTCCATTGCTGTTCCATCATATTTCACAATACTTCATTGTAGCAAAAATACAGAAGTAGCCTCTACCAGATGTACGAGAAAGATTTAAAAGGGGCGGGTTGCAAATCTCTAAAATGAAAAAAACTTTAATCGCAATGAACAAGATAAATGTACCTTCACATGATTCTAAACAGCTCATAACATTATTTTTGAAGGGCAGATCGCTTTCATTATGTTTCTTTCAAGTTATTATGCCACCAGTATGTACATGTTAATGTGAGCAAAAGACTACATGTATCTTGACCCCTCCCCCCCTTCTGAACCATACTATACAAAGACATGGTTCAGATACGGCATGCTTCATACATGTACTTTATCCTTATTCAATTGTTAAATTGCATGCAAATGCATATTGACTTTTAGAAATACGAGCCAACATTTGTCTATGTTGAAGCTTATGTATGAATAATTCATCTATTAACAGATTCGACTTAGGCAAGTTTGACTTCATGCGATGACAAGGACACATTGTTTAACAACAAATACAACACTAAATACTTACACATAACATACCGTACCATTTTGAAATGGTTATCATTCCAAAAAGATATGCAAAAAATTAGACATTACATATAAATAAAATTAAATACTCCCGAGCCCCTTTTCTTAGTCTCGATGAACTACACTGTACATGTAAATCTACAAAGCGATGTACCTGACTGCGTTGAGCATATGGTCCCATTGGATGTTGCATTTGGCCTCTATTGGGCCACTGAGATTGATAAGGACCTCCTTGTCCCATCATTCCCATCGAACCAGCATCAGGTCCCTTTCCTGGGCTCACATCACTGTGCCCTGAAAAATTTCCTGAAAAACTGTGAGTAGGGTGTTTTTGTCCTTGTAAAAGTTGTGAAAGAGTTGGAGCTGTGCTCGAGATTCGGTCTCCTGGCCCATACGCTCGTGGATTGTGTGAGCTGCCATAAGCGGCCGAACTGCCTGGGCCCATCGGTGAGCCCATTCCACTGCGATTTGACATATTTGGGTATCCTGGCCTGGAGTTCATATTCCCATCAAACTGATTGTATGTGCTTGTGTGTGCCATGGCTTGATTTGGGGCTCCAGCACCAGAGTTTGCATTTCCTGTCATACCAGGTCCGCCATGTTGGTTCATTCCATACCCTCCATTGTTTCTATTTCCAAAATATCCACCACCATAACCATCTTGACCAAAAGACGCTTGTTTATTACCACTGCTATTCTCCATGTATTGAGGTAAAGCACCGCTAGAAAAGGGATCAACGTTTGGACTTGGCCCGTTGTACGAGCCTGCGTTTGGACGACCCGCTTGCGGAAGCACGCCGTCTGACTGGCCTGTTGAGTTGCAGTTTGGCGTCTTTGTCACATTACCATCCTTCGACATATTCATCGATTGCTGACCATGAGAATCCATAGAATTATTAATTCTTACTCCTACTTGCCCATCAGCTATAGGACCGGGTACTCCTCCGTGTCCTCCGCCGCTGCTGGGGTCATGAGGTTGCGTTCCCTTCCCGGTTGTGTTGAATTCAGAAGGCCTGTCTGCATTTTCCATTGTGTCGTCTCTCGCTTGTTGGACACGGCCCAGTGCTGTAATTTCTTCATCACAATTGACATTTGCAGCAACCTCTGTTGCCATGCTGTTCTACGGAACACAAAGCTTGAATGTGCGTTCCATTGGGCGCCAACCCCAATGTTCCATTCCTAATAAGAAAACATAGATATCAGTTTGTGCGCTTCTTCGATCCGCACACGTGTTTTCTAAGTGCGATTTAGAGAATAACATAGAAAACTTAGTCTACCATCGGGAAGTCCTTATCACGCGCATATATTCCCTTATTTATTGTAGGAGCCTATGGAAGTGTATTAGGTGAATTTGCAAAAATTTTGTTACGAAAATTCATGCGCCGAGAGGTATAAATTTCATTGAAAATGATGTGTTTCTCATTTGTTCTACCCCCATTTTTATTCTTGATAAATTATCAAATTCACCTAAAGTCACACAGGTGACAATGGGTGCGTAAGATCGGACTGTTCTCCAATTATTTGAGAACTAATTCCTTTTGCCTCGCTAGGACACTGCATTCCACGGCGGTAGACAGTCCCAGGCATTCTTTTCATCCTGCTTTAGCGGAGCTATTCCGTACACTCCCTCCGGAAATTACAACATGGTTATCTATCAAAAAGACAATGCGTTTTCACTATTGATATTGACATGAAAGTTTGAAAAACTAATTATGAAAAATATCCTATGGATACAATTTTACATAGTTTACTATTTTTTCTTAAAACTGAACTTTTGTGAAAGCGATCGGAGGCTGGTGGAGGGAGTGAGTACGCTGCCCTCAGCTATCGGATTACCAGCGAGTAATTGAACACTGACGTCAGCAAGGCCGCATTTCTATTCGGTCTTTTGTTTGTAGTCGCTGTGCCCCAGTACCGTGTTTCACAGATGAATTATTTGCGATTTTCTTTTTTTCATTTATCCCGCCGTTTCCTCGGGCCGACCTCTCAAGCAATCTCATACTCTCATATCTCGATAACCACCAATGGGATGAGAGGACTATTACTCCAAGTTTTACGGTAAAAATGCTCCGCGCATGCACATAATTTCCTGACATAGTCAATTCAGCAAGGTAATTAAACTACGCCGTTGCGGCAGGATGTTACTATTTTTTTTACAATTTAGGAGTCATGCAATATAAAAAAATGTAAGCATGAAAATACGAAAAGCAAATATAGGCGTATAATGGAAACAAACCGATGCAGTGTAACAGGCATGTGCAAATTTAAGTGAAAATTTTCTCAGTTTAGCTTTTTTATGATAAATTTCTTCACTTTTCTACTAAAGAATAAACAAAAAAGTATGCAATTAAATAGCTTCAACGGTGATACTTTCAGAAACTTTTTGAACGTAGGATACAATACATCGTACATAACATTGAAAATAGAAATATATACCTGAGTATTCATGTATAGATGTTAATTTATTTTACTTTGACAAACGTTTTGAAAGTACATAACCGCATTTTGATAATTTTGATTGAACACATAATGTGGCAAAGGTGTTTTTTATAAAATGTTACGAATCTTTTATATATCGCATTAGCCTCTGACGAGTCAGCATCATGCTCAAGTTTTGGTCTTCCGATATACCGGGCCGATATAGTGTATTTATATTTTTATATGCTAAATCTGAAGAAAAAAAATAAGAAAGACAAATCCATCGGGGGGGGATATACAAACTGATAATAAAATCGGGAACGCGAAAACATGTGACCAGGTCGAAATTAATTGCATGTATATATACTTATAATGAAAATAATTTTGAAAATATAGCTAGTTCAGGAAATAATCCCAGGAACATGCACCCTGCAGTATTTTAAACCGGGATTTTAAAACTGAATGTAACGTTCTGCAATATAAATTGAAATTGTTGCGCATACTAATATCAACTTACTAGTACTTCAAGCAATTAATGAGGACACTGACACTTTGGATGATGTCGGCAATTCATTTCATTTTGTCTTTCTTTCCTTTTTTTTCTTCGTTTAGAGAGCCTCAATCGACCTCAGCTATAATCACATTTGTCTTTTCCATTGCGAATTCATTGCAGATCTCGTAGTAAATGAAATATAGAGATAAAGAAAAGAAAAATACTGTCAACAAGTTATTATTGGTTTCGTTATAGTAAATTGTAAGGCATCATCATCACCGTCACATCACATCATCATCATCATCATTATCATCACGTTACCGTTATCCATCATTATCACACATCATCGTCATCATCACCCGGGATCACTACATCATCAACAAAGGAGAAATAGGCCTATTTTCATATCTCGGCAGTAACTGAGCTAAGGCATACCTATGACTTTTTAAAAAGGAGGTCACAAAAACACAGGTATGGAATAAAGAAATATTTTCAAAAGTATGTAAAATGCCATTCTAAACTATTCTCAGCCCCCCCCCCCCCCCCGCGACATTGTTGCCATTGTTGATGATTTTCGTAGATTCCATGTTCTGCAATGAAAAAGTAGTTCCAGTGATTTAATTGATTGATATTGAAAAGTTCGTTGACCTTCACGTCATTTAATAACATTGTCTCATCATGCGCGTCTTTGATGTTTCCCGACGTTTCCGAACTAGTTTCCGAAAATGGGTCACACATGCGCGCCGGCTTGGGATGCGCGTACCGGCAAATTCTTTCTCCAAACAATAACATTGGCAGGTCAACAAACTTTTTCTTCTTTTTGACAGTCAAATTTGTATCGGCATCGGTCATTACGTATTATGCTGACTGATTTAAGAAACTAAAAAAGTACACTAGAAAGTGATATTGAGATTTTTCGTTCCATAATTATGTGCACTTTCAATGCAATTCAATTCAGGTTTATTGCAATAAAACATGATTGGCAGTATTTAAACCCGAATCTTCTTTTCATACTATCGTCGATTATTTTTTCCTATTCCATTCTTATAATTCAGTCCTCCGACATGTCCGATTGATTGGAGTTTACTTCTCCATTTTTTTTTAATGAAAAAGATTGACTCAAATTATTTTTCTTTTAAATTTCGAACTCATAGTTCATATTTAATGATGGATATGAATTGAAACAATCTTTTTTTTCTGCAGCATTTGAAAACTATTAAAGTCCTAAGCGTTTTATATTAAAACAATAATACTGCTATATTCTTTTTAACTGAAAAAAAATTGCAATACAAATACATGTAATACGTGAAGTTACGGAAATAATTGTTTTCCGACTTGGTAAAATGTATTTATATCATGGATGTTGATAGGCGCCATTGATTACTATCTGATATAATTAATACAGCTTTTAGCTTGCGACACATGTTATTCTTGATATACAATTTCTTTAATGGAATTGTTGTCCCTGGCGCCCCCCCCCCCCCACCCTCTCTCTCTTCCTCTCTCCAATCTTCCCTTTCTTTTATTTCTTTATTTCTTTCTTTATTTATTTATTTCTTTCTTTCTTATTTCTTTCTTTCTTTTTTCTTTCTTTCTTTTTCTTTCTTTCTTTCTTATTTTCTTTCTTCCCTCAATCCTCGTTCCATAGTATTTTTCTTTCCATCTTTAAATTCATTTATTTTTCTCGTCGTTATTTCTTTTTAAACCCAATTAATACTTTATATACCTCCTGGGCCATGAGGAGTGGGGATTCCCTCCACACCGAAACGTAGACAATTTGCCAATATCGGTTATCTTGGAAGAAGGTTGAGTAATTTTCCATCCCCTCCGCTCTTTTGGGGGGCTGGGGAGCCCAGCCTTTTAATTGGCCTAGAATGCTTGTCCCCCATATTCAGTGCATTCTTCTTAATGTTTGAATATTATGTTACGTGTTTTTAATGAGAATATATATTCAGCATGAATAAAATATTGAATGAATGAATGAATGAATGAGAGAAAATATGACTCTTTATTAGGTAATATTTCATTGAGAATAAAAATCAATAAAAAAAGGGGAAAGGAAAAATATACATCCCTATTGCCGCCACCCCCCCCCCCAAATAAAAATAAAAGCATCATGTCATGATTCCGCTCCAGATTTTAGGAGTAAGGTGCGAGTGAAACAATGATATATATATACAAAGATCTGAAAGTCGATAAATAATAATCAATATTCTGCATTCATTCATTTATTGATGTACATTTTGCTCGTTGTTTTCATCATTTTGTATTCTTGGAGAATTGATCGACTCATTCTCGGTTCCACAATATAAATCTAAAATAACGATTTTTTTTTCGTGATTCGCTATAGTATGCCTGCATAGTCTAACAAAGTATAAATTTTTTGCTAGTTTTTTTTTCTCATTTCTAACAGAACAGTATACAAATTACATAAAAATACAGTTATGATAAACAATTGAAATTTAAACGAACATGTAACAAAATACATATATATCTGAATTATACATTTGAAACCTGGATGGATAATGAAAAATTAGTTTGTATATAGCTGAAAACAACATACTGGAAATGGTAAGGTCCATTGTGAAGCTATGCTTGTAAATCGTGGACCCCTCGAATGAAATTATTCAATAATAGTCAACATTTGTGACTGAAGCCAAGAGAGAGGAAGAAAAATTTAAAAACGAAAGCAATAACATAATACATGAAATGAGCAATGTACGAAAAATAACGAGGAGAGACGATGAAGAGATCATAATTTCTGCATGTGGACTAAAATAACAAAATGGGACACAAGTGATGTAACAGTAACAAGTATAGGAAGTTGACGCGCAAGGAAAATGGATCAAAGAATATGCCTGGTTGAGGAGTGGTGACGAGTTCTTTGGATATCAACAAGAATAACAATAAAAGTAATATCGAGAGAGTAAAAATGTTAATGATATTGATAATCACAAATGCTAAAAATAATATAATGATAATAGTAAATACAATAAATATAGTAGTAATAATATATAGTAATAATATTGATACCCGGTAATTAAAAAAGAGACATGCAGTCCAATAAAGTGAGGTTTATACGGAGCCAATAAAAAACATTCTTGAGTTTTCTCTTGAAGGCTGCGAGTCTAGGGAAATTGTTCATATCACTGATCAATGCACAAAGTATTCCAAAATTTAGGACCTTCAAAAGTGAATGTATTTTGTGCGGAAAGTGTTCTGAGAAAGGATTGTTTTACTTTAATTTTTATTTTTGTTTCATTTCTAGTTTATCGACATTAAAATTCGTTTAACCATCTGTTGCGACGGTAGAATAATATATATTCAACTGTCGGGTATTGTTAATATTAATCTAGACGAGGACACCTGAAGAAAACTTTGTTGTAAAAATAGCAGAAAAAATAGTAAAAAATATTGGTCAAGGTGTGAGCAAAATCCGTTAAATAGTAAGAAAGTTATTAGAGTTCAAAATTTTGGATTTGTGACGTCATAAACGAGCAGCTGCCCCATGTGTTATGTAATATAAAATTATGAATTTCTAGTTTTGTATGGTTCCTGATGACTTAATTTTGTTTTCTTTTCATGATCGGGTGTGAAATGATTTGTCTATTGATATACAAAAGTTGCAGTGAAAACCATTTTCAGTTTTCTGAGAAAATGACATTTCATTGATTTTTTACTATTCGCTATGTAGAAATGCTGCTATGTACAAATCAAATAATTGAAATTCTAATAACTTTTTAATTATTTGATGAATTTTTCTCAAACCTTCGGCAATATTTTTTTATTATTTTTATTATTTTTCTGCTATTTTTACAATAATATTTTTGTCAGGGTGAACATCCCCTTTGAATGCTATCGCTATTGAAATTGGTTCGCATTATCGTCTCAAAAGACATTTAGTTAGTTATTTTGTTATATATGGCATTCTAAATGAAGTTATTTCGACGAGACAGTAAATGTTGAATGTATTAGTCATGTAACTTTGTATTGCTATCGGCTTATTATGTCTCATCCCTACTCTTTCGTGTGTATTGTATTAGTTATATGACTTAGATGAATGATGCCATGTCTGATTTATATTTCATGTTGAATCTTCTGACGTTATATTGTTTTGTGTTATGTTTACTTGTGAAAATATGTACTAAAGTCAAATTATAAAATTGCGATTATTCAAATTTCTGCTCCAAGAGTTAAACAACAGGACTGGCCCCTCATTTGAAGAGTACATTGCAACGTTTTGGGTACAACTATTCTAATAATTTGTTCTGCTTATGAAAATGAAATGATTAAGATTTAATATATAGCAGAATAAGGAAAATTGAAGTAGAGATCCAGAAATCAGTGTGTATCGCATTCAAGGTAACATGCACTAAAATATTTTATCGAAATAATGCAACATTAAAGAAAACCGCGTTGACTTCATAGTTTTTATTCCGATTTCAATAACTTTTTTTTAGTATTTTCCTAGCATCCTACCTATAAAAATTACAAGTCAAGGAACTCCAATGAATTTTGAATATGCTTAGAACATTCACCAATATGATATGGAAATAAAATAAATAATCTATTGACAATATCTATGGTAGTTACCAATTAATGATCGATTTTAATATGAAAATAACATCATTATTGTCAATAACCATATCCATATATGCAAGGCAGTTCCTTGTGATAAGGACCACGTCCCACATTAAATATTTTCTGTTTCCGTAATGTCATCAGGTTATGTTAAAATGATTATTGTCTGTATACGAATGTATTAATATATATTTCCCCTTTTGTCTTAACATTTCAAATAATATGTGACATCGCTTTTATTGATATAGACCCATTTTTTTTCCTACTATGGTTTTCATGGAGCTCCCTTTCCCCTGTCACAATTTGTAATTCTTTCAGTTATTTTTTTTATTTTTTATATGCATTATGATTACTGTGACATGTATTGAAATTATCAATAAATGCAGAAACACCTGCTAAAAATATGTTCTCCTGCAAGATAATTGATTTAAATTTATTTCATCCATTTTCAATATATACATTAGGTGAAATTATACGAAATATGCGTATCTTTACATTCTCCTCACTTTGTAAAAATATTTAACATTTGTACGGATATTCCGAAATAATAGATTTCTGTGTAAACAATGAAATTGGTAATACAGCGTGCATGGCATGAGAAGCACCAAACGCGTTATTTTTCACTCTTCTCCGCTTCATATTGAAAAGCATGTTTCGGTCTAATAATAGTTGAATTAATATAGTTCATATCAAAATCCAGACAAACGTTATTATCATTTTTTTTACTGCTAACGCATGCACAGGTATGCCTGGTAAATCGAAGCAGACAAACAAAGCTACAGACGCCCTCTAGCGAGGGCTCAAACTTTAATAAAGAAGTTTCTGTTGCGAGATGGCGCTCTTAAATTATGGGAAGTCGCTAATTTTTTAAACAAAACTCATATCACGTATCTGTACGGTTTTTTTTTATAGTAAAACACAAAAAATGCAGTTGGCTACTTGTACAATCATGGCGGAGATAACTTTGATGATAGTGAGGAGAAGGATAATGATTACTGGTCAAAGTGAATAAGTCGAGAAATAATAACAAAACAAACACATAACAAAGAAACAGGGGCCGCGGAACGGTTTTCAAAGGGGGGGGGGGGGGGGAGCTGACCATGCAAAACTCACAATCATATGGTAATTTTTACGATTTTGTACACGGTTTTGGAAAGAAGTGGAGGCCCTCCCCCCGCCGCTTTTGCGGCCCTATCAAAGTCGGATTAAAAATAAGCCCCACATGACTTTGTTAAATAGTGCATTACACATTTTACGTTTAAGGGAGAGAGAGAGACGATACTGTCATAAACAGGCACTCATTTCATGATTTGTAGTCTATGTTATGAAATATTTATGAAATATTTTTCATTTTATAGATGTTATAATATAAAAGCTCTTAATAACTGAGTCGTATGAAGTTACAAAAAAAGAGAATCACGCATGATAATGGTATGATTAAAACTACGGTATATGAACTCAAAATGGGAATGTTTCTCATCCCATTCAGAGGTCATGGGTCTTGCAGCTACGTATAGCTAACGGTTTTGTGGAATTAAGAAGAACTTGAATGTGTCTTAGGTTTTATTATTTGACGTTAAATTTTTAGCATTCCGCATGTTTGATTTCCCCAATTTAGTAAATTCATTTTTTTCAGGTTGGACCATATACACCTCCACCGTCGTATAGATTGGAGCAAGATGGAGACTTGCCCCTAGAAAGTTTTACGACCAAGGCAATGAAAGGAGAAAATGCTTAAGAAATGGAAAAGGATGGTAGTGTAATATAGTTTTGATTGTATGAAAATCTATTGCAAAATTATATTTTCAATTTTTAAAAGTCAATATTTTGCGTTCACTTGTTTTGTAAAACAGAAAATGAGCACCATACGCTGAGCTGTGCCCCCTTTTTATGCCACTGTATATCTCCATTGTATAATGATGTTGGTGTGCATTGTTCTGAGAAGCTAAGAAAGTATGATGAGTGCTTAATTGTTAGCAAGCAGCCAGAGGACTGAAGGCTTAATGCCCCCCCCCCCGAGAGACTTGGTAATGAGGACAAATGCCTTGCTAGTGATTCCGTGCCACCGGTTTGCTCTATATACCAACTGAACTATCACACCTCAGCCGTGAGGGAGTAATAATTTGAATGCACATATGATTCTTCATAATTTCATCGCATTTTGTAAGTCTAGGTTCCAAATTTGGTTACAAATAAACAGAATTTTAGAAACTCAACGTGCTCTCTATCCACGTTGAGTGCGGTATGCCATTTAACTGAGTCTCCTTATCATTATTATTATTCAATAGCCGCCAATGAAACCTGTATGTTGTGCTAAAATTAATCGAAAGAAAAATAATGATCGATTGTGACCTGGAAAGGGAAATCATTTGTAAATTTCATATTTGTTGAATGTTACAAAAATAGCTAGGACATCTCATCTTCCCCCAATGCTGAGATTCTGCTCATCCAAATGCTTTGTTCAATGTCCCGATATCGACAGCAAGTAACTCGTGGTGCTCGCTTTTATCAAGTTAGCTAATTGACCTTCACTTCCCAAAATATTTCCTATACTTACTCTTGTTACTTGTAAATTTGTGAAGAACTCAAATTGAACATTAACCCTAGCTGCTGAAATAGCAGCATAAATTTTGACGACGATATAATATCAGCAGCAACAACAAACAACAACAATAACATTTTTTTTTAAATATGTGACTAGAGGTTTATTCTATACTTCGAACTCTGCCTGCTAAAAAGGTATTTTGATACCATAAACAAAATCTTGCTTACTTGGGGATTCCCCACTTTTATGACGTCAGCGCATGCCCATATGCGAATTTAGCGCGCGGATGATTTGTTTTGAGTTTCGTTACTTCACTTCAGTTCAATTTACTATTATGATTTTCAATACAGTGCATGCTGCAGCGCACATGCTGCTTGATGCTTTGTATCTTGATCTTCGACGTAGTTTTGTAGGAGCCGGTTTTGCATCTAACTTTAGTACTTAGTATCTAGAACATGTAGAAAGTCGATTCTTACGGCTAATTAGATTAAAGCCTAAGTTTTGGTCTTCGTTTTATCGTGTGACGTGTGTCAACACAACAATGCAGAGTCAGACTCGGAGGACCAACTTGCGCAGAGAACTAACTTGCGCTAGTCTTTGTTGAGCTGCCTTGGCCGACCACACCCAGGCTAGGCCCTAGCCCAGCCCAGCCGGGCGTACAGGCGTGTCAATCTTCTCAAGAGTCAAGTTCTCTTTGTATGATTTTAGATGGTGGGAGATCGAGATTCAGAGAGCATCTCTGGCGCTGGCCTCACCATGACCATGGGGTAAGTAATTTCTCAAAACTAACTGTCCAGATCGAGTCTCCCAGGCAGCAGCAATGCAGACAATGTTTGAGACAGCTGGCAGCCTAACCCAGGGAACTCCACGCGGGCGGGAGCCCAGGACCTTACGTGTAATTTGGCATACTCACCTGTCAAGCGTGAAGTATGGTCAAAATAATTCTCCGAATAAATAGTTAAAACAGAAATCAAGCACTTACCACGATTATAATATGGATGAAGGTCTAACGAGTGGCAGTTTTCTGACATCTGGGCACAAACTGGAACCTCAAAAAACCGAAAAGTTCTCTCCTACCCCCGACCCGTCTCGATCAGCCATTTTTGTTATGAATCGTAACAAAATGGCCGATCGAGACTGGGGTAGGAGTGAACTTTTCGTTTTTTTGAGGTTCCGGTTTGTGCCCAGATGTCAGGAAACTGCCACTCGTTAGACCTTCATCCATATAATCGTGGTAAGTGCTTGATTTCTGTTTTAACTATTTATTCGGAGAATTATTTTGACCATACTTCACGCTTGTCAGGTGAGTATGCCTTACACGTAAGGTCCTGGGCTCCCGCCCGCATAGCGGGTTACTGGCAGCCATCTGTTTCGAGGAGTTTGTTAACATTTTTTTTTTTTAATTTCTCCTTATACACAGACGGCTCGCTATCATGCAGCATGCAGCCACCATTAGGGGGTTAACAATGCAATGCAAAATCCCCCCGATGGGGCTCATCGATTTTTGTCTTTTTATCATAAAAATATATAAAACGAATTGTACCAAAATCCTAAAGATTATTATTCTGTTTTGGCCTGAAATGCACAAAAACAAGGGGAGAATAAACTTAAAAGGGGAAAAAACAGTGACTTCGGCTGTTGCACAAGTTTACTTCCCAGTTTTATCCGAACTTAATACATAAACATATGGCCATTGAGTCTAGTCTTGAAGATGCAATGATGAGGTTTTTTATATACTGTCATATACTTCATCATTGACGTCTTGACACTAGCCATAGTGTCCTAAGCGAAGGACAATAATAAAGATGGATTTCCCGAGGAAATCCATCTTTTCATAACATGATCGCTCGAAATACGTTAATTTTATTAATTTCTACACCTTCCTACGCCTAATGCGTAGGAAGGTTTTAAAAAATGTTAAATAAAAATGTAAAAAAGGAAGATTTCTTACACGTACCTCACTGATGCCACGTAGACCCCTCGATCCATATGTAAACAACGGAAATACAATAGCATAGACCATTGAACTGCCTATGTATGACGTACTTCCGGCTAACAACGCTGTTTTGAAAAACCATTTATAGATAAAAATTATTATTTTACAAATATTGAAATTTATTACGTTATAAATAATTTGTTGAATACTACAAATTATTTATAATTACGGAATAAATTTTAATATTTGTAAAATTATAATTTTTTTATCTATGAATGGTTTTTCAAAACAGCGTCGCTAGCCGGAAGTACATCATACATAGGCGGTTCAAGGGTCAATGCTATTGTATTTCCGTTGTTTACATGTGGATCGAGGGGTCTACGCGGCATCAGTGAGGTAAGAAATCTTCTTTTTTTTCAAGCGATCATGTTATGAAAAGATTGATTTCCTAGGGAAATCCATCTTTATTATTGTCCTTCGCTTAAGACACTATCATAGGCAGATCCAGGGGGGGCCCGGGCCCCCCCTATTGGCGGAGCAAAAAAATATAAAAAAAGGGAAAAAGAAAGGAAAAAAGAAAAGGAAGGGAAAAGAGAGGAGAAAAGAAGAAAGGCAAACATAAGAGGAGGAACATGATTGAATAAAATAGCATGAGGGGAAGACTTTGAAAATAATTTTTTGAAAAATCTAGTTGTTAGGATATAACATTTTTGCTCGCGCTTCACGCTCTTATTGTCTTTTAGGGGATTTGCATATCTTGCTCAATATGGAGCTTGAAATATCAAACTTTGAAGTCAATATACAAAACATATTTCAGCTGGGAAATTGAACTTTCATTATTTTGTTTGATTTACAAATTGATTTTAAAAAAGTGCTCTGTAAAAATGTCTGTGTTATGGTCTGAATATTATCATTTTCGCGCTTGCAAAATTTGATTTGTCAGGTACCTATTATTTTCCTGTATTCCATAAAGTTCTCAAAAAGTTCCCTATTCAGGTCAGATTGTCAAAACGTATCAGCTAGCGCTGCACACTAGCATTTTGATTAGTGAGTTATGTATATCCCAATATTAATTCTAAATTAAACTACTTTGATGACAGTTTATCAAAAATTTCGGCTCGCGATTTCCGCTCGCATTGATAGATTTCGTGCATTTGATGCCAGTCAGACCGCAGGTCCCTATGCTAATGAGCAAAAAGGCCAGATTCATCCAAATCATCTCGTGGCTGAATCCTCCTCCTTGCAAAATCTCGTGATTTGTGAGATTTTCTTTCTCTAAGAATTTACCTGTTTTAACCTCAAGTTAAATGAAATATTATTGCACCATCGGATAGAGTAAAAGTTACTCTTTCATATTGGTAATTTATTTTGGATACAATATTTTGTTAAATAAGTAAATTTCTGGCCTGAAAATGTGCCTCAAAACTGAATTTTCTTCCTCTGTTTTCTTTTGCAAATTGTGCAAAACTTTTTATTTTGAGCCTCAATAATATCTATATCACCATGAAGCTGAACTTCTGTACTTTCTCACAATGCCACTCTTGATATGCGGCACCTTTTAATCGGGTCAAGATCACACTTTTCCCACCAAGGTACAAGACGAGATTTCTGAAATTTTGTACTTGCATGAAATCCAGAGTTCTGATTGGCTGGATAAGATTCACAGAACAACAGGCGCGGGGTATTTGAGGAGATTACCACATGGGAAGTGTGACCTTCCCACGAACCCAGGCACTGGGACCGTTGGAATTTGCCATTATGTGGTCTCTTTGACCAATCAGAGTGCAGTATTCTTGTTTTCAAACTGCTTTATGTACTTGGCAAATGAAAGTGTGATCTTGACCCGATTAAACCAATTCTTATTTTGAAACCTATATCATTTCAAAGCATACATATTCAGCTTTATCATGATATAAAAATCATTTGGGCTCAAACAAAAATAAAGTGTGAAAATAGCAGCTTTTGTCAGGTGAAAATATTTATTTTGTAGCATATTTTAAATCAAAGTTTTAACCTATATTACAAAATCTTTGAATAAATCCAAACACATGACCTGAAAGAATGATTCTTCCTCTTTACAATGGTACCAAATTCATGAAATTCAATGCACAATTAGAGCAGTAATGACCGAATGAAAAGAGGTGTTTTGGTCCGCATCAAGCTCATTAAATATGCAAAACATCTCAAGTCATGAATATCACTTGGATGAAAGAAGCCACTTTCTTGGGACCTGCAGTCTGACTGATGCATAATTACAAAAGTGCTTTAAATGTCCAGTTTTCAGGCCATAATATTAACAGATTTTGCGCTCTCATGCTTAGGAAGAGAAATATGAAGATAGTCATCATTTTCTTATGATGACATAATGCCCTTATAGAATGTCCCGGTCCTATGTAAAAACAAGGTAAAAACTCAAGGTAATAATAATAAAATACATCAGCTCTTTTTTAACTTTCATCCATCATGATTCACAATTTTCCCACAAATTGTTTGCAATTCAGAGCTTAAATTGACCCTTTGTTAGATCGGAATATCATATGTTTTTAGCTCGCGCTTTGCGCTCGCTTTATTGATTTTCATGATAAGAAAGGTAGGGGAAGGCGGGGTAAGTTGTGAGAGTTTTTGCTTTTTGCATGTTAGAATTAATATGATTAATAATCTTGTTGAAATAAGTACCTTGCCTTAAAATTTAATTCTGATGAAATATTTTCCACCTATATATAACTTTCTATCCCCACACTGAAAGTCATCGTGACCTTTGAAAAAAAACGATGTCAAATGGCTCAACTTGCCCCATATATGGGGTAAGTTTGAGCCACCTTCTGGGGTAAGTTGAGCCACAAAAACTATGTACAAAATGTATGAGGGGAGAACCAGCATGTCAATTTTTTGTTTAAAGTCTTTTCACTTGCTAATTCTCTATAAATACTAACATTCTTTAAAAGGAAAAGAGCAGTCATGTAAATTTGCTCCTTTCAGCCAGCATTTCAATCGATTTTTACGGTTTGTTTGTTTTTTAAGATACATTACCATAGGAATTACCATGGCTCAACTTGCCCCATGCTGTTTGGCTCAACTTACCCCAGTGCGAACTTAGTGCGATAATTTTGTATCCACACATTTAGTATGCATCCATCATATAAAAGACTATGACAAGAATGAAGATCCATACCTGGACTAATAATGTTGTTATCATGTCTTTATTATATTTAAAGATGTGTGTGTTTATAAAGCACTTATCTATTTCACACTCTTTTTTACTTTTTTGGCTGAAATTCATATTTTTCCCGAGCTAAAAAACTACTTTTTGTTTCAAAGTTGAAAACAATGTGGTGGGGTTAGGGGTTATGCTATGGGTCATCAATACATGACACCACCACAATGTCTGACTCATTCATTATTGGCCTGGGGCTGGTGGCTCAACTTGCCCCTATGCTCAACTTACCCCGCCTTCCCCTACGTAGAATACCCAAATTCTAGGTCGAAATCTAAAACACACGTTAATTCAGATACGCAGATTGTTCTCTATTTAAATCATTATCCAGTTTCAGATCACAATATCAAAAAGTGTCTGCTCGTGGATAAATAACTAACCTTATCCTTTTCATGATTTACAAAACATGAATAGAGTGTCCAGAATTTTTCCACTCGCGCTTCGTGCTCGCATCAATAAAGTTTAGTTTATATACTTAGAGTCCTTCCAAGATTACAAAAAGTGCTTAGCATTTCCATTATTCAGGTAAAAAAGGTCAAAAATTTTCAGCTCGTGCTTCGCGCTCGCAATATTTGAATGTTGAAATATGTAACGTCTTCATGGCTAAATGCAAGCAGTCCATAACAGGTACAATTTCGAGCAGTTAAAAACATATACAAAAAATTTCTGCTCGCGCTCTGCGCTCGCATTATTAATGTAAGGAAGATCCCCACTTACTCATCCTTTTCATGATTTACAAAACTAATTGAATAGAGTGTCTTGTTCAGTAGGTCTAAATCTCGAAATTTTTTGCTCACGCTTCGTGCTTGCATGTTTCATTATATACCTATTCTGTTAAACAAAAAGTGCTAAGAATTTTCATTCCTTAGGTAAAAATGTCAAAAAATTTCGGCTCGCGCTTCGCGCTCGCATTCTTTGATTTTTAAAAATGTGTAACGTCTTCATGGCTAATTGCAAGCAAGTATTTAACAGTACCTTTTCCATCACTTCATTTCTGCTCACTCTTTACGTTCGTAGTAATTATTAACTTGCATACACATCTTTTTTTTCAGGAAGACAAACATTTCCCAGAATGTTCAAAATTTTAGGAAAAAGTACATAAGATTTCCAAAAAATTTAGCTCGCGCTTCGCGCTCACATTATATAAATAAGGGTTATGGTATTATACATTTATGTTCCATAAGAATAAGGCTAAAAATTGACCATTAGGACTACCCCTTCAAAGAAACCAAAAATCATATTCGAGCGGCCGATCAGGGAAATATGGCTGAAAAAAATTCCGCGCCCCCCCTATTGGCGAAGGCTGGATCCGCCCCTGACTATGGCTACAGTGTCAAGACGTCAATGATGAAGAAGTATATGACAGTATATAAAAAACATCATTGCATCCTCAAGACTACATTGAGTCCCTGTACAGATCAAGCTAGAAGTTCCTAGAACTTTGGTCTCTGTATTTTGTGAGTGGAGCCAACAGAATTCCTAACATACCTTATTGTGGGCGTAAAGTTTTACCTATAAAACTTGTTTGCCCCTCTTCTAATTTCTTGAAGTCAGTATAGTGGAAAATAAACTGGTACTGGTTATATGGCGATGTGGGTTTCAGCAGGTAAAGGTATTAATGAGATTATAGGCAAGTAAAAGATTGGTGAGGGTTAAACTTTTCATTTTTGAGCTCCCAAGTTTTCTCTAGATTTGACTTGAAAGAGTTATGGAAGTGCTCTTCACTACTTGATTTGGCAAGTTATTCTACTCAGATACTGGATGTGAGAAAGAATTTTGTCTTTTTTGAGTATTTGCTCTGGTTTGGTCTAGTTCTGGAGTCTTCATTGAAATTGAAGAATTTTGAAGTCTCAAGATCGTCGGTCCCTTGAATTATTCGGAACACTTGGATAAGATCTGCTCTGTGATGTCGGTAGGATAATGAAGGTAACTTTAACTTCAGCAGAACAACCAACATAACAGAGACCGAAGCTTTTGGTGTAAGACAGCCCTAGACCAAAAGCTTCAGTCTCTGTATTTTGGTTGTTCTGCTGAACTGCTCTGGTTCAACTCACCAATACATATGATAGTAAAATGTCAGAAGTTGTTAAATAAATCTCCAGAAACGACGGTTATTCATGTCTAAGACAGCCCGAGACAGCCAATCCGGGGGGGGGGGGGGGTTATGACCACAAAAGTGGTATGTACATGTAAGTGCTGCGGGTGAGACAAAAAATAGGGGCTCTGGAACAGGCTTCGGAACTACAAATGTTTGTGAAAATTTATGAGGGTCCTTGGATTGGAACAATTTGCCTGCATGAGAGTGCGTATGCATGTAGACAGGAATAGCCATCATTTCTGGGGATTTATGTAACAATTTCTGACATTTTACTATCATCCCCATTGGTGAGTGTTGCCAACGCAGTTCAGTGGAATTAACAACCAAAATACAGAGACTGAAGCTTTCGGTCTAGCGTGCATGCGGTGACAGCCCGCTAGACCGAAGGTCCGCTAGACCGAGGGTCCGCGAGACCGAAGGCCCGCGAGGCCGAAGGTCCGCGAGACCGACTTTTTTTCCCTTCATCGGTTGCCGGTTGAAAGCTTGATATTCCAAGCATTTTGGTAACAATGATTAAGATGGGTAACTAAAAGAACAATTGACGCAAGCGCGGAAGCTGAAAATTTTGATATTCCGATCTGAAAAAAATTGACAGTTTAATTGACGTTTTTAATAAAGAACAAGATGTATAAATCGAAGCGAGAGTTGTTTTTTTAGGTTTACATGAAAACGGGACATTCTATTCACCTATTTAATCATGAAAAGTATGGGTTTATTGCTAAAGAAGTGATGCGAGCGCGAAACGCGAGCTGAAAATTTTTATATTCCACTCTGAAAAACGGACATTTTGAGCACGATTTTGAATAAAGAACGAGTTGTGCATTTCAGTTTCGCTTGCCGATTTCTGTCTAACATTACAATCTTATTTTATTTTTACACATCTGGAATTATTGGGGGGGGGCAAAACGATATGTTTTTTGTCCCCCCCAGGATCTACGTCTCTGATCGCAAGTTTATACTGTAAGTAGCAGAAACACCCCCTCCCTGCACCACTCCCCCCCCAGAGAGATGTTTCGTGCGTGCAATACGTGTTTCGCACGATTCGTGTGCTCACCACCGCCCCCCCCATAACATGCACATGTTACGCCACTGCAACGAGGCATCTTAAACCACTCGACCGCGGCAACCGATGAAGGGAAAAAAGTCGTTCTCGCGGGCCTTCGGTCTCGCGGTCCCTCGGTCTCGCGGTCCCTCGTTCTCGCGGTCCCTCGGTCTCGCGGACCCTCGGCCTCGCGGACCTTCGGTCAAGTGGTCGGACCCCGTGCATGCAGCTATAGCTTGGTGGCACAGGCACTGGGTGCGCGCGCGTAGACGCAATTGTTGGACAGCACTCTGCTGGCCACTTGTCACTAATGCAATGTTGAAAGCTACTAAATTCCTTCAACCTGATTGGCTGATAGAAAATTTGTTATAGAATTTGTTCATTTCTGACTATGGCAAGTATAATTAATGAAACGGTGGGTATTTCATAAATCTGTAAGTTGGAGCGGCTTGAAGAACGACTAGTGAACCTTTCGTATACGTGCTTAACATTTACCACAAGAAAGAATCAACAGTCATCTTAAAGTCACTCTTAACCTACGAACAGCTTGTATGAAATGATCTCCAGCCACCTGATCAACTAAAAACTGTACTTTCTTTCAGGCTACCTCCTGTTTCTCACTTGGAACTCACAGCCCTTGCCGAAGAAGTGTCCCATGAATACTACACGAATCTAGGGCTTAACCTGGGTCTGCATGACCCAAAGCTGAGGAATATTCTGAGAGACAATGGTTCTCAAGAAAGAGCCACTTATGACATGTTATGCTGCTGGTTTGGCGACACGATAGAATGTGAGAGAAGACTAAAGCTGGTGGAGGCTCTCAAAGGTAGTCATCTCCGTCATCTTGCGGATAAAATAGAGCAAGGTAATCTACAAGAAAAATAACTTGCATGTAATGTTATCAATAAATTAGAGCAAGTTACTTATACCTTGGTCACATTTGCTCTATGGCGAGTCGAAAACAGCTGTTTTAACATTTTTTTTGTCCAACTACATGTAGATGGTTTGAATTAAAATTAATAAAAGGACTGTTTTTGGCTCGCCGCATGGCCGCCGTAGAGCAAATGTGATCAAGGTATTAGTAATCTAAAATGAAAGCACTGGTGTGTAATGTTTAAATGTTATCAGGAACATTTTTTCTCAATGCATTCTATGATATGATCATCCCTTCAGCTGACTTACCTACACTCACTGATGTTGACTAATACATCTAGATGGAGATCAAGGTCAAGAGAGAGAGAGCGGGGGGGGGGGGGGGTGATGGTGGGGAGAACCCACTCACACTCTTGAGAAAACTCTTAATTTAATGTGTTTGTTTGAATTGAAGAGTTCTTGATAATGATTTTTTTTTGTGATTGATTATGTGAGTGATTTTGATGATTAGATTTTGTAGTCGGTGAACCATATGTTCTTGGCTTGGTCCTGTAATTGGATGCCAAATTTCCACAAGCAGTTGTATCATTGATACACACACTAAGTGTACATTCTTATAAATACATTGAGGTGTGATGCAATGATAATTCTTGTACTATTGATGTGATCATGTCTGCCATAGGTGCCTACTGCTCAAGGATTTTGAACAATGACATACAGCAAGATGCAACCGAAGAGCAGATTGACCAGTGCAAGAAGGACCTCATGGAAGAATATGCCATTGCATGGTGCCAAGTACAGACGAAACCACTGGATCCAGATACCTTGCTAGCACTAAATCTCATCTACACCAACTTGGTGTTACTTGGTGAAGACCCCAAATCCAAATCAAAGCCATTAAACTATGAAGACATCCTAAGCAACAAGATTAATGATGTCTTCCTGCGCCGTGTGCTGGTGCAAGGGGAGGCTGGGGTTGGTAAAACAACCTTCCTCTCTAAAATCATCAATGATTGGATTGAAGAAACCCACTTTCAGGAGTTCAAGCTGGTCTTGCCGGTTCGCCTCAGGGAATTGAAGGATGGGAAGACCATCGGGGAGATAATAAAGCAGAATTATTTGCCTGATAATGAGGTTACCGCCATGCAATTGGATAACTACATCAAGAAGAATCAAGAGAAGGTATTGATTCTCCTGGACGGCTATGATGAGCTTGCTGAGCTCTGTGCGGATTCTATTCTGAAGATCCTTAAATGTCTGGAGTATAAGAAGTGCTTCGTCATCATCACCTCCAGGCCTTGGAAAGCAAACGAAATACGGCACGACATCGAGCTGCGGAAGCGCTATGCCTTCGTGGAAATCAAAGGCTTCACAAGAGAGAATGTGAAAGAGTTTGTCTTCCGGTTCTTTAACAATGTTGGCGAAGCCCCAGAGTCTGCTGAAAGCCTTGTCAAGTTCATGGAGAAGGGCAGCCTGATTGCTGAGAATATGTCACCCTATCCCATCTTCTGTGCCATGTTGTGTCATCTGTGGGAAGAGGAAGACCGGCGGGAGGCAGTTCAAAAGTTAAAAACTTTCTCCCAACTCTTCCAGGAGATCATTCAATTCTTGAAAGACCGCTACTTTGCCAAGCGCTGCAAGAATTTAAGTCTACGCTCCTGTCAGGAAAAAAAAATGGATTTAAAGAGGGATCTTGAGAAGAATTTCCTCCAGCTAGCAGAAGTGGCATTCAGGGGACTTATGAAGAATGATATGGTGTTTCCTGAAGATACATTCAGTCAGCAAGTTCTTCAATGTGGATATGATGTTGGCCTCCTTTCGAATGATAGAAAGTGCCTTGGTAAATCAGAGAGGAAGAGGCCATGTTTGATGGGGAATGTGTTCTTTCCCCATAAACTTTTTCAGGAATTCTTAGCGGGTCTGCACCTGGCAGAGCAAGAAAAGACAAATCCCCTAGAGTACAAGGATCTGCTCAATACAATCCTCAGCAAGAATAGGGATGAGATGAAATTCCTGCTATTCTTTGCTGCTGCCCAGGAGAAGAAGGTAGCCCTTGATATCACATCAGGCCTGGTCAACAAACTTGAACAGTCGTCTGTGCGATCTACTGTATGTGTGGATAAAACACCTCACAAGCTAATAGTCGATGTGGTCTTTGAGAGTTTTAGTGAAGATGTTGCCAAGGTTGTGGAGACTAGGTTCCCATCTCTCTCACGGGTTAAAGAACTCAAGGTTGATGATGCCATGTCTGCTCACACTGTTGCAGGGTACTTTTTCACATTTAAGAATCTTGTAAGTGTTCTTTTCATTATTTTATTTTGCGCAAGACACCATAGACCAACTGCTTGTTCTTACATGAATCCTAATTATGGCCACCAAAGGCAATGTTAGTACACAAGTCGTGATAACCAGGTGTCCAAACCAAAGTGAAATGGGGGAGGGGGGTTGGCTAATCATTTCATCTTGAGAAAAGTGAAAAGGGTAGATAAACAGTTTCCAGAGTATCTTTATGCCTAAGAAGGAGTGATCGTGATCAAGTCAAATTTCTTATCCTAGCCATCAATCAAATTGTTTACGATGGAATACAAATAAATTTATCACAAAGAAATGAGTTCAGGAGATATGATTCTGAGCAGGAAGTTATTATAGATGATGAGTCCAGATGATTGGTCTGGTTATATCCATATTTACCTCTTAATCTTTTTTTGCAGAGAAGTGCTGTTTTCTTGGAACGACGCTATGGCTACACTCTTTCCAGCGACCTTGCAGACAAGGTATGTACACTCACCAGTCTTCAGAAAGTTCACCTTGACAAAGCATCATTCCATGAAGTCTTTTATGAGATCTTTGCAGCGGAGGCAAAAAACTCTCAGGTAAGCAACAGAAAGTTTATATTTACGATGTTAGTGGTCATATGGAGTGGTTTAGGTTCCATCACTTGTACATGTGGAAGTACATGTATACAAGTGGGTTGCATGATATTGCAATTGCATAGAAATATTGTGACAGAATTGTTGATAATTAGATGATGATTGATATACATGTACTGTTATCTCTCTTGAACATTTTTCCAGAGAATACAACTTTCTCAAATAATTTTTAGGTTTAATTTAGAAAGAAGTTATAGTTTGTCCAACCATCCCATTCTCTTGTTTTATCCCAACTCCTTACATTTTTTATCTCTCGTTTCATTTAGTGAGTGGCTCACTCTCTAAGTATTCTCATTGAGACCTCTTGATCATCTAATCAGGCCACGGATTTGTCATCACTAATTATTATCATTGTCATCCTCCTATTCTTTCTCATCATCACCATTGATGATTGTCACTATAGTCATAATTGAGTCGTCACCATGGTATTCATCATCATCGTCATCATCATTGTTCTTGATCATTACCACCTTTATCAAATGATCATTTATGTCCTTTAATTTCAACGCCTCCATGTTCATCAGTCATCATCATCACCATCATCACCATTACCATCATTTTTACCATGATGATGATGGTGATAGTGATGATCATCATGATCTCATCACTACCATGACCATCCTAACACCACCACCACGATCACCATCACCACTTTGATCAACATCTTCGCCATCATCATCATCTTCATCATCATTGTTATGATTATCATCATATTTAATCATCACAATCTTCATGCTACCATTTCACCTCCTACATCACAAACATCTTCATCATCAGATCACCTTCATCATCAAATGAAGTCTGGTTAAAAATCTCTTTTCCCCATTCAGGTCAAGTCTTTCACTCTCAAAGGCATGCCAATAAAGTGTCCATCATCATCATCCCATCTAGCCAAGGGTTTGTGTGACATGCCCCTCTTAGAATCCTTGATGCTCCACCATGTGACATTTGAAGCAGAATTCTACTCCACGTTGATGAAGCTAGCCCATCGTGCTAAGGTAGTAATACTATATTGCGTTTCATGGCTGAAAATGGAGGAAACATGAAAAGCAAGCCTTAATATTTTATATTTTGAAAGGGTCAGGTGGCATTTTCATTGGGCACATGACATTTCTATATCACAGCACAAATGGTATATTATGAAGAGGGACATAAAAATGAAAAAAAAAAAATAGTCAATTATGAGGCAGCAATGCCAGTCATTGAAGCTTCCAATGTCATGCCTAGGATTAATTTGATCATTGTAGGAGTGTACAGTGTATAAGAGCAAAGGCTATCCAACCTTGGTCGTAAGATGATTTGTGGGAAAAGAGAAAAATAAGACCAAACAAGTAAACAAACAGTAAAGTTTGATAGTGATCAGACCAAGACTAGTTATAATGCTAAGGCAGATTTAATAAGAGGTCATTGAGATTTGAGACCAAATATAAAAATCAAACTACAAAAGTCATTGCTACCTCAAGAAAGGTCCTTGGGAGCTAATATTATTCAAATAATCGAAACTGAAAATATTCAAAGTTTGATTAGATGTAAGAGTGGCAGGCCTTGGTTAATCAAATTGAAGAAATCATTTTTTAAAGTTTAGTACATGTGAGTATATAATGTTTTTATTCATGAATATCAAAATTTTGATTTTTTTTACCTTTCCAGCTGGGTTGACTGACCCCCTGGCTTCTGGACTATTATTTTGACAGGATCATTTTTTGTCAAAGTTGCATTGACAGATTTTGTGCTCACAGATCTATTGTGTCCATAGCTTTTACAATTAGGAGTAAACTAATCTCACATTTCATTAACTTTTGTAGCAAAATAGTTCTAAACTTTTTGGCTGAGCTCTTTTGTACTACACTGGAACAAGTCTGATATTGACTAGAGATTGTAAAAATATTATGTTTAGAACTTTTTTTTATTGAATAATTCAACAAACTTAGATATGATTTTCATTATTTCTTTCATTACAGATCAGTGAGCTTCATCTGGCTGACTTGAACCTTGAATCAGAAGCTGTCACTTCAGGGAATCTTGCTAAAGCAGTTTGCTCAATGCCAAGCCTGAAGAAACTCATCCTATCCGAATGGACTGTTCTTCATGATAAATTCTATACCAACCTTGCTGCCAAAGCTTCATCTACCCAGGTATATGATGATGGGTGATGATGATGACAATGACGATTATGATGATGATGATGATGGTGATAATGGCAATGATGGTGGTCATGATGAAGATGATGATGATGATGGTGATGATGATAGTGGCGATGATAGTGACGATGATGGTGGTGGTGATAGTGGCAATGATGGTGATGAAGAATATGATGGTGGTGGTGGGTTATGATGATGGTGACAATGGCAATAATGATGATGATGTTGGTAAAGATAATGGTGGTGATGATGATGATGATGATGGTGGTGATGATGATGGTGATGATGATAATGATGATGGTGGTGAAGATAATGGTGATGATGATGATGGTGATGATGATGGTGATGATGATGATGATTGTAGATGATGATGATTCTGGGTGATGATTGTGGATTATGATGATTGTGATTATGATGGTAGTGATTGAGGATATTGCTAGGAAGACGTTAATGACTGATGTGAGAGTGGAGATAATAATGGTAATGGCAAGTTGTAGGAGTACTGCTAGTAAAAGTAGTAGTCAAGAGTAGGAGTAAAATAATTAGTAGTAATATTTGTGGTAATAATTGTGGTGGCATTAGTAGTAGTGGTAGTAATAGTATTTGTCATAATAGGAACAGTCATACATGTAGTAGAACAGTATGTTCTTTTTTGTAATGTTATTGTTTTAATTGGTGTCATATTTATCATTGATTTCAGATTGAGGTCGTCATGCTATCTGACTTGGAGCTCACAGAGAAGCCATCTCATGACCTTGCAATCTGTTTGAATACCATGCCTTGTCTCAACAGTCTGGCAGTTGTCAAGGGAACAGAACTTCATCCCAGGTTCTTTTCAATTTGTTCCACTCTTTCTCAAGAGGTAATGTAGTACTCACAGTTGATGAATTTATTTGTTATAAACTCATTCCTTCTCTTTGTCTTCTTTCTTCACCTTTCTATTATTCTTCACATTTATTCCCCCATCTTGCTCTTCATGAACTTTAAAATTGAGGAAGACAGTCTAACCCAAATTGTCATATAAACAGAAGTTGTGTACTTTTCAAATTCTTCAAAATTCAAAACAAAATATGTCAGAAAAATTCATATATTGTCAAAACCGATCTCATCACAAAGTAACCAACCAAATATTTTAATTTCAGAATGGCCAGGATGAAAACCAGTCGATGAGGCATCAGAAAGGCTTCATCCTCACGCTTGATGACAAGACCATCAATTCTTGGTGCAAGCATAAACCTGTTCCCTTCCAACCAAGACTTGCATCCTTTGTATATCATTGCAGCAAGACCGTTGATGCAAAGATCTTGCAGAAGGCATCTTTACCGGAGCTTTTAGAGCTTGAAGTACAGGCTGCGTTGCCTAACCGTGATCCTGAACTGCAGGATGTTGATGGCTTCAGCGAGGCAGTGACGTCATCATTCCCTGGTCTGCAGCGACTTGTCCTCACCCATATCTCCTTGGGAAACCATAGGTCCATGGTGATCATCGAACAACTGAAGGGTCATCCAAGTCTCCAGAGCATCAGGTACCCTTAACTTTGGGATCTTTGTCAATTGTATTTATCTCTATAAACTGACAAGGTTTTTGGAAAACCCTTGACAGACAGTTGTCCCGGAAAGGTTTGCTGTTTGGTAAGGTGTCCATTGGGGACACTTGCCTTTTGGCAAGGTTTGTTGTTTGGTTAGGTGTCCATTGGGGACACTTGCCTTTTGGCAAGGTTGTTTCTAAGGGAGATGTGCTGTACACATTCGGGAACTGTTACCAGTTGAGATGTCCTCTGTTAAAGGACTTGATGATGATGTGCAAGACCTCTCTATGTGAACTTTTTTTTCCAAGAACTAGGAATGATGGAAGGGAGGTAGATAGTAAGATGTGTGTGGTCATTTTGAAAGGGGAGGAGAATTATTTTTTTTGCTGCATATTCAAAATCTAAATTACAGACCTCAAAGAAGACACAAAGGTTACAAAATGAGAATCATTAATGAACAATTGAACAGCATAACGTACAGCTATAAAGTATCACTTAAAACAATCAAGTAATCAAAAGATATTAGGAAAAGAAGTACAAAATAATTTGTTGTCTTCAGGGCATGTCTCACAAAGAATAAAATGTGACTTCTAGTCAAGCTAGCATGCCAGCATGGATGTGTGTAACAACAATGATAACGGTTCATCCCCTGTGCATAACATCAATCTGACCAATGCGCTGATTTATGCCATATATATACCCGATTTCAGAGTTTTTGCCTGTCAGATATTTCATCTCATACCTTTAACATATATCATCAGTTTGTGAGTTATCCAGATTTCACCCCACTCTCACTGCAGTCCTGGTGGTGACACAAGATTTACTCCTGCGACAATTGCTGCAGGCTTTTTTGTCTAAGGTGTTGGGTCAGGTTGCAATATGGTTTCATTTTAGGGTTAGGTTTAGGATAGGGTATAGTGTAAAATCCAGGGTTGTAGTTCGCGATTCCATTAGTGTGTGGAATTCACAGCAGAGAAATTGTCGCCAGAGCAAATGTCATGGAACCATCCCTGGTATTCCCTTTCTCTAATTGCACGAGTCAGTGGATCCTCCACCCAACCCTCCTACTCTACTAACATTCATTGATATTCATATTAAAGATAAATTCCAGTTCTGGTAACGATCTCAGAATGACTTTTTACAGAATCTAATATAATGACCACCCAAGTGTCTGTTTGTACGAATAAAAAATATGTGCCAAAGGATTCTGGAAGAAATTGTGTAATTGCTGAGAAATAAGCAAAATAAGCGCAGATTCGGTCACTTCCGTCGGGTCTTTATTCCAGCAATAATAATACACTGTCCCACGTGTGCCTGTCTGTGTTGGCGATCTTCAGTGTGATCGTATTTCAGCTTAGATTTTATGATTTCACAAAGTTCAGTTTATGTAACTGTACCAGATCTAGATCCACGATGATAGCCTTAACCTTGGTTTTACAGACTTTCTCACGAAATCAGTGTTTTACTGCAACTACTATCATTTAGCTTTAAGTGAATACTATTTTTTATCAATTGTCCGTAAACCTAGGTTCATCAAATGCCACACTGACAATGGGATGGATACACTTTGCCAGCCAGGGGGGAGATATCAGTTTCTATGGAGCATGGTGTGGTAAGATTATTAACTATTTAACTAATTATTAACTAGGTAGTGGTAAATTGAGTTAGCCCAGGTTACTCTGAACTAAACATGTGTTTCAGTCCTTGCTCCTATGAAATGTGAGGTTTCACCTTCCAAATTTAATATTTGTGATTCGACGATCTGTCGAATAAGTAGAAATCGAGTATGTTTTCATGCAAGTTTTTCCTGACCAAGTATTAATGCACAAGGTCTCATATGAAATATGACAAAATGGATATTTAAGTTATGAACTTTGTTTCACGAATAGATAGCAGAAAAGCAAGAAAAACTCACTTAAAATTGTAATTTGCTTGTGCAAATCAAAATTAACTAGCACCCCTTTCTATTGTTCTAACTCAGTCATCAGTGTATTATGATCATTGAGATTGGCTTCAAAGGAAAGAGGGGAAACATATCTCTTTATTTGTGTACATCTCATGAAGCAAAACTATGATTATGATAGGAAACGATTACACTGAATCACAGTGTCCTTTTTTCTGGCACACACTGTATACTAGACTAAAGAGTTTGTAAACTTTCTGTGTTTTCTTTCTTATTTCTTTTTTTCATTCCTGCCATTGTTTATCAATTTTAGGATGAGAAAATATATAAAAAGGTAGCGAACTAAATGTACAGTTATTTTATTTTCCCCCAAATTGTATACCTTAACAACTAGATATCTTTGTCTCTGTTTGATAGGATGTTTCGTTTTCATTTTTTATGCAGCGAGAAAAGATGTAGTCTATAGGATGTCGGATACCTCAAGTATTATGGAGCTGTCTTTCATGGTTCCTGTGTTGGTGATGGACTCTACAGATTTCATCGATATAAACAGTACTTCATGTTGATATCCTTTAATGGTTGTACTCTATGGGGTGACATGAGAGAAAGCTATAGCCCATTCATTTTAACACCTGAAGTAGTCTCATGGTACTTCTTCCTTTCCTCAGCTCAGTGCCTTGAACGCATAATCCATGTGGATTAGCACTTTTAGATATGCTCTAATTATTGCAATTAATTAGCAGAGTTGCAATTTATGTCTGGTCTCTGTCTATTTTCTTTAATAGGAATGCATCCATTGATTCACCCAAATTTAGCTATCAAATTCAAAGTCCGAACTCAAATTTGTTGATGAATTTCCTTTGACTCTCCTTTCCTGTCTATCCGAGGGACAATGAATTATTTTGGTGTTGAATATTGATGGTTTTGAATGTTTGTGCTGGTGCTGAGGCAAAACAATCGCCGTCGACAGCACCCACCTCAAAGCTATTCTGCTGTAGGGATTAACATCATTAAGCTCCCACAAATACCTTTTATGAAAAACCTAATTCCCAGCTCAGTTTACCAACATGGGATGCTCCCAAAACAATATTCAACACCTTCTTTAAAATGACCAGTAGATATTTTTAAGAGTTATTCACCCACCATGCCTTGAGAAGAGATATCTTTAAGTCCATTGCCAAAGTTTTTTTTTAGAACGTGAGGATTTCCAGCCAGTTAGTGCCTTATTGGAGTAGATGAAAAAGTGCCATTAACGTCAGTTCTTCTGTAATTCTGTCATAAGAAATTTTGTTGTTGGACCTTAATTAGGGGGTATTGCAAGAAAATATTTGAAATCCTGTAGTAATTTTACAATGTATCAATTAATGTTAGCTGTATCAAATCATTTTACATTCCTTGTTTCAAGAAGCAGATCACCGATCAAGTGAAAATTTCCAATGAATTGCAAGACGTATGATTGCTTTTTTTTACCCAAATTACGCTTGAAATTGATCGCAAATTCCTTGCAATGCCCCCTTAGACAGACAATATGAGAAGTAAATATGTGTTAGGTGCTTTCAAATGCTGCGTTTGTGTTGAGATTGTGAATGAGGAATACATTTTGGGTTCAGAAAAATTTAGCTAATCACATTTTTGCAAGCTTAAATGATAACAATCCTGACATTAGGCTGGGTGTATTATAAAGCATGCATTAGTTTTGTTGTCTCACCTGCGAAGCAAAGTGAGACTATAGGCGCCGCTTTTCCGACGGCGGCGGCGGCGTCAACATCAAATCTTAACCTGAGGTTAAGTTTTTGAAATGACATCATAACTTAGAAAGTATATGGACCTAGTTCATGAAACTTGGCCATAAGGTTAATCAAGTATTACTGAACATCCTATTAGAGTTTCATGTCACATGACCAAGGTCAAAGGTCATTTAGGGTCAATGAACTTAGACCATGTTGGAGGAATCAACATCGAAATCTTAACCTGTGGTTAAGTTTTTGAAATGTCATCATAACTTAGAAAATATATGGACCTAGTTCATGAAACTTGGACATAAGGTTAATCAAGTATCACTGAACATCCTGCATGAGTTTCACGTCACATGACCAAGGTCAAAGGTCATTTAGGGTCAATGAACTTTGGCCGAATTGGGGATATCTGTTGAATTCCCATCATAACTTTGAAAGTTTATGGATCTGATTCATGAAACTTGGACATAATAGTAATCAAGCATCACTGAAAATTTTGTGCAAGTTTCAGGTCTCATGATTAAGGTCAAAGGTCATTAGGGTCAATGAACTTTGGCCGAATCGGGGGTATCTGTTGAATTACCATCATAACTTTGGAAGTTTATTGGGCTAGTTCATTAAACTTGGACATTAGAGTAATCAAGTATCACTGAACATCCTGTGCACGTTTCAGGTCACATGACCAAGGTCAAAGGTCAATGAACTTTGGCCGAATTGGGTGTATCTGTTGAATTACCATCATAACTTTGAAAGTTTATGGATCTGATTCATGAAACTTGTACATAAGAGTAATCAAGTATCACTGAATATCCTGTTTGAGTTTCAGGTCACATGATCATGGTCAAAGGTCATGTAAGGTCAATGAACTTTGGCCATGTTGGGGTTTTTTGGTGAATAACCATCATATCTCTGTAAGTTTATTGGTCTAGTTCATAAAAAGTGGACATAAGAGTAACCATGTATCACTGAACATCTTGTGCGAGTTAGAGTAGTATTCAAAGTCAGCACTGCTGCTATATTGAACCGCGTGATGCAGGTGAGACGGCCAGAGGCATTCCACTTGTTTCAGATTTAAATCCAATCCACTGTTCATCTATAATTGTTAAGTTTTAGGTCAGCGAATCACATTTTTGCAAGCCTCATACCTTGGTCACATTTGCTCTACGGGGAGTCAAAAACAGCCGTTTTTTAATTCATTTTAATGCAAACCACCTATATGTAGTTGGTACAAAAAATGTTAAAACGGCTGTTTTTGACTCGCCATACGGCTGCCGTAGAGCAAATGTGACCAAGCTATAAATATTAACATGGACCTACTACATGATGATAACAATCCTGACATTAGGAGGCTGGGTGTGTTAAAAAGCATGTATTATTTTCGTTCCGGATTCAAAACCCAATGCACTGTTTCATCTACTATTGATATCATAATTGTTAAGTTTTAGGACAGATGGGTGTCACTAAGCTTTTACTGAGTAAGCAGACCAAAGAGTAACTCCAGAGAAAAGAGAAATTTTGTTTAGAAAACAAACCTTCCACTGGAAGACACTGATGTAGATATTGAGCAAAACATCATTGGGTGAATTCTGTATTCAAAAGTTGAAGGGAGAAATACATAGAATCGGTATTAAGAATTTTGTGGTAATAGTTTTATTGGGGAATATTGCATTTCACATTTCTCTCCAATATTTTAAGTGTGTTTTATTTGGATTAATATCCTGAAGATCATATGGCATGAAGTGAAGAGTGTCTCAAATCCTTTCCAGAAATTTTAGCCACTTTAGCAAAGAACTGTTGTAGAGAATATTTAATAAATCTGAAAGACCCGTTTCTAATGTAACATAAATGCCAAAAAAATGGACGAAATGGAATTGTGTAAAATAATTAGTACTTGTTTTAAAATGATGAAACTAATTGTGGGAACATAATATCCAAGGCATCTGTCGTAAATTCTTAAACCAATTGCAGTCTATTGGTTTTACTGGGTTGTTTGCACTTTGAATAAGATGATGTTTTTAATGTCGAGTCCTTCCTGTTTGTAAATATCTTTTTGAAACTTTTAATGAACCGTATCTGCAACAGTGCAATAATATTAGAATTGTAGCGTCTTACTTGTAAATATGTGAACAAAGACACTTAAAAAATGGCTCTAAGTATTCATTTTCACTTTTCATCAATGAAACCAAGAATTGCAACCAAAAGCTGAAAGGCTGAAACAAATTCCATTCATAGTGTGTCAGTATGACAGATATTACAGTCTAGCTTTGTTCATAACTTCTATTAGATTGGGGGCACCCCTGCATTCAACTTTACTGACCATGGTACGTTAATCATGAATCATATCATAGCCTGAAACAATCATTTGCTTGGTTGTTGTTGTCACCATTCCATTGTTTCAGTCGATAGGATGAAAATAATGCACATAGTTATGATTGGATAATGTTATTGAATGTTACATTGCTATGCATTTTGAAGTTCTTGTTTAAAAAGTGCAGGTACCATTCTTGAAAAGAACTCATGATAAATTGCTCTTATTAACACCTCCATATTAAGCAAAATATTATCTTGCAATAATCGTGTTTGAAGTTTACCAGCCTTCATATACTTGTGGATAAATCAAATCTGGGTTTATTATTACCCTTCTGACTAGTTGACTACATTTTGTGATATAGATATATAGTGCAGCTGTGCTTATTGTTTTTACTTTCTTTTCTGTTAAGGCCAATATCTTTGGATTTTTGTTCTTCAAGATGACTATTTGTTCACATCTTCCACACCTTATTTTAATGTCTTCCAGATATTATCACCAACCATTGCTGTGACCAAAAGTTCTGAAGGATTGAGTGTCTGATTCCTCATTTTGACCAACGTGCTTCTTCAGAGTAGGCTTTTCCCCCTCTGGATTGAAACCTTGCTTTTCCCCTCTGGTTTACATTTACACTGAAGTTTGCAAGATTATCTAACAATATTTTATGCTGATGAATTAAAGTAACCCCCTTCTATATCTTGTTGGGTTCATCATGTATTATAGTGATGCTATTCTTAATTTTTTCACTCTTTGTTTCTGAAGAGCTTGTGGGATTTTCATGGGAATAGAATTAGAAAGTGAAAAATGTAACTTAAAGGGAAATCCAACCCAAATAAAAACTTGTTTTTATAAGTAAAAGAAAAATCAGACAAGTTGATAGGTGAAAGTTTGAACAATATTGGACAAATAAAAATAAGAAAGTTATGAATTTTTAAAAGTTGTAAATATTGGTAATCACTATACCTATGGAGAATTGAAATTGGCCGCTTATGTGATGCCATAGTGATGTAAGGCAAGGACTACTCTTCCATGTACTTCAATACATATTATGGCTAAAATGTCATTTTCCCCAAAAGTTTTATTTCAAATTGTATTTTTCTTTCATGAGGACATTAAACAATATACTACCTGGGTTATATTTAGATTACTGCCCCAGGGGAATTGGTAATTAGGAGAAAACCACAAATCCCTGATAATAAAGTACATGGCCTATGGGAAAGTTGTCCTTGCCCCTTGTCAGAATTTACTTACCCAGTTGCCAATTTGATATCTACATGGTATTAGTGATCTCAATTTTAAAGCAGCTATAACTTTCTTATTGCTTGTCCGATTTCTTTCAAACTTTCACCATTCTGTTTAATTCATTTTTCTCCTTCCCAACACAACATTCTATGGCCAAGGCTGGATTCCCCTTTAAGTTTGAACGCAGAAGAAAGTTAGACACAGTGAGAAAGGCAGAAACGCAGTCAGAGAGACACGACAGAAGAAGGAAAGATATACTCACAAGAAGTCTGATGACACTCGAGCCATAGGCTCCCACATCCCAGAATGTACAGTGTCAAAGCAGTGTAGTTCAGTTGAGTTGAACAGGTTGAATTTGCATCGGGTACAGTAAGGAAAACCCCCGAATCCAGAGAAGCGGAGTGATGGTGATCCCCACTTGTTGCTGCCCAGATCCGAGAATGGCAGATCTTGGCCGATACACCGTATACGGGCTGCAGGGGTCGCACACAATAAGTGCATGTGCAAATGTGTTTACACGCACACGTGAGACCCGTCAGCCCAAAGAGGATGGATATCAAAGAGATGACACCAATACACAACATTTCTTTTTAGAGCTCCCATCTTTGACCTGTTCAAGCCGTATACTTGTACAACCTCAAATTCTTCAAATCCTTTTTGCTCGCCTTCTGGCAATTCACACCAAGTGCTTTTTTTTTTTTTTTCAAGTTTTGCAAGATCTGCAATGCCTGATTTCCTGTCTTGGGCAGCATGCTTCTTCATAGTATTCTGTTCCCTTAATGGAATGAAACTTAGCTCCTATCCTTTGGTTCATGTTAGTCAAACATCGGTGTAAAACCCACCATTTGTGGTGATGTGTGTTTAAATAATCAACAGTGTTTAATATATTCTAGGGTTTTATCAAGAATATATTCTTCAGTTGGTACAAACTTGTTTTCTGAGGGGACATTGACTCTGAAAACTTAATTTGGTGTTATAATGATGTGAACTTTAAAGGGTTCTTTTTCATTACTTTTAGAGCTGTCTTTTGTATTGTACTTATTCAAGGTCACTCTAAGTATAAACTCATATTCTCCACTTCCTTGTTGCTTGCATTGCAGGAATTTTCAGCAAGCATATATGTTTTTCCCTAGGAGTTCTGCAAGACTTGCTGTGTCATTTTCTCCATCTTGGGTAGCACGCTTCTTCACAGTAGTCTTTTTCCCTCACTTGAATTGAATCTTGTTCTTGTAATCTGGGCCCCATCTTACAAAGAGTAACGATTGATCCGTTCAATCGTAACTATGGACGGCTAGCAACGTCAACATCTATTATACATGTTCTAAATATTTTCAAACTAATGTATATTCATGCATTCATTGTTTTCTTGAAAATTCACTATGCTTCTCTTTGCATACAAAGGACATAGTGAAAAATTTTCGTAGAAAAATTTATGACATTGATGGATTTCCATAGATTTCCATAGAGTTACGATTGATCAGATCAATTGTAGCTCTCTTCTAGATGGGACCCTGGTTTACGTTGTCATAAGTCAGAGTGAATCCCATGAATGGTGGTGTGTGTTATACCATCAATATTTTTATATGCTAGGGTTTTATCATTCCTTCAAATTTTTGTGTTCAACAAGTCTATTATTATAACACTGTAGTCACAAACACTATACACACATGACTGCTCTCTCTGCTGGTCAAAGAACAAGTGCTTTATTCATACATATGAAACATGTGGTACCACGCAGGGTCCAGGGTATTATATAACTCTCTACACGGTGGTGAGGGGTAACCATGAGAACAGATGAGAAAGGGTAGGGGATGGAATGTGCTGACCCAGGGAAAAGTCTGCTACTGGGAAATGATGACATGGAATGAATGGAATGATTATATGCCGATGCATGGAGGCCTATACAAACACAATACAAATGGTAGGGTAGGGTACATCAAGATGACTTGTTCCGCTGGTGTTAATTTACCTCAAATTTCAATGAGTACTATAAGGCTGGAATATAATCTGTATACATTTTGAATTTATGAAGAAAAGATTACAGAACCGACTCTATGAAAGGACTCTTGATAGAAGGCTCTATGTTAAAAATGTCGATCCAATACTGTGCAAGATATTACCTTTCTGTAACACACCAAGTTTGCGAGATCGTCCAACAAAGTTTCTAGTGATGAATTGAGTTGATACCCCATCTAATTGGTTGGCATCATTTTGTATTGTATATATAATGTTGCCTTTTTTCATTCATTTCACACTCTCCCTTCATTGCTGTTATCATCTCCGTACACTAATTCAAGTTTACTCTTTGTCCACATTCACTCCTTCATACACTATTGATCGCCTTTAGCGAATTCGCCCCAAGCACCTGTTTTTCTCCAAAAGTTCAGCAAGATTTGCTGTGTCTGATTCCCTGTCTGGGGCAGCATTCTTGTTCACAGTAGTCTTTTCTTTCGCTTAAATTGAATCTTGTCGTCTTCTTTTGGTTAACATTATCGATTGTTAGAGTGTATCTCATTGGAGGTCTGTGTGTTTATAGTAATTAACATTGTTACCATATTCTAGGGTTTCATCAAGATTATATTCTTTAGTTGGTACAAGTTTGTTTCTTGAAGGTTAGCGTTACTTTTAGGGCTGATATCTTTTGCATTGTACTTATTTGGTTTGAGGAATTGTTTCCCAAGTCTTCTGCGAGAATAACCTCATTCAGACCATCAGTGTCTTCATTTGATGCGTTCAAGTACAGCCGACAGAAATAATTGCTACCTCTTTCAATCTCGGTGATATTTTGAATGGATTGTCAACAATACTTGCAAACTCTTCTGTAAGAAATGGCATTTCATGCATCAACGTGCAGCAGGATCGCTTGCTGTTGAATTTGAAGGGACTTGTTTGATTAAAAAAAATATTGAACTGTAAATAACATTAAAAATATACATTGAATCAACAAACTTCCAAACAAGTTACAAAATGATAAATACTATATACATGTATACAATACATATACACTAACTGACATCTGAAGAGTCCAATAGAAAAAGTCCAAAGACAATGATCCAAAGACCCGGGGCAAGAGTTCAAATTACAAGAGTTCTGATCTAACTTCCTGTCTTCAGTCTGTGCACTACCCATCTGCATCTGTTATTCATTGCATTCCTGATGTCCCGTTGAAACCTGGAGCTTGAAGTGGTGCCCGGAAATGCAAAATCCATTGAGCTAAAAGTTTTGAGTAATTATTATCTCATTGATAAGCACATACATTTATTCACAATATGTCTCCGTGCATCAGATTGATGAAGATGATCGTTTGTGATTCATGGTCTTTTGGTCAAGAATCCAAAGACCCGGGGCAAGAGTTCCAATCTAACGTCCTGTCCTCAGTCTGTGCACTACCCGTCTGCATTTGCTCTTTGTTGCAATCCTGATGTTCCGTTGAAACCTGGAGCTTGAAGTGGTGCCCGGAAATGAAAAATCCATTTAGCTAAAAGTTTTGAGTACTCTTGATCTCATTGATAAGCACATATATTTATTCACAATATATGTGTTCTTGCATCAGATCAATGTACTCAAGTTTACTGTTGTATACCTAATTATAAGTGAACTTCTTTGTTTCTTCTACCCTGCAGTATTACTCGATGAGTTGACAACATTTACACATGGATGTATATTGAATCTCTTCTTCAATCAGGAGGGGGGTTGGTCTCTATGACATTTAAGGTCGTATGCCATGTAACAATCATTAAATTCTTTTAAAGGCTATTTTTATTTGTTCTTTTCCTTGTCCTCTTATTTTTTTTAGTCATTTAATCTGTGGAGACTTATCTAGATGCTGTAGTTGGTGCATGCAAATGTCTACATACTCTGTAAGCTCTGCTAGCCTCAGCTTTTTCACTCATCTGTTTTATTGCTTCATTATCAAAGGTCTGGGAATTGTCAAGTTTGAAGCAATAGTCTCTTATTATCAGTGCCTTTGACCCTACATCAGTAGTAAGATGGGATAGATCCATGTTCTGGAAAAAAAAATAGAATTTGACGTAATTCAACATATTTCACAAGTAAACTCATTAAAAAACAATGAAGTATCAGATGCCTTACTGTGATATAAATCAGACATAGCACAATCATTCATCTAAATACAGCAAGTAGGCCTACAAGGCAAGATAATGGAAAAATATGAAATGCTTGATGTATTTTTTATACACACAAATAATACTTACAAAATAATAAATACTACATATGATACAATACATATACACTTACTGACATTTCAATTTCAATTTATTTGCTCATAAAAATCCATACAAAAACACTACATATACAAAGCATTGTATTAATAAAATAGAAAAACAACAACAACAGATAGAAATAAACATTGGATTGAATATGAGAGGGACAGCAAGAAAGGAACAAGCCTTGTGATTAGCTGACCCTATAACATAATAATCATACAAAGACTTCAATGACAAAGACATTTGGAGAGTCCAATAGAAATAGTCAAAAGACAAGAATCCAAAGACCCGGGGCAAGAGTCCAATGACAAGAGGTCTAATCTAATATCCTATGTTCCGTCTGTCTGCTACCCGTTTACGTCTGTTATTTATTGCATTCCTGATGTCCCGTTGAAACCTAATGCTGGAAGAATTGCCCGGAAATTGTATCTCTTCTTCCTGTGCGATCAAAGCTCGAAACACTGGTTTTGAACATAATGCATCCTTTGTTGTGACTCTTGCATTGAAAACTTATCCTCCATAAAAGTTGCTTCTGGCTAGCTCTTTCGGGTCAAAGACTTTGTCCAAAAGTTTGACCACCAAGTTCTTTGGGCCATAGCATGCGGCATACCAATGCTCATAGACATCCCTGTCCATTCTCAATGAATGTGTCATGGAACCCATGACCACTTGACTTCCATCAACAAAGGCGATGTACTTCGCTGGTGACTTTACAGTATCGCCTACGTGAGTGTCATCAAAGTTCTTTCTGATCCATACATGCTCCATCTCCAGGCGTTGGTTCTGGGCTCAAAGGAAGGTGATGGAAGAACTCATTTTCATTGGATGGTTGAGGTTACCGATCGGTAACAGGTGCTGGAAGAGAGCTGTCTTCATCAAACAGATGGCGATCCAGAGGCCATATGCCACAAGACATGAAACCTGACAAGATGTTTGCTGGTGTCGTGACTTTTACCCAAGCACCTCCAGCCAGCTCTGCCATGTTGTAGATAGTTATGTTCTTTGTTAGATGACTTAACATCCAAGTGTCAGTTGCAGTGTTGTAGTAAGCTTTCAGAGGTCCGAATACGGCCCTATCGAGTGGTTGTAAGCAATAAATGGTATGAGGTGGCATTGTCGCGATGTTTATGATATTCGGCTTGAAAAACTTCCAAGACCTTCAGGGACAACTGACGTCTTGTTTTGTTTCGATGATATATTGAAGAAGTGGACAACCTGGGGATGGATAATTGCCCATGAGTCAGAACAGCTACACTGTAATGAGACTAATGCTGAGACTAGCTCTGGTCAAGAGGTTAAGCTCTGGCCGGTCATCTCTGACCGTCCACATAACACAGGGATGTGATATGAATCTTGTATAAGCGACATGCCAAGTTGGCTTGCCAGTTAGAATAAAGTCACCGACTGCAACACTATATACTATTCTCTGTGTCATCTGTATTCCTGTACCTTTCAGAACATTACAAGGTGTCAGAAGTAAACTAAATTTTAGACATGGATGGTATGAAGATACCGGAAGCCTTGTCGCTGCAAGGAAATGTTGCTGAGAACTGGAAAAGGTGGATACAAAGATTTGAGCTGTATTACATCGCTGGTGGGTTAGAGACAAGAAAGACTCCAATGTGCAAATGTGTACATTTTTACATATAATCGGACAAGATGCATTGGAGATCTACAATACGTTTACCTTTGATTTTAATGATAGTCGGATCTTTCCACTGTAATTGACATCCATTCGCTTAATCATGTTAATTTCCTAACATGAATCACCTCTTAAAACAGGCACATACATGAAACTCCAGCAAGTAGAATGTCTGTTTATACTCGCACATTATCTTACACTGTGCAACCGGGCTAAGTCTTTTCTCGGAATAGGTGAGAAGTTTGTATCTGGGCTTTGTGCAGCTGACAGTAGAAGCACATTACACTCAGCACCTGAATCCATTTCCATTCTCATGACTTTCCAGTCTTCCAAGTTCTGTCGCTTGTGTTCACTTTGTCTCACAGTGTTTATGTACATTTCTTCATCGGACTCTGACACTTCAACTTTGTGTAACTGCTTTTCATTGCCACTGCTCTTGCACATTTTGGCGAAATGATTCCAACTCACACATGTGTTTGCTTTAGTTTTGAGGTCTGTCACAAACTGATCAATGCTCTCCCCTTCTAGCTGACCAGCGATGTTGGTTTAAAAAAAAACATACTAAAAGGGGAAGTTGTAATGAGACTAGTGCTGAGACTAGCTCTGGTCAAGAGGTTAAGCTCTGGCTGGTCACCTCTGACCGTCCACATACCACATGGATGTGATATGAAGCATATAAGTGACATGCCACATTGACTGGCCAGTTAGAATAAAGTCACTGACTGCAACACTATATACTAGGCTATGTGTCATTGAATGTAGATTGTAGTTCTTATCAGCTTGGGTCAGAATCCGGGAACCATACCCAATGACCTGATTTTTTTTAATCACTCCTGGGTTAGCACCGCACCCAGTCCATCCTGCAAAGTGGTTATGAAGAGGCAGTATGGCTGGTTATAATCTAGATAGGCCATTGTGATATACTTTCTTTGCCCATGAAACCCTGATGAGAAGTTGTGCCTTGGTCAAGCATTGTAAACCAACAACTACCACCTAGTCCATCAAGTACATCCTTGGGAATGGCTTTCAATCACAGATTTTCTTCTTGTTGTGCTCCCTGTAGAAGATACATACAGAGACGTAGGCTACTGTCCTATGTTTGCATATGTGACGCTCCACATCAGATACACTTTACATTACTTTTGCATGTACTCTGCGTGTCCCATTTGTTGGCATTAAAAACATTGTAAGGTTGGAGGAGTGTGAATATTAACCTTGAATGTTCATTTCATTTTTCATTTCGTCTCATTTATTTACATCTCCAACATTTACAAAATGTTTTGTTCCATACTTCTTGATGTATAATAAATAGAACAAGGAAAATGTATATTACAATATTCAAAGTTTACATTCCCTGGTAATTCCTTGCAGTTAAAGAACAATAGGATTGATAAAGTTTCCTGAATATCCCTGTCGATCTTCTTTTTGAACCTTCTTACTTTATGCACTTTTTGAAAAGGGGGGTTCGGATGATTGCGTAACTTTGACGAGCATACCCCCAAACTCGGTCATCTCTAGTTACTTTTTAACTTGTTCGGAATTCTTACATACTATGCGGAGAGATTTATCATTTTCTTTTATCACTGATCTGACTTCTCCGTCAACACAATTGTTAATTTCCTGCCAAACAGATAGAATTGACTGAAACGTTAAGTTTCAGATCACGCCCTTTCGTAATTTTATTTTATTTTATTTGGGTCTTTGCAAGTGCTGGCATTGGATTCTCGTATTCTGGCTGTAGGGAATGCTGGAATGAAGCATAATAAGCCTCTTCATCAGATGAGAAGTCAGCCATATTGGCTTAAGACTCGAGGACTATGCAAATAAAGCTACAATCCATGTTAGTGCATCTCCCCAACCGAGTACATTCTTCGCGAATATATAGTTTAGTTGAAGATACATTCTGCAGTGCAAAATTCCTGCCAAAATCTGGGCTTACTTCACGTGATTTTAATGCCTCCTGCTCGTATTTATCCTTTATGATCAAAGAATATTCTATACAAGATTTTTAAAAATGCAATCCAAAATGCAAACCAAAAGGATAATTCCATAAAATGTAATCCAAGGGGAATCCGAAAAACAAAGTTTGAGCCTTTTAAGGCAAAGACACTACTTAAAATTTGTGTTTCCTTCAGTACTTCGTATATAGTGTCACATACTTCCAAAACAAATGTAGGATATGATGCTTTCTCCTACTCTGTACAGAATTGACAGGCTCATCAAACTTTCACCTTACATAAAAATTGACAAATATGAATGAAATTGTAAAGCTTAGGGATTGGATGTAATCATATTCTCAAAGTTTACTTTAAAGCTTACATACATTTCATCAGTTGATTACTCTTTGTATTTATATGTTGCAGACGAAAAAGAGAGATTGAGGTATAGCGCGCTGGAGTATGAGAGTGATGTTGAGTTAAACAATAGAGCTTTCGGAAATTTGTAGTGGAATTATATCATTTTTTGATTGTTAAGAACAAGCTGGGTTTAAACAGTGAGTAATGCGCAGTCATATATGACTGCGCATGCGTGAGGAGTCGATGTCTCTCATTTTGTGCTCTCATTTTCTAGAACAAAATTTCAGAAAATACATTTGCCCAAAGAAGGAATTTATCATTGCATATGTGTTTTGGAAGAAAGAAAGGAAGAAAATAAAACAAAAATACTCCTAAATATGCACACCCAACACAGAACCATCTAGCTCTATCCATCCTCATGCCAGACATCTCCATCCCCTTATTAAACAATTTTGTTGTATATCATTCATCTCTTATCATTTCAAGCACCGTATTACATACAGGTTTTGTTTGTATCTCGAAGTCCAGTGGTTTCCCATTAGTGCTTACGTAGTGGGTGGTTTTTCACTTCCGAAAAGAATGGAAATATATATGTCATAATTCTCAAAATGTTGTTCTACAGGTAAGGTTCTAGGGAAAGTAACCTGCCCTGTTCTACAGGCTTACGCATGCCCCATCTGCGAAACAAATGGCGACAATGCCCATACAATCAAATACTGCCCCTTGGAAACGGACAAGTTCAGAGAATCTTCCTACATTAGGAGTAGGGCCAGCCTCTCCTCTGCAGAAATACTCCTCCTCTGACACACCTTGTCAGCTTTCTTGATACGCTCCTCATCTTGTGCTAATAATTCAATGAATGAATCCTGGTCCATTCTGACAAAATGTTGAAAGTCTCTGGTGCATTATTACTTAATTCTGTCAGTATAGTCATGTAGGCACTCCGTGCCTTTCTTTGAGCTATCCATCTTTTCACCCAGATCTTCCTACGACACCACTCTGTTTGTTGCTGATGTTGATGCAGGGCCAATTGCATGATGTTTTGGTGATATAATGCTTTTTGTGGTTCAGCTTGGGAGAGCACTTGAGTAACAAGGAGTCAGATGTCGTCTGCTGCTGTTTTTGTTATTATTGTTATTGGTTGATTTGGTATGTTGTTCATTTGTTTACATTGTCTATTTCATATTGTTTTGCTATGTATCATATGGCCATGCGCAAAAACTATGTTATTTTAAAATTTATGTGGTGAATAACTTCCACTTCTCATGAAAGGAAGAGATACCTGAACACCTACTGTGTCTTTTGCAAGAACAACAGAGAAACTCTCAGCTTCGACAGCTCCCATGTTTTGAAGGATAATCTAGGGAAAGTAACCTGCCCTATTCTACAAAGTTTACTTTAAAGCTTACATACATTTCATCAGTTGATTACTCTTTGTATTTATATGTTGCAGACGAAAAAGAGAGATTGAGGAATAGCGCGCTGGAGTATGAGAGTGATGTTGAGTTAAACAATAGAGCTTTCGGAAATTTGTAGTGGAATTATATCATTTTTTGATTGTTAAGAACAAGCTGGGTTTAAACAGTGAGTAATGCGCAGTCATATATGACTGCGCATGCGTGAGGAGTCGATGTCTCTCATTTTGTGCTCTCATTTTCTAGAACAAAATTTCAGAAAATACATTTGCCCAAAGAAGGAATTTATCATTGCATATGTGTTTTGGAAGAAAGAAAGGAAGAAAATAAAACAAAAATACTCCTAAATATGCACACCCAACACAGAACCATCTAGCTCTATCCATCCTCATGCCAGACATCTCCATCCCCTTATTAAACAATTTTGTTGTATATCATTCATCTCTTATCATTTCAAGCACCGTATTACATACAGGTTTTGTTTGTATCTCGAAGTCCAGTGGTTTCCCATTAGTGCTTACGTAGTGGGTGGTTTTTCACTTCCGAAAAGAATGGAAATATATATGTCATAATTCTCAAAATGTTGTTCTACAGGTAAGGTTCTAGGGAAAGTAACCTGCCCTGTTCTACAGGCTTACGCATGCCCCATCTGCGAAACAAATGGCGACAATGCCCATACAATCAAATACTGCCCCTTGGAAACGGACAAGTTCAGAGAATCTTCCTACATTAGGAGTAGGGCCAGCCTCTCCTCTGCAGAAATACTCCTCCTCTGACACACCTTGTCAGCTTTCTTGATACGCTCCTCATCTTGTGCTAATAATTCAATGAATGAATCCTGGTCCATTCTGACAAAATGTTGAAAGTCTCTGGTGCATTATTACTTAATTCTGTCAGTATAGTCATGTAGGCACTCCGTGCCTTTCTTTGATCTATCCATCTTTTCACCCAGATCTTCCTACGACACCACTCTGTTTGTTGCTGATGTTGATGCAGGGCCAATTGCATGATGTTTTGGTGATATAATGCTTTTTGTGGTTCAGCTTGGGAGAGCACTTGAGTAACAAGGAGTCAGATGTCGTCTGCTGCTGTTTTTGTTATTATTGTTATTGGTTGATTTGGTATGTTGTTCATTTGTTTACATTGTCTATTTCATATTGTTTTGCTATGTATCATATGGCCATGCGCAAAAATTATGTTATTTTAAAATTTATGTGGTGAATAACTTCCACTTCTCATGAAAGGAAGAAATACCTGAACACCTACTGTGTCTTTTGCAAGAACAACAGAGAATCTCTCAGCTTCTACAGCTCCCATGTTTTGAAGGATAATCTAGGGAAAGTAACCTGCCCTATTCTACAAAGTTTACTTTAAAGCTTACATACATTTCATCAGTTGATTACTCTTTGTATTTATATGTTGCAGACGAAAAAGAGAGATTGAGGAATAGCGCGCTGGAGTATGAGAGTGATGTTGAGTTAAACAATAGAGCTTTCGGAAATTTGTAGTGGAATTATATCATTTTTTGATTGTTAAGAACAAGCTGGGTTTAAACAGTGAGTAATGCGCAGTCATATATGACTGCGCATGCGTGAGGAGTCGATGTCTCTCATTTTGTGCTCTCATTTTCTAGAACAAAATTTCAGAAAATACATTTGCCCAAAGAAGGAATTTATCATTGCATATGTGTTTTGGAAGAAAGAAAGGAAGAAAATAAAACAAAAATACTCCTAAATATGCACACCCAACACAGAACCATCTAGCTCTATCCATCCTCATGCCAGACATCTCCATCCCCTTATTAAACAATTTTGTTGTATATCATTCATCTCTTATCATTTCAAGCACCGTATTACATACAGGTTTTGTTTGTATCTCGAAGTCCAGTGGTTTCCCATTAGTGCTTACGTAGTGGGTGGTTTTTCACTTCCGAAAAGAATGGAAATATATATGTCATAATTCTCAAAATGTTGTTCTACAGGTAAGGTTCTAGGGAAAGTAACCTGCCCTGTTCTACAGGCTTACGCATGCCCCATCTGCGAAACAAATGGCGACAATGCCCATACAGTCAAATACTGCCCCTTGGAAACGGACAAGTTCAGAGAATCTTCCTACATTAGGAGTAGGGCCAGCCTCTCCTCTGCAGAAATACTCCTCCTCTGACACACCTTGTCAGCTTTCTTGATACGCTCCTCATCTTGTGCTAATAATTCAATGAATGAATCCTGGTCCATTCTGACAAAATGTTGAAAGTCTCTGGTGCATTATTACTTAATTCTGTCAGTATAGTCATGTAGGCACTCCGTGCCTTTCTTTGATCTATCCATCTTTTCACCCAGATCTTCCTACGACACCACTCTGTTTGTTGCTGATGTTGATGCAGGGCCAATTGCATGATGTTTTGGTGATATAATGCTTTTTGTGGTTCAGCTTGGGAGAGCACTTGAGTAACAAGGAGTCAGATGTCGTCTGCTGCTGTTTTCGTTATTATTGTTTTTGGTTGATTTGGTATGTTGTTCATTTGTTTGCATTGTCTATTTCATATTGTTTTGCTATGTATCAGATGGCCATGCGCAAAAATTATGTTATTTGAAAATTTATGTGGTGAATAACTTCCACTTCTCATGAAAGGAAGAAATACCTGAACACCTACTGTGTCTTTTGCAAGAACAACAGAGAAACTCTCAGCTTCGACAGCTCCCATGTTTTGAAGGATGATCTAGGGAAAGTAACCTGCCCTGTTCTATGGGCTTACACATGCCCCATCTGTGGAGCCAATTGTGACAATGCCCATACAATCAAATACTGCCTCATGGAATTGCTTTCTTGATACACTCCTCATCTTGTGCTAATAATTCATTGAATGAATCACGGTCCATTCTGACAAAATTTTGAAAGTCTCTGGTGCATTATGACTTAATTCTGTCAAAGTCATGTAGGCACCCAGTGCCTTTCTTTGAGCTATCCATCTTTTCACCCGGATCTTCCTAAGACACCTCTGTTTCTTGCTGACGTTGATGCAGGGCCAATTGCGTGATGTTTCGCTTTTTTCTGCTTTGCTGATATAAGGCTTTTTGTGGTTCAGCTTGGGAGAGCACTTGAGTAACAAGGAGTCAGATGTCGTCTGCTGCTGTTTTCGTTATTATTGTTTTTGGTTGATTTGGTATGTTGTTCATTTGTTTACATTGTCTATTTCATATTGTTTTGCTATGTATCATATGGCCATGCGCAAAAACTATGTTATTTGAAAATTTATGTGGTGAATAACTTCCACTTCTCATGAAAGGAAGAGATACCTGAACACCTACTGTGTCTTTTGCAAGAACAACAGAGAAACTCTCAGCTTCTACAGCTCCCATGTTTTGAAGGATGATCTAGGGAAAGTAACCTGCCCTGTTCTACGGGCTTACACGTGCCCCATCTGCGGGGCCAATGGTGACAATGCCCATACAATCAAATACTGCCCCTTGGAATTGGACAAGTCAAGAGAATCTTCCTAGAAGTGGGGCCAGCCTCTCCTCTGCAGAAATACTCCTCCGACACACCTTGTCAGCTTTCTTAAAACGCTCCTCACCTTGTGCTAATAATTCAGTGAATGAACCACGGTTCATTCTGACGAAATTTTGAAAGTCTCTGGCGCATTATTACTTTATTCTGTCAGTAAAGTCATGCAGGCACCCAGTGCCTTTCTTTGAGCTATCCATCTTTTCACCCAGATCTTCCTACGACACCACTCTGTTAATTGCTGATGTTGATGCAGGGCCAATTGCGTGATGTTTTGCTTTTTGCTGCTTTGCTGATGTAAGGCTTTTTGTGGTTCAGCTTAGGAGAGCACTTGGGTAACAAGGAGTCAGATGTCATCTGCTGCTGTTTTCATTATTATTGTTATTGGTTGATTTGGTATGTTCATTTGTTTACATTGTCTATTTCATATTGTTTTGCTATGTATCATATGGCCATGCGCAAAAATTATGTTATTTTAAAATTTATGTGGTGAATAGCTTCCACTTCTCATGAAAGGAAGAAATACCTGAACACCTACTGTGTCTTTTGCAAGAACAACAGAGAAACTCTCAGCTTCGACAGCTCCCATGTTTTGAAGGATGATCTAGGGAAAGTAACCTGCCCTGTTCTATGGGCTTACACATGCCCCATCTGTGGAGCCAATTGTGACAATGCCCATACAATCAAATACTGCCTCATGGAATTGGGGCAGTCCAGAGAATCTTCCTAGAAGTGGGGCCATGCAGCCTCTCCTCTGCATACATGTAAATACTCCTCCAAAACACCTTGTCAGCTTTCTTGATACGCTCCTCATCTTGTGCTAATAATTCATTGAATGAATCACGGTCCATTCTGACAAAATTTTGAAAGTCTCTGGTGCATTATGACTTAATTCTGTCAAAGTCATGTAGGCACCCAGTGCCTTTCTTTGAGCTATCCATCTTTTCACCCGGATCTTCCTAAGACACCTCTGTTTCTTGCTGACGTTGATGCAGGGCCAATTGAGTGATGTTTTGCTTTTTACTGGTTTGCTGATATAAGGCTTTTTGTTGTTCAGCTTGGGAGAGCACTTGAGTAACAAGGAGTCAGATGTCGTCTGCTGCTGTTTTGGTTATTATTGTCATTGGTTGATTTGGTATGTTGTTCATTTGTTTACATTGTCTATTTCATATTGTTTTGCTATGTATCATATGGCAATGCGCAAAAACTATGTTATTTGAAAATTTATGTGGTGAATAACTTCCACTTCTCATGAAAGGAAGAGATACCTGAACACCTACTGTGTCTTTTGCAAGAACAACAGAGAAACCCCAGCTTCTACAGCTCCCATGTTTTGAAGGATGATCTAGGGAAAGTAACCTGCCCTGTTCTACGGGCTTACACGTGCCCCATCTGTGGGGCCAATTGTGACAATGCCCATACAATCAAATACTGCCTCATGGAATTGGGGCAGTCCAGAGAATCTTCCTAGAAGTGGGGCCAGCCTCTCCTCTGCAGAAATACTCCTCCGACACACCTTGTCAGCTTTCTTAAAACGCTCCTCACCTTGTGCTAATAATTCAGTGAATGAACCACGGTTCATTCTGATGAAATTTTGAAAGTCTCTGGTGCATTATTACTTAATGCTGTCAGTAAAGTCATGTAGGCACCCAGTGCCTTTCTTTGAGCTATCCATCTTTTCACCAGGATCTTCCTAAGACACCTCTGTTTTTTGCTGCTTTGCTGATGTAAGGCTTTTTGTGGTTCAGCTTAGGAGAGCACTTGGGTAACAAGGAGTCAGATGTCATCTGCTGCTGTTTTCATTATTATTGTTATTGGTTGATTTGGTATGTTCATTTGTTTACATTGTCTATTTCATATTGTTTTGCTATGTATCATATGGCCATGCGCAAAAATTATGTTATCTTAAAATTTATGTGGTGAATAGCTTCCACTTCTCACGAAAGGAAGAAATACCTGAACACCTACTGTGTCTTTTGCAAGAACAACAGAGAAACTCTCAGCTTCGACAGCTCCCATGTTTTGAAGGATGATCTAGGGAAAGTAACCTGCCCTGTTCTATGGGCTTACACATGCCCCATCTGCGGGGCCAATGGTGACAATGCCCATACAATCAAATACTGCCCCTTGGAATTGGACAAGTCAAGAGAATCTTCCTAGAAGTAGGGCCTGCCTCACCTCTGCAGAAATACTCCTCCGACACACCTTGTCAGCTTTCTTAAAACGCTCCTCACCTTGTGCTAATAATTCAGTGAATGAACCACGGTTCATTCTGATGAAATTTTGAAAGTCTCTGGTGCATTATTACTTAATGCTGTCAGAAAAGTCATGTAGGCACCCAGTGCCTTTCTTTGAGCTATCCATCTTTTCACCCAGATCTTTCTACGTCACCACTCTTTGTTGCTGACGTTGACGCAGCACCAATTCGTGATATTTTGCTTTTTCAGCTTTGCTGATATAATGCTTTTTGTGGTTCAGCATGGGAGAGCACTTGAGTAACAAGGAGTCAGATGCTGTCTGCTGCTGTTTTCATTACTATTGTTATTAGTTTATGCTTTTAGTGTGAAGTCTGCACAATCCCTGAATTGATGACATTGTAGTAGCATTGGAAACGCGATTCTCTGACATGCAGCACCGGTGGTTAGCTAACAATACATGTCAAATAAATTGTCCAGATGTCGTATTAAAGTGAAATACCAACAATGCAATCATGATTGAAGAAAATAAGCATATTGATCAGTTTGATTTTATTTTGGAAATATTTTCCGAACCAAATGTCAAGGATGTCATCGTTGAAGAAGGAAAGAAGATACTTTGTATACTTGTTGCGAAGAATCTGAAGAAGAAATGCAGTTCATATAAAATTTTGGAATGTATGATAAGCCAGACAAATTTTTACCACTTGAAGTTGCTGAGGAAGCGCAGACTGGGCCCAACCTGTTGAATAACCTTGGGGAAAAGAATCTTCTTGGGAGTAACAGCTAAGTTGAGGCCAATGCCTAGTATTTTTAGTTCCTTTTCTGATGAACAATATTTACTGAGGCCAATAACTTTCTGCTTGGTATCCTGGCATTAAGTCAGGTGAACTGGTGTTCATTACCAAACATTATGTTGCAAAGACTGTGAGGTAGGCCTGACATCCTATTACTATTAGGTTGGGCAAGAGCAGTCATCTGTCCTGCTTACACTTCTTTTACATCAAACTTTTGTCAACCTCAAATTCTTCACACCCTTTGACTGGCCTTCCTAGAGTTCGCACCAAACACCTGTTTCCCCATGGCCCTGCAAGATTTGCAGTTTCTGATTCTCTGTCTTGGGTAGCATACTTCTTCACAGTAGTTTCTCCCTCACTTTAAGAAACCTTGTTCTTCAGATTTACATTGTCAAATGTAAATGTGAATCCCGGGAATGGCGATGTGCTTATACTATCAACCATGTGTATATGCTATCAACCATGTATATATTCTAGGTTTTCATCACTCTTTCAGTTGGTTGTTTCCAATAAGACTGATTTCTTCAGCTTGTCTTGTATTTTCTGTATCATTCAAGAACTGAATACAGTCAGATATTAGAGATAAAGATTTAGCTAGAGTTAGTTTAGGTGATTGATTTAATTCATCTACATATAAGTTTCTTTGATCGTCTTTCAATTATGGGGTGTCATAGTAAGGTAATATTTTGCATATTGTGAAAGTATTATGGTTAATTACGATGGAAAAAATAAATTTATTCATCTGGACTTACTTTGATTGAAACAGAGGACAGTCTCACGTCCGATCCATGATGCTTCTTCAGCTCTTCTGAATTGGCGGGAAATCGTCAGAAGAGCTGAAGAAGCATCCCGGATCAGACGTGAAACTGTCCTCTGTTTCAATCAAAGTAAGTCCAGATGAATAGATTTATTTTTCCCATCGTAATTTGACTTTTCCTGGATGAATCAAAACATACTATCAGTTTATTAAAAGTTAATATACATGAAGAGCAATTTATCACAGCCTTTTTAAGAATGGTTTATGTACTTCAAAAAATCAAAATGTTTACCAATTCTACCTTGCAGAACACATCACTACTATTAATATGCATTAGTAATGATTATCTACCCGATGGTAAATTGGTACAGCCTGAAAAACATGAGATTAAGTACAGTGTGTTTCACACTGTTTAAAAAGTCAGGATAGATAATCCTTATAACGCCTTACTAAGTGATGTGCATTATTTGTTTTATTATCTCACCTGCATAGCACGAGTGAGGCATATCCACTTCATCATTAAATATTAACCAAGTTTAAGTTATTGAATAAATGATTTTCAAATGTTCTAATTATGATATATTAATTCCTCTAGGGGATGCATTCCAAGAGGTTATAGTATGGTGAGTTGGTGAAAAAGATCAAAATAATATACTACCATATTCTATTTATGGTACTTAGGAAGAGTAGTACCTTTTCTGACAATTGTCAACTGTAAGAGAAAGCACTTTAAATGTCCTCACATTTTCAATAAGACAACTCCCCCACCCCTAAAAACCATATGATGTTTCAATTATGGGCTGATAAGCCTTTTTCTGTTTACATCCTAGGAGGTTTGAATCTAATCCCTTTGTTGTTTTCATAAGATCCAATATTTGTTAGATCATTGGATATAAAGATAAATGTACTTGAATTTTTTTTCGTGATTTTAAAACCAGTAAAAAATCTTAAAAAGTTGGGTTTCAATCATGTAATAAATCATGTGCCGGGCTTTAAGAGTTAAGAATGATTTTTGCTATCATTTTTACTTTGGAAATCAGTGTGTGCAATTTTTATCATACCCCCCCCTTCTTGGTGTTGTGGTAAATTTCAGTTGCCAAAAATAACAATACTATAATCAGTGCAATTGAATTCTCTGTAGTCCTCCCTAAATATTCATCTTGAAATAATCTTGTTTTTTTGTATTATTCATTTTGACAGTGCATATTTTTACCATTCCTTGAGTTTTTAAACCTGTATATATATATATGTTTTATACTATTTTTGTTTTGTTAAATATTAAAAAATATAAGTCACTGCCTGTTGTTCCCACAGCATGTGGTAACTGGTATTATTGACCTATTGTCTCATGAAGAATTTATGTTTCCCAGAGACCTCTACAGGGACCACTTGTTTCCAGTAGGCATTGGGTTAACACAATGCAGACCTCTACACTAATCTAAATTTCAAGGTAAAAAAACGGAACTATGACCATTCTAAGTTCTGATAAGAATTCCCTCTATTTTCTGTATTTTTTCTTGACTATTTTTCAGTTTTCCTTTTTTTCATTAAACTCCACACGCACACACAAAAAAATCATCTTTTTTTTCTTTAGAAAGATTTTGAGGTCTGCATGAAGTTTTGGAACACGATTCCCAGAATACTTTGAAACCAAAGGTAATATGTAAAAGTGCTTTTGGATTTTTTGTGTGTAAATCTTCAGTACTATGAAAACAGTGTACATGCATCATTCTCACTTGTTTTCAATTTTTTTCAGTTTGTTCTGTAAATTATATGAAAACTTGATATTACATTTAAAGTGTTGTACACTGACAAAAAAACCTTGTTTTATATAATTGCCATAAATTACATTCCTACAAACTCCTTCCTGTAAGAAAAGCCTGGGAAGAAAGTCATCAGTTGATTATGTGATAAGTAGTTTTGAACATCAGCAGACATGCCAACCATTCCCTTTTTAGAGTATTTGTTCCTCTTTTTTGCTGTGAATACACCAATACTCTTTTTGTATGATTTTGTTACTTTTTTTAAAATTTCTGATCATGGACTGTATTATACATAGCGCATTACACTTGCGCCGGTCCGACAGTCACAGACCGGTAAAAATCACTGTTGGGCAGTAATTTGTTGCATGAAAAGAACATGTAAATTCTTGGCTTGCCTACGAGCACATTTTTAAAAGGGTGAATTATCAAGTTTTCAAGTAGAGTCAATTCACATGTTTATTCACCGATCTCACTACAACAGGTTGGTGATTGCTATGTTGAGACAAATTACAAATACAAATACTCTTTTTTGTCAAAAAAATACCTTTTTTTCCCTTATAAGAATACTTTTTTGGTTGTAGAAGGTTGTCAGGTCTGTTGAATAGCTGATAATACAGGAGTAAGTCTGATGGGAATGACACTGATGGATGATTGATCAGAAATCTGGCTTTAAACAGATTAAAATTTATCAAATCTGCACTGTATGAATCATCGACAGCAACACATAAATAAGTGGCATCTGCATGGCTTGTCAGTGCAATCTTCTAACTCCTTTGTTCCTCTTAAAGAGCTTCCGACAGTTCCGTGTCTAGAATTCTGAATGATTCAATGGTTGCCTGGACACATGCATCCCCGTTGACCACTACATTCTTTCCTTGACAATGTTCATTGAGCGCTTATATGCGTACGTCAAAGCGAATCCCTCTTCTAGTTTTGGGGCGCAGAGCCCAATCTGTTGCCAATATGTGAGAGCATTTTTGGCTCCCCAGTTGATCACCAAATTGATGTCTTCAATATCCACTCCAAGTCCAAGGGCCCAGAGTGGTGACTACCACTCTAGTACAACCCCCTCTTCTACGAAAATTGTTCATGATATCAGATGATCTGTCATGTGAAGTATTCCTATGGAACATGTCTAGAATTCGATGCTGTGCTGGATAATGGCATCGTAGATCGGCAACTTCTTATTTCATCTAGTAATAAACCTTTTGGCAGATGTTCATGCTCCTCATCATGAAAACAGTCTTGCATCCATGAACTCCGTATTCTTTGATATGTGTCACGATCCATAAAAAAATGCTTCATGAAATCTTTCGGTTACGTTCTCTATGTGGAGGTAAATGTTTGGTCTGTCATGGTAGCAGCGATTTCACACCGCATTGGTTCTATCCGAGGTGTCCACAAATATCACGACAGTCTTTTAAAGTTGCCGTGGCTGTGGGGTGGGGACTTCCCCAAACAGCGTCCCCGTTACCACATGCCTGTCTGTATGCCTTTCTTAAATTGTGGCCCCATTTGGGTATGCAATGACCCTCATTGAAACAGACGAGGCAGATCCTCACTTGAATGTCTGTTCTCATTTTCGAAGAAGACATGCCTCCGGAGATGCAAGTGTAAGTGCCACATCTTAACAAGTTCAGACTTTGTAAGATGTTGAGTAATTGCGCACATTCTTTTCCGAGATCTCCAATCCAGATCTGTTGCTCGACCATTTTATATTTCGTTTTCATACCGAAATGAAAGAGATGGCAGTCAAGTGCTCTGCACTTGGGTAAAAAATCATATGTCAGGATTAATTCTTGAACGTCATCAATGCAGAAACTCCTCTCACTATTGTAATATCACCATAGAATATTGATTTACATGACCATGCAGAGAGAAAAAAAATCTGTTTATTCGTATCAATTCGAAGCTCATTCCTATCAATTTGAAGCTCAATTTAAAACCTTCGTAAGTAACTGAATTCATTAATCGAAAATACGCCATCCACACATGCCAACCGTTCTCATTTTAGAGTATTTGTAACTCTTTTTTTCTTGCCTTGAATACGCCAATACTTTTTTGTATGATCTGTTACTTCTTTAAAAAGAAATTCCAATCTTGGAATATGTATTACACAGCGCATGACACAAGCGCCTGTCCAACGGTCCCAGACAGGTAAAAATCACTGTCGGGCCAGTATCTTATTGCATGAAAAGAACAAGTAAATTCTTTCCTACGAGCACATGTTTAAAACTGTGAATTATCAAGTTTTCAGGTAGAGTCATTTCACATGTTTTTTCACCGATCTCACCACAACAGGTTGGCGATTGTTACGTTGAGACATTTTTTTTCAAATGCTCTTTTTTGGTCAAAAAATACTTTTTCCCTTTTTAAGAATACTTTTTTTGGGTTTTAGAAGGTTGCCAGGTCTGTTGAAGAGCTGATAACACAGGAGTAAGTCTGATGGGAATGACACTGATGGATGATAGATCAGAAGTCTGGCTTTAAACAGATTGACATTTCATTTATAGAGAAATCTGCACTGTATGAACCATCGACAGCAACACGTAAATAAGTGGCATCTGCATGGCTTGTCAGTGCAATCTTCTAACTCCTGTGTTCCTCTTAAGAGCTTTTGTGTCTAGAATTCTGAACGACTAAAGGTTGCATGGACACTTGCGTCCCTGTTGAACACTTCATTCATTGTTTTGTCTTTGACGATGTTCATTTAGCGCTTATAAGCATACATCAAAGCGAATCTCTATTCTAGTTTTCGGGTGCAGCGCCCAATCTGTTGCCAATATGTGAGAGCATTTTTTGCTCCCCAGTGGACCACCAAATTGATGTCTTCAATATCCACTTCAAGTCCAAGGGCCCAGAGTGGTGACTACCACTCTAGTACAACCCCCTCTTCTACGAAAATTGTTCATGATATCAGATGATCTGTCATGTGAAATATTCCTATGGAACATGTCTAGAATTCGATGCTGTGCTGGATAATGGCATCGTAGAATGGCAACTTCTTATTTCATCTAGTAATACACCTTTTGGCAGATGTTCGTGCTCCTCATGAAAACAGTCTTGCATTCATGAACTCTGTATTCTTTGATATGTGTCACGATCCATAACAAATGCTTCATGAAATCTTTCAGTTACGTTCTCTATGTGAAGGTAAATGTTTGGTCTGTCATGGTAGCAGCAATTTCACATCGCATTGGTTCTATCCGAGGTGTCCACAAATATCACGACAGTCTTTTAAAGTTGCCGTGGCTGTCAATACTGGGGTAGGGACTTCCCCCAAACATCGTCCCCCATACCACATGCCTGTCTGTATGCCTTTCCTAAATTGGGGCCCCATTTGGGTATGCAATGACCCTCATTGAAACAGACAAGGCAGATCCTCTCTTGAATGTCTGTTCTCATTTTCTTCTGAAAATGCAGAAGAAGACATGCCTCCGGAGATGCGAGTATAAGTGCCACATCTTAGCAAGTTCAGACTTTGTAAGATGTTGAGTAATTGCGCACATTCTATTCTGAGATCTCCAATCCAGATCTAATGCTCGGCCATTTTATATTTCGTTTTCATTTTGAAATGAAAAAGTTGGCAGTCAAGCGCTCTGCACTTGGGTAAAAATTCATATCACATGTCAGGATTAATTCTTGAACATCATCAATGCAGAAACTCTTCTCATAATTGTAATATCACCATAGAATATTGGTTTACATGACAATGCAGAGAAAACAAAATTCTGTTTATTCCTATCACTATGAAGCTCGTTTTAAAACCTTCGTAAATAACTAAATTCATTAATCGAAAATACGTCATGCACACATGCCAACCGTTTCCATATTAGAGTATTTGTTCCTCTTTTTTTTTGCTTCAAAATGAATATACGCCAATATTTTTTGTATGATCTGTTACTTTTTTTTAAAATTCACAGCGCGTGACACCAGCGCCTGTTCGACGGTCCCGGACAGGTAAAGATGACTGTCGGGCCAGTAACTTGTTGAATGAAAAGAACAAGTAAATTCTTGCCTACGAGCACATGTTTAAAAGGGTGAATTATCAAGTTTTCAAGTAGAGTCATTTCACATGTTTTTTCACCGATCTCACTACAACAGGTTGGCGATTGTTACGTTGAGACAATTTTTTTTTAAATGCTCTTTTTTAGTCAAAAAATACTTTTTCCCCTTTTAAGAATACTTTTTTGGTTGTAGAAGGTTGTCAGGTCTGTTGAATAGCTGATAATACAGGAGTAAGTCTGATGGGAATGACACTGATGGATGATTGATCAGAAATCTGGCTTTAAACAGATTGAAATTTATAGAGAAATCTGCACTGTGTGAACCATCGACAGCTACACGTAAATAAGTGGCATCTGCATGGCTTGTCAGTGCAATCTTCTAACTCCTGTGTTCCTCTTAAGAGCTTCCGTGTCTAGAATTCTGAATGACTAAAGGTTGCATGGACACTTGCGTCCCCGTTGAACACTTTATTCATTCTTTTGTCTTTGACGATGTTCATTGAGCGCTTATAAGCATACATCAAAGCGAATCTCTTCTAGTTTTCGGGTGCAGCGCCCAATCTGTTGCCAGTATGTGAGAGCATTTTTTGCTCCCCAGTTGACCACCAAATTGATGTCTTCGATATCCACTCCAAGTCCAAGGGCCCACAATGGTGACTAGTATTACCCCCTCTTTTACGAAAATTGTTCATGATATCAGATGATCTGTCATGTGAAATATTCCTATGGAACATGTCTAGAATTCGATGCTGTGCTGGATAATGGCATCGTAGATCGGCAACTTCTTATTTCATCTAGTAATACACCTTTTGGCAGATGTTCGTGCTCCTCATGAAAACAGTCTTGCATCCAACTCCGTATTCTTTGATATGTGTCACGATCCATAAAAAAATGCTTCATGAAATCTTTCAGTTACGTTCTCTATGTGAAGGTAAATGTTTGGTCTGTCATGGTAGCAGCGATTTCACATCGCGTTGGTTCTATCCGAGGTGTCCACAAATATCACGAGTCTTTTAGAGTTGCTGTTGCTGTCAATACTGGGGTAGGGACTTCCCCCAAACAGCGTCCCCACGCCCCAAGCCTGTCTATATGCTAGTCTGAAATTGCGGCCTTATTTGGGTATGCAGTGACCCTCATTGAAACAGACGAGGCAGATCCTCTCTTGAATGTCTGTTCTCATTTTCGTCTGAAAATGCGGAAGAAGACATCCCTCTGGAGATGCGAGTATAAGTGCCACATCTTTACAAGTTCAGACTTTGTAAGATTTTGAGTAATTGCGCACATTCTATTCTGAGATCTCCAATCCAGATCTGTTGCTCGGCCATTTTATATTTCGTTTTCATACTGAAATGAAAGAGATGGCAGTCAAGTGCTCTGCACTTGAAATTCATATCACATGTCAGGATTAATTCTTGAACGTCATCAATGCAGAAACTCTTCTCATAATTGTAATATCACCATAGAATATTGATTTATATGACCATGCAGAGAAAAAAAATCTGTTTATTCGCCAATTCGAAGCTCATTCCTATCAACTTTAAGCTCAAATTAAATCCTTCGTAAGTAACTGAATTCATTAATCTAAAATACGCCATCCACAAATGCCAACCGTTCCCATTTTAGAGTATTTGTAACTCTTTTTTTTGTTGCTTTGAATACGCCAATACTTTTTTGTATGATCTGTTTTTTTTTTAATTCACAGCGCGTGACACTAGCGCCTGTCCGACGGTCCCGGACAGGTAAAGATCACTGTCGGGCCAGTATCTTGTTGCATGAAAAGAACAAGTAAATTCTTGCCTACGAGCACATGTTGAAAAATGTAAATTATCACGTTTTAAGGTAGAGTCATTTCGCATGTTTTTTCACCAATCTCACAACAGGTTGGCGATTGTTACGTTGAGACAATTTTTTTTTAATTCTGTTTTTTGGTCAAAAAATAATTTTTCCCCTTTATAAGAATACTTTTTTTTGTTGAATAGCTGATAATACAGGAGTAAGTCTGATGGGAATGACACTGATGGATGATTGATCAGAAATCTGGCTTTAAACAGATTGAAATTTATCAAATCTGCACTGTATGAATCATCGACAGCAACACGTAAATAAGTGGCATCTGCATGGCTTGTCAGTGCAATCTTCTAACTCCTGTGTTCCTCTTAAGAGCTTCCGTGTCTAGAATTCTGAATGACTAAAGGTTGCATGGACACTTGCGTCCCCGTTGAACACTTTATTCATTCTTTTGTCTTTGACGATGTTCATTGAGCGCTTATAAGCATACATCAAAGCGAATCTCTTCTAGTTTTCGGGTGCAGCGCCCAATCTGTTGCCAGTATGTGAGAGCATTTTTTGCTCCCCAGTGGACCACCAAATTGATGTCTTCGATATCCTCTCCAAGTCCAAGGGCCCACAATGGTGACTAGTACAACCCCCTCTTTTACAAAAATTGTTCATGATATCAGATGATCTGTCATGTGAAATATTCCTATGGAACATGTCTAGAATTCGATGCTGTGCTGGATAATGGCATCGTAGATCGGCAACTTCTTATTTCATCTAGTAATACACCTTTTGGCAGATGTTCGTGCTCCTCATGAAAACAGTCTTGCATCCATGAACTCCGTATTCTTTGATATGTGTCACGATCCATAAAAAAATGCTTCATGAAATCTTTCAGTTACGTTCTCTATGTGAAGGTAAATGTTTGGTCTGTCATGGTAGCAGCGATTTCACATCGCGTTGGTTCTATCCGAGGTGTCCACAAATATCACGAGCCTTTTAGAGTTGCTGTTGCTGTCAATACTGGGGTAGGGACTTCCCCCAAACAGCGTCACCACGCCCCAAGCCTGTCTATATGCTAGTCTGAAATTGCGGCCTTATTTGGGTATGCAGTGACCCTCATTGAAACAGACGAGGCAGATCCTCTCTTGAATGTCTGTTCTCATTTTCGTCTGAAAATGCGGAAGAAGACATCCCTCTGGAGATGCGAGTATAAGTGCCACATCTTTACAAGTTCAGACTTGGTAAGATTTTGAGTAATTGCGCACATATCTATTCTGAGATCTTCAATCCAGATCTGTTGCTCGGCCATTTGTATTTCGTTTTCATACCGAAATGAAAGAGAGCGCAATCGTGTGCTCTGCACTAGGGTTAAAAATCATATCATGTCAGGATTAATTCTTGAACGTCATCAATGCAGAAACCCTTCTCACAATTGTAATATCACCATAAAATATTGGTTTACGTGACCATGTAGAAAAAAAAAAATCAGTTTATTCCTATCAATTTGAAGCTCAATTTAAAACCTTCGTAAGTAACTGAATTCATTAATCGGAAATACGCCATCCACACATGCCAAAGGTTCCCTTTTTTTAGTATTTGTTCCCTTTTTTGCTATGAATACGCCAATACGTTTTTGTATGATCTGTTACTTTTTTTAATATTTCCAGTCTTGGAGTATGTATAATACACAGCTCGTGACATTAGCGCCTGTCCGACGGTCCCAGACCGGTAAAAAACATTGTCGGTCCAGTTACTTGTTGCATGAAAAGAACAAGTAAATTCTTGCCTACGAGCACATGTTTAAAAGGGTGAATTATCAAGTTTTCAAGTACAGTCATTTGACTCATTTCACATGTTTTTCACCGATCTCACTACGAAACAACCTGGCGATCGATACGTTGAGACAATTTTTAAAAATACTCTTTTTGTCAAAAAATACTTTTTTTCCTTCTAAGAACACTTTTTTGTTGTAGGTTGGCAGGTCTGCATCAGTTATATAACATTCAAACTTTGATAAACTGTCTATCATTTTAGTGGATGTTCTGTGAATTCATTTCATTCAATGGCTGTGACTATACAGCTGGAATTGATGTTTGAAGTGTCTGAAGTTTGGATATTTGTTATCAGGTTTTGTGATGGTACACCTATTACTAATAAATGTAACTATTTTTTGTTGCTTTCATTAAGAGTTGTACATGAATGAATCAAGGACCATATAACCGGATATGATCAATGTTTCTGTCTATTTTAACCCAGTTTTTTAAGAATGTAAACTATGCACAAACTTTGCAATCAATTTGAAACATTTCATTGTATTTCTTTGTGTTATTGAACCAAGATGGATACTGTAACCTTCTATTGTTGAATATCTATTAATCATTGTATTTGTAATGTTCATTGAAAGGTTCTCAATCAAACTTCCATATTGCATTTTTTGTGGATGTTCACTTTCTTAAAATGTCATTAAATTTTTTAAACAATGGATTATATTCTGCATTTCTGTGTTTGTTTATTCTATTTCCCTTATAATAGTAGGGTATATGCGATGGACTGTTTATTTTATATTTTATTTGTGACAGGTATAATGTGTTTATAAGAGTTCAAACTTTGAAACAGGCATGATTGTATCACGAAAATGCAGAGAAGGAGAGAGGGAGAGAGAGAGGGGGGGGAGGAAGGGGGGATATTTTTTGTGCAGGGGAGATTGGAGGGGCAGCTACCGAGGAAGAATGGCAGTAATCATTATCAACTGATAATGTAGTAGATGGTTCATATTGGGATTTTTAGAATTATATACTACACCATTACATGAGGACCCCCTCCCAAACAATCATTGATCATGATGAGGGTAATGAGAGTCAAATGTGACCAGTGAACAGTATATTGGTGACATTATGATCAACCCTTTCCATTCAATTGCTTCTTTGTAAGTTTAAGCAATTGGTATGTACAATCGGACATCCTTTATTCTTATCTGTGTTTATTCCTGTCTTTTTTTCTTTGTTCTGTTTAAATCGTTTTCCTTTCATTTGTCTGACTTTATTCCTTTCCATCTTCTTTACCCCCTCTTTATCCTTCCTCTTTCTGTGCATTTTTTTCTTGTTTTATTTATATATTTAAAATTTCAAAACAAATCTTTATTTCTTACTTCATCTTGTTCTTTATTTCTTTTTTTTTCCATCATTTGGTAACTACTTATTCTTATCTTTTGTTTTCCCCCTTTTTATGAGTCTCAATTACCCAGTTTCCTCATATTCTCCTTTCCATTCTCGCCCCTTCCTTTTCACCCGCCATCCTTTATTCCATTTCTCCCTCCCTTTCCCAGTTTCCTCCATATTCCCTCCCTTCCCTCTGTCTTTCCCCTTTTATCTTCTTATCTCATCCTCTATCCTGACCTCTCTCATTCTCCGATCAAAGAGCCATCGATTTCTAGTGTTCTCGGGAATTATCACTAGGGCTCCAGTGCGCCAGCCCGTGAGGTATCTAAGAAACGACTCGCAATCGTCGATGCAATATTCATCTACCAAAATAATTGATCAGGTTATATAGCATGTTAAATTGTAATAGAGAGGGGAGGTTTCACGAACTTGATAATTAATTCACGTATGCTTTTAATTATTGGGTTTGGGAGGTGAATTTGATGGTATCAATTAAAGTTGGATTGAAAAGAAACTGCAGGCCTGAAGATACATACAGGGAAAAAGACACAGAGATGAGTTCATAAAAGATAGGATCTTCTGAGCTAAATTCAATTGTACAGGGTTGGTGAAGAGGGTCTGTACATAAGGACGTAAAATACTCTTCGACTTAACGCCCATCTCATTATCTCGTCTTCGTAAATCTACTTCATTTCCGAATCCTTATCCATCTCTTTATGCCACCTGTTTGTATAGCTATGTCAAAAACAAAACCCGGAGTGAGATAATCTACCTCATGATCCATCATGATCAGTAGGTGATCTGAAACTTTATACGGTCATACAAATTGTAGTAAAAAGTACACCTTCTTCTTAGCATTGTGGTTACTAGGGGTTACTATGGTTACATGAATTATTAGAGAGATTTGTCTTAGTAGGAGTATGATTGATTGATTGATTGAGAGATTGGTAGATTGATTAATTGATTGATTGATTGATGATTGATTGACTGGCTGACTGACTGATTGATTGATTGTGTAGGAAATGGTGTCACGGGGCTGATGGAGAGAGATGAGAGAATGAGAGGCGGGGAGAAAAGGAGAGACGTGATGAGAAGGATGGCGTTACGTTGCTATGGTGAGGGGCTGGTTTAGCAGATGCATGTATGGAGGCGGGAAATTAGATGCATCAATTATTTAGCTTGTCGGAGCCGAGGCAAAGTCGGCTTTGTACAAACTGTCAGCCGCGCGCCCACGAGTTTGAGCGAGCGAAAAATCTTCAGCAGTTAGCAGGATTCATCTGTAATCATCCCCATTCATCCCAGATTCGCTTTCTTTTGTTGTGTGTTTTTAACATGGGTAAACCAGGGAGTTTGCAGAAAGGATTTTCCATTTCAAAGAGCGTAATACAGAATAGACTGCGATTGGCAGATAAGTACCACCTTAAAAACTACTGTATTTGACTTTTACTTGTATTCTTTTGTTTACGTCTGCGCAGTTATACGCGATGATTGCAAACTGTAAGTTGTTTTGAAGTTGCTTCATGAGACAGATATATTATACGGGATGGTGGTTTAAGCTAGGGACACGTTGTTAAAAATTTGATATAAGTTCTCCCGAGAAACATTTTGATTTCCCCAAGTTTTGATAGAGATATGCGACAGACATGTGAGGGGGAATTCATTAGCAATCAACTCTACTGATGTCCAAGATCCGTTACCAAAAGGACATCCAGCAGCAGGAGAGAGCTCTATGTACCAACTTTTCCGGGAATGTGATAGACCAATTTTGTCAGCATTTCCTCTGCACGTCTGTGTTATGTTTTGATCGGGTTAATAATATACATTCGGATGACTTATGCAGTTATTTTGTGAAACGAAATCATAAACAGGACAAAAAAGAACCCACTCTGCTTTTGGAACGTCCGTTTTGGTTTGATGATGGCAGCTGCCCTGAAGCAAGTAAAGGCCAACCCTTCCACAGTGGCATCTGACAAGACGGAGAGTATCTCTGGAGCTTCGGGAGGCGACGGACCTTCCGTCAAGGTTGGTGGGAGTGACGGTGGAAGAGTTGGTGGTGATGGGAGCGACAATGGATCAGTTATAGGAAGCAGTCCTCACAGTGACTCCAGTAAACCAAGCAACGGTGGGAAGCCGGTAAGAAAGCTCTCGCAGTGGAGCCTCCTCAAGAAGAAGCTGAATATTCGCAATGGCGTCGCGGTCAGCGGAAGTGTAGGTGGTGGCAGCGGTGGGATCAAAGGAACACTGTCCCTTGGAAACCCACTCCTCATCCGCACTGCCTCCAAGAAGTCAATCCTAACCAGCACAAGCAACAACTACAACTCTGCAGAGTCCGTACGACTCGAGAACACCTACCAGTTGGGACCCGACAGACAGCACACCTTTCGTCCGTTGCGCGTCCAGCATGAAGTCGAGCTACTCTTGGACCAGATCTTGGAGAAGGAGAGGTACGACCCCTCTAGGAGTGGCTTTCTGACAGTCCGTATTGCAGAAGCTGTCAAGGATAGGGTTAAGACTCTAGGGTTCGTGAGGCACAAGTTGGTCGTCCAGACCATGCTCAGTTCGGCAGGAGGACAGAGTTTTGAGATTGCCAGCCGATGTCTCTGGAATGCCGACACCGATAATTACACGACGGCAGTTTATCAGAACCCCACCCTCTTTGCAATAGTGTCAGTGTATGGATTGTACTACGAGTGATGTTACTGACATAATACATTTCATATGTCTTTTGGGTAAAGTGACGCTGGGTGCATGATGCATTAGTTGGAATAAACTGTAACATAAACCACATCTTTCGATTGAATTAGATCGTTGTGTTATATTGATGCCTTCTTTTTAATGTCTTGGTATATTTTCTTACGAATGAATTATAGACATGTGCAAAAATTGTTATTGATAAAATAGGACGGACTTGAAGAGGAAGCTTGGTATTTTTCTTATTGTAAGTTAAATGATAAATTTCATTTCCACATGTTTCTATGAAAGTATATACTTTCCCTTTGCGAGATTTAAACCAAGCATATAAAAATATGGTAATAACTGTTAACACGTCGTGCTATTTTTTGTTGTTGCACCATGGACCTAATAGTTGTATAATTTATTATATATATAAATATATGTATGTATATATATATATATATACACACATATATATATATACTCTTTACTGACATAACATACCATGAATTTTCACTCTTTTTGAACGGGTAGCGTTGAAGTTGAAATTGAATAAGGAAGAAATGTCACGTAATAAACTGATTTGAAAGTCACAAAAATAAAGAAAGGTAAGAAAGAAATTAAAGTAATAATGAAAAATTGTGAAAGTTGCAATTGTGACAGTCTGTGATAATCAAGAAATAAGAGCATCATCAAGCAATATGTAAATCTCAAGTTGGCAATTTATTGCACATAACCCACTCTTTAAAAAAAAAGTTACTTAGTCATCTTTTGTTCAAATTTTCGATATTCTTCTATTTTCAATATGCTGTATGTCTCTCTTTCGAGAAAAAAAATCTTGATATTTTCGTCCGATTTCCAGTTATGGTTGTGTCGATGAAAAATGACGGATTTTTTCCAATAAAGTGCATTTGACACTTGCCATGTGATTAATCTTGTTCATAGGCCCAATATGGTTTGTGTAAGTAGTTTCTAAGGTTGCTATGGAATTATTATTCGGTTCATCAATCGCATTGTCTGTATGATCAATATATCTATATAAATATTATAGGCCTACCGAGGCATATCTGCTGTCACCATATCCACAATATCACGTCTGAATATCCTGGCACTTTTTATTAATGTAATGATATGAATACTTACAATTTGTTTGATGAATTTTATACGATTTATGATAATGGTAACAAATAAAATGAAATGAAAGCTGAAGAAGTTTACCAGTAGATTTTTTTTCTTAAATATGATATTTAATATTTGCCAGTAACGATTAACATTATAGTAATTAAAAAATGACTCATTCGTCAATAATTTGCTTAAATATTTTGATTAAAAAACATTTACTTAGTGTCTACGTGTTAATAAACATCTTTCACGCAAACACGTCAGTATTTTCATTATGTTAATGTGATTACGTCACCAAATGAGAATGGGCAGCCGCTTCTACAGCGCTGCCATTGTCTGTTTTAATAAGATACTATTATCTTCAAGAATTAGATCAAAGCGGTGCTTAATTCAAACATTCCGTTTTTAGTTCCATACATGGGCGGAATTCCCAGGGGAGACGCGTCCCTTTACCAAAATATAGGGGGGGGGGGCAAAATATCAAATGTCCCCCATACTATTTTTGGTCTTTTATGATGGAAAGAAATACATCATTCAAAATCGAAATAAAACATGTATTTTGGACGAGATGACTTTACATTTGGGGTGATAACCCCCCTCCTTTTTTTTTTCTTGTCAAATTTTCCAGCCCCTGGTCCCCCCTTCCTTTGGACAGAGGTTTCCGCCCTTGATTTCATATACAACAAAACTTTCCTCCTCGAGCTTCGAACTTTCATCATTATGTTTAGTGACTAACATTTATGATTACTAAAAGTTCTTCGAGTTGATCGCATTGTTTTGATTGGTAAGAACGTATGCTAGTTATGAATTCCTAACAAGATCCTTAAAATGTCCCTTTTTAACATGCTTGAAGGTCAAGTCCACCCCCTAAAAATGTTGATTTGAATAAGTAGAGAAAAAAAATCAAACTAGCACAATGCTGAAAATTTCATTGAAATCCGATGCAAAATAAGAAAGTCATGACATTTTAAAGTTTTTTTATCTTTCACAAAACAGTAATAATTATGCACAACTCATGCAAATGAGACAGTCTATGATGTCCCTCACTCACTATTTCTTTTGTTTTTTATTGTTTGAATTATACAATATTTAATTTTTACAGATTTGACTATAAGGACCAACTTGACTGAAATATATAGTGTCAAACAATACTAATTCCACATGTTCAGGGAGGAAATCTTTTTTTCACTTGACAATGAGGAGAAAATTAGAATACTCACTATTTCATATAACAAAATACAAAAGAAATAGTGAGTGGATGACATCATCGGTCTCCTCATTTGCATACCAACAAGTATGTGCATATAAACTGTTTTGTGAAATTAAGAGAAATTTAAAAATGTTATAAGTTTCTTATTTTATATGCGATTTTGATGAAATGTTCAGTTTAATGCTTCTTGGATTTTTCTCTTTTTATTCGAATCAAATCTTTGTTGGGGTTGACTTGTCCTTTAAGGTCTGATAATTTTTTTTTTCAGCTCACGCTTCACAATCGCTTTATTTGGTTATTTATTCTGTCATGATTGTAAATTTTGTCGTTTTTTGTGGTTTTGTTCAGTGGGTTTTCAGGTCTGAAAATCAATAAATATCACCTCGCGTTCGCGTTATTTGATTAGTACTTTCTATATTTTTTTCTATGGAAATCGTCAGCGACATCAGTCATAACATTAAATCAATTTCTTTTGATCAATGATTTGAGAACAATAAATATGTAAATTGCATTTTGATTTGTTTATTTGTAAGATATTGGAAAAGCCCAAATTCTCTCTCCAAATGAATATCTTCCCGGGGGGGGGGGGGGGGCACTTCCATTCACGAGTGGAAACCATGCGCGACCATGGGGTCTCGAAAAGCACCTAAACACGTAATTTCCATATTCTGAAAATGCACCCATTAACAAGTGTTGGCTTGTGAAACCCTACCCTTAACAAGTATTGGAAACAAAACGATACTCTTGGCAAATATTCCCTGAAATGAACCCCTAAACAAGTACTGGAATGTTTTATTGTTACGAGTCCTTCGGTCGTCGGCTTTACAGTACATGTAGTTTGGTTTAGTACAATTCCACCTTCTACACCTCGCGCAAATCGGACTCTAAAAACAAAGTGTTGGGGCAAATAGGACATCCTTTATAAAACATTTTAATTTTGTTTCATCATCCCGGAAATTCGACCCTAAACACGTATTTTTCCTAGCGAAATAGATACCCTTTTTTCATTATTTTGTTTTTGATACCCTTATCAAGTTACGTACGTAACGTGCCTTATCGTGAAAAAGACATCCTTTTTACGTGTTTTTGGGGTCGCGCATTAAACATGGTATCCACTCGTCAATGTAAGTGGCCCCCGGGATATCTTCGCAAACAGTCACATCATTTTGGTTTTTATAAGTATTTGCAGCTAATGAAAAGGTGGCGGCATTGAATCACTCATATGAATATTTTGTTGTTATATAAAATGTGACAAGTGCTTTCTTGATAAAATTTGATACAATAAATGAATAGTTCAACTCAACACCCCCGCACCACCACTCAGTTCGTTGCCCCACGCTAAACCCGACATCGATCACAAACCAGCTGATTTTAGTGTCATCATAGTGTCAATCTCTTTTATTTCAATATTCTTTGTCAAATAAGTCTATTCTGAAGAGCATTTCCGTTCACAAGTTCAGTTTGTGCAGTGTGAATTTATTTTGGGGTCTGATGTTTGTAAGTGTATACATTTGCTTGATGAGAGGTGTTTTAAATGGAAGAGATGAGGAAGCCCAGAGCGAAGGGCGGCAGGTCCGCAGCAGGTGTTTTGTGCCCCTACATCGATCGGTTTCCATTTTTCTCTCTTTTATTTTTAACAGAGGTGTGTAGAAATACATGTATGCTGTCACATCCTGAGCAGCGTAGACGAAAGACGTAGAGATCCTGGTCCCGATTCATTAAAAATTCACTGATAAAACCTTTCTTTCAATCTATGGTTAACATTGTCATTAATGGTAATTACATGATGCACCGCTCAACAACCAATCAAAATAAATGTTCTTCAAATGGCAAAGGGTCACGAACCAAAAATTAGATGAAAAGAAGAAATGGGGAGGGGGCTTGGTGCATATAACTTTAGTCATTTTTATTCATTTATTTTTTTACTATTCTGAATTCGCTTTTGCTGAGAATAATTATTCGACAGATATTAAGTTGATTTTATAATTGTAGCTATGTCGAGAAACGTTTAACTTTGGATAACATTGCGTATTATTGATTGGTATTTTCGGGTTCACTTTATTTACCATTTGAATTACTGTCTTTTTGTACTAAACTGTATCTATTTATATCTTCAAAGGGATTGATTCCTTTCACTGTAATTCACTTCCATCAATCAATCGCGGCCCTGACGTCATTGATCGACGTTCTTTCATCAACATAATAAAACGCATCCGCTCTCCCATTGACAGTCATTAGATATCCATCCATCATTTTTTTATCGAACATCTCTTATAAAAGGGCATTACAAACTGATGCGACTCATTAGGGAATCGTTAGGTCTCCGCCATTGTCACCACCATCGTCATCATCATCACTGCAACTGTCACAACATACCTGACAACATTTAGAAATGAAAATCTTGACATGAAATTTCAGAAATTAGGACGTCCTGGTATGTGGCCATTTTGAAAGTTGAAAATCGGGATAAAATCAGTCGACGGGTCTCTCATAACCATCACCATCATCATGACCATCATCATAACCATCATTATCATCAACAGCATCATCATCATGGCCATCGTTATCGTCATCACCATCAAATCATCATCAATCATAACCATCATCATAATCACCAACATAACAATCATCTTCATCTTCATTATCACCACCACCACCAATACCATCATCGTATCATTTTCATCATGCTGGGTGATTTAAAGTTTGGTGCTCATTTTTGTATGTAAAAGAAAGCCCAACAAAAGAAAGATGCACTCGGAATGACCCAATCTTGATGAAAGAGCAATATTAGTCAATTGCTTAAAGGACAAGTCCACCCCAACAAAAACTTGATTTGAATAAAAAGAAAAATTCAACAAGCATAACACTGAAAATTTCATCAAAATCGGATATAAAATAAGGAAGTTATGACATTTTAAAGTTTCGCTTCATTTCACAAAACAGTGATATGAACATCTCGGTCGGTATGCAAATGAGGGAATTGATGACATCACTCACTCACTATTTCTTTTGTATTTTATTATATGAAATATTTTGATTTTCTTGTCATTGTCATGTGAAATGCAGTTTCATTCCTCCCTGAACACGTGGAATTCCATTATTTTAACATTTTGTGCTTCAGGCAAGGAGGTCCAAATCATCAAATTCGTAAAAAATGAAATATTGTATACTTCAAACCATTAAAAAACGAAAGAAATAGAGAGTGACGTCATCGACTCTCATTTGGATGTAACTGGGTCGTTCATATGACTCTTTTGTTAAAAATAAGAGAAACTTTGAAATGTCATAACTTTCTCATTTTGCATCCGATTTTGATGAAATTTTCAGCACTGTCCTGTGCTTGTCTGATTTTTCTCTATTGATTCAAATCAACATTCTTCTGAGGTGGACTTGACCTTTAACCAACCACTCCTCACTAAATAAATCAATCATTCAACCAGTCAATAAATCGACCAAGCAATCTAATGGACCAACCAATGAATCAAATAATCACTCACATTGCATGTCAAACGAACTGATCAATCAACTACACTATTAAAATCCCATAAACCATTAGAGGGGAAGTTGACCTTGACGAGAAGTTAGTTATAATTAGAGCATGAAAACTGTACAGAATTACAGCAAAATCATCAAACCTTTACCAATACTTTTTTCCTGTATTTTTATGCTTTTGTTAAAACTAACCATTCGAGGGGAAGTTGACCTTGACGAGAAGTTAGTTATAATTAGAGCAAGAAAATTGTACAGAATTACAGAAAAATCATCAAACCTTTACCAATACCTTTTTTCTGTATTTTTATGCTTTTGTTGAAACTTAAAAACAAGGTTTACTTATCTTGGAACAAATTATTGTAAAACTTCCAAGAAATCAACAAATGTACTAAATATACATTGATCATTCACATGTACTTGGTTCTGAGGCACTAGTCATTATTTTTGCAACCATCATGACCAATAAATTTAGTATGCAAGGGACTAGGAAATTATTAATAACATTTGACAAGTCCATGAGCACATCTATTTTGTTAGAACGCATCTTGGTCACCTTATTACAAAGACTACTGCTTGGCTCTGAGAACCAATTATTTGTGATTCTATCATTTTCACAACATAGTGGGGAGGTAATGGGGAAGAGCCAGTAACATAGAGATCAAACGATTTAGGAGTTGTTTTTAAAGGGATGCTCCGGGCTGAAGATATTTATATCTCAATAAATAGAGTAAAATTCACAGAGCAAAATGCTGAAAATTTCATCAAAATCGGATAACTATTGACGCCTTTGTTGAATTTTAAGGATTTATATCTTTCAGAGGAAATAGTTCTAGGCACATCTTCATGAATATTCATCAGGTGGGCTGATGAATGTCATATCCCCGCTTGTTCTTTCGTATTTCATTATATGAAATTAGGTTTATTCAATTTTTTTTCTACCAAGTACTTAAAAATTGGATTGATAACTGATTTAAGTGCATAGTTATTTCTTGCTGCAACTATTTCATAATAATGAAGATACATCATTTTTACACATTTATGAAAAAATGAAATTATGATTTCATGTAATAACATGAAAAAGGAAAGTGGGGATGTGACATCATTGGCCCACCGAATGATTAAAAGACATGCCTAGAACTGTTTCGCCAGAATAATGCAAATCTTTAACATTCAATAACTTTGTTATCTGGTTTTTGATGAAATTTTCAACATTTTGCTTTGTGAATTTTACTCTATTTAGATATATTTTCAGCCCGCAGTATCTCTTTAATCATCCTTCATCAAACAAATGGACATCCTTCACTTTTTCTCTTGTATATCTCTCAAAATGAAATAATACACATTCAGTACTTCTGTGCATTTCCACTTGTTTGTATTTTGATCAACAAATACAAGTCACATCATCACAACATTGGCTTATTCTCTTCCTATTTATTCTCACAAAAGTGAATCAAATTTCTGATGAAATTTTTATCACCATGGAATAATCATTCACAGATCATGATGGACATTTTGTTTTAATAGGTTACACCAACAATAACAAATGTGTAAATGTTATTATATTGCAAAATATATCTGTTTACTATGGCTAAACCACAAAGGTTTCATGAGTCAACAGATTTCATCAAACAATTTGGAAATAATTGTTGTGAACAATACAAACCAAATTAAAAATGCAGCATACTCTGTACTAATTCATAAGCAGTTGGCAAAGCTGGAATCATGTAAGGTTTTTCTGATGAAAGAAAAGAAAGTGTCACTTACAGGATTGTAAGCGACATTCCTAGGGATATTTCAAAATAGTCTTGTCAACTATTTCACTGACAAATCCCCTCTCAGCTCTCGTGACAGTTCAAGAACCGTTTGACAGATTTACTTTTTATCTAGATCATGTATGCATATGGGAGTGACAATGACCTAATTATGGAGTGTGGAGGTCAAAGGTTGAAGGTCACAGAGGTCATTGTATAACTTGAAAGCCTTGTTCTTGCAATAACTCAAGAACTGTTTGACAAATCAACTTCATACTTGGGTCATGTATGCATATTGGAGTGATGGTGATCTAAAAAGTTCTGCAGATCTGAAGGTCAAAGGTCACAGAGACTATATCATGACTGCGATTGGATCAATTTGATAGTCTTTTTACACTATCAGAATAAAGTGTGCAAAGGTCAGATCTGAAGGCACACATTTTGACTTGTGCAGTTGAGGATCCATCTAGTTGTAAATTTAAAGCATTGTACAGACTAGTACAGTCAAACCCGTCTATTACGGTCATCCAACGGTCACTATAGACTTGGGTTGCCAAGACAGGTTTAACTGTATATCCTGCCTACATGGACAATGTTGATGGTAGATTCTCAAATTACAAATTATAATTCACCATCACTACTTTTCCCCCACTTTGCAATACAAGAATTCATGCTACCTAGACCGTGTAAATATTACAAGAGGTTCTAGTGGGACATATTATCAAGGCAGCAGGAATGCTGCAAATAGCTTTATAGACATTCCTCTGTGTTGAAGTAATGTAGATGATATGAAGAAATGTCTCCTCTTTCATTGTAGCTACTTCATACTGATCCTAGATGGAATTCCTCCGGCTTCTTGAAGACCACAGATACTGCGATCTGGAAAATAAAGAGTTAGATAAGGAAATATAGAGTTAGATAGTACAGGGGAGTTTCATGAATAGTTTCAAGGAATGTCCAGGCATGAATACCAAAGCTCATACAGTATTTAACATGTTGTCTCTTTGAGAGATTACCCAATTTATCATCTGACATCACAAAGCAAAGAATAGTCATAGTTTTTACAGGAGTCGGGGATTCAAATTTTAGCACATCAATGGGCATCTACATTACACCCGAATCTATTGCTACATGCTAAGCACTAAGAAGTAAGGTTATCAACAAGATAGTGACAATATCATATCATCTTATATTTATTTGTATTTAATAGTATCATGGTGGTGCCCCACCCACAAGTTTTTAATTCCAGGGGCTCCTAATCCCATGTTTTATTTGATTTGTATATACCTGTGTTTTTATGATTGATTAAAATAAATTTTGAATTGAATATTTCATCATGATGGTGTCACAAAAACACAGTACTGACAAGACAAAACATGTAAATGTAACATCCTTCTTGCTTTGTAAATCTAAAGCTAAATATCTAATATTCTGCAACTAACTCTTTGCACACTGAATTATTTTTTTTTTTTTTGGGGGGGGATAATGAAAAGTGTTTCCATGTCATTTCTTTAATTCAAGATATCCATATTGCACCACTGATACATTATTGCTATTATATAGATGTCATCCAAGAACTATTGCCTTTTATTAGCTTATCCTATCTGAAGGTAGGGGAGAAAACTAATTATGATTGTTGAACTTAATTGTACGAATGTGCAGAACTGCAACATCAGCGCCCAAAGGGTTAATAAGTTTTTAATAGACTTTCTTACACCAATCTTCATGTGATGATTGTCTTCATAAGCTTCATGATACTAGAAGTTGTCATCCTACACAGATGTGTGCATCCAGGCACAGGTGTTCTCCCACTACCATCGTCGTCCTCCCTACATGAATAAGAAACACCAGTTAGAGGGAAAGCATAATACTGTTATTCGACTTCAAATTTTTTATCATGAATGATCTAAAATTCATTCTACAAACAATAGAGCAAATACTGGTATGACTATGTATACTAATCGTCAAACACTGGGGAAAATATTTAGAAATTGCGGATTCAGTTCTCAATATTCGGGAATCTGTTGCAGGATGAATTCAACGAACAAACTGTGCCTTGATGTCTTGATTTTGTATCATTTCTATTTTTCTTTAATTCAATGTCTAAACCGAGTTTTATTGTTTATTCAGATTGACATTTCCCTTCAATTTTTTATTGACTTTATTAATTTTTAATAGATTTCAATTCACTTATTTATTCATTTATTTATCTTTTTTTAATTTCATTTTTATAAACCATTTTATTATTATTTATATATATTTCTTTTTTTTGGGGGGGTGGGGTGATAGGAAAATTCAAAATACACTATTAAAAGTACTGTTAAAATAACAAGGGTATGCATACCTATAGGCAAATTTGATGGCTGTAACAACAAACTTGCATGTGTGAATACAGTTCAGGAAAATCAAAGACTAATTTCATAAAATGATCAACCTTTTTGTACATCCAACCCCCATTTCTCTCAAGACTTACATCACTTCATAAACTGACCAAGTCATAGTTCTTTGAGAGCATTACAGACTATCAAAAGAACAAGAAATCAGAGAGAGAAAATCTCATGAAGGTCCCACACATAGGGGGTCAGATGTACACATTATGGAATTGCCCAAAATGAAAATTTGAATTATTAGTTCTGTCACGATTTATAATTGCCAATTCGTCCACTGCTAACTCATCCACTCACCACATGGTCTACCTTCATTTAGTCTAATACCATAGTCTAACTACTATTTGGTCCAATCATCACTTCGTCTTTTCATTTTGTCTATTACCATTTCGTCTATAACCAGTTGGTCTAATTTTCTTTTCATTAATTTTGCACATTTAACACTGAAGTTTAATTAGACCAAATGGTATATGGACTAAATAGTCATTGGACCAACTGGTTATTAGACAGAATGGCATTAAGTTAAATGAAAGTAAACCATGTTGTGGGTAGACATACTGATGATAGACCAAATGGTAGTAGACGAGTTGGCAATTGGACGAATTGGGATTAGACGAATTGGAAATTGACCATTAAAACTGTGTCTTAATCATGGAGTAATCCTATCAAGAACAATTGTGGCAATTATATTTATTGTATATAAACATTTTGAATGGTCCAAAAATTTCGCGATCAGTTACAAAAGGCCAATTGTAGCGTTTGTGACAGATCCCACGGAAGTGGGAATGAGGTATAACCTTGAACTTCTCATTGGCTAAAAGTAATACTAAAAAAATTGTGTTTATTTTTTTCTAAAAGCTATATTCAAATGCAAGTTTGGTACAACCAGGGCTCCGTAACACAAAGGTTTGAAATGAATTGCAAGTATGAAAGAACCTCACTGATTGGTTCCCAGTCAATATCTTAAACAGAGTGCGCGTGCAACGATGATCTTGATTGGTCTTTGGTATCTAGCAATTGATAGCAAACCATCGTGCTACGGAGCCCGGGACCTGCGTGATACTGTTCCATTTACCTTCGAAAGGATGATGGTTGGTGATCAGTCAAAACATCAGGCCACACCGGCTATCAGACATATCTGTAGGATAAAGATTGAGAGATCTAGAATTAGTGCATGTACTCCATATGATCTAGATCTAAAACATGAAAAATTATGGTTTGAATCAAATATACTTGAAAGAGGGGGGGGGGGGGCAAAGAAAGAGTTTAGAGAGAATGATGTACTTAATTAAGTTAGTTAATTTCATTTAAATGTGTTAAACAGTATTGAATCTCCCACCCCAATTCAAGGCACTGGTAAAAAAAAGAACTATTGATAAAAAGCCAAGAAGTTTTTAAAGAAAAAAACGAGACAGTTGGAAGATGTATAAATAAATGAGGTGTTCTTGTATTTTTTTTAAGAAGTACCTGTATTCTTTTTAAAAATCATTTCAAGTACTTTAGCTTTTTCATATGAATAACACATTGAAGAATCTGTCATTATGAGAATAATAATAACCATGATAAAATATCAAAGTATAACTTCGTTGAGATACTGCTCTCATTTCCAAAGTATTTCATCTGTCGGTATTCAATTGCACAAAATAAAGCTGGCTAAATCTCTTACATGGTAAATTTCTTTGGGGGTAAAAATATCAATATCAAGATGATGACGCTATTCGCTATAAAAATGATGTTTCTTCATCACAGCTCTTGGTACAAGTATTGGCAATGTCAATTGAAAAATAGAACAAAATGAGTTGCTATAAAAACATGTCAACAGTATTTCTATGAAGTTACTACTATTATGATTTAATAGTGCAGTGCATTTGCACACTGGACAACTTTGTCCACATATGCATTCAAGTTCAGCCTACAAACAAATGTGCTTGAAGATTCATGCCAGAAATCTGCCCATATCAAGAACAGATCTTGTGTAATAATAACATGATTTATGGCATTGGGAAACCCCCTTCCTCATTAAATGGTTATTGACGCAGACGAGCATATGCTGTTCATTGATTCTTTTAATTTTATTTTCTTAATGCTTCATACCAAGAAACTTAAGTAGTTCTAAAAACACATGTTGCAAAGATGAAACTGGAGAAAATGGTGCATTATTGGTTTGTATCCCAACGCCTTTTCAATCTTCAACTCATGATAGGGCTATCGAAGTTTGTTATCAGTACTGCAAATGCTCATTTAAAGTTCAGAATGATAATGCGCGCTAATGAACATCATTACATACTTGTATATTGTTGACTATAATGTTGCGTGGACACATACATTGCAGAGGTAAGAATCTAAAGATTGGGTCACATAAGCGACATTGCAAGAACATTTTGAATCAAGCAATCACCTTAAGAAGTGCTGTATTTATTAAGAACAGTCCACATTTTCATGAAGGCAGATTTATCTGCACATTTCTTTTTCTTTCTTTTAGCATCAGTTTAATCTACAAAATATTGATGTTTGAAAAGAATCCATTATGCAACTTTTAATGTCTGGACATACCCCTTTCAATATTTATTTTTAGCAAAAATAAGTAAAAATAAGTCAAATTCTATAATGCACATCAAAAATAGAAAATGTACAAGACTAGAACAGTTTCTGAAAGTGTGGTGTTAAGAGATCTAAATATACCATAGTGTCGTTCATAAAATTGAAGATCAATGTTAGTGCACGGAAGGTTTCTGTACACAACAAAATTAAGATGCGATATCTTTGTAATTTCTGGCGAGGTATCATTATTTTAACAATAGAGAAAATGGGTAAAAAAATCATTTGAAGTGTACGACCAACACATTGGTTGGAACAATATCACAAAAGAGCAATTGTATATAAAATTCATGTTTATAACCCCCAGATCTTAAAGAGTTGCATGCGAAACGTCAATTTACACCTGAAGTTCATCATATGGAAAGCTCACATGGGTGGTTCACAAGTTACAAAAAAAAGAAAAAAAAATTAAATGCATAAACTTCCCAACAATCACTGCTGAATATGATGGGAAATTTATATTGCATGCCTAAAATATATTTCACATCATTTGAAATGGCCCAAAAACACTACATCATGTAATATCACAGGTTAAAGGTTATATTTTTTCTTTGCTTTGCAGAAGTCACTATGTGTATGTATGAATATATAAAAGAGGCACGTAAAAATACATGGAAAAAAAATGGGTTGAACACAAAGTAATTTTCCATAAAGTTTTACAGATACCTGAAAGTCTTGCTGGGTAATAGACGAAGTCTGAAGGTCGATAGACACTGAATTGAATGAATACAAACCATCGACGATTGGCACCACTCCTTCGTTTATTCCATTTTCTGCTTCACTTGAAACTATAGAAATGGCTGAAATGCTTGATAGCACATAATTCCTAAAGAAAGTAGCAATACGGCACAGAATAGTAGATGATCAAATATTAAGGGGCGTCACCCTGCCTCGTAATGAGAGGTTGTGAATTACTATGTACATTGCTTGCTCTGCCAGATGTGTGTCTTTCCTGAATTGTTGTTTTTTTTCCCCTGACATGGGCTTAGGTCTGTTGCTGTATAATAGTGCTGGTACACAGATCTATCTGAAGTCTGACAACAAGCTGAATTTTTAATAAGTTTTTTGCAATGGGGCTTATGATTTCATAAACATTAGGCTTACAAAATTTATTAGGTAAATAATGCTTGTTTATAAATAATTTTGGACTCTTTAAATGGATCCAATAAGAGTGGTAATTTTAAAGTCCACTCAAGCTATAATGGCATCCCAATGGGAATATATTCCATTCCAATCACTAATACAGACTGCCAATGCTAATTGATTCTATGCCATTGAATTAGTTAATATTTTCCATTTATCCTTCCTTTGAAATATGGTAAAGGTCTCTTTCAGTACTAAAATGTCAAATTATAAGTTATTTTGGGAAAATTACAAATCGTGGAAATATTACCTTGAAATTGATATAAATTTTCTCCCTTGAACCATGACCCCATTTTGAGAATTGATTTGATATACTGTATTAATGGGTTTTAAGTATTGACATTCTCACATTTTCTGTTTGACAAATGAATATTTCAAAATGCAATGAAAGCAAATCGCTTTTCAAATGCATCTACCTGAATTGAATTTCATCTTTGAATATGTTCCCAGAATTTTTTCACAAATTATATTTATTGAGCATATCATTTACAAATATATCTCATTTTATTGTCAAAGGGATGCAATTTATCTTGTTTCTTTTCACCAGTTTTCAACCATTTTAAAGAAAACAGTATTTATTTCACCCTCTCATGAAAATACAATATTTGATGCATCATTTAGGGTGGGTGGGAAGACAGACATTTTATGTTTAGGATACCGAGAGGGACGGATAATTACTAGCTTAAGTTTCCATTTTGAAATTTATAATGTATTTTATAATATTCATCTTTGGACATTACCCCCCCCCACCCCTCCCTCGACAATGGGAAATCTATGACAGAAACCCCTGAATTATATTTCTATTACAAACCCAAGGACAAGGGAATAAAATTTAGCCTTTATGAAGGAGTAATCCTTCCAATACCTATTGACAATGTGAAATTATCAACAAAAGATAAAATTATTCCTGTTCAATTTTGTTCCAGAGTGCAGAGTTTCAATAGATCCTGCACAGTATGAACAAACCATGCTTGGATAAACCTCAAAAACTTGTTGTGAGAATCCCTTATTTATTGAATGAAAATTAATTTCGGTCAACTCAATGTGGTTTTCTTTAGTACAGTATAGTGAGAAACCGTACTGTACGTGTAAAATGCAACTTGCCATATGGAATTACATTACTTTTTAAATCTATGGTTTGATTTGATGATTTTGTTTGCACTGCAAAATTTACTCATTTAAATGCTCATATGTTTAGGTTATTTTGTTTATGGTGTCCCATGTACAAGAGCATTTTCTTAAAGTTCTTTGAGTAGTCTTTTAAGGGTCACATGGCTTCTGCATCACAACACTGAAAGGTATTATTTTGTTGATAAATAATGGAAATTGAGGGAAAATGTAATCAAAGAATTCTTATACAACAATCAAGTAAAGCTAATAACTTTCAGTTCAACCCAAAGTCATTTGATATTTTTTTCCAAGATATTCCCCACCCCCATCTGTAATCTTCAATCAAAATGATTTTAAAAAAGCATACACGTTAGCACTACAACTAGGAAAAAAAAAGAGAGAAAATACTAAGATGAATTCACAATCCTGTAATACCATACTTACATCAATACAATGAAGAAAATTCCGGTTCAGGTTAGGAAAAATAAAGATTTATATTGGGGAGCCCATTTGTAAAATAACACAAAATGTATTTTGTTTCCATGGAAACATTTGATTGGCTGTTGAGCTCTGTTACCATGGTAGTTGCCATAACTTTCTAAGTCTTCATAAAACATGACCCTGATCAATGTGAACTTCCATCCCGTATTTTATGAGTGGACCAACCTCAACATTCAGACAATCATTTTAAAAAAATATGGCATTCTGAGGATATTTTCATCTTCTTTGTGTTTTTTCATACAATGTTTGCATGTGTGGAACAAAATACAATGATCTGGATAAAATTTCAAATTTTTCAAGTTTCTTAAAAAAAAGGACTTTACTTCTTTTCCAATTTGAAAAAAAAGAAGAATCAATAAAGATTTAACATGGTTGTTACAGATGACACTTAAAAAATATAAATGAAAACTTAACACAATTTCTTATAAATCCAAACAATTATTATCATTATTATCCAATTCAACATGAAAATTAAACAGTCTCCTCTTTTTATTCAAATTCAAGCCACTTTTAAATTCCATTATATGGGATAGAGGCTAGAGTCAGCAGTCTAAATATTTGAAGAGTTCATATTTTCTGGAAATATAAAACTACATGTAAGACTCTTTATTTTGTTTGATAAAATGTACCTGGTGCTTCATTTTTCTTAAATTGAGCCACTTTTACTTCAACCCACCCCCCCCCCTCCCAAGATCCCCACATTCAAACATTACTGCCATTGCAGACCTCAACCCCATCAGATTTCTGTTAACTATAGCAATGAGTCATTACCTATTCCCCTCATAATAAATCAACTTCTAAAAACAAATACATCAACTTGATCTAAATAAAGCCCCCCTCCCCCCACCCGATCTAATAGCATTTTTTAGTGCAATTTGCATTTTACCTTTTTTAAACATCTGATACATTATCTTGCCACTCTCCCCAGTTGTCCAAACATGTGGACTCTATGAAATTGCCCTGCCAGTATTTTAGGGATCAAGTGAGCCTCAATGTATTCCTGAAAACTAGATGTAACATGTTCCTTTTTCTGAAAAGACTGGTGCTCAATAAATGTTCTTCCATCATTTCAAAAATTGGTAATGGGATATCCCCCGATCTTTACAAAGTCATAACCTTTCGCTAAAATCTGCAATGTTTATTACTTAACCCCCCCCATTGCAGTATGGGTATGTGCAGCCCGTGTGCAGCCTGCCCCCTAACCCCTCCCCCCACCCTTACATCTTGCCAGCCGTTCTCAAGCAAATTACTCTTATCATCTTTCCCCCTTCCTACAGAACAAATTTGAAATCTCTTGTTCAATGGTTTTATTGGTAATATTCTTCGAGCCCCCCCCCCCAAAAAAAAAAATTGATAGTACCATGACATTTGCTCCAGTGACAATTGCTCTATAAATTCCCCACACAAATGGGATGACTCAACTTCAACCCTGGATTTAACACCATACTCTATCCTGAACCTAACATAAAACCCTATTGCAATCCTAACCCTACATTTTAAGATGAAATAAAGCGCGGATGCCACGGAGCAGTTGCTGCTGGAGCTAATGTTATGTCACCACACTGATATCCCATCTCTAATGGTTCTATTGTTGATGCAAGCATCATGTATCCTTCCTTCCATTCTGAACAAATTGTGCGGAAGAGTTCTATGACCATTGTTTGTACCAATTATATCAAGGCGCAGCCAGCGGCGCTACTCCAGTAATAGAGTGCAAAATTTAAGGTCAATACATTTTACGCGTTTTACGCAAATGTCAGTTCCCCAAACATTGATATCCCATCTCTAACGGTTATATTATTGATGTGCGCAACATGTATGCTTCCTTCCATCCTGAACAAAAATGCGCAGAAGAGTTCTATGACCCAGGGGGGGGGGCACTCACATATATTTTTGGTACAGGGACTTGCAGCTTTGAAGAACCCTTTTTTTCAGACCTAAGTTTCAGCTCTCTAGATACTCCAAATGACAAAATTTCAGTTCAGAAGCTGTCCAGCCCTGCTCGCAAGACCCCCGTTACAACACATCTCAGTTCCCCAGCCCTGCCAAAATTGTCAAGTGCAAGCACCGCATTCGAAATGCACATAAGCCTTCGCAACTCCCTATGTATAACTAGTAGCCGCTCCATATATGGCGAGCGTATTCACAGCGCTCATATCCCATCTCTACTGGTTATATTGCCGATGCATGCACCATGTATGCTTCCTTCGATTCTAAACAAAAAGGTGGCACAAGAGTTTTATGACCACTGTTCGTACCAATCACATTAAGGCAGTCAGTAGCGCTACTCAGTTAATCGCATGCAAAATTTATGGACAACGCATTTTACGCATCAGTTAACAAGACCCTTTTTCATTGTTAATTTCCAGTTTCCAAGCACCCTCATTTTTATAGAGAGCCACCTGGTTTTTAAGTCCCTCATTTCACTAGCAACTTCAATTTTTAAGGCTATTGTCTTATACCCATTCCAAATCCGAGTCCATCCCCCCCCCACCCCCGGTAAGGAGACATACATTGTATTACTTGGGATAGAGGAAGATCTAGAATATCAAGTCCCAGTATTTTTTGCCTCTGCTGCATAAACAGAATGTTGCAAATCTTGAAAATCGCACAGGAACCCCAAACCGGTGTTGTTAGCTGGACTTGTTCAGGCCTCCAGGGATCTTCTCCTTAGGGTCTAAGATTTTGAGATGGCCTGGAGTTTTCAGTGAGATCATAATCCAGCAGGAATAAAAGGGGACCCCCTCACCCGGAAAAATAGCAAATAAGACCTAAAATCTCGATCGCACAAGTTATTTCATAAAATTTGTGTTAATGTGAAACTGATCCAATTGAATTCATAATTCTTCATAATTTACATAATTGAAATTAGAGAATAGACTTCTGGGCCATGTTGCATAAAAGTTACCATTATGGTAACTTGCATGGAATCCTTGATTCTGATTGGCTGCTGATCATCGTTACCATGGCAGTTCCCACTGGTTGGCAAAGTTATCATAATAGTAACTTTTATTCAACAGGGCCCTGCTTCTCATGTCCAAAAATGAAAACTGTGCAAATTTTTAGTTGCCAATTTCATTGATATGGCCATTTGCACCAGAGATCATGATATTGAAGCTGGAAAAAAATCGACAACAGGTGAACCACAATTTAGAAATAGAGACAAGTTTTAAATGAAATAAAAGTGAAGCAAATATTGGCATATAGGCTGCATTAGTATGCCACTGGAAATAAAAGTACCAGAAGAGTCATATTAGTGTACAACCGCCATTACTCCAGAGAAAAAGACTGGCCACTGTGTTTCATTCGGGATCCTGAAGTTATGGACAAGCAAATTTCAAGAATCCTTTAGAAAAGGGGACAAAATCATGATCCTAATAAGAAAACTAAAAAAAAAGCACCAGGGTGGTTTTCTGGCAACCGAAATTACCCCCCGAAAAATGTTCCAGAGTTAAATGAATTCCATTTTCCAACTTTTTTTTGGAAGTTGGAATTTATTACCTGATACACTAATAAATTCTCAACAAAATACTTCGCAGAATGGCTTATCAACAGGTATTTTGAATCTCTGTTTAGAATTTAAGTTAAGCCGAATTTAGCACACCAAAACATGTATAAACTGTGCCAAAATCTATATTCATATAAAATGCCTGGGTACCTGGTCGTGTTCCAATTGTGTATTCTGTAGAGTGCCCAAGTCAAAAGTACACAAAGACTACAGGGAGGGGTGCAAAAGAATTGTCCTGTTTGATACATATAAAAGGTTGCTGAAAAGTGATCAAACCTGATCACAAGTGATACCTGTAAAAGAAATGTGAATATTAATAAAGCTTGTCTACATGTAACATGGACCAACTTTACAGTCATCTACAAACGACAAACACTTAACACGATTTAGAATTTCTTGAATGTTCTCTGTGCACAGATTGTTTACAATAACTGTAAACTTGCCCATCATTGTAACCAAATGTATTGAGACTATTATTCCAGGTGTTGTATTTCTTTCATTGTCGTTCAACTGGATATAATTCCATAAAGCTTACAAATCGATGGATTTATATAGGGTGGGATCAAAGATATGCTACATAACACATGAGATACACACCTGATTTTTTTTTATAATTCCAGAGTACATTACAGGTCCTGAACTTTCAGATGATGAGACTGAAAACTCAAGAATTATGCAATTCTCCCCCTTAAAAAATTCCAGGACCTGAATGCAGGCATTCACCTGAAAACTGGCAAGAATACCTGTTGAAATTATCATCCTCACAATCACACTATGATATGAGGTTGTCCCATTACAGTTCCTTAAATTACTTCGTCAGTATGGATTCATTAAATCTTCTGATGATGAAATGGAACAGTTGTTTTCATCTGTGTTCCGAGCAATATAACAAAATTATATCAATTGATTGCAATGCCAATTTTGCACAAATGTTTTGCATTGAACCTTATACCCCTTTCATAAACCCAATTATGCGGCTAATAGCAGCATAATTTGGTCGTAAAATAGGAGGACCAGAGTTATCCGCATTATTTTGATGCTGCTATTATCCGCATAATAGCAGCATCGGGACCAGATTTTGACTTTATGAACGCATTTCCAAATAATGCGGATAATTGCCATGGTGCGGTCACAAGGTCACCCTTTTCCAACACCACCGCATCGGAGGGGGCGTGTCCAGTTGTCATGACGATTATCCGCCTTTTTCAGGACGGGCGCTCGTAAAAATAGTGCGGATTATTTTCGGAGTTTGTGAACGCAATTTTTATTGAATTATCCGCATTACTCTTAGGTGGCTAATTGGAGGATGGGTTTATGAAAAGGGTATTATGTGCAATCACAAATCAATCCATGATCAATCACTACTTTGTGTGATTGTGACTGGATTATTAAATATCAAATAGCATTTAGAAGTGCAAAGATTGCTCATAAATGCATTTCTACACATTTCCCTGAAAACAAACAAAAATTAAAAGGGGCAAAATTTTTCAATAAATCTCAGTTGATTTTGGTTGTAATGTTCAGTGAAAAATTGCCAGGTACGATCTGGACAAGTCGTTGAACTTAAATAAAAGCAGTTCAAAATCTATTAGTTCTAGATAGGGATTAGAACTAACAATAAACTCATTAAGTATAATGAACAGACTGCTAAAAACCACAGAATAAATAAATATGACACAATCACAACATGGAAATTTGATACTTATCTGCTTCATGACTTATCAAGGTCTGTTACTTTATGACTTTATTGTGTAGGTAACTTTTGTAGTTCATGAGAAACTTTATATCAATGTAGTGTTGATTAGCATATTGAAGGGTACTTGCAGTACTATGCAGAAGCATGAAGCATTTGCACCAAGTGCTTTTGCATGGTATTGCAAATACCCAAGATGCCTGCATCATCATAACATCACAAATTTGAAATGCGCATTACTTGTTTTATAAAACAGATTGGCAGTGTAAATTTGTAGGGGAAAGGTTGTTCCAATCCCTCCAAATTTTCTAGTGATCGCACCTCCTTACTCATAAACATTATGTTTTCTCACAAAGCAATTTATAGCTAGACAGTTTCCAAACCCACTTTTCCAACTGAAGTCATTTGGCTTCTCAGAATTCATTACAATAATAAGAATATGGCAAATGCTTGTATCTCTCCTCAATCTTAGATTATAACACTGAAAACTCCCACCTAGTAGACACTGCATGCAATTATTTTAATTAGGTTAGCTGGCATTCTAGTTTACAGCACAGATTTCTACTTCATTTGGAATTAGAAACAATTCTTGAGTTACAGAAAGTAATTACTGAGTCTCATCTGCTATCAACCACTATATTTTTTAGGAAAGTTGTCTTGTACAGTAATTTAAACTAGATTCGTCTTTATATAATTTGAAATAAATCAATTTTTTATGTCATTTGCGAAGGAAACTAAATACATCACACAGTGAAGAACCTTGTCTAAACTTCCAAGGACAGTGGTCAAAAGATAGCAGGGGAATGGTTAACGAACATTCAGAGATCAAGGAAAAGTTAAACACAACACTCTAAATGTGCAGGTGATTGATGCCAAGGCCTTTATTAAAATTATTGTTGACCTAGTAAGCCGTCTATTGGTCCTATAGACTGTTCCAATAGAAGTCATGTGAAGTGTGTTCTGGTATCCATCTACACACATGTAACAATACATGAATACCACCCTAATTCTCAACCGTTGTTGTTTTCTTGCGTTTTCATCAGACAGCTTCAGACGAATGACAGAACCTGAGACTTTATGAATAGGGAGGAAAGAAAAACATGTACAGAACAGACAAAATATTATACTCTGAAAAAGATTAGCAAATTCAATATACCTGTCATAGTGACAGTAAAACAGTATAAATATGAAATGAACGTTTTTTAAGCAAGAATCGCATGAAGGTCAAGAATTCTGCTGTGAAAAAATGAACGTTCACAAATGAGTCTTGGTTATGGTTACCAAATGGACATCTCTGTATTAGATACATGTAGTTCTTTTGAGAACCCAAGGAACACGACAATCACACATGATTTTTATGCATGTATAGATATGAATTGATGTTTTTAATGTTAAATAAGGGCTTAAAATATTAACCCCAAATCAACAAGGCCATAGTCTTTGTTGTCCTATAAACCAGTTCGTAGTTTCTTTCTGCGCATGATCAAAAGAATCATCGCAAGATCAGAGGAAGGTCATTTGTACTAAAATGACATGGTGGTTTAAAATCTAATGAGATAAGCACCAACTTTGATGTCTTGATTATTCATATATTATTTTGAATTGTGTTTTTCATTTACATACAAAAACAACAATGTGCCCATGAACGACTGGTATTTCAGTTTGCCAAGTACATTGTGCAACATGCTATGATATGCATTCAAAGTAGGAATGCAACAAATACCTTTATAAAGTGTTCATTGGTGTGCTATTCTAGTCACCTGGGGGGTGTTTCACAAAGATTTAAGTATGACTTAGGTCGCACTTAAATGTTGACGCGTACATGATATGCAACGCGCAATCTTATTGATCAATACGCAGAAGTGCGCTTCCTCTTGGCATAATCTGACCAATGCTGTCATGCCTTTTATACTGCACGCAACTAGACATTTAAGTGCGACTCTAAGTCATACTTAAATCTTTGTGAAACACCCCCCAGGTCTATTCAATTTCATCATCCTGCTATGTAAGGCATGCATACGTAATATCTTGCTTTGTAATCTGCCTATGAAAGATCATTTGACCAAAATTGTCCATGAAGTAATACAAACTGGTCTATTGATTGGTGTCATTGCCCCTCTCTCTGACATTGGATATTTCTTGTGGGATTTTTCAAATTTTCATATTTGTTTTGAAATGTAAAAATGTGCCTTGGCCTAAACACATTGAAATTTAAAGCCTGTGAAATAATAACCAAACCTTTCCGAAGAAATTTATTATCAAACCAAAGATGAAAAAATTATTTCATATGATTTCTATTCTCTACAACAAAAAAGTATTTTGTGCTGGTACCCAGTAAATACTCACTGTAGCATTGCCTATCTCAATAAGATTCACAATCATTGAAAACTTTGTCCTTACAGAGGAGTGAGTCTGTTTTGTGTCTGTTTTGTAGATCTACAGTCCATAGATTAACTCAATGAATACCCAGGTTGAATGTAAAAATGCCATTAAAACAGAAGTGTGCCCCCCTTTTAAAAGTGAAGACCTTTATTCTTATTTTTTTTGCTTTGTCAATTTCTTTCTGGGATGAAATATCCTAAATTTTGGGTTAAAACCCTTTTTTTTGCTTGTCATATTTTTCCTCTGAAAAATGTGGCCCCCCCCTGTTGGAAAATCTTGGATCCGCCCCTGATCTACTGCATCTTCATAACAGCTTTGCGTATTCCAGCTTCCAAGATGGATCATACATCATGTAAATGAGACCTAGTAATTACAGCACTTCAATACCACCCCCCCTCCGATTATTAACACAAGCTAAATAAAGTCAACTGCTTTGGAGCAGTTAAGTTCACCATACTCTACTCAGCATTTTTCAATACAAAGATTACTAATGAAAAAAAATCAAAGAAGAGCAACTGAAATTTGAAATTTATCATTTGGACAACATCTATGTATGAAATGCCCATCACTGAATGCTTGGTGCAAACTAGACCCGGAACTTTCGAATATTTTTGTCTTCAGGTACCCGCAGTAATTTTCGGACAGGTACCCTGGTACCATAATCATGTCACATGAAATACGACTCGTGGTAAAACCCCATAGGTGACGTCATCCAGCCACTGCCACAAGCCAATTTATAAATGAAAAATTAAGTAAGCCTCCCAGTGCCCCAAGCAGAATTCCATCAAAACAAGTCTGTAATACTCTGTTACCTCGTACTAAAATCGACCGAGAATTCCACTTTCCTATATTTCATATGAATTATGAACGTTATTCTCGGAGGATCTGTTTTCTCACCGATACCACACAGGTAAGCAAATTGTGATTGCTTCGTGCTCTTCCGTCAAAATCTTACGAAGTATTGTCAATATCGCCACATGCACAAAGTCAATTTATTTCCGGATTTTGGAGCATCGAATGCGCCAGCCAATCACGATCGTGTTACCATTTTCAGTTTATAATGAACTGAAAATGGTAATACGAACGTTATTGGCTGGCGCTTCGTATGCTCAAGCTGCAAAAGAAACATAGCGACGATTGAACGATCTTAGTCACATCATCACTTGAGAAACTTGTAGATTTATGGATATTTCAAGGGTAATTGGTGAGATTCAAAATGAGACTTGTGTACTTTTGTGATGAGTAACAATCATGTCTTTCACTACGCAATACGAATCAAATACATGTACGTTAAACTGGTAAGCAATTGAGAGTATCGGGTATTGATTTTTCCACCCAGGTACCCAGTCCCAGCCCAAGTGCAAATACTGCTCACAAGAGATTATGCTACTATACATGTAATTTGTTGGCTGGTTGGTTAGTTCTCATCTAGTGAAGTGGTAAGTCGCAATGTAGACTCCAATGGATTGGTAATGTGGATGGATATATGTCTCACCTAACCGATCAAAGGGCACAAAAGCTCAATCTCCCATTTTATTGTTGCAGTTTATGTTACCATAAAATGTGATGGCAATTTGCATGCCTTTAATCAAATAAATGCAAGCAGATAGTGTAATTAAAGGACCAGAGTTTGCTTTCAAAAGTTCTTTAGAAATAGCAATTGCTGGTCTTATTTTTGAAGTCCCTCCAATCTTTTAATGTTAATCAATACTAAAAAAACACAAGCACTTAAAAAGTAAACAATTCTAACCCATCAATTAATACCTGAAATATTTGTTAAATGTAAATAGCAGGGAAAAAATTACATAGGGGCTCATGGCAATTTCGCCCCTCCCCCCGAAATGCTCAAAAGAATCCATGTAAATTTCCTGTTCACTGCAATGTTAAAGCTTATCCAATGTTGTTGATTTAGGGATTAAGTTGTGAAAAAGAGGCCCCCCTAAATTTTTCCCTCGCAATAATAATAGGCATTTATATAGCGCCATCTATCTAGAAATAATCTCTTCCAAGGTGCAGTGTTTATTATTACTACCCAGGCTTTAGCTCGAGCTGCCTTTGAGTGCTCAGTGCATTCAAGGAATTAAACCTGCCGGGTACCCATTCACCTCACCTGGGTTGAGTGCAGCACAATGTGGATAAATTTCTTGCTGAAAGAAATTACATCATGGCTGGGATTTTAACCCACAACCCTCTGTTTCAAAGTCAGAAGACTAATCCACTGGGCCACAACGCACCATATGCTCGAAAATAGGTTTGAAATAACAAAACAAGAGGGAAATGTTTTATAAATAGTGAATGCTCAGGAGTTGAATGTACATTCATTAGTTTATATTAGTGAATATACCACATCTTCAACTTGGCAAGAATCCTTACTTGGGTTATAGACCAACCCAGAGGTACATGTATGAAGACTTTTAGAGCAACTGATCTTCATCAATGGCTTGTGGTCTAGTGGTTAAAGCATCAGGCCAGAGCTCTATGCTGAACTGATGTTATACATGTAGCTTTGGTTCAGATCCTGCTCCAGTTGGCTGAAATTTCTTTTTAGTTACAGATCGCTATCAATAAACTTGATTCCATTTAGAATATGCCCAACAATAATGAACTTTGGCAATAAAATATAAGAACTATGACTTAATATTCATTTGTTTTATCTTGATATAATAACTATGGACATTTTTCTTTATTTTTTTTGAGGGGGATGGATTTTTGACTTTTTTTTTCAATCCATTTATTTTAACCCTGAAGTTAACTGCATATGTCCCAACAATATCACAAATAGTAGCGATTATTTGAAGATTATACCTTTTTTATCTACTAATTTCATTCTGTATTTGATATTCCCCCAAAATTTTCAGTTGGCATATTTCTAATAATCAAATTTCAATGAAATGGGGGGTTCATTGTACATCTCCTTGTACCGTATATCTTCCTGTCTTGAAAAAAATACATAAGTTAACTGTCAGAGAGAAGTAACACAAAACAGAAAAGAGAGATAAGGGAAAGTAAGAAGACAAAGAAATACAAGAATTAGAAATGGAGATTTTCATTTATTCAGAGAAGCAGAGAAATAAGTAATAGATCGGGGGGGGGGGGGGGGGATAAAGACAATATCTTCTAAAAATTGGAGAACAGACAAAGGAAGAGGAGAAATGAAATAAAAGATCAGGGGGTTGCTTCACAATCTCACAGAAACACTAAACAGTGATTTAACTTAAAAAGTCATGCTCTAACATAGTACCAATTGACACAAGGCACTTAACACAAATCAATTTAGACGATCATCCAGTAGGATTGATGTGTTTTTATATGCACATACTGCATACATCTTGACATAAAGAAGATGCCATCTTCAATAAACTTACTTTTTTTCCAACTTTTTGTGAAACAGCCCCCTGTTGCAACACTCAACAGTTATACATAATCAAAATAATTTTAACTGAATGGGAGAAAGAGAGATGAAGGGCAAAGAAAGGGGAGGGAGAGATAGAAAGGGCAGGGGAGGAGGGGTAGATAGTCGATTGGATTTAGAGAGAGAAAGAGAGCAAGGGAGGGAAAGGGGGATGTGGAAGAGGGGGGGGGGGGGGGTAATAAAGGTCAAGATTGAAAAGGAAATATAACAGTTCTGAATCTTCTGAGTTATCCATAGCACGAATTGCACAACAATACTCTTGCTGCTGTGAACATGTCCATGCTGGATTTGAAGTGCTGTAACATTCACGTCGCACCATAGTTTTCATCAAATTGGTCTGCAGTTGCCAGGCAAATAATCCCTTAGTCCAGACAAAGTCCATTCCTTTCCCATTATCATGAAATCTTTAGTGCTCTGCTTGTGTGTTTTCTATTATACTTGGTAAAATTAACTTGCTGTTGGGTTGGACTTCAGGCCTAATTTCCCAAAGTTGTACATCAGTAAAGTTTTTTTTCCAAACATGATTCAAATAGGTTCTTAACATCATAGAATTTGACTTTAAGACATGTCACAAATAAAATGTCATGACATTGTTGGCATAACTTGATAGACTTGTGAGACTAAAGGACCAAAGTGGGGTATTTATCTCATGTCTCATCAGTCATTAGGTGTACAAAACATAAGCATAAAGTGCTTTTTTACAAATTACATATTTAATAAAATAAAATTTGTAGATCCTATTAAGCAGATGGTTTGAGAACACTGAACCTTTGTGAATTCAGGCCTTTTACATGTGTCAATAATCATGTACTCTTCACTTGCAACCATCTCTGACCCCACCCCTTCTATTTCCTTTCTCACCTCATTCTCTCTTTCTTCTTATCCATAGCTCTTTTCACTACCACACTCATCCTGCTTATGTTCAGTAATAAATTTATATAAAAATTGTTTTACCATTTCAACACTCTTACGTGTGATTACCACTCTCTATGGGATACCCCTCACAATCTTGTGCTCAACATGAAAATTGCCATCTTGGAACTTGATCTACATTGTAGTTTCACACCCTATCATTGCAAAAAGTCTAGGGTTGCTCATAAAAACAACTTTATCACAGTGAATTTAAGTTAAATTTTCATTGACCCTAAGCTTAATGCTACTGCATTTTAGCTATATTCTGCTCAGTCGTAATAAGACATTTAAAAAATACAATGAAAAAGAGCATTAGTATCCTGCAAAACCGGATGTTTAAATTGCTTGAACCAACAAAGCTCTCCTGATTCTTGGATGTCACAATGGTGGTCTGATCCTGGTTCTAAACAAACCACTGCAAGTTAATAATTCATCATCACTTATACCTTGGTCACATTTGCTCTACGGCGGCCGTACGGCGAGTCGAAAACAGTCGTTTTATTCATTTTTATTCAAACCACCGATATATCATGTATATAGCTGGTACAAAAAACAAATGTTAAAACGGCTGTTTTCAACTCGCCGTACGGCCGCCGTAGAACAAATGTGACCAAGGTATAAGTCAAACTGCAGTTCCACCTGCAGTGGTAGGGTGCACTGCAAAATATATTCATGTAGAATCTGCATTCATGTAAAATCATGGAAGTCCTTCCTACACTAAATTTGTTCTAGTAGTGCTCTAATTGGCATTGTGATTGATATTTGTGATCCTCACATCTTTTCAGCACGCTTACTGTACATCTTCATGAGAAGTGAAAAAATGGCTTGTTTCTGTAAATAGAACCAAACAAATTCTCTACCTCTGATTTTTTCCCTAGTGCAAAATCTTCATGAGCAAGAAACGTAAACCTATAACATTCTTATTTTCATGCTAATCCAGTTTGCAAGAGAATTAAGCAGGTTGTGAATCTGAAGATGAACAAAACTAGAAAAAAAAAGAAATGCACCTGTCACCATTACTACAATTTTTTTATCACCTCTACCCTACCCCCATTATGAATACTTCATTATCATCTGCAGCATACTTTCAAGTTTTCAACTATTTATACTTGCCAATATACTTTTCATATTAAATACATTTCATAAAGAGAATAACCAACTCCCTTTTATAACTTAAATACAGGAGAAACAAAACCAAAAAGCACTGTGCCATTATAAATTCTTTACCTCTACAAATCTTCCAAAAGATTTTTTTTCTTCATTTTTTTACAGCAGGCTGCAGAAGATAACTGATGGTTTAAAAAAAGAATGAAATGAGGGATAAAAGAAATTATGTCAATGCAAGTGGTGTTCATCTCACAAAGTTTCACATATTTATTATAAGCATAACCATAAGATACATAACAAGGTCATCAGAAAACAGCTAAAAACACATAACATCTTTGATTTCTTTTCCATAATAAAAGCTTAAAATATCTGTCATTGATGAACAGTGAGTTTACCAATCAACACAACAATTTTTTTTTTATTTCAACGTTGCTCCGTGTAACTATGCTTTAGAACATGATTAATTCTGTATCCATCAAATTACAAAAATTCAACACAACCAAGAAAACAGACTTGAGCACTGGAGATTCAATGTACATGGTATTTTCTTCATCTACATGTTTTTTTTTTGCATTTTATATATTTTTTTGCAGTTCCTTTTCCCCTTCATTATTTTACAATAAATGAGACTCAATTTTTCAATTCGCTATCCTCCTAGGCCACCAGAAATAAAACAATCAAATTTGGTAGCCATTTCAACATACTTGGTTATATACTAGTATACTGTACAAAAGCTTAAATCATCGCAGTGTGGTACCATAGAGATCTACAGAAAAGCACAAGAATTCTATGTACAAAAGTATATCAATTTTTTTGGGGTGTTTATAAAAAATGAACATGCTGACTATGTGAGGTCTGCTCAATATGTTTTTTTTTCCAATGATTATATACAACTGCTGTTTGTATGAGATTAAAATGATATATCTTAGTAATAGGATTTCACTTCATATCTGATCAATAAAATTATATTATTTAGAAAAAGAACTGCAGGCAATTTGAAAAGTACAAAAAGAAAATCTTAAAATAAAACGCAAGTATGTCAAGAAATATATACAAAATTATTTTTAAAACTGGAAGTTAACAAAAAATTTCTTGTGTGGAAATCCTTGATTAGTGCTAAAAATAATGTATGAACATTGGAATATAATTAATGCAGATCTCCTTTTGGCATCTTAGGAAGGCCTGAATAATTCTTTTTTATTTTCTGCAATGTTATTTAGAAATTTTCACTGGTATTTACAAGGACCTTTCCCTTTGCATAATCATGTGCATGGATTTATGTTAATCCTTGTATATCAGTAATTATGTTTTTTTCATTCTGCACATGGATAACTTTGAAATTCGTAATTCAACTGGTTTCCTAAATCTACTGTATATAGCTTACTAGGAAGAATGATATAAGTTTGCTATATGGCAATGGTAGTTTCCAAAAATTCTAGAAGCGACGCATGCGCTTGGCCATGTAGTCATCACGGCGTTCCATATTACGGCCACGGTCGCCACCACGGTCGTCTCTTCGCTCAACAGCCATTCTTCCTCTTCCATCATCCATCTGGGAGCGGTTTGGTCCTCCCCTACCACTGCCATAGGATCCTGGTCCTCCACCTTGTGCCATGTTAGCTCCAGGTCCACCTTGGGCTGGGCCTCGTCCTCCCTGGGCTTGGCCACGGCCGCCCTGCTGGGCACCACGTCCACCCTGTTGGTTGCCACCAGGAGTGCTACCTGGGGCGCTGCCAAGAACTCCTGGGGCACCTGGCCCACCTCTGTTGGGCGTTGGGGTTCCATTGTTGCCGCCTTGTCCTCCTTGGTTGGGTCCACGGTTCTGGTTGTTATTGAAGCCACTGCCTGGCTGTTGGTCAAACCTACTCTGACGCTGTTTTTCAAATGTTATAGTTTGGAGCAGCACATGATCATATTGCGCACGTTTTAGAGTAGATTCATGTTCAAGTAGCCACGATTATAGGTAGCACAAAATGTTTTGACCAAAAGGATTTTTAAAAATAGGATGCAAGACATGTTCCGTCATGGTTCAGGATTCATTGGGTAATTATATTGGAGGGACATCAGATCAATTCATGGTTGTTCCATAGCAGAGACATCAACAGAGGTCACAAAGAGTGATTGAGGCACATAATAGGATAAGAGAAATAAAGGTAATTTCATCATTAGCAAAATGTCAGATATCTACAATCTATAGGAAAGTGGCACTTTACATATTTAATTTTAATGAGTTTACAGAGCATGATTCATGGTCGATTTGCTATGTAGTTGAAGATGCAACAGTCACTGAGTGTAGGATATCACTATACAAAGAGTTTGTCCATAGACCGCGCATACAGGAAAACAATCACATAAAAGACCAGTATGTATGGTGTTGTGTGTGTTTTAGACGTAACATTGAACAGAGAAGCATCAAGATGATAAGTTAATGCCTTTTAATCTCCCACATGTATGTTAGTAAAAATTACAATATTTTAAATGACAAAGAGGTTGCAGATCACTGGAAGATTCAAACATCAAATCTTATATCAAAAATATGATACAAAAAACCGATCTTGGGTAATTAACTCCAAAACCAAGAAGAAACAATAAGATACAAGGATGCATAAAAATCAAGACATCTCTCACATGGGCTGCTTTATAAAGTCACCTATTGTATTAAAAGATTTTAATGCACCATGGCTTAGTGGCAGGAATGATATTTGACAGTGGCTCTCTTTTCATATATGGAGGCTATTGTAACAGTTTCTAGGGGCCAATTGCCCTTAGTTCACCCCCCCCCCTTATCATTTTTTTACGGTGATGGTACTACATCCAGCTTTTCGTCAGGGTTGGTGTCAACCATGCTTATCACATGTAAGTTTAAAATAGTTAAACAATTTTCCCCTTGTAGAGACGGTTTGAACTAAATTGCATGAATACAGAACAGACACGTGCTTGCATAGCACATGGAGGCCTAATGAGTTATGGAAACTCGGTGACTTCAGTCACTACATGTACACAATTTACACATTTATTTTCTGATCTAGGCCTATATTGAAAATCTAGGCAGCAAAATAATGGAAGATACTTCATTAACAAGAAAGTACCAGAAAGCACAAAGAAAATGTCTTCATGGCAGTTCTTATTGCAAACCATTAGAAATACAGCTTGCTCTATTAAAGCGCATTATGTATCAAACAAGTTGTGTTAAATGATGAATTTAATTTAAGTAGAAGTCTAATATGCAGCAGAATGGGTAAGTATGTGCCATTTTAATATTTGAAGCAGCCTCTATATAAACACGATGGGAAATCAATGTTGTCCTCGCGCAAAATGAAATTAAATACATCTCCATTCCAAAACAGATGCCGCAAAGGAAGAACATCAGAACATTCAGCGTGGAAGTCGTCATGTATATTATGCATAAAGGCAGCCATCATCAAGTGATCAATATTGATCAAAGTTCATTTATCAATCAGATCTTACCATTCATCCAAACTATGGTTCCTTTTTATTCCAGAATCTACATGTACATAACACAATTATTATTCTATTTAAAATAGAAAATTATTTGAACCATATCTACTACAACTCAGGCCTGCTTCAACTCCCTCATTTGTTTTTCAGTACCATCTGCACTATTCTCTCAAATCGACACCTCCCCCTTCATTGGCATGAAAATCAAGGCTCGATCCAACGATCATTTATGGTTTGCACTGTAGAGCAGTTATCTATCTTAGACGAGATCCACAAGATTTGCAGATACGAAAAGCCATGGAACATAAGGTTATCAGAAAAGCTGAAAACATGTGATCCCCATCTCTTCTACAAAATCACATTGTCGCTGCCACACATAGGGTACTCAGGACTAGTTGCATATCAACATATTCAACACGACCATGTTTAGCTGCATGCTTTCAATAGTAATGCTAGTACATAATCAAGTGCCACTTTTCAGTAAATTTCTACAATGACAATATAAACATAACTTGGTTTGAACAGTAAATCAGATTTTGCATGTAGTTAGGTTTTCTAGAAAGTTTGGAAATTGGAAGCAGTTGATGAAACGCGCAGGCTAGAATAAGCGCCATATAGATGAATGATATAAAACTTTGCTGGTAAACATGAAGAAAATTGAAATTCACTTGGATCTTGGATGACAGTAGTATAATTATATCAACGTACAACTGTTCCAGGTTGTCTTCATATACAAGACAATTAAAAACTTTTTTTTCATAGAAGTGAAGGTCTAAGTCAGATCTCAACGAGAGTGTTTTCACATCGACTCAAAGTTCAAAATCTATCATTCAATACAGTGAATCATTAAAAGTTATGATTATTCACACAAAACACACTCTCACACCTTCCTTTCCCTGAACACAAAAAAATATGTGAAACATGAGATTGAAGGATCATACTGAAGATCATAATGAAGAATTAAGTAGATAAAAAAATAATAAAAAGATGAAAATATGCACACACCTACAGTCAAGAGTGCTGTGCAATGACCACTATCAATGGAAAATGAAAGGGTTCAGCACAGATGTATGGAAAGCAGTCACTATTTGTAATCTTTAGGTAACACTAGATGCAGTAGATTTTTTACACCTTGTATGTTCAAGCCCACTTATTCCCATAACCCTCCGACTGCAGAATTGTCAATTTATCAATACCGGAAGAAAAAATGGTAGAGGGGCAAAAAAAAAAGAAAGGTAAAGGATGAGAGTAAAAACTACAATAATTTTCATGATCATCATGAAGTAAAACCAGTTTTAAAAGATACTCTAGTCTTGTACATCATGCAATTGGAGTCTTCAAAATGAAAACAAGATTTTGATCTCAGCATCAAGTGGAATCAAGTTTATGCAGTGTGGTGGATAAAAATTTTTCATTTCCCCCAAATCCATGACTGTAAGAGGTGTTACATAGGAGACTTGGTTTGATACAACTTAATTTTTTTTTATATCTGAGATGCTAAATTAGATGTTTAAGAGACTGCATCCAACAGCCATTATTTACTTTCAAAAATCAAATATTAATTATAACTGCTTGCTTCTTGATTGAAATGGGGAAAAAATGCACAAAACACGATGAAAGTAATTAGTAATTTTTTTTTTTCAAATGGGTAATCAGAGGAGTTTTCAGTCATCAGAAAAGCCCCTTTATCTCTGGTCTCAAAAGAACCCCTGCCCCCTCTCACATCACCTTTCAGGCAACTCTCTCTCATCTGACACGATACAGGAACTACTTACCCCGGCACCTCCTTGAACTTGTTGAGGCAACATGTCTGTACCGCTCTGAGGACCACCAACACCTGAGCCACCAGCCATCAAGGGCTGGGGCCCACCAACTCCGGGCATGGGGCGTCTAGAGCCCTAAGAGGAATATGTACACATTGCATTGACCAAACACCTGTTCTACTAGTTTCCATGAAAATATGTCACAAGCCACAAAACTTCAAAACAAGGGATTAAGTGATTGTATGCAATTATTCTCTTTTTTGCATGTACAGGTTTTTCTCCATCACATATCCTCTAAATAATAACGTGTAAATAGCTATATCATCTCTTTCCCCTGATGGAAAGTATTTTAGATCTGCTAAGTCTCCAACTAGTATAGCTCTTACATGTAAACTAACAAGGTATACATGGGGTATTATCAATAAAAACAAGTTTTACTTGGTTCCAGGAAAAAGAGCTTAGTTTGGGCATACTAGAACATGACATGCTTGATATCCGTCACCGATAAGATAATGGTGCAGGACCAAGTGGCAAATAGGCCGAGTTGGTCTTTGAGATACATTAGAATTCAATCCATTGTAACCACCTTCGGATAATCAATTCCAATGTTCTGATAAACCTATGGCAATTGGGGGTGAAACTTAAGATGTATTTCCCTTTATCCTGACTTCTTTTGAACAATATTGAAATTAAAATGATTTAAAATGAAACTTTACAATACTGAAATAGAGCTGTCACTGTAGGATTTGTGTGTCATATTTCTTTTCCTAATTCAATATCTACATCATTTGCTGTCTACACCACTTCATTTCGGGAGACAAATGACGTTAAGAAAAAAAAAAAAACATGCTAATCCTTCTATATCAATTTTATCAATTAAGTTTTGATATCTATCTGAAGTTGCTCAATACATAGAACAAGTGGAGTACCTCTTGCAGTCTCACCTGCATTATGCTATTCAATATACATGGAGCAGCAGTGCTGACTTTGAAAACTTACCGTATTATAAAATAATTATTCACAGAAAACACCATTCATAAAATGATACAATACTACGTTCATTGACCCCGAATGACATTTGATCTTAATCATGAGACCTAAGACTTGTCAGTGATACTTGATTACCCCTTCATAAACTATATCCATAAACGTTGAAAGTTATGATGGCAATTTAATAATTACCTGTAATATGGCCAAAGTCAATTGACCTTAAATGACCTTTGAATTTGTTCATGTGACCTGAAACTCAAACAAGATGTTCAGTGATACTTGATTACTCCTATGTCCAATTTATATGAATCAGATCAATAAACTTTCAAAATTATGACGGTAATTCAACAGATACCCCCAACTTGGCAAAAGTTCATTGACCCTAAATGACCTTTGACCTTGACCTGAAACTGAGGTAGGATATTCAGTAATACTTGATTGATCTTATGTCCCATTTTCATGACTAGGTCCAAATACTTTCTAAGTTATGCTGTCATTTAAAAAACTTAACCTTTGGTTAAGATTTGATGTTGACGCCGCCGTCGGAAAAGCGGCGCCTGTAGTCTCACTCTGCTATGCAGGTGGGACAGAAATAATTTCAGTTGTTGAGAACATGTTTATCTCTGAGTGTATTCATTTGATTTATAAACGCTATCAACTTTTACATGGGTAGTTTTACATCAATCGGCTAGTGAAATGCACAGACACTCATGCAAAAGATCAGGCAAGAGAGGATGAGCTCATGTCTTAATTTTGTTGAAGACATGGTAAAGGGTTATGAAAGGAAGTTTGGTTACATCAATATATCAACAGAAAGATTTGAAACCAGGATTCAAGTCTGACACGATACGCAGATTGTTGCCGAGTAAATGAAACGTGATCAACGCATAAAGCTACTTCAGAAGCATAAAACCACTAGATCTATGCAAATCAAGTTTTCAGTCAACTTGGGGAAATTGATAATCAGCGGCTTAAATCAATCATCCTTTATTTTCTGAATACTGATTTTTTTTCTTTTCAAAGCTTAAGACAGTTCCATCCAAAATATTGATATAAACATTAGCGAGTGTCCCCATGGGTACCACTGGTGATGTCGATACAAAAAATGACCTAACTAGATACTTCAATCTCACAGAAACAGAATATAGAAAATCGCAGTAGTTTATTCATGAAAAAAAAAGAGAAAAAAAAACTACAGTATGAATCAAATAATCAGATTATTCTTCGCAAAAGTCCAAAGTATTCACAGCATCTAGAAAGTAAAAATCTTTTAATAGTCCGTACTCCGTAGCTGGTAAAAAAAAAATATTCAGCCCACTGCTTGTCAGACAAGCGTCTCTCAAATCATTATATTATCCACCTGTAAAAGCAATCTATCAGAACAGAAAACTATGCACCTTTCACACATCTCACATGAATAGTTCAAAACTGAAACTGCTTCCATACCACTCTTCAAATTGTATACATACAGAGAAATGAAAAAATACAGAATACAATGACTGTAACAGAAGATCTGAACTGGTGAAATATGAACTTTCCTTCTGGAATTGTATTTCCCCCAAAAAAATGTATGTAAAAATCACATTGACAACTCCTGAATTATATTTTTCATATGCTGATATAATTCAAGAAGCTTTACAATCAATTTAAATTCTTTATTTAAACTGAAACCAGTAATTTGATGGAAATGAAATTCATATGCAAGGCCAAGGTATTTTAGAAGTTGCCCTCCAGTTTAATATTTCAGCAATTGTTATTAGTATCTGATGTATAAAGCAAGCTCAACACAAGGGTTGCAAACATGCAAATATGGCAACCTTCAATACAAGCACAAGAATGCAAGCGAAGTCAGACCCTAAACCTTGGACTTGTAAGATTTCTCCAGTTCAGAGCAACTTTGGTCTCTTGAAAGACCATACCTACCTCCATCTGCATCATCTCCTCCTGCTGTCTCCTCATCATATCCTGCTGGAGCCTCATGTCATCCTGCTGGACCTGCTGACGACGTCTCAAGGCATCTTCATGCTGCCTGTACAAGTTCTCTTCCTGACGCCTTCGCTCGTCACGCTCATTGCGCCTGGAAAAAGAGGTTTATGTGAGAACTTAAAACTTGCAGCTAATACAGGAAAAGGATGAAATCCTTGGTATTACTGGTTACAGCAGCAGCACAAAATAATGAAATGGTGAATGAAGATATCAGGAATTGATTGAAACTCAAATGACCTGCGTTAATTCAAGGCCAGACATTTTTGCTTGAAGTTTTCCTGAAAATATTCAAAAATATGAAATTTTTATTTCCAGTGTCAAACCAACACTCTTTATAAGCCTCACAAAACATGCCTTCTTTATAACACTCACAAGAAGAAAAACACACAACAGAATTTCAAATGAAGACCAGAATGGTAAGTTAAGACTTCCTAAAATGGACTACTTTGTACATGTATTGTTATTCTGAACATGTGCAATTTTATCATTTTTACAAAGACATAGAACACTAGTGTCATTTCTTTCATAGCTTTAGTAGATACATGGGGGATATGGGTGTGCTTCCAATACTCACCTCATTTCAAACTCCCTACGTTGGTCCTCTAGACGTTGAAGCTCTTCCTGTCGACGTGCAAGCTCTGAAAATTAAAACAAGAACAAGAGTGTTACTGGGGCAAGCACATTATATACCTGTCTGTAATGTGGGAAATGGAGTTATTGGTCAAGCAAGACTAATATGAGCCTAGGCTAAGTTGAACTAAAGTTATCGCGTTTATAAGGACTTCAGAAGGGTAAAATGAAAACATGTCACTGTGATCTTGACCTTTTGACCTCAAAATCAAGACTTTCTGGGATCCATGCTAGTTTCATACACACCTATTATATGAGCCTCGGTTAAGCTTAACTGAAGTTTTCATGATTACAAGGAAAATTTAACGGACGAACATGGCGCGATACCATAATTCGTCCCGTCCAATGGGTGGGCGTATAAGAATTAAGTCTTCAATGCGATGCCTACCTAATGCCTTATAAGTTGTATATAACTAACGAGACAACCATCTTCAACAATATCTTGAAGGATTCAAATCAACATCTCAAAACTACAAGCTGTTCACAACAAGGAAAGCTTGTTTAATTTCATCTCAACATACCTTGACGCATAAGAATGGCTTGATGCTCTGTCTTTGCAATTTCCATCTCGTCCATAACCTTCAGCCTAGACTCTTCGATGTTCTTTTCCAGATTGTCTCTCTTAATCTTTTCTTCTTCCTCCAGGGCCTTCATCCGCTGCCCCCACTCATACTCAAAGGTTCCTGGCTGGGCAAAACGTGGTGGTTGCTCTCTCTCCCTTTGGTACTCTCTGTTCTTCATGATGTAACGCTCTTGGTTTCCATCCTCTTCATCTTTCTGTTCGAGAGGCTCTACTGTCACAGGAAATGGGGCCCTGCAAAAACAGCCATGTTAAAACTCTCTTTATTATTCATTTTAATTCGTTGCCTTTTACTGTTGAATGCATAGTTTATAATCAAATCTACCAAACACTTTCAATTAAAATTTTCTTTCTACCTATAGTTCTAACACTATTGCATTTAGCTGGAGAACTTATACATTTCAACCATACAAAGCAAATGACCTTTTATTTTATTGCCAATAAATTTGCTTACCAGATGGCTCACCAAAAAAATGTTCACTGGCATACTGAAAATAGATCAATTATATGCTACCCCAAAAAATTTTTAATGGCAACTTTTTTGGAAACAAATCAGTTTCCATGGCGACTGACCCAGATCCACTCAATTGTAAAATTTAAGATTATACTTACGCTGTCAAAAGGAAAACACCTTGACCAATTCTGTTCAAGGCATTCTGTGCACCAGGTTTTCGTGAAAATTCCACAATTCCATTCTTTGTCGGTCGCCCTCTGTCATCTACAATCACGATGGCCCGCTCTACCTCCCCAAACATTGAGAATGCCTGTTCTAGAAGTTCATTTGATGTGCTTGGTGGGATGTTCTTTACCCTAAGTGCTGCTCCATGTGTGGCAAAACGAACTCTGATAGTACGATTCTTCTGTTGGGTACCATCTAGGGCAGCTTTAGCAGCCTCTGCATTTAATCTTGTATCCTACATGAAAGATAATTAGAAAATAGATTAATCATTTAATGATACTACAAATCAAAAAGTAAAACTCAAAGTTGTATTGTGGTACACATTCTTAAAAAATTAGTATAGGAAAAAAAATTATAAAAATTGTGATGTTTTTTAACCTCATCTAGACCGGGGGGGCTCAACAAATCGCACCGCTCGCTGACTTCTCACTTTAAAGTCTTGCGCAACTTTTGAGACCAATTTTGCTTCACCAGGGTATGTGGTTCCGAAATTACGCAACATCATGTAAGTGCATGTCAGACCAAACATTGCTCAAAAACATGGTGTTGTGTACAAAGTCAATGCAAATTGTGTTTTCAACCAAAATTAATTTATGTATGATTTTTAGTTTTGCTGGTCTAAATGTATTTCTTTTATGTTTTTATGATCTCAGAAGAGTTCCAACAAATTCCATTGAAAAAACAATGAAAAAAAAGTGAAAAAACAATGAAAAACAAAATGTAAAAAACAAAGAAATACATAAGAAATTGCAAAAAACAATATAATACATAAGAAAATGATTTGATATCGCAATTTGTTCAATGTACACTTGCTAAGAACACCATGACATGGAAGTAAGCTTGTAACCGATTTTGCAATCGGCAACCGATTCCATTCGATTTCACAACAATCGGCGATCACCTGCCGATCTTCGATCATGCCCCTTGAAGGAAAAAATCGGATATAAAAAATCGGCATAGATCTATTTACAGTGCAGTCAGAACATATTTCAAGATTTTTCTATTTAGAGCTTGTTAACAATGGAATAGTTCGAACAATCAGATTCCTGGAATGTCAGAAAAGACTCGCAACAAGTTGACCTACTTATGACCTACCGGTAGCTGCGCTGACTGGTATGGTGGGAGCATAGAGCTATTAATGGTGGGAGTGGAACTTTAGATGAATGTATCGTATAATACAAACAAGGAACATGTACTTGTACTGGGATTGTCATTTATCCCGCCCATGAGTGCACACAAAGGCCAATAGCAATGAAGTTTGAGAGCTGTGTGTGACCGCATGGGTGCATAAATATTACATGCATTATGTATGCTAGTGCTTATGGTGATAAATCCCGCCCATGAGTGCACACAATGGCCAATAGCAATGGAGTTTGAGAGCTGTGTGTGACTGCATGGGTGTATGACTGCATGAATATGTTGTACGCATTATGTATGCTAGTGCTGACAAATCCCGCCCATGAGTGTATACAATGGACGAATAGCAAGGGAGTTTGAGAGTTGTGTGTGACCGCATGGGTGCAAGAATAAAACATGCATTATGTATGCTAGTGCTTATACTGATAAATCCCGCCCACGAGTGCCCACAATGGCCAATAGCAATGGAGTTTGAGAACTCTGTGTGACCGCATGGGTGCATGAATATTACATGCATTATGTATGCTAGTGCTAAATGCTGATAAATCCCGCCCATGAGTGCACACAATGGCCAATAGCAACGGAGTTTGAGAGCTGTGTGTGACAGCATGGGTGCATGAATGTGTTGTACGTATTATGTATGCTAGTGCTTTCGCTGATAAATCCCACCCATGAGTGTATACAATGGACGAATAGCAAGGGAGTTTGAGAAAAGTGTATGATTGAATGTTGTGTTGTATATATGCTAATAGGTCCATGATGCTAGTGATTGCCCTGCTTAAATCCCGCCCATAAGTGCACACACAACCAAGGGACGAATAATTGCAAGGGAATTTGAGAGCTGTGTGTGTGTGCATGGATGAGTTGCGTGTTGTACGTATTATGTAAGCCATACTTGCCCTGATATTATCATTAATCCAGCTAGTGAGCTAATTCAAAGAATAGCACCGTCAATCAAACCCACCACGTGCACATGCCAAAAGGTAAAGTAAAGAATTCTGCGCTAGCCCGTTCATGTCTGGGCGGTACCAGTTTTCGGCTCTGCCCCAAAACTATCTTGTATTGTGTGCTTGCGCGCATTTGGTAATTCACTGATATTGTTGAGAGGGTGGGTATACAGAAAGATCGATACTGAGGCGTGACTTAACTTTTTCGAGGACTGTTTCGGAGAAATGATATACAAGTAAGCTATTTTCACAAAATGGGTGTACTTTGGAATGGTTTTTGGGCGTGGCTGTAATCATATATTATAATGAGCGAACTGAGCTGAGCTCAGCTTAAAAAGATGTCCCGCCGATCGTTCATTGACCTGTGATCTATGAGAATTATTTTCCTTTGCTGGAAGATGCGTCATTCGGTTAATCACTCATTTTGTTGTAAAGCAGTAACACCTCAAAACCCTTTTAAAACATGTTCCAAATGATCGCGCATGTCGGCGACTTCCATTCCTAAACATTCGTCTTTGTGACTTTGTCAAGAAGATGCGCGCGACCGAGAACAAAAGTTTTATGTATTCCTTTATTTTTAAACATCGCCGATTCGATTTTCGATTCGATTTCGATTTTAGAAGCTTAACTGCCGATCCGATTTTCGATCTGATTTTTGATCCGATTTACAACATTACAACAAAGAGTTTCTATAACAAATATTAGAACATTTGGAGCTTTATTTAGGGAGTTAGAGGAAAAAGTATGATCTCCCAGGCCCCCCCCCATCCCCCCCCGGCCATATGAACTCCAAAAATACCCCGACCTAGATAGGGTTAAAGTACATTTTATCAAATTCCTACAGTCTAAACCAAAAATTAGCAGTTTGGGGAATTTATCCTTCAGGGCAAGTCCACTTCAGAAAAATGCTAATTTGAATCAATTGAGAAAAAACAGACAAGCACAATGCTGAAAATTTCATCAAAATCGGAAGTAAAATAAGAAAGTTATGACATTTCAAAGTTTTGCTTATTTCTAACAAAATAGTTATATGAACAAGCCAGTTACATCCGAGAGTCGATGATGTCACTCACTCACTACTTCATTTGTTTTTTTATTGTTTGAATTATACAATATTTCAATTTTTATGAATTTGATGATTAGGACCTTGCCTGAAGCACAAACTATTAAAATAATGGAATTCAACGTGTTCAGGGAGGAATGAAACTTCATTTCACATGACAATGACGAGAAAATCAAAATGTTTCATATTTCATATAATAAATACAAAAGAAATAGTGAGTGAATGTCATCAGTTCCCTCATTTGCATACCGACCGAGATGTGCATTCAACTGATTTGTGAAATGAAGCGAAACTTTAAAATGTCATAACTTTCTTATTTTACATCCAATTTTGATGAAATTTTCAGTGTTATGCTTGTTTAATTTTTTTCTCTTTTTATTCAAATCAAGTTTTTGTTGGGGTGGACTTGTCCTTTAAATCAATAAAAGAAAAATCAGACAAGCATAATGCTAAAAATTTCATCAAATCACATGAAAAATAAGTTATAACAATTTGAATTTTCGCCTATTTTTCCACAACAAAGTTATATGCACAATTTAGTCCCATGCAAATGAGAATGATGTCTTGCGCTATTATGTTTTTTATTGTTTGAATTACACATTTCAATTTTTACAGATTTGAAAATAAGGACCAACTTGACTGAACCATGAAATGTTAAACAATGGTAGTTCCACATGTTCAGAGGAAATAAAAATTTGTTTCAAAGGACAATGAGAAATTAGAATATTTCATACAATAAAATACAAAAGAAATAGTGATATCATCAGTTCCCTCATTTGCATACCAACCAGGATGTGCATACAACGGTTTTGTAAAATTATTCAAAGCGAAAATTTAAAATGTTATAACTTTAATATTTTACATGCAATTTTGATGAACTTTTCAGTGTTGTGCTTGATTTTTCTCTATTTATTCGAATCAACATTTTCCTGTGGTGGACTTGACCTTTAACAACGATGATAAGAAGTACCGATGGTGATATTTTTGACGCGAGATATGGTAATTTAGATAAGAAAATTTCTCTTCTTATTCGAGATTTTGCCCATGTCACCTGATGATTTTTTAGTGTGGGAGTAAGTGAATGTGTACTTCACACATGGAATTCCATTATTTTAACATTTTGTGGTTAAGCAAGGTCCTAAATCTCAAATTTGTAAAAAATGAAATATAGTATGGTCAGTTCCCCCATGTCTTCGCGGTCTCCCAAATCTGCGCACCCTCGTATCTGCGCTATTCTAGCAAAAGAAGATACGCAACGAGCACAAAATTTACACATGCAATACATAGACAGGTATTCATAAAAAAATCTGACTCAAAATGGTGGAAAAATAATGAATTCAGAGCATTTCATGTGACAGCCTCAAAATGCAGCCTTTGTCATCAAAATCCCCGAATCGTGTACAAAGTGAACGAGTGCGCAGACATGGGGTACGGTACCATTTTTTTTTCAATCTGAAAATGACTGCCTGAGGTTTTTTCCAGGAAATCATATTAGGCCCTATATCTCTTTCAATTTTTTAGGAGATATTTGGCACACTAACTCATTATGATGTAAGAAACATTATCAACTGAAAGATTTTGTGAAATAAGAAATTCATGTTAAATCTTAACTCACATTGTTAGGTGCGCAGACTTGGGGCCCACCATCATATACTTCAACAATAAAATCCAAAAGAAATAGGACTGACATCGACTCATTTGCATATCTCTATCACCAAGTTGAGCATAGTTTGATTTAATTTTAGAACTATTTTGGGAAAGTGAAACTTTAAAATGTCATACACTGTAACTGTCTTTAGTCTACATCCGATTTTGATGAAGTTTTCCGCTTTATTCATGTTTGATTTGTCTGTTTATTTAAATCAACTTTTTCTGGGGGCACTTCACTTGTCTCGCAGCTCGACCTTTTTATTTTAACCACGTACCACCATCCTCAATTTCTCAAAGACTCAATCGACATCATTCATACCTAATATTCTACATCATTGAACCTACCAAACGAATGAAACCAAAACCTTTTTGGCTATTCAGGAATGTTTCAGACACTTCTCCAAATTTCTCGAACATCTTTTTGAAATCTGATTCTGACACATCATTTGCAAGATTGCCAACGAAAAGACGGCAACGTCCTGTGAATTTCTTTTCCGTTCTTGGTCCTGCATCAAATTCTGGAAGAGGATTGAGTGTATCATTTCCTTTCTGATAGTCTTTTCGATTTCCCTGAAATTGAGGTCTGTGACGTTTCTCACCACCAGATTGATGTTGATGATGCTGACCACCGCTTCTGTCGTGCCTGTCTTGACTCTGTGGCTGATTGTGTTGCTGCTTGACGTTTGGCTTGTTCGGAGTCGAATTTGCGCTTCCCTCACCGCCTCCTTTACTGTCGTTTCCACGATTATTCATCGGCTGATTGGGCCTTTTTTGTCCTTGGGTTCCTCTCGATTCTTCCCTGTTAGGCATTTTGGATATATTTCAACTAAATAGCAAGGTAAGAAGGATATATTCTTTGATAAAAATTAGATGACGCAGACGTGTAGACACTAGCTGGATGCACAGTCAAGAGAAAGTAAAAAGAAAATGGCGAGACGCGGTGTTCGGATTTTTCCGCACATCATCGGCTTTATCCGTATACTTCCGTAAAATAGAATACTTTCTGTAATTTTTGTAATGACCCTAAAAAAATGCTATACATGAAAATTTAGGATGATAAAAATAAAAATTAGACAAAATTTATATTTTTTTAAAGATTTTATGTTATTAAACAATAATGGTTTATTGCTACATTTTTTGCGAAACTTCGAATTGATTCGGATATAAGTTCGGATTGGATAAAAATGACGACATTTAATGCACGTGCGCAGCGCAGCCTCGCCTCGCAAGGCCTATCGTGCCCTAATGGCCCATACGCATAGTGCGACCTTTTTTTCCCAGTAGACAAGCAGCCAGTGCATGCATCAGTGAGTGAAACCAAGGAAGCTCCTTGGTGAAACTGACACAAACGCAAAAGCGCTGGGGCACCATAATAATTATGATTGACACGAATAACAGAACGTGTACCGATAAGTCCCGAGCGAGCTAAGCAAGTGAAAAAAAAGTATGAGAATCGATTTCGACATGAAATGCAGAAGAAAACGTCAAAGTTCCTTTCACCAACCATTAATATATTTTCTCTTTTTTAAATGTGTAGAACTAGCTTCGAGTTAGAGTCATATAAGCCCAACCCTAGCTTGATCTATAACGAAATTATTGAATTTTAATTATAGTTTATCAATATTTTGTGAAAACAGTTATATGCACAATAGTAGGGCCTATTCATTATAGGTTGGCCGCATCACCACTTTTCCTAATATATTAGGCCAACAAGAAATCATAAATGTTTTATTTTTTCATACATGTGTATAAAATGATAATTTTGCGGCAGTTTGCGCTTAAGTCAGTTGTCAATCCAATGTTGTTTCAGTTTTTCGCCATAAATTTTTTGAAGATTTTCATATAATAAAATACAAAAGAACAAGTGGGGATATATATGATCAGCCCACCTGATAAATATTCAAAGAAAGACCTGTTTCACCGGAATAATGCAAATATTTATCATTCAAGTGTTTATTTTGATCAAATTTTCAGCATTTTGCTCCGTGTGAACTGATTGAACTATTTCCAGCCTGGGACCATCCCAATTTGAATGCCCGCTATTTTTAATCAAATCACGGTCGGGGTTTACACTATATGCATCATATATTTACGAACGGGATGTGTATCGAGCACAAAGCGCAAGCTGAAAATTTTTGATGTTTCGACCTAAAAAACTCAGATAGGCCTAAAGCACCTGAGCACCTAAGGACAATTAAGAGGTATCTTTAAAAAAATCGAGTGAAAATGATTTACTTAACCGAAAGGGAACTGTTTGACGTGCAGAAAAAACTTTGTAGAGGGTATCTCACTATGATGATATAGCGCGAAGTAATTGACTTTTTGGGGTGGAGGGTGGGGTGATTATATAGCGGAAATAATTTCTAAGCATCTATTGACTGGGCCCGCTTCTATATTTGCAATTTACATCAATGATTTTTGTATAGATAATCCAAAATCCCATTATGTCCGTTATCTTGTATGCAGATGATTCGACCTTATTTTTTTTTCTCATCAGAACCCATAACCATTAGTTGATGTTATTTTGGACGCCGGAAGGTTAATGTTACCGGGGCACTGGCGTAAATCCCGGGGGATGGGGGATTTATCCCCCCCCCACTTTTCGAGGAGGGGGATGGCCTGTACTTACTTTCCTCCCCCCCCCCCACTTTTTACGAAAGAAATGAAAAAAAATCACAAGAGATAATTGATTTATTGGTGAAAATTCTTCCTAAAATACCGCTTAACAAATAAAACAATATTATTGAATCATAAAATGCATATAAAGAGCCAGTTCACTATTTCCGAACGAATTATTTATATCCTTATCATAACATTGAAGAGAGACCCCCGTTTCTTCCAATTCATCAATGTTATAGTACTTTGGGAAGGGATTAAGATGGAATGTCATAAAAATTGGTTGTAATATCTCTAATAAAACCATTACACCATCATGGGGTAAAAAAGATAATAATATTGAAGGCGTATTTGCCATATGGGCATACAGTGGCGTAAATACGGGTTGACATGGGGGCACATACCCCCTCCCCATCGGCTGACCAAATAAAAAACGGGGAAAAGGAAAAAAGAGGGACTCGGAAAGGAAACGTAGTGGGAAAGAAGAAAATCATTATCATGTTATTTTATATTATGATTATGTTATGTTACATTACATAAGAAACATTTTTATCATAACTTTATGTTACTAGTACATAATTTGCCCGGGCCTACGTCTTCATTGTTCCTGGTGCTCGCATTGTCTGTTTAACGAGATATATAATCCTGTTGTACTAAAACATCCAGTTTCAAGTCAATATAAACCAAATATATTTCCTAGCACTTGAGTTATCATTGCTTTATAGTGACATGTGCTTCTTTTACATGACTCAAACGGTGATTGTCCCATTTTTAGGTCTTCTTTTATATATGAAACATGTCCTGTCCGTGATTACGTTCGCATTAGTGGATTGGTGAGATATGTCTGCTCTTTATTTATCATGAAATCCTAAAATCGGTCCTTATAAATGTCCCTTCTTCAGATCTGAATATCAAAAATTTTCAGCTCGCGCTTTGCGCTCGCATCATTTGGTTAATGAAATACGTATGGTCCTAGTTAATTCCTGCAAAGAAACCTTAAAATGCCCCACTTCAGGTCTGAATTATCTTAATTTTCAGCTCGCGCTTCGCGCTCGCAATATTTAAATATTGAGATGCGTATGATAATCATGATTGCAATGACTACAAAAAGTGTTTCATGTGTTCAGATGTAATTCTTATAAGATCAGCAAGCACTTGGCTCTCGCATTAGATGACTATGGTGAGATTATGCATACTCTTAATGGATTCCTAAAATACATTCCTTAAATCTCGCTGTTTGGGGTCAAAATATACGAAAATTTGAGGTCGCGCTTCGCGCTCGCAAGACAGGTACCGTTTATGATTACACGAATTTGATTATAATGTCCCTTTTAAGGTGTGAATATGAAAAAAGTTCAGCTCGCGCTTCGCGCTCGCATTATTTGATCAGTGAGATACATATCCGTAAAATGACATTGTCCTTAAAATGTCTCTATTAGGTCAGTATAACCGGCAACTGAGCGCGCTTCGCGCGCTAACTCAGTGATTCAAAAATTATGCTGGTGCCCCCACAATGCCCTGACCCACGGAACGCCACTGTGGACATACAATTCCTTGCATATTTAATAACATGATTGCAAAAAAGAAATGCCAAAAAATTTCAGTCATCCCCCCACCCATCAACACGGATTTACGCCAGTGTACCGGGGTAATATACTGAATGGATAAGAGCCAATCGCTTATCTTTGAACCTTAACAAAACAAAATACATGTTATTTAGTAATTCCATATAGACAAGTTACCGATAAAACATGTTTGATAAACTCCATTAGAAATGGTATACCGTACACCAAGATTCCTGGACTAACAGTTGACAGTAGTGGTGTAACTACGGGGGGGCATGGGGGGCACATGGCCCCCCATCGGCTAGCCAAGAAAAAAAATACGTGGGAAAATGAGAAAAAGAGGGAGAAAAAATGAGAGGCGTAGTAGAGGAAAAAGAAACTAGTGTTTATTCTATTATATTAAGTTATATATTATTTTATAATATATTGTATATTACATAAATATTTTGTTCATAACTTTTTTAAACATATTTGCTGATGGCCTATGACATTGTGTCATCATTCCTGGTGCTCGGAATTTCTGTAATAATCCCGTTGTACTAAAAAAAATCCAGTTTTAAGTCAACATGGTCAATATACACTATGTATATCCTTGTTATCTTTGCCCGCTTTTAAAGTCTGAATATGAAATAATTATTTCTAGTTGCATACGTTCGAATTAGTGAATTGGTGAGATATGTCAGCAGCTCTTAATGAATTCCTGAAAATAGCCCTTAAAATTTCCCTTAACTGGTATGAATATTCTATCTGAAATTTTGATTACTGTGGTCCGACTGGCCGACTGCAAGCTCTTTCTTTTCATCAGAGCGACTAGCTAAAAATTTAGATGTTTTGAGACAGAAAACAATACAATTTATGAACATTGGACTTAACCGCTTTTGACAAATGAACTCTTCGGAAGAGTTTGTTTGCCAAAAGGGTTAGGTCCACTCCAAGAAAATCATTTTTTTTATTCTCTCATATGTGTGTGTGTGAAGCTATACATGTACAACAGCTTTGGCAACTCTTTTATTTAAATATTGTAAAGAAATGAATGAAGAGAACAATGGTAGAGAAGAGAACACCTTCACCCGACAAAGGTAATTGGTAGAGTGTTGAAAATCTGTCTTTCTGACGGTCAATCGGATCTCGGTCGGCCTAGCCACTAGCCCGTCTCTGTGGTCTAGTGGTTAAGGCACCGGCGTTCAAAACTGGGGGCCCGGGTTCGATTCCCGGCAGAGACATTTTTTCGGCATAACCAATTTTTCCAAAGGGTAGATAGCTCTGGGGAACATTGATTTAAGCTACGTCTACCATTGTTCTCTTCATTCATTTCTTATATATATATATATAGGGCCTTGGCGCTTTTTTTAAAACAATTGCACACCTAGTCACCAATGATGCATATCGCATTTTCATTTATTTGAAAGCAGGATAATAGAGTATTGTAGATTAAATGCCTTGCTCACCGGCATAGGTGCCGCGGCCGGGGATCGAACTCCGGACTTTCCATGAGACCACTCGGCCATAGCCACGGCACCTCCTCAAGGCTCACTTGTGTGTTGCTGCCCTCTACGTTCGTTGTGTACTTTAAGATATACTTTATCATATTTATGCTTCTTTACCAACCGACTTAATAACTCACATTGGACTTTTGGCAAATTTGAGGGCGAGTTACATTTGCCAAAGCCAGTGAAAGAACGCCAAAAGACGGTTACTGACCAGAGAGGTGAGTGACTGTCTGAGGACAGTTAAGTTACGGTAGCGTTTTCGGAGCGAGAGTGCGGCCGGGGCGCCAGCCGGTAGTGCGGTGGACCTGGGCCCTGGGGGGCGGCTCGGAGTGGGGCTAGGGTGGCGTGGCCGTGGCTAGCCTGGGGCGTTTTGGGGAGTGAAAGTCATATGTACTGTACGTCACTCCCCACTAACGCCTGGGAGCCCTACCTATATTTCCCGGCGCTAATGCAGTTTCGCACCGGTCGATTACTAGCACACCTAATCACCAATAATTGTTCCCAAATGTCATGACAAGTCTCACATTTTGATGTCAATATATCCACCACTTTTCAAAATATTGTGATCGGGAATGGCTGTATTTCGGCTTCGATCTCAACGTCGTTGATCGACACGGCGTAGACATCGCTTCACGGATCGCTTGGATTCACCGTAATGTTGATATGAACTGAAGTTAGCAACCTAATCATGCGAAAATGTGGCGAACAAACTGCCAGCATGCCGCATGCGAATCTATGTTCGCATGATTTGGTTGCTAACTTCAGTTTAGCCTGGGGCGTTTTGGGGAGTGAAAGTTATATACTGTACGTATGGAGTCACTCCCCACTAAACGCCTGGGATTCCTCCCTATACTTCCCCACATACGGGTACAAAACCAGAAACTTTCGCCCCCGAGAATTCTACTTTCCCTCTAAAAGATCTAGCCCTAAAACATGTACATGGGGTCCAACTTCATTTCCAACATTTCAGCGATATTGATTTCATTTTTAAAGAAGAATTCATTAAAAAACGAGAGATTTGTTTTGAAAAGATGGAAAGAGCTTACTTCCGTGTTTACGTCGCCATCTTGATTTCTTTGTCTTCCGCTTGGCGACAGCACGCAAATCGCGGGATTTGCGTGCTGTCGCCAAGCGGAAGACAAAGAAATCAAGATGGCGACGTAAACACGGAAGTAAGCTCTTTCCATCTTTTCAAAACAAATCTCTCGTTTTTTTAATGAATTCTTCTTTAAAAATGAAATCAATATCGCTGAAATGTTGGAAATGAAGTTGGACCCCATGTACATGTTTAGGGCTAGATCTTTTAGAGGGAAAGTAGAATTCTCGGGGGCGAAAGTTTCTGGTTTTGTACCCGTATGTGGGGAAGTATAGGGAGGAATCCCAGGCGTTAGTGGGGAGTGACTCCATACGTACAGTATATAACTTTCACTCCCCAAAACGCCCCAGGCTACTTCAGTTCATATCAACATTACGGTGAATCCAAGCGATCCGCGAAGCGATGTCTACGCCGTGTCGATCAACGACGTTGAGATCGAAGTCGAAATACAGCCATTCCCGATCACGATATTTTGAAAAGTGGTGGATATATTGACATCGAAATGTGACTGAGAGACTTGTCATGACATTTGGGAACAAATATTTGTGATGAGGTATGCTGGTAACCGGCCGGTGCGAAACTGCATTAGCGCCTATTTCCCCACATACTGGTACAAGTTTTATGTTTACCCCCATTTAATTATATTTTTCTTACTTTTCATTAAATAAATAGTCGTAAAATTGAAAGAAGTTAAGAGCAAGAGCGTTCACTTACCCCCATCTGTTTATTCCGTTAGTGGGGAGTGACCGTACGTACAGTATATGATTTTCACTCCCCAAAATGCCCCAGGCTAGCCGTGGCCTAGTCTGCTGGGCAAACCCGTCACTCGAAATAAGGGTCTGAATGTGCAGCCTACTCATGCCTTGTGTACTGAAGGCTCTTTCGTATTGGAACAGCAAGTTTTGTATGTGCTAGTCGGCCAAATCGTGGTTTTGGGAACCACTCGTAGATTTGTGTACGCGCACTTGTGTACAAAGTGAATGGCATGAATGGAGGTGGAAATAGGGAACCGTGCGTGTGACTGAATAAAGCGCTGCTGTATGAAGTAAACGGTGGTTCCCGATATCAAGATAATGCCTGCTAGTCTGCGTGGAGGCACACTTGTTGATCAAAGTTCCAATGAGGGTCTGTGCCTGCAGACTAGCCGTGGCCTGCCGTGGCGATGGCCGCTCAAAAGTGCGGACTTATCCTGAAAATAAGTCACCTCCTGCTCTCGAGTGTCACTTATTCAATGAACAAGGTTTTGATTTGTCAGTGTCTGTGTTTGCGCTCGCTCGTTGTGTACAATGTCAATGACAAAAATTGGGAGATGAATGAAAGAAGTCACTGGCGCTGACGAAATTGAATGGCAGTGAATGGAGTGGTTAGCCTGGAGTCGTCTGGGGAGTGAATTAAAGTCATGATATACTATACGTATGGTCACTTCCCACTGATGCCTGGGATCCCTACCTATATTCCCCCACGTACGGGTACAAAACCACAAACTTTCGCCCCCGAGAATTCTACTTTCCCTCTAAAAGATCTAGCCCTAAACATGTACATGGGGTCCAACTTCATTTCCAACATTTCTGAGATATTGATCATATTTTTAAAGAAGAATTCATTAAAAAAAATGAGAAATTTGTTATAAAAGATGGGAAGAGCTTACGGCCGTGTTTACATGGTTTACGTCGCCATCTTGATTTCTTTGTCTTCCGCTTGGCAACAGCACGCAAATTGCGCGATTTGCGTTGAAAGAGTGTTTGAACCATTTCAAAAAGTTCTTGGGCCCCCATGAAGAACACAAAAACCATTCAAAACCCCCCACTTATTAGTTCGTCTAGTTCTTCTCTCAGAGTAAATGCTGCTTCAAGATTGTAATGAAGACAAATGCATTGGTTGTGTATGTAGTGTGTAACTTTTCACATAGGGGAGACCGGGGTTAGTTGGAACGTGGGGTAAGTTGAAACATTGTAATTTTCTTTTAACGCCTGTAAAATAAATTTATGCAATACTGCCCTCTATTTATTGCAATAATAATTCAACACTGTTGTATTATTAATAGCAATAAATTGAGGGCAGTATTGCATAAATTTATTTTATAGGCGTTAAAGAAAATGACAATGTTTCAACTTGCCCCATGTTCCAACTAACCCCGGTCTCCCCTACTGTTATTTAATAATAAAAGCCATTTTTCTTATAGTGGAGGTGCATATATATACATGTATATGTAAAAACATTCTTTGTGGTGTTTACTTTGTGTACTAATCTTTTTGTCAATTATATGTTCCAAGTCTGTCCTTTGTAATAGTTTATTATGTTGTCTGCTCACACAGAGTTTCCAATTTTGGCCCACTTTTTTGTCTAGACATACAGTGCATCCCACTAAAATCGAAACCCAGATTTAGTGATGATTTGTCATAACTTAATCATAAATACAATAGACAAATTACCTACCAATGCAAAGCTTATTCACGCATGAGTGAGCAAAAACAATTTGAAGAAAGGATACCCAAAACTCATTTGGCGGGGGGTGGGGGGGAATATCTGAAAGAAAATCACATGGGCCTAAAAAGTTCAATATCTGCTCTTTTATTTGATACCTTTATCACGGAATGTGGTCAAGAAGTAAAAAAGTTCTGTTCCATCGAAACAATGCTTGTATTTGTATAATTTAATTAAATAAACATATTTTCACTGGTTTCCCACAGAAGCTATTGCATGGTAAACAAAAGACTTAATGCAAGGTTGGTCATCAACAAAACGGAGTGTCGAGTGAGTCTGAATGCTAGCCTGTAAAACCTCGTCATTTTATGAAATTATTGAAATTCAAGCTTATTTGAAATAACCAGAACTTTGTTTTTTTCTTGACCATTTTCTGTAATTGAGGTATCAAATTAAAGAGCAGTTATTGAACTTGTTAAAAATGTGGTTTTCTTTTTGAAACCCAGATACAGCCCGCCAAGTGACTTTTTGGTTTCCCCTCTTCAAATTGTTTTTGCTCACTTGTGCGTGAATGAGAAATGAACTAAGTAATTCCAGATGAAAGAAGAGATTTTAAGCTTTAAAATGGGAGTCATTTCGTCTATTTTATTTGTGATACAGTAATGATAAATCATCAATAAATCTCGGTTTCATTTTATTTTGGGATTCACTGTACAGTGTACTGCCAACTTGGACTTGACATATTTCATTCTTAATACACATAGGGTGCATTACACACACATACGCACAATTTAGTGATGTTTTCACCTCATTGTGCAGTGTACGCATAGAGCTTTTCTTTACAATAACCCATGGATCCTACTATCAAAAGTTATTTTGAGTTGAAGTAGAATAGTCCATTCAAAACCCCTTTTTAAATTGCTCCCTAAAATGCATGTGGCACAGGTGTACAAAGAGTTAATTGATGACATTCTCTTCCCATCATATAATTAAAGGGGAATCCAGCCTTGGCCATAAAATGTTGTGTTGGGAAGAAGAAAAATAAATTAAACAGAATGGCGAAAGTTTGAAAGAAATCGGACAAGCGATAAGAAAGTTATAGCTGCTTTAAAATTGAGATCACTAATAGTATGTAGATTTCAAATTGGCAACTGGGTAAGTAAATCATGACAAGGGGCAAGGACAACTTTCCCATAGGCCATGTACTTTATTATCAGGGATTTGTGGTTTTCTCCTAAGTACCTATTCCCCTGGGGCAGTAATCTAAATATAATCCTGGTAGTATATTGTTTTATGTCCTCATGAAAGAAAAATATAATTTGAAATAAAACTTTTGGGAAAAATGACATTTTAGCCATAATATGTATTGGAGTACATGGAAGAGTAGTCCTTGCCTTACATCACTATGACATCTCATATGCGGTCAATTTGAAGTCTCCATGGGTATAGTGATTACCAATATTTACAACTTTTAAAAATTCATAACTTTCTTGTTGTTTGTCCAATATTGTTCAAACTTTCACCTATTAACTTGTCTGATTTTTCTTTTTCTTATAAAAACAAGTCTTTATTTGGGTTGGATTCCCCTTTAAAGGACAAGTCCACCCCAACAAAAAGTTTGCTTGAATAAAAAGAGAAAAATGCAACAAGCATAACACTGAAAATCTTATCAGAATATATAGGATGTAAAATAAGAAAGTTATGACTTTTCAAAGTTTTGCTTAATTTCACAAAACAACTACGAACATCCTAGTCAGTATGCAAATGAGACTGATGATGTCATCCACCCACTATTTCTTTTGTATTTTATTCATGAAATATGGAATATTCTAATTATCTCCTCATAGTCAACTGAAACAACAATTAATTCCTCCCTGAACATGTGGAATTAGCATTGCTTAATACTATATGGTTCAGTCAAGTTGGTCCTAACTGTTGAATCTGTAAAAAACGAAATATTGTAGAATTCAAACAATAAAAAACAAAAGAAACAGTGAGGGACATCATGGACTGTCTCATTTTCATTTCACTGAGATGTGCATATAACTATTTTGTGAAATATAAGCAAAACTTCAAAATGTCAATTTATTTTACATCAGATTTTGATGAAATTTTCAGCATTATGCTTTTTTTTATTTCTCTCTATTTATTTAAAGCAACATTTTTCCGGGGTGGACTTGACCTTTAAGACTGGCTTTGTTGCAGGAAAGGTACTGACAGAGAGTTACTCCTACTCCTGGGAGGCTGTGTACTTCAACATGGATACATGTGGTGTCTGTGATGGAAATCTCCAACTTATTGGGACACAAGCTTTATCATTCTGTGCGTATCTCTCAAAAACCAATGTCAAGGTTGGCCAAGTACTTCAGCAAATAGGATGGGCTGTTGGAGACGAAGCAACGTGGAATACAAGGCGTTGCTGTAAGCCATGTTATCAGATCCTTGGAAGTAAGTAAACAAAAGAAATTAGTGAGCTTTTGCTCACCAACGTGTGCGGATGAACCGTTGTAAAAATTTGTTGTTAGTAATTCATGATCTCGGCATCCAAGTTATGATTATTTACTAATACTAAATATCTAATCATGACTTGAATGCTGAGATCATCACTGTCATGTCCTATGGCAATGTGACAATGATGTGTGATGTCACACATGAACAACTTCCCCATTTTTTTTGTGCATGTTTATTTTACTTGAATTGCATCTTTTGTAAATCTGTTGGTGTAGATCAGATTTCCTTTCTGTGGGAGGATATGTTAGACATGTTTTCATTTAAAGGGGAAGTTCACCCTGACAAATAGTTTATTGTAAAAATAGCAGAAAAAGGTAATAAAAATATTGCTGAATGTTTGATAAAAATTCCTCAAATAATTTAAAAGTTATTAGAATTTCAATTATATGATTTGTGACGTCATATGCGAGCAGCATTCCTACATAGTGAATGGTAAAAAATCAATGAAATGTCATTTTCTCAGAAAATTAAAAATGATTTGTACTGTGCTTTTTGTTTATTAATAGAAAAATCATTTCACACCCGATCATGAATAGAAAACAAAATCAAGTCATCAGGAACCATATAAAATTTGAAATTCATGCGTTTTATATTGCATAACATATGGGGCAGCTGCTCGTTTATGACGTTGCAAATCCAAAACTTTGAACTCCAATAACTTTCTTACTCTTTAACAGATTTTCCTCAAACCTTCACCAATATTTTTTACTATTTTTCTGCTATTTTTACAACAAAGTCTTCTTCAGGGTGAACTTCCCCTTTAATACATCGTGGATGAAGAATTTTTATCACTGAAAAGCAGGAGCAAAAAGAGAGATATAGTCCATCAAAGGGGATATTTGTACACAATTGCCTTTGACACATTCCAATCGCAATAGAAAACCTCCATAGGATAGTGATTCTCCATAGTTAATTCTCAACATTCAAACGCTCATATAGCTTTACTATTGTCTGTCCATTATTATATTACGACAGTATGCTATTAAATCAATGGTGAAGAAGTGATGGTATGCTGTTTTGTTCCTCTCCCTTCCCTCTCATCCATCCAGAGAAAGACAGACTCATACAGGGGGGGTGGGGTACTTTGACCATTGATGAGTGGATACCATGCATGGCCAAATTAAGTATTTCCATGTTCTGACAATGCACCTCTTAACAAGTATTGGCGTGTGAAACCCTACCCTAAACAAGTATTGGAAATAAAACGGTACCCTTGACAAGTATTCTCTGAAGTGACCCCCTAAACTAGTACGATTTCACAGACCTGACTGGCATGGACGTCGGCTTTACCTTTACTTTTATTGGGTTAAGTACCACTCACAAAGCTCACTGAAATCAGACCCTAAACACGTTAAGTGTTGGGGCAAAAAGTAAATCCATTATAAAGTATATATTTAGTCTTTTTATACTCTCAGAAATTTTTCATTGTTTTAGTGTTTTGACATCCTTATTACGTTACATATGTAATGTGTCCTATCTTGAAAAAAGGATCCTTTTCACCTGTTTTTGGTTGCTCATAGTAGCCACTCGTCAATGGAAGTGGCCCCCCTGGGGACTCTAACACACACTAACTCTTGCCTCTACCCCTCTCTCCTGTCCCCTTTCTCGTCCCTAACTGTATTTTATTTTATTTGCCTTCTCCCTCAATACACCCAGATTCCCATATTCATGATAGCCAAATATGTACTCTTATTTGTAAGCAGGCCAATTAGGTCAGTCAATGATTTCAGTCGAAGTTTGTTATGTATATAGAAAAGTTTTGTACGGTAATTGTTATTGTCCTTTCCCCATTGTTAGTATTATAATAAAAGTAGACCCTGTATTATATTTCATAAATTAACCATTATGATAACTTTTGTTCATATTTTAGAATGGAACACTGTTAGAAGGAATCTGGAATATGTCTGCTGTGAGTGGAGAGAAAGAACAGGGAAGTCATTGCCTGGCCTGCAAGCCGTAGAAAAAGAGACAAAAAAATCTAGAGTCATACAGAGCATCAAACACTCAAACTATGAACAAACATTCCGTTTTCTAAGGGCATCCAAGGCAGCATGCAAAGTGTGGAGGAAGGACATTATCAAAACCATCAAAAGTGAGATGTCATTTCTCTGCAAAACCTCGAACCTCATTCCAGATTCCAGTTCAAAGGAAGAAGAGTTTGACTGGACAAAGATTCTAGATAGAGTAAAATCTGTCGCCCCTACGTTCTTTGCTGTTTGCTTGGCGGCCGTATCTAGAAAGAAGTCTTCAAGGTAAATAACACAAAATACTATACTAGATTTAATCTAACTGTTAAGTGTATTCATCTTGTGGGTTGGCGGTGATTAGAGATTGGGAGACACGTGCCCTCTATGTTAGCTTTGGGAAAGGACACTTTCAAACAACAAGGTCCAATCTGGACAACTTTTCAACCAAACTTGGATGGTAGATGGATTTGGGGTACCTGCATGTTATGCTGCAGGCAAAGGTCACATGGTTAGGTCAAAGGTCATTTTCAGGTCAACGTTAAAGTTTACCTGCAAGACTCTCTTATGACACCTAACTCTTCAACCGCAAGTCACTTTTTCAACCAAACTTGGATGGTAGATGGATTTGGGGCACCTGCATATTATGCTGCAGTCGGAGGTCACATGGTAAGGTCAAAGGTCATTTTCAGGTCAACGTTGAAGTTTACATGCAAGACTCTTTCTCTGAAATCATAAGTCACTTTTCAACCACACTTGGATGGTAGATGGGCTTGGGGGACCTGCATGTTAGGGTTATTGTCGCCATGATAATTGTATATATTTGTCAAATTTCTGTGTGAGCTCTATATATCGCAATGACAGATGACGCGCTGGGTTCGGGGGATACAACCCGCCGAGCATCTCTAGTTATTAATAATTATAGACTTACGATTTCATGCTAAAGAGGATGGATAGTGTCGTTCAAGCAGACCTTGCCCTCCCACACCTAGGGACAGTGATTTTCCGCGATCGCGGAAAACTGACGGAATTCACGGAAAAGGCCTTTTGAAACAGAAAGTGGCATTTCAAACGGAAAATGTGTTTTCCCTCAAAATACACAGAATAGCAACAGAAATTACTAAAAAAACCCAACAAAATGAGAATATTGAATGGCCACAAAACCCCAGAAAACACGATCTCACTTCGCTACAATCATGACAATTCACACATCGTGACTGCTCTCGACATCAGCACACTCGATAGTACCCCGCGTCCGTACCCAGCCGGCCGGGTTGAGCTTCACATCCCTTCATATCGCTTCATAATCGCTTAACTGCACGGTCGTGTGTAGCTGCCCTCTACGTTTGAAGATGTAACGGCATGATTTGAGATTTTCTGAAACGGAAAAGGCCATTTTTTGAAACGGAAAATCACTGTCCCTACACACCATCCACCAGAGAGAGAGAGAGAGAGTGAGAGAGGGAGAAAAAGAAAAGGAACAGAAGTGATAAAAGAAAAGAAGGCAAAACATCTGAAGAATAATAAGGTTATGGCTTTTTAAAACCTTTGTTTTGGTCATTTTCCCAAGATTTGTTCACAAAAGGGTGGAGGAGCCATCGTAATAGATCCGTGCCTGATGGATGCTATGCAGAAACAAAACTTTGGCAGAATTCATCATCATTATAAACTGTATTGTCTGCATAATGTAATAGCATCATCTCTTTTCTATTACAGTGCTTTCCAGAAAGTCATGAAGAACAGATTGGGAATGATGCTCCTGATTCCATTGTATCAGAGAAGACCCATCGTCATGCAAAGATTACTACCTGTACCTGTGGCTTCTACATTGAAGAGATATGGCTTAATGGGAAAGGTAGCCCATCTAAGATAATGACAAGCGTGCCCGTATGCAGCAGGGAGGGGGCACTTGCACCCCATAAATTCTGAAAACACATATTTTTTTATTACAGAAATTCATAAAATCACCAATCCTTCTATTTCAATTTTAAAAATGAAAATTTGCCCCAATGGGTGATTTCAAGTACGGTGTTGACCTTTTGGTGTTGGTGTTAGGTCAATTTTTACACGATTATAACACCAAACATAAAATGAAGATGGTCCTGAAAAGTAAGTCACTAAATGTTGAGGTGTTAATAATGTAAACTGGATCAGTTTTACAAACTCTGAATAAGTTTTGGAGACAGGGAAAGCAATCCAAATTTCAACACCAACACCGAGGCCAACACCGGACTTGAAATCACCCAGTGAGATTCTTGGGTGCTTTGCTCCCTCGTTTTTAAAAATTATGTCTTGCCCACCCCCCGAAACTTGACTGCATGCGGCAGTGATGACAAGAAATATACTTTTTTTGTTGTAAGATGCATGTTTTTTTTTACACCTAATGCTCAAATTTTGTTAGACACCGGAATACAGTGCCAATACTTCCACAAGTACTTCTTTCTTTGATATCTGTCATATCAAACTGAAAACATTGCTCAAGCATTAACATGATGATGTAAATGGGTAACTGGCAAGAATATTTATTCCTTGAAATGCAGTGCACTGAACAGTTACAATGCTTTTAGTATGGCATGTAATGCTACATATAGAGGACATAGAGACTTCTGATAACTGTTATGCTCTTGTAACACTGTTAGTCTCATGGTTTTTTGATATATTATATATATTTGTAATTGTGGTAGCATTTGATGGTGTATCGAGGCGAGTGTTACACACAAAGAAAGATGAGACGAGAAGGCAATGATTATTAAGTTCCAATATATATTTTTTCACCTTTTCTTGATGGTAGAAAGGTTAGTGAACCCTTTCCATTACAGTGCAACTGATATTTCTTATTTTTGAAATATATATTGATTATTTCTACTTTAACACTCTGTACAAGAAAGTAAAATTATCATTTTCATAATGAAAATAATTTTTGTCTTTTGTATAAAGAGACAAGAAGTAAATCATGATATTGTCAGATATGCAAATGTTCCAATAGAGATCATTAGGAGTAACAAGAAAAAATTAATTCTAAACTAGAGATGTATTGATAATGTAACTTTCATTGTCATTCTATGAACAGGATGTGAGCTCTTTCAAATGTTTTGGTTTGACAACATCGCAGACTACCGCCATGAGAAAATCAAACCAGCCGAGCAGTGAAGCTGACAAGGTCATATCCTCGTGGAAAATGTCAATAGAGGTTGGTCACCTTGAACTAGAAAATGCATGAAATATTTTAAAGGGATGGTCCGGGCTGAAAGTATTTAAAACTTAAAGAAATAGAGTAGAATTCATTGAGCAAAATGTCGAAAATTTCATCAAAATGAGGTGACAAATAACAAAGTTATTGGATTTTAAAGTTTAGCAATATTTTTGAAAACAGTTGTCATGAATAGTAAATAAAGATGGCAGTAGGTGGCAGGTTCGAATCCCACTGGTTCCAATTTTTCTGACTTATGATATTCATTGAAGATCGAGCATGCTATGTTAATACATAGGAGTTATGCCGAAAATTTGTTTACAAATTATAATTTCCTCATATTAAAGCCTCTTTATTTACTATCTATTGTCAACGGCGGACTGCATATGCATATTATGCATACTAATGAGTCAGAAAGAAAAGGATCGAGGATATTTGAATTCCAGTTCATCGTGATTTAGCCGTTAACCAGAATAGCTGTGTGGTTAAGTCGCTGCCTGGAAAGCAGTAGATGGCAAGTTCGAATCCCACTGATTCAAATTTTTTCTGACTTATGATTTTCATAAAAGATCAAGCATGCGATCTTAATACATTGGAGTAATGCCGAAAAATTGTTTACAAAGTTGTCATGAATATTCATTAGTTGGGCTGATGATGTCACATCTCCACTTGTTATTTTGTATTTTATTATATGAAATTAGGTTTATTCAAATTTTTTCCTCCTAGAACTAGAAAAATTGGATTGAGAACAGTTTTAGTGCATTAGATATTTATTGCTGCAACTGATTTCATTATAAGGGAGACATATCATTCACACAAGTATGAAATAATGAAAATATGATTTTATGTAATATAAGAAAACGGAAAGTGGAGATGTGACGTCATCAGCCCACCTAATGAATATTCATGACGACTGTTTTCACAAAATATTGCTAAACTTTAAACTTCAATAAGTAACTTCATTATTTGTTATCCGATTTTGATGAAATTTTCGGCATTTTGCTCAGTGAAATCTGCTCTATGTATTAAGGTATAAATATTTTCAGGCCGGACCATCCCTTTAATAAAGTAACATGTAATAACAAATGCATATTCATAACTTGACGGGAGGATACATTCATGGCTTCAAAAAGAAGAAGAAAATCATTCTCCAGTTGGTTGGATAGGTTTGTCAATGAATACAGTGCCATCTATTATTATTATTTGTTTGGCGTCACATGCGCCTGGGAGGTGAAAAGCGAATCACTATGACCCGCAGGTCTCTCCCGATATAACTGATTGGGGGAATGCAGGTGGACCACTACACAGGGGTTTCCCCCTACTCTTATACAAATAGTGCAGTGGGTTCTTAACGTGCAAAGGTGGTGACTCTCCTCTACACGGGGCCTCCATTTAACGTCCTATCCGAGTTGAATGGGTGAAGAACTATTGTCTGATAAAATAAAAACCATGGCTTTGTTAATAAAGCATTCATTTCCACTACAAAGTTGCATCTGTATATTCATTAAATTCCACTTATAGATGCTTCAAAGATGCTGTGTCTCTTGTGTACATGTAGTTGTATGGTGATGCTTATGCAAAGCAAACCTCAGTTTATGCATTATGGTGTTCAACAATCTCTCTCGATCATTGTTTCCAGAGAGATATTTCTACACCCACATTTGAAGGTGCAGCTTCAACAGCAACATCAAGCTTGGAAATAACTGAACCTCACGCAACTACACCTGTGGACACGAATCGTGAGTGCATACTTCTTATGCTCTGGTGACATAGACAATTCATAATTATTCTATTTATAATTTTCATGATATATATAATTATCATTTGTTTGCATTAATTAAGAAGTGTCTGCAATTAGACCCAGCGCAGGATGCTGAGGAATATGTAACAGGCATATAATCACATGGAAACCTTCGGGAAAATAGACCCCTGGGGGAGGCCAGTTAAATATATTGCTGTACACATGCTCGACACCAAAAATGTGTTTAAAGGGGTGATTTTCAATTTTGGATGTGGGCCATGCGTGCACCCGTTGAGAGTATCAAAAACACTGATTTTTTTTAAAAAGGGTAGTTTTGAAAGACTGGTCAATGGTCAGTCACAGGGTCAAATGTATTTAGGGTGTGCTTTTTGAACGATGCCACTGTCTGTCCGTCCATTCCCCCACTTGGTCTCCGTCCAGTAACTCGATAAATATTCAATGGATTTTTAACAAATATGGTTTCTAGTAAGTTGACACCACAATACAAACTAAGTTCAAATTCGGAGTCCGCAGGTCAAAGGGCACAGCTCATTAAATATGCGAGTTTGTTTATGCATTATAACTTCTGAAATATTCAACAGATTAAAAAAAGAATTGGGTGTGTAGGTAGATGACACCAAAATATAGGCTTAGTTCGAATCTGGAGTCCGCAGGTCAATGGTCACAGCTCATATATGCGAGTTGGTTCAAACGTCTAAATTTGTTCATTATATGTATATGTATATATATATATATATATATATATATATATATATATATATATATAGATTCAAGATTCAAGATTTTATTAGAACAAATGATCGCAGCTTGTTACAGCTGAATTGGCATATGTTTTACAAAAAAGCATAAAAATACACATAAAATCAACAAAATGCAATGTTACAAAAGAATCAAGAAATTACAAAAATAGTTACGGTAAAACCATGATAATAATGAAGAAGTGATCTTAGCTTTGGATAGCTTTGAAAAAGTACATTTGTTGGAAAAATGATTTACTCCTAAAATAAAATTTTTGTGATGTAATATATATATATATATATATATATATATATGTATATATGCATATTGGTTTCTGCACGATATTAATTTCAATCATATTGAATGAATTTCTGATCACATTAAGCAGGGGCATCTGTTTCCATTAGACATGTCAAATTTCTAGTGTCCAAAGCTTTTTTTTGAGACTAGCCAAACGTGTTTAGGGTATGTTTTTTCTCCAAGCTCTTTCCCGGGGTCACTC